>NC_057387.1:33775951-34486754 GCF_019320065.1 Cervus canadensis | reverse complement strand
GAAATGCAGTACTTGGGTGCAATCTCAAAAATGACAGAATGATCTCTCTTCGTTTCCAAGGCAAACCATTCAATATCACGGTAATCCAAGTCTATGCCCAGACCAGTAGCACTGAAAAAGCTGAAATTGAACCGCTCTATGAATACCTACAAGACCTTTTAGAACTAACACCCAAAAAAGATGTCCTTTTCATTATAGGGGACTGGAATGCAAAAGTAGGAAGTCAAGAAACACCTGGAGTTACAGGCAAATTTGGCCTTGGAGTACAGAATGAAGCAGGGCAAAGGCTAATAGAGTTTTGCCAAGAGAACGCACTGGTCATAACAAACACCCTCTTCCAACAACACAAGAGAAGACTCTACACATGGACATCACCAGATGGTCAACACTGATATCAGATTGATTATATTCTTTGCAGCCAAAGATGGAGAAGCTCCATACAGTCAGCAAAAACAAGACTGGGAGCTGGCTGTGGCTCAGATCATAAACTCCTTACTGCCAAATTCAGACTTAAATTGAAGAAAGTGGGGAAAACCACTAGACCATTAAGGTATGACCTAAATCAAATCCCTTACGTTTATACAGTGGAAGTGAGAAATAGATTTAAGGGACTAGATCTGATAGACAGAATGCCTGATGAACTATAGATGGAGGTTTGTGACATTGTACAGGAGACAGAGATCAAGACCATCCCCAAGAGAAAGAAATGCAAAAAAGCAAAATGGCTGTCTGAGGAGGCCTTACAAATAGCTGTGAGAAGAAGAGAAGTGAAAAGCAAAGGAGAAAAGGAAAGATATACCCATTTGAATGAAGAGTTGCAAAGAATAGCAAGGAGAGATAAGAAAGCTTTCCTCAGTGATCAATGCAAAGAGATAGAGGGAAACAATAGAATGGGAAAGACTAGAGATCTCTTCAAGGAAACTGGAGACACCAAGGGAACATTTCATGCAAAGATGGGCTCACTAAAGGACAGAAATGGTATGGACCTAACAGAAGCAGAAGATATTAAGAAAAGGTCGCAAGAATACACAGAAGAACTGTACAAAAAAAGTCTTCATGACCCAGATAATCATGATGGTTTGATCACTCACCTAGAACCAGACATCCTGGAATGTGAAGTCAAGTGGGCCTTACGAAGCATCAGTACGAACAAAGCTAGTGGAGGTGATGGAATTCCAGTTGAGCTATTTCAAATCCTAAAAGATGATGCTGTGAAAGTGCTACACTCAATATGCCAGCAAATTTGGAAAACTCAGCAGTGGCCATGGGACTGGAAAAGGTCAGTTTTCATTCCAATCCCATCACTTCATGGCAAATAGATGGGGAAACAATGGAAACAGTGACAGACGTTATTTTCTTGGGCTCCAAAATCATTGCAAATGGTGACTGCAGCCATGAAATGAAAAGACACTTGCTCCTTGGAAGAAAAGCTATGACCAACCTAAACAGCATATTAAAAAGCAGAGATATTACTTTGCCAACAAAGGTCTGTCTAGTCAAAACTGTGGTTTTTCCAGTAGTCATGTAAGGATGTGCGAGTTGGACTATAAAGAAAGCTGAGCACCGAAGAATTGATGCTTTTGAACTGCGGTGTTGGAGAAGACCCCTGAGAATCCCTTGGACAGCAAGGAGAGCCAACCAGTCCATCCTAAAGGAAATCAGTCCTGAATATTCGTTGGAAGGACTGATGCTGAAACTGAAACTCCAATACTTTGGCCACCTCATGCGAAGAGTTGACTCATTGGAAAAGACCCTGATGCTGGGAATGATTGAAGGCAGGAGAAGAAGGGGATGACAGAGGATAAGATGGTTGGATGGCATCACTGACTCGATGGACATGAGTTTGAGCAAGCTCCAGGAGTTGGTGATGGACAGGGAAGCTTGGCATGCTGCAGTCCATGGGGTCGCAATGAGTCAGACACAACTGAGAACTGAACTGAATGTTCCATTGTATGTACATACCACACCTTTATCCATTCTTTTCTCAACGGGCATCTTAAACACAAAAATAAAGCATTTAAATCTTACAGTACAGTACTTTGGAAAGTACAGTAGTACAGTAGAATAGTTGGCATACAGGAACTGGCATTGAATAAAAAGGCAGGAAGAGTTACTGACTAGTTGAGGTGGCAGATTGTAAAACTTAAGGATTGTCAGCAATAAAAGAGAGAGGCCGGGTTGCAATCTCACTCATGTTGATGATAGCATCTTTGAAAGTTCACAACTTGAAGTTTCTTCAAGTAATGTAGAAGACTTACTGTCTTTGACTGTGAGACCTTCTTCAAGTAATGCCTATTGCATTACTTTTACTTTCCAAATCTTGTGCTAGTTCTTATTTTGCAAAATTTACTCCAGGGAGATGAAGGGAATGGGATTCTGGGAAATGTAGTTCCATTTAACCAAGTTGCTATGGCACAGTCCACCACAGCCCCAGAGGAAAAGACTAATTAATCATTCTTTGTTCATTAATTCAAGCAAGAACTTTATTGTGCCAGTGACACTCTAGTATTCATTTTGCAGGGCTTAAAACAGCCTTAATGAACGTGAATAGTGGGATATGTAAGTAAATTTCAAGCACCTAAATCCATAATTATAAACATGATAGTGTAATAATGGAAAATGAGCTCATGAGAGAAAATGACAGAGGAAGAAAATTTAAATTCTCAGAAAATACTTTGCTAAAAAATGATATCTAACCTGAGACCTGGAAAAAAAGTTCAAGACCGTGTTTCAGAAAAGAGAGAAAGATATTTCACAATGTCTTAAGAGGAGTTGAGGACACTTGTTACAGCCTACTCTTCACCTGCCATTTTATTTAGAATCCCAGAATTTTAATTTAACCCTTCACTAAAATTTACAATGTCAGGGTTACCACCCAGCCCCTAATCTGAGCTTGAATCTAAACCAAGTCCAGTGGTTAAATCACAGTCCTCATCTCACTTGATCACTCGGCGTTACTTGTGCAGCTGATCACCTCCATTTTGAACATTTTCTTCACCTGGCTTCCATTGTTTGTCTGTCTGCTAGAATGCACCATGCTCCATGATAGCAAGGGCTTTGGCCTGTCCACTGCCATATCTCTAGTGGCATGGACAATGTAAGTGGAGAGTAGACACTAAGTAACTAAGTACTTATTGAATTATACTATTTTTTAAAAATTCTCTCCCATTACATGTTACTATAAGATATTGAGTATAGTTTCCTGTGTTACATAATAGGTCCTTGTTGGTCATCTATTTTATATATTGGAGTGTGTATATTTTAATCTCAAACTCCTAATTTATCCCTCTTGCCACCTCCCCTTTTGTAACCTAAGTTTGTTTTCTATGTTTGTGAATGTATTTCTGTTTTGTACATAGGTTCATTTGTACGGTTTTTTTGATTCCACATATAAGTGATAACATCGTATTTGTCTTTCTCTGTCTGGCTTCTCTTAGTATGGTAATCTCTAATATGATAATTTGTTGCAAATAGCATTATTTCATTCTTTTTATGGCTGAGTAATATTCCTTTGTATATAGGTACCACGTTTTCTTTATCCTTTCATTTGTCGATGAGATGAACACTTAAGATACTTCCATATCTTGGCTATTGTAAATAGTGCTCCTATGAACATTAGGGTCCATATGTATTTTTGAATTATGTTTTTTCTCTGGATCATATAATAGTTCTACTTTTAGCTTTTTAAGGAACCTCTGTACTGTTCTCCATAGTGACTATACCAATTTACATTCCCACCAACAGTATAGGACGTTTCCCTTTTCCCCACACCTTCTCCAGCATTTATTATTTACAGATTTTTTTGATGTTGGCCATTCTGACTGGTGTGAGATGACTACCACTCATGGTAGTTTTTATTTCCATTTCTGTAATAGGTAGTGACATTGAGCATTTTTTCATGTGTCTTTTGGTTATCTACATGTGTTCTTTGGAGAAATGTCTTTAGATCTTCTGCCTGTTTTTTGATTGGGTTATTTGCTTTTTTGATATTGAGGTATTTGTATATTTTATTTTACTTTTTATTGAAATATAGTTGATTTACAATGTTGTTAGTTTCAGATATACAGAAAAATGATTCAGTTTTTTATATATATATGTAAATAGATACTTTTTACATTCTCTTCCATTTCAGGTTACTATAAGATGTTGAGTATAATTACTTGTACTATACAGTAGGTCTTTGTTGATTATCTTATATATAGTAGTATGTATATTTTGATCTCAAACGCCTCGTATATTTTTCTCTTTCCTCTCCACATCCTTTCCAGTATTTGTAGTTTTGCTGTTGGCTATTCTGACTGCTGTGAGGTGATATCTCATTGTAGTTTTGATTTGCATTTCTCTAATAATTAGCAGTGCTCAACATCTTTTCATGTGGGTTTTTGCCATCTGTGTATATCTTCTTTGGCTAAATGTCTGTTTATATCTTCTGCCTATTTTTTGATTTTTTTTTTATATATTAAGCTGAGCTGTTTATATATTTTGCAGACTAATCACTTGTCAGTCACATCATTTACAAATATTCTCTTTGATTCTGTACGTTGTCTTTTTCTGGTTCCTTTGCTGTGTGAAACGTTTTATTTTAAATCTTAATTAGATCCCATTTATTTACTTTTGTTTTTCTTTCCATTATTCTAGGAGATGACTGAAAAAAATGTTGCTGGCAATTTATGTCAAAGAGTGTTTTGCCTGTTTTCCTTTAAGAGTTTTATAGTATCCAGGCTTATATTTGGATCTGAATTCCATTTTGAGTTTAACTTTGTGTATGGTGCCAAGGAGTGTTCCAATTTCAGTTTTTTGTTTTTACAAGTAGCTGTTCAGTTATCTCAGCACTATTTATTGAAGAGACTGCCTTTTCTCCGTTGTATATTGTTGCTCCTTTTGTCATAGATTAATTGCACATGTGCAGGCTTATTTCTGGGCTTTCTGTTTCATTGATCTATATTTCTGGTTTTGTGCCAGTACCATACCACTTTGATGACTGTAGCTTTGTAGTATAATCTGAAGTCAGGGAGCTGACTTCAGGAGCAAGTCAGGGAGCCTGATTCCTCCAGCTCCATTTTTCTTTCTCAGATTGCTTTGGATATTTCAGGGTCATTTGTGTTTCTATACAAATTAAAAAAATTTTTTTTGTTCTAGTTCTGTGAAAAATGCCATTGGTAACTCAACAGAGACTGCATTGAATTTATAGATTTCCTTGGGTAGTATAGCCATTGTGACAGTAGTCTTCCATTCCAAGAATGTGGCATATCTTGTCATTTGTTTCATATCAGATTTCTTTCATCAGTGTCATAGTTGTTGGAGTACAGGTCTTTTGCCTCCTTAGTAGGTATATTCCTAGGTATTTTACTCTCTGTTTTTTAATACTCTGGCTAGGTTTGTCATAGTTTTTCTTCCAAGGAGCAAATGTCTTTTAATTTCATGTCTGCAGTCACTATCTGCAGTGATTTTGGAGCCCCCCCAAATAAAGTCTGTCAGTGTTTCCATTGTTTCCCCATCTATTTGCCATGAAGTGATGGGACCAGACGCCATGATCTTTAAGTTTTCTGAATGTTGAGTTTTAAGCCAACTTTTTCACTCTCCCCTTTCACTTTCATCAAGAGGCTCTTTAGTTCTTCTTCGCTTTCTGCCGTAAGGGTGGTGTCATCTGCATATCTGAGGTTATTGCTATTTCTCTTGGCAATCTTAATTTTAGCTTGTTAGTCATCCAGCTCGGCATTTCACATGATATACTCTGCATGTAAGTTAAATAAGCAGGGTGACAATATACACCCTTGGGGTGGACGTACTCCTTTCCTTATTTGGAACCAGTCCATTGATCCATGTCTCAATGTAACAGTTGCTTCTTGACCTGTATATAGGTTTCTCAGGAGGCAGGTACAGTGGTCTGGTATTCCTCTCTCTTGAAGAATTTTCCGCAGTTTGTTATGATCCATACAAAGACTTTGACGTAGTCAATGACACAGAAGTCAATGTTTTTCTGGAATTCCCTTGCTTTTTCTATGATCCAGTGGATGTTGGCAATTTGATCTCTGGTACGTCTGCCTTTTCTAAATCCAGCTTATACATCTGGAAGTTCTTGGTTCATGTATTGTTGAAGCCTCATTTGAAGGATTTTGAGAAGGAGGAGAGTGAAAAAGTTGGCTTAAAGCTCAACATTCAGAAAACTAAGATTATAGCATCTGGTCGCTTCACCTCATGGGAAATAGATGGGGAGACAGTGGAAATAGTGTCAGACTTTATTTTTGGGGGCTCCAAAATCACTGCCGATGGTGACTGCAGCCATGAAATTAAAAGACACTTACTCCTTGGAAAGAAAGTTATGACCAACCTAGATAGCATATTAAAAAGCAGAGGCATTACTTTGCCAACAAAGGTCCGTCTGGTCAAGGCTATGGTTTTTCCAGTGGTCATGTATGGATGTGAGAGTTGAACTGTGAAGAAAGCTGAGTGCCGAAAAATTGATGCTTTTGAACTGTGGTGTTGGAGAAGACTCTTGAGAGTCCCTTGGAGATCCAACTAGTCCATCCTCAAAGAGATCAGTCCTGGGTGTTCATTGGAAGGACTGATGTTGAAGCTCCAATACTTTGGCCACCTCATGAGAAGAGTTGACTCATTGGAAAAGATCCTAATGCTGGAAAGGATTGGGGGCAGGAGAAGGGGACGACAGAGGATGAGATGGTTGGATGGGATCACCGACTCAATGGACATGGGTTTGGGCAGACTCCGGGAGTTGGTGATGGACAGGGAGGCCTGGCATGCTGCGATTCATGGGGTTGCAAAGAGTCTGACACGACAGTGACCAAACTGAACTGAGAATTACCTTGCTAGCATGTGAAATGAGTGTAGTTGTGCAGTAGTTTAAAATTCTTTGGCATTGCCCTTCTTTGGGATTGAAATGAAAACTGACCTTTCCCAATCCTATGGCCACTATTGAGTTTTCCAAATTTGCTGGCATAATGAATGCAGCATTTTCACAGCATCATCTTTTAGGGTTTGAAATAGCTTAGCTGGAATTCTATCACCTCCACTAGCTTTGCTCATAGTAATGCTTTCTAAGGCCCACTTGACTTCACACTGCAGGATGTCTGGCTCTAGATGAGTGACCACACCATCATGGTTTTCCAAGTCATTAGACATTTTTTTACAGTTCTTCTGTGTATTCTTGCCACCTCTTCTTAATATGTTCTGCTTCTGTTAGGACCATGCCATTTCTGTCCTTTATTCTGCTTATCTTTTCATGAAATGTTCCCTTGGTACCTTTAATTTTCTTGAAGATATCTCTGGTCTTTCCCATTCTATTGTTTTCCTCTATTTCTTTACGTTGTTCACTTAAACTTTCTTATCTTTCCTTGATGTTCTTTGGAACTCTGCATTCAGATGGGTGTATCATTCCTTTTGTCCTTTGCCTTTTACTTAATTTCTTTTCTCAGCTATTTGTAAGGCCTCCTCAGATGACCATTTTGCCTTGTTGCATTTATTTTTCTTGGGGATGGTTTTGATCACTGCCTCCCATACAGTGTTATGAACCTCTGTCCATAGTTCTTCAGACACTCTGTCTATCAGATCTAATCCCTCTAATCTATTTGTCATTTCCACTGTACAATCTTAAGGGATTTGATTTAGATCATACATGAATGGTCTAATGGTTTTCCCTACTTTCTTCAAGTTAAGTCCGAATTTTGCAATAAGGAGTTCATGATCTGAGCCACAGTCAGATAAAAAACCAGTCTTGTTTTTGCTGACTGTATGGAGCTTATTCATCTTCAGCTGCAAAGAATATAATCAGTCTGATTTCAGTATCGACCATGTGGTGATGTCCATGTGTAGAGTTGTCTCTTATGTTGTTGGAAGAGGGTGTTTGCTATGCCCAGTGCATTCTCTTGGTAAAACTGTGATAGCCATTGTCCTGCTTCATTTTGTACTCGAAGGCCAAACTTGCCTGTTACTCCAGGTATCTCTTGATTTCTTACTTTTGCATTCCAGTCTCCTATGATGAAAAGGACATTTTTTTTTCTTTTTTTGGTATTAGCCCTATAAGGTCTTTTAGGTTGGTTTAGTGTATGGTATGCAGGAGATCTGAGTATTGATTTTGCAGTCAGCAACTTTATCAAATTCGTTAATGAGCTCTACCAGCTTTCTGGTGGCATTTTTAGGATTTTCATGTTACCTGCAAACAGGGACAGTTTTACTGCTTTTCCAATTTGGATTCATTTTATTTTTCTTCTCTTATTGCTGTAGCTATGACTTCCAAAACTGTGTTGAATAAACATGGTGAGACAGGACATTCTTGTCTTGTTCCTGATCTTAGAGGAAATGCTTTCACCACTGAATATGATGTTAGCTGTGGGTTTGTCATATATGGCCTTTATTACATTGAAGTAGGTTCTCTCCGTGCCTACTTTCTGGAGTTTTTATCATAAATGGATGATGAATTTTATCAAAAGTTTTTTTTTCTGCATCTGTTGAGATGATCATTTCATTTTTATTTAATTTGTTAATGTGGCATATCACACTGATTTGCAGATATTGAAATATCCTTACCACCCTAAGATAAATCCCGCTTGATCATGGCATGTGATTCTTTTAATGTATTGTTGGATTTGGTTTCCTAGTAATGTGGAAGATTTTAGAGGAAGTTTTGGTGGAGTCTTGAGGTCAAAGATCAGACTGGAGCAGGTTCAAGAGACACTGGAAGAAGAATTAATGGTAGCAACTTTAACTGTTTTGAGGAACGTTGCTTTAGAGGAGACATAAAATGGACAGTAGCTAAAGGGAGATATGGGGTGCAAAGGAGCTTTATTTTTTAAGAAGTTTATATCTTGTTGGGAAGGGTCTGATACAGAAATGAACCTGAATTTTCTGAATGGAGAGAGATAATCACTTGAGTGATTACTTTGAGGACAGGAGAGGAATGAGATTCCATGTGTAAGTGAATTGATGGGCTGTGGACAGGAGCATGGATAGTTCATGTAATACCAAGAGGGAAGGATGTTGGTGCAGATGCAAGTACATGAGTAGTTGTGGAGAAATCTATGAATGGGCTCCTGTGACTTATCTCCAATGCTGGTGTCTTTTCCACCCCACCTGTAAATGCTGGAGTGCCCCAGGGCTCATTCATTGACTTGCTTCTCCTACATTCGTTTGCTAAGATGATCTTATTAAGTCCCATGACTTCAAATATGCTGCTCATTTCCAAATATTTTTATCCTCTCCTAACTTCTCAAACCACAGACTCATACCCAGCTTCTCACCTGGTATCTATGCTTAGATGGTGAACAGGCATTTTAGATTTTATGTATCTACAAGTGAACAGTTGACTTCTCTTCTCCCTTCCCAAATCAGCTGCTCACCCTTCACCATATATGCATGACACCATGCACTTGCTTGAACACCATTTAAGCCAAAATGTTGACATCAGTCCTAATGATTCTGTTTTTCTGATCATTCCACATTCACACTGTAAATAAGGCTAGCAGTGACTTCAGAATATATCCAAAATCTCAGTACTTCTTACAACATCCTGTGACATCATCCCAGTATAAGCCACCATTATTTCTCATCTGGGTTAAACGATCATGCTTTTATGATCTCTCTGGTCTCTCTGCATCTACTTTTGTCTCTTTAGTAAAATTTCCACCAATAAGCCAGAATGACTTTTCAGAATGCCGCTTTCCTGCTCAAATCTCTCTAATGGATTTTAAAAAAAATAAAATCTAAAATTCTTTCCATTATCCACAAGGTCCTAGGTGATCTGGTTCAAGATTAGCTTTCTCTCCCATCATCTGCTCATCTTTCCCTTAGCTCACTTTGCTCTATAAACAGATCCACCTGCCAAACAAAGCACATCCCACCCCAGGATTCTGCATTGACTCTTCTCTCTGCCTGCCATGCATTGCCCTGATATTCACATGGTTCCCTCAGGTCTGTGTTCAGATACTCTCCAGAGGGGCCTTCTGTGGCTACCATGTCTAAAGTAACACTTTCTCTATCTCCTTCCTCTGCTCTGATTTTCTTTGCTGTATTTATCACTTCCTGAAATTTTCATATATATTCATCTGTCTCCTTGTTCTTGTCAATAAAAAGTTAGGCTCCATAAGAACTGAGAGTTGTGGTATTTTACCACCAGATACCTACAGTACCCATGCACATAGGTTAGTACTCAATACATGCATTGAATGAATGGGAGCTGTTAAAATTTGAAAATAGAAATGAAGTGATAGGATCAGGTTTGGATGAAGGCAAAAATAGGAGGTGGCATTGTAGTTGGGGGCTGGGCTCTTAACAATAATCTCGGTGAGATAAGGTTGACTTGGTTGACTTGGGTAGAAGCAGTTGAGCTATTAAAAAGAGACTGATTTAAGTCTTCTCCCACTCAAAATTGTACACCCCAATTTTAAGCTTCACTTCTCTGACCCATTTACAGATTTGGTCTCCTGGCAAAATACTTGTCAAATGTCTCGGCACCTAATGAGAGAATGCTAAAACTGGAAGTAGGCACAGAAATCATTAAATTTGATGCCTCCGTCAGATGAGAAAACTGAGCTCGAGAGAGATAGAGATTCCACTTAGAGTCTCTTGACTTGGTGAAAGAAGCCAAGACTCAACCTGCTTTGCCTTATTCTTCTGTGCTCTTTCATTTCCCTACTCATTGTATTATAGAACTGTAAGAAAAAAAAATGCATGTACTTTTTAACATCTTAAGGACTTTGAAACTGCTGTTTTAAAAATAACTTGCTATGTGATCACAAGTGCAAGTTTGGCTTTTTGCACTTTAATTGTATTTTGGGCTCTGCTAAGTCCCAAGAGAGTATATCAGGTTTTCACTGGAGTCTTTCTGTTCAGTGGCTTCAGACAGTGGGGCAGCAGGCAAAGGCATCATTCCAAGGTTGATTCCCTGTTTGCTTCATGATCCTCCTGCTTAGCTACTTAATGTCATCTTTGAGGCAGGATCTCAAAAAGCGGGACTCTGTCCAGTGTTTTAAGGAAAATGCAAAATAAATTGAGTAGTATCAGTAGACCAGCCTGAAGAAAAATAAAGAAAATAACTTTTCCACACTAATGTAGATTCATTTCAACACATATCATTAATGTAAATTTTCACCTCCAAAGTGCCCAGGTAACAATATCTCAACATTAAGTGTAATAACTGCTGAGGGCATTTTCCCACCTCTCGATAAAACTGCAGCATGCTTTCCTTCCCTCCTTCATATATTCCGGTCTAATTTGCACAGGATTCAGAAGCATTTCACTCGTTCATGTAAATAGGCTGCTTGTTCCTGATGAGCTCATCGCACAAAAGCTCCTGAAGAGCTTTCCTCTCCTTGGCAAGGTGATGTGTGATCCTGACACACAGGCTGAGAAAAGAAAAGGGGTCATTCACTTGGGACTGATGGCCTGAGAAGCTAAAGAATATGTGGGTAGAAGCAGTATTGTTTCTATTGGCAACGACTTGCATGTCTACTGAAGTTTGTCTTTGGTTTGTACCCCTTGGACCTGAGCAGTGCAGACTCTGAACAGGTTTGAGAGGTGTGGTTTGGGCCTCCCTTTGCTTCACTTTGGGCTTCCCTGGTGGCGCTGATGGTAAAGAATCTGCCTGTAACCCAGGAGTCCTGGGTTTGATCCCCGGCTTGGGATGATTCCCTGGAGAAGGGAATGGCAACCCCCTCCAGTGTTCTTGCCTGGAGAATTCCATGGACAGAGGAGCCTGGCAGGCTATAGTCCATGGAGGGCCCACTTTTTCTTCCCATGCTGCATCCTCTCCCTGCCAGTCTCTGCTGAGGCTGTTTATTTTTTAGGAATCTGAGAATATAAGGAAGAAAGCTGTTAGGGGTAGGATTGTCTCCTTCCAAAAATCGTATATTGTAGTTCTAACCTCCCAATACCTCAAACTCTGACCTTATTTGGAAATAGGGTCCTTGCATAGGTAATTTAGTTGAGGTCATACTGCAGAAGGGTGGGACCCTAACCCTCTATGACTAGTATCTTTATAAAAGGGAAATTTGGACATGCACAGGGAGAGTAGCATGTGGAAATTAGTGTCCCAAACCAAAGAACTACTATTAAACTCTGAGAGAGCCCTGGAACAGATCCTTCTCTAGGACCTTCTGAGGGAACACGGCTCTGATCACACTTGGATCTTGGATTTCTGCGTCTAGAACTGTAAAGACAAGACACTCCTATTGTGTAAGCAACATGGTATGTAGTACTTCTGTTACAGCAGCCCTAGCAAACTAATATAGGAGTTACTAATGGAGGGATTTGTTGTTGTTGAGTTGCTAAGTCATGTCTAACTCTTTTGCGACCCCATGGACTGTAGCCCACCAGGCTCCTCTGTTCATGGAATTTCCTAGGCAAGAGTGGGTTGCCTATTCCTTCTCCAGGGGATATTCCCAACCCGGGGACCAAACCTGTGTCTCCTTCTTTGGCAGGCAGATTATTTTTCACTGAGCCACCAGGGAAGCCCAATAGAGGAATAGCAGAGTGTTCATTTCCCAGGTTTAGCTCTGTCTCAAGCTATAGCATCCTCTGTGAGCGTCTGAAATATACATAGGATCCCGTTTAAAGCCCTCCAATGGCTCTCACCGCCCTCATTACTGGATCTTCAAGACCAACCCAATCTGCCCCAAAAAGCTCTTTGACGTGATCTCCTATTACTCTTTTTCTTGTGACTCTCTGCAACCCCACTGCACCTTGCATGCGTACTCAGTCATGTCTGACTCTATTTGCCACTCCGTGGACTGTAACCTGTCAGGCTCCTCTGTGGGAATATCTCCACAAGAATACTGGACCTTACCATTCTAAACTCTAAACACGTAGATATTCACACCTTTTTTCCCTCTCTCACTTAAATTTGGTTTTTGTTCAAAACGAATTTCCTTGACCACCCTATGAAGAATAACACTTATTTTGCTTTTTTCCTCCTTCAATAACACCTCTCAGTACCTAATTCCATGTATCTCTTTATTGCTTGTCATCATCTGCAAGCATGTAAGCTTCTCAAGTGTAGGAACTGGTAGGTTTGTTGTTGTATCCTCAAAGCCTTTGAATGGTGGAATACATCTGAGGAGCTCAATGTATATTTCCTGAATGAACGGATGATTTGCCCGACACTTGGAGACATTATAATTTTAAAATTTCAACAGCTCTATTTCCACGGTATACTGGGTTGCTGCTTTCACTTTTCTGTTACTGTGAGATTGCTTCCACTTCCTATGTGTCTGAAAACACTCCTCCTCCTCTCATCCTTTCCCAGCACAGACTCCCAGGAAGGGCATTTCCTAAATGAGAAAGGACAGAAAATGAGCAACTCTGAGGAGTCATTCCTCTTATTATTGCTTATATCCTCTGCAGAGTCTGGAACACGACAAATAATTGACTTTAAGGAATCAACAGGAAATTATTATTTTTAATCTTTTTTTTTTAAACAAAGAACTAAATTTTAATGAACTAAATTTCACCAAAAGTAACCTATGCTTTTCAGGCGAACCTCATACTTGGCTTAAAAGATCTTTCGGTTTACCCAGTTGCTAAGATGGTCCCCAGTGATGGCTTTGTCCAGGTATTCAGGCTGTGTACAGTCCCTTCCTTCCCCTTGAATGTGAGGTGGTTTAGTAGCTCACTTTCTAAGGTGATGGGCTGTTACTTCCGAGATTAAGTATAAAGAGACTAGCTTACACCCTGAGTGCTCTTGCTGTCTCCCTCTTGGATGGTGCGATTTTGGGGGAAGCCAGCTGCCATCTTGCAAGTCAGTCATGTAGAAAGGCCCACGTGACTGAGCTTGAAAGCCGATTCTCCCCCACTTGAGCTGTGAGATGACTGCAGCCCTGCGTGACTGTTTTGAGGGCTTATGGGAGGGTCTGAGCCAGAAACCCCTACTAATATATCCCCTGATTCTGGCCCACAGAAACTGTGGGGAAATAGATGTTTGTTGTCCCCCATGGATAAGGGTTGGACTCATTTGTTACATGGAAGTAGACAACTAATATACCATGTGCTGTGTTTGGTCTGTGGTCACCAGTTTTAAAGGGCTGCTAATGTGAAAAGTTATCTTAAGATGATTCTTCCAAAGGCAAATATACATACATACAAGAGGGTTTTTTTTTCACGTCTGAATTTAGCCTATAATGTTTATTTTTGTATATTAAATGGCCAAAATGCAAATATATGAAAGCTCTGTTTATACATGTTGCCCCATTTAGTCCTCATGAACACTGTCTGAAATAAGGTGCTTCATCACCCCATCTTAACTAAAGAGAAGCTGAGGAATAAGCAGTGTAAGCAGCTTGCCCAGGGTCATACAGCCAGTATGTGGTGAAGCCCGACAGTCCAGTTCTGAAGCTGAGGCCTTGACCATTAATCTATGCTGTTGCTTAGACAAAAAGGTTGATTAGAATATTAAAATAGGTCAAATTGCTTTAAAAAACTAGTTCTAGCTCTTGTGTAGAAGAGTTATTCAACCAGAACGAGAGTTTTCATGATTCAAAGATGCAATGTTACCAACCTTTGAATTCTCAGAATTAAATGAGATGAGATTTTTTAAAATATTCAAATGAGGAGACAAAACCTAAATTATCATTGGGAAAAAACCAAAAAATTTACCCTCATGGAGGCAAGGTCATTCAAATCACTAGAAAATCCAAACACATTGCTGATCAGACTTTGTGACATTATTAGATTTATTGACACACTTCAAACACATCAGTTTATGCTGACAGCAAGTATGAGGATTTTGACCTAGTTGTGCTGCCTCTTGACCTAGGACGTCAGCAAATGCCCAGTGTAGATAGAAGCTCCTCTGGAGAAAGGCCTTAGGAATTCTGAGAAACTGGAAGTTCCCATGCATTGTTGTTTCACAGATGAAGGTTGCCCTACCTGCCTTTCTTGGTTGTGCTGCTCCAGATTCAGTGAGATGAAGTCTGAAAAGATTCCATGAGCTGTAGGTCCCAGATGTAGGGATACTCATTTTTTTTTATCATTGATAGAAGGAAAATGTACTAAATGCAGATTATGTGCATTCTGTTTCCTGTGGGCACGGAGCAGTAACAACTGAAAAGCATGCTGGGGCAGCCCAGGTGGTGTGATGTCCAGAGCACACATGCCCAAGCAGTTAATTCAGAAGGAGAGAAAGGTGGCTGGTGTCATGACAGCAGCCAAGAGCTGGCCAGTCTCCAGTGCCACCTCAAGGAGCTGTGGTTTCTGAGGTTCAGTGGCAACCATCCACACAGAACTCAACTGCTAGAGTCAAAGTCAGAGCACACTTAGCTTTTCAGCCACAGAACCTAGGCCAGTGCCTGCCCACAGGTCCCCACACAGGAGCGCTGGGGACCTGTTCACTCCATGAACATCCCTGGCTTTCAGCATGTGCCAGTGGATGGGTACTCAGGGTACCATGGTGCATACAGCAGACCCACAGATCTGCCCCTGTCCACTTACAGCCATGAAGTGATTGTGCAAAGAATTTTGAGTTCAGCTGAACAGAGATTTGACTGTCCTAGTTAGTACTAGCATATTCTAAAACCTCTATACGTTGGTGAAGTCTTCTTATTTCTTCTGTGGTTCAGAATAACTTCATAAAACCATGGAGCTTAGATAGAAATAATGGTTTTCAACTGGTTGACCCCTTCATTCTCAGAGACAAAGATTCAGGGGCTCTGTGTGCTTTCCCCAGGGTCGCTCAGCTGGACAGGGGGCCAGGACTGTGCCAGCAGCGGGGTGGGGTCCACTATTCTTGGGTTTACTCCTCACCCCCAGGCTCAACATGGACCGCAGTGTCCATTAGCAGACAGGGCGAGGAGTGATTTGTGTTCATTCTGTTTCTGCTCTGAGGTCTCTCAATGTCTGGGTCACTGTGATTGTACTGTGCCTAGAAATTCTGGAACTTCCTGACAGAGCCAGTCTAGAGTGCTTCAAAGAGGAGTTGTTTTTCTGTCACTATTTCCCTGAATCCTGTCTAGCTGATGGCACCTAACTTGAGAAAGGATTTCTTCTGACCTCTTTTTAGGGACTTGTTCATTACTTACAATAAGATACCTTCCAAAGTCTGCCAGACTCCGGAGCATAACATTTCTAATCAGAGCTCAACCAATCCCAGAAAACTAGTTTCAGTGAAAAATGAAGTGACTAATAGACTAAGTCTAAATGATTGTGAGGTGGGTGATAATCCTATTTTCCTAGTCAAAATAATGTAGAGCTGTTAAATGCAACTTCTGAGGTTGTTTGTGGGTTTGAATATTAATCTTCCTGAACACACACCTTTTTATTCCATCTGTAATTTGAATGCTCAAAATGTAATCATGTGTAAGAAAACATGAGCTTTAGTATTTAAAATTAAAGCTTCCAGTTCATAATCTGGTCCCTAAGCATCTTACAATTCAGCAGGGGAAGGGGATCAACATTTCTTGAGTACCTACCATGTGCCAGGCTCTTTACTGGCATCTTTTTCTTCATATGTTATGGTTTATCCTTCAGCTCTCTCACTTATAATTATCCCTTTATTACAGAAAATGAAATTGGTGCCCAGAAAGCCATTGGTGGTGCTGGGGTTTGAACCCAGGTGCAACTGCTAAAAGTTCTACTTTCTATGATACCAAATGATTTAACATCATTCCTAGAAAGACTGATTGAGAATCTGTAGTTTTGCCCCTTAATCCAATAAGTGAGCCTGACTTACACTGAAGGAATTCAAAGATTCATATAGCAACTACCCAAACTTGACAGCAAATTCATCTGACAGTGACCACCATAATGTCAGTGATAAAAATGGTTCAGTGTAAGCCAGACACAAGTACACTTTATATGTACAGTCTCAGTTGAGTCCCACAATCATCCTATCAAGTATCTGCTGTTATTATATTGAGTGGCTGAGCCCCTGTGTGGTGGGGATGGGATGGGAACCCAGAGATGCTTTCTTCACTCTTCTGTACAGTTGTCAAATAGAACAAAGCAAGGCACTTAAAGACTAATTATCGATATATTTTACTTCAATTACTTGATGGAAGACAATATTTTAATGAGTTATAAGGGTTATTCCCATGTTAACTAATAAATAAAGAGGGAGTTCTTATCATGATTGGTAGAGGTAAGAGTGGTCATGATAAGATACAAGGTCTAAAGTCCCATCAATGATAACATGTTGAAGAGAAATCCAAAGGAATCAGCCCTTCAAGTAGTGGGAGTCAGGACTGGGGTAACCCACCATACTATAATGAAATAGGGGAGATTATGTATTTCTGAGCACAGTGTGCTGGTGACATCAGACGCTATTACCTTGGAACTAACCTTCCCCGCTCCTTAGAAGGAATGGGCTTCCCTGCTGTTCTGAGCCAGCCTGCCTCCACCGCTGGGGACAACCCTCAGGCCTGCTCTGCCAAAGGAAACTTGCCTCCAAGTCTGTCTGGCTTAGCACTTCATCATTTTCTATGGAAAGGTTGAATCAAAGTAGAAAAAGGTCAATCTCTGACACCTATCTCTCTGGCAGTATCTATTTGAGGCTCTCTTTTAGGAGGCAGGAATAGGAGAATGTTTCTGAATTGTGTTCCTCTTCAATCATTTAAACCACTCTTTTGTATCACAGCTGCTCGACTATGCAGTCTTACATCCCTAATCTCCCTTTTGCCCCTGTTGTTTTTATTTAGTTTCTAAGTCACGTCTGACCCTTTGCGAAACTGTGGACTGTGGCCCACCAGGCTTCTCTGTCTAATGGGATCTCCCAGGCAAGAATATTGGAGTGGGTTCCCATTTCCATCTCAAGGGAATCTTCCTGACTCAGGGATCGAACCTGTGTCTCCTGCGTTGGCAGGCAGATTCTTTGCCGCTGAGTCACCAAGGAAACCCTTTTGCCCCTATTAAGTGTGGTGGTACAGTGTCTGGAGTCAGACCACCCAAGTTGGAACTACATCTCTGACACTTGCCAGCTCTGTAAGGTGGGTCAAGCTACAGCCTCTCAAAATGCCTGTTCCTTCATCTGAAAAGTGGAGACACTACGGGGTTATACCTCCTGGGGTTATTGTAAATTAGAGCACATAAGGCATTTAGAACTGTGGCACATGGTAAGCGTGTCAATGATATATTATCTGCAACTATTGCAGATCACAGTTAGGGCTTCTGGTCTTGTGTTTATGGTGAGATCTGCACATGTTGAATTATGTATGGAACTGTTCGATGGAAAGACTTCAGCTCTCAATTGATGTAATGCAAGTAGTAACTATTTATTATATTGACATATTTACAAAATATTACAAAGTGAAATACCACTCTAATTCACCATATTACACAGGGCTGCATACAGGCAAGACAAAGTATATGGAAAACATTTACTTCTGTCTTTGGTATTAGAAATCTACACAAATCCGCAGCATTTAAAGTTTCCAAGATGAAGTATTAAACATAGACAAAGATGTAAATGGTAAGGTCATGAAAAGGGACGCTAATATCCTCTGCTGGGAACCCCCAGGTCCATGAAATGCAGCAAGAGAGGGAGTCTATTGGCTAAAATAACAACAAAAGAAACAGCACAAGCTACAGTACTTTACATAGGAGTGTTTCAGTTTGTATGAAGCTGCTCTCTCAGTAACATCTGGCAGACAGTAACAGACAAAACATTACCCAGACACAATGTTGCAGGTAAGACTTTACGGGAAAGAATCCACTCCAAGAGACACCTTGAGTATGTAACTTCACTATACAGAACATCTTATAAAACTCAATTTCATGATCATTTACACATATACAAAAACTTAACTGGTTTTAGCAAGTAACTTTTCTAAAACACAATCACAGTTTACATAATTCTGAGGTAAAGGTCCTGAATCTATCCTATTTGAGAAGTCCTAGCCCACGAGGGTCTCTAAAGGAAGAAGTATTCACCGAACATCAAGTTCTGGCCCTCAGTGGGTTGGGGAGAAGGCCAATCACACCCACCTCATTTTAAAGATGATCCAAGATTTCAGAACTAAATGTTCCTAATCTGGCTCTATGAAGTTAATGCTTCTAATGTTTTCTGTAGAGACACTGAGTCTTGTCAGAACATGATTTCTGCTATGGAGAAAATATTTCATCAGGAAAGGGCCAAGTTAGTGTCTTAACTTGATTCTCTTGACTGGGCACTCTGTACATCCCAGGAAAAATGTACTTAGACTCCTCATATAAACAGTGAAGACTTGGTCAAATAAATGCACTGCAGACTTATCTTCCCACCAGTTAATACACACCCGGAAATGGACTCAGACGGGAAGAGCCACAGTGAGTGCTGGGAGCCCACAGTGGATAAGATCAGAAAAGTCTAGTGACCCTCCTTCATGTCCCTGAAATGCATAAAGGACCTTAATGTGCTTTCCTTCTCAAATCCTCAATGAGGTTGTTTGTGCTACTGTAAATACTCCAGGAGAATGTGGGAATCAGCATGTATGTCCCAGGTCTTTTTCATTTGGGCAGGGGAGTCAGCGAGGAGGAAAAGGCATATGTTAATAATGTTGCTTCTCTGAAATGACTTACTATAAATCATAGTCATTGGTCTGTTTATGTAAACAATGGCACCTTAACTCAGGTTACTTGTAACTACCTAAAAAAACATACACAGCCAAGATTATCTCATAAAGTGAAGTACTACATTTTCTAAAATAACCCTATGAAATCATGAAGGTTGTGAAGATTTAACGTGAAGATACTCTTTTATCCACTTTTTTGGGTATGTCTTCTTATGAAAAAGTTTGCAAATATAATTCAGACTTAAAATGAATAATTAACTCCTCCCTCCCACATATGTCACTTACTAAGCAAAGCTGAGCATTTGCCTCTTAAACTTTCACATGAGGAACATTGGTGGTAGTGGGGAGGTAAAAGTGTTTGCCAGGCAATGAGTCACCTTGCCGGGCAATTTAAGACAAGTAATGCTGGACCTTTTCAATAAGCTGCCCCAGTGGCAGAACTCCCATTTTTCTTCCTGCTGGAGAAAGCAAAATTAAACTTCTGCTTCTTTGTACCATCAAAAATTCTGGAGAATGGCACATGAGAAGAAAGTAAATACACATTAAACATTTACTAATGGCTGGCATTCATGGCGTCTCACTGGACAAAATAAAAAGAAACATGGACCAATGTGCTTTCAGGGCTTTCTGGGGGAAGAAAAGCTTTTGGCTTTGCCCTGGTCCCTGACGATGACAGACGGGCAGGCTGTTTCTTGCATAGCTCTAGGCGAGCCATTAATCTGTCAGTACCAGCATCTTTAGAAATCCCAGCATTAAGACTTAGGAGGGGAAAGAGAGGGAAGATGTTGAATAGCCAGAAAGGCAGCTTTTTAAACACTTTAGTGAATTCATAATGCTGTACAGGCTGCTGTTAATCCCTTCTCTGAAATTCCTGGTGCAGTGCAACGCTGGACTGGAATTTATTCATCCTCTTCCACATACGTGGATGGAAACCAGCCCACCTAAAAAGGAAAAGCAACCAACACAGCAATGTGACTCTCTATCCAGCTCTTCAAAAGGCTCTACAAACAGAACATTTCATTTTCATAACACCCAGAATTAAGCTGGGGTTTAATGCCCACTGCAGATGAAGAGGATTGGTTTAAACTGCTCCTAAAAGCCCAATAGAGCGAGTGGTAGAAAGGGTGGAATAAAATACACTTCAACAGTGTTCTAATCTGCCAGGACACAAATATGTAAATTAAGAGGTTCTACTACTTAATGCTCTCTCTTTCTGCTATAGAACAAGATATAAAGACAAAGGTCCTATGCCTGCTCTTTCTAATTTAGACCAGTGGCCCTCACAGATCTCTTGTGCTCCACATAAAGCTGATGCTCTAGACTTAAAAAGAGGCTTACAGACTCAAAAGAACTGACATGCTCCTAAACCCTTTTCCCAATAGGAAGCCATCAAATTTGCCTAAGTAAACTTTATTTATGTCAGTATCCTAGTCACACAGTGCATTTTTCTGGAGTCCCTGTTTTCAGTAAGGAACACCACCCATGTGGAGCCAGGCCTCTGTGGGGGCGACAACTGTAAGGTAGTGTAGGGGTTCCCCCCCAGCCCATGGGTACCAGTGGCTGCCCAGCCCCCTTCATGTACATGATGAACACATTGAGAGGGACGCTCACCCTGCCATTTACTTCTCCTCTCCACCAGCCGTTCGCACTCATCTTCGTGTAAATCTTCACCACATCTCCTTTCAGCAGGGACAGTTCTCGCATATCTCTGGCACAGAAGTCATACCGAGCAATGGCGATGCCCAGCACCTTTGGACTTAACACTGTAAAGAAATGATGGGGCGTCAGAATGGATTTGCACTGTACCAACTATAAGAAGCTAATCAGATGGATGTTATAGATGCTATCAAGATGCACAGCCGTGATTTCATTACAGACTAGTGATGATGGCAGAGGGGCTTGAAAGCAGCAGAACTGCTGTTTCAATTCAATCAGCGCTAGTCAGGTTCACAAAGTTTAAAGACCCATTATTCGGTTTTCATGTTCTTCATAGGAACTTCCAAACAGGGACTAGTTTTTGTAGTTTGGCGGGAAAAAAGGTTAATATCTAAGTTACTATCTAAGGTGACAGAATCTCAAATAACTAGCATAAATTCCCTATTGATGGCATAGTAATCCATTTTTAACTAGAACCTCTATGGTAAAAGCTTCACAGTTTTATCTTGTAATCTTGTCAGCTAAGACTCAAAACAATCTTTTTTTTTTTTGCTCTGAAAGGCTCCTACTAAATCCATGTCATCACTTCTAGTTAAATGGCATCTCCTCCCTCCAGACAGCCTTTTTTTAGTTAAAGCTATTTTAGAGACAGTTACTCTTTTATATATAATTTCATTCATGAAGAAGCTTAAATCATGTTTCATGGAAAAAAATAATAAACGCCATCCATGTATCTTCTTTGTTTCATACAAATCTTATCAAACTTCCCTGGTGGCTCAGATGGTATAGAAAATCTTTACTGAAATACATAACCAAAAATAAGATTCAGGGTGTTCGCCTCCTATCCTTAGATTTTTTTTTTTTTTTAATGGTAGGAGAGAAGCTAACCTCTTCTTTGCCCTCACCTGCCTGTCCTGAAAGGAAAACTCAGTTCAAGCTGGACATCTGTTCGTCTCTGGTGTTTCAGAACACATTTCATATGAACATCTCTACCTGTTGCTCCTTGGGGTTATAAAGTATTTTCAATTATATTTTCAGTGGTTCTGAGAATCACTCATCTGGGAATGGTGAAACTTTATAAACCTTAAACGGTAGAGAAACTGAAGTATAAGAAAGGGAAAAAACCCATGGGAAATGCCATACATCATATTTTTAACAGTTCCCAGTGTCTAGGCAGCTACAATTATGTCTGTCACCCTGGAAAAGTGTGCCCTCTTGGAGACTGGGATCTCTGGCCTATTTTCCAGAGCTTTGCAATGATAGAAATTTTTTAGTCTCCAGGTGTCCATCATAAGATAAACGAATGGCAATGCTGTAGATTTCAGAACTGTAAAGGGAGCAAAAATAGGTCATTTTATTTTACTGTTCGGACACAAACCACTTTAATAGCTTCCTTACTGAAAACCATCCCATTACTGGGGCACTACTCAGAGCCGTGCACATAAAAACACCCCAGTGATGGAAAAACCCATCATCAACTTAACTGTGTGACCTTGTACAGTGCTCTGAACCCCTCTGGGCCACATTCTTCTCACCTATAAAATGAAAGGTCTATACTAGATGACTTGTAAGGGCCTTCTAGTACTATATTTTATTATTCCATTGGGACTTACAGGTTAATTTTTAAAAATCTGTAAGAAAACATACTTTATTCGGTCATCATGTACTCCTTACATGTCACATAAATAGCCCTTACATTCTCTGGCTAATGACAGAAATTAAGGCCAGAATGCCCTGTACAAGCAGATGAATAGTCATCCTTCAAAGCAATATGAACTAAATTCTATTCTTATATTTGGAGATAAAGTTGGGATTTTGGTCCTGTTTATTTTCTTAATGGAAAGACATGAACACTGGCTTTTCCCGACTAAAATTTCTGATCCTCAAGAAAACTAGTTTTAGAAAGCACTTCATTCTCCCTTTATACTTTCGCCTCTCAACTCTTTCCAACTGATGAAAGAAAAAATGTCTTGCTGAAATACATAACATGAGCACACACATAAAACTAGAGGATTGGAATGTCAAGACAAATGATGACTTGATGACAGAGAAAAGGAAAGTGCATGGTGGGAATGTGACTGGAGGGGCTGTTTGTGAGGAGATGTGTCTATATGAGAAGCCATACACAGAAGTCAAAATACTTGCAAACAAAAGCAAGTTGAAAAGACATATAAAAGCAGTAAAGCAGTACCTGACCAGAAAGGAGTGGAAGAAGGGGGGACAAAGCTGTAGTCTGGTGGAGTTACAAAAGAAAACCCACAGAACAAAGAAGGGGCTTAGAGAAGGAAAGAAAAAGAGAGAAGCAAAGAGCATTTAGGTGTTGGCAAAACATATCTTGACACAGCTATTTCGTTGTCTATAATCTTAAGAAAATTGTCACATCAAAGTTGAAATATCAAGCTTCATTTTCACCCATTTGTCTCCTATTATCATTTCTAGATGAAGAACAGGCCAGATTTTTTACATTTTGATCGACATTAATACAATTCAGAGTGATCCATCCCTTTATAGGTGAACACAGCATTCCCCTCCAAGCTGCCATCATTGAACCCCTTCCAAGAATGGCCTTCTCTTGGTGTGGTACACAATTCCTACTTTCTCACATCAGTGAAGATGGGGATCATGTAATTTCTTAATGTAATATGCTTCACATTAAAACTGATATAAAGAAGTAAGAGCCTATAGGGTGGCATCAATGAAATATGCAGAACCCATTGAAAGTTCAAGAAAATCACTCATAAAATTTGTTATGAACCACTCTCACTTTCCAAACAAGCAAGTGCATGGTAGCTTATTTCCAAAAATAAAATATCTGGAAAAGAGAGTAAATATATCCCCCAGTTGTAGGAATGTACAGAAAATAATCTATGCGTTTAGATGCTCAAAAACCTCTCACTTTACTTTTAATAATCAGGGCTAAAATTATCAAATGGTTTGAAAGTATCAGATGGCATACTCAGTGCTTTATATTCATTTAATTATCACAAAAACTCAGAGGAAGGTACCCATGATATTTCTTCTTCATATTTGAGGTCAACCTAGATTCAAACCTAGGCAGTGTGACTCAAGACAAGGCTCTTCACTGCTGCCTACTCTGCATCTATCCCTCTGCTTCAGGTACCACCTTAGACAGTTTTAAAACTCTCCCTGCTGATGCCAAGGTGCCATTGCAATAGAAACGAAGTGTGATTGTAAACTTTCTCCCAATGTTTATTCTCCCCTTGATCCATGTAATAAGTTATTTGGTTGAGCTATGTTTGCCCAGAGACTATTACTAAGTTTTTGCTACTGGGATGGGATGTAAGCAAAAGTTGATCATGAGGCATCTTTCCTGGGAAGGCAGCTGGCACACACCTTCACCCTTCTCTTCTTCTTTATTCTACCCTGCTGTCTGGAATGCGATAGCTACCATCCTGGTTCTTGAGAAGGCAGACTTCACCTTAAGGATGAACTTGAAAGAATCTGGGTTCTTAACATACCCTTGTACCTAAGAATAGCAGTAGCTCATTAAGGGGATGCTTAGATTCCAACCAAACAGACTGCACAGAGGAACTGAAAGGAGGGGTTCAGTGATTCTTGGGTTCATATATAAATTGATGCATGCATGACACTTTTTTCATAAGTGGCCTCCCATATTTAACCTACCCTGAAGTGTATCCTTGTTGATAATCAAGGTTCTCTTCTAGTCCACTGCATGTTCCAAGTTACACTTTTTTTTTTTTAATGTAGCAGTATGTGCCCATACAACTAATTTTATAGTCTGTGCAACTGACTTTGTATCACCATGCTATGTAACTGGTTTGTTTGATTTTTGAGGTCATGTTATATCTATCGTTAAAGAGAGGAAAGGATGGCATCTCTAACTGAATGAGGAAAATGGCACCCTAACTACTATTGGCAGAAAATCTGGTGCCAAGATTCCTATCCCACGTTTGGGAGAACTCTTCATTCTACTCATTACTTCCGTGTAATGAGAAGAATTTGCTCCTCAAACTGTTTTCTAAGTGTCCATCCTTGATTCTCTCTCTGGGACTATTTATCCATGGTGTAATAAAAAGAAGTGGTATTTCCCTGTAATTTCTAATGAAGGTAATTCAAGTCAAGAGTCTGAAAGATAACAAAAGATAAGTTAACTCTAGAAGGAAGAAATAAGAAATCAATGAAAACACAACTAAATGGTACTTAAATCGCAAATTTATGTAGATAGCTCCTCCTCCTATTCGTTGAGCTCATCTTTGCTCACTTAACTGCTCAAAGACTCCCAACAAAAACTGGCACAAACAAAGGAAAGAACATGAAACATGTTCATGTCTTGTTGCCCAGGATCCCTGAGAGCCATAATCTATCAGTGATATTCCTACAGCAACTATCATTTTTTTCTGAGATGCTGAACAGCTATTAAATACTGTATGTCTCATGGCATTAACCATACCATAGGCCCGAGGAATCTTCTCAGGAGAGAAACTGATTAACCTCTTACATCCCAATATGTAGCTCTCAGCCAAACATTTTAAGTCCTGGTAAGATGCTTTCTAGTTTTCTACACATTGTAGCATGACTTATTGTTGTCAGTCTTTCTACATATCAATTTTCACTGCCTTTGGGTCCTAAATTCTTATAAGCTGGCAAAACAGTATTTGAATGCCTGGCACCTACGGAGATAAAAGTGTAAAAGAATGTGTCTCCCTAGGAAAGTATGGACTTAAATCTAGATGTAAGCAATGTCAGAATAAAGTATTTGATAAACATATTTTGTGAAATGGTTTAGCCTATAAAACATTTATGCCCATAGAGAGACTATATCCACCTATTTCTACACACACATACAGATAGACGTTTTCTACATTATTGTACCAAGATGCTAATATAAAAATTATTGGCAGGTGCATATCCTGGAATGGAATAGAAACAGCTGAGTAACAGTGACATTCAAATGGGAACATTGAGGGATTATAACCTCCCATTCCTTTTACTTCCTGGCCTAAAATTCATTCACCACCTAGTACTATAGGGAGCCTGGTGCTAGTACATCACCTTATTCCAGGAAGCTTTTTAAAAGAAAGAACTTTTATTCATATCTCTATCCACTGAGATAATATTAAATCTATGTTGAGACCTTTTTCATTGAAACAGTCATTTGCAAACCGCATGCCTTAGTGTAGGGCCTAACTTTCCTCCTTCCTCAAATACTTTCAACTCCTTATTAGCACAGACGGAGAACATTGCTCAGAGAGACCATCACAGCCAGTTAGGTCTCTCTGGTTAATTTCATATAATACCTGGTATTCAAATAGGCTGTTTATGGAATATTAGCAAATAAGTGGCTCATAGTCTAGTGACTTGACAGTTCTCATTAGGAATTATTAAAAGTACAGTCAAATATTAACTCTTCCAAGTTAAAACTTGAAATACTGACATTTTCTAATAGAAACAGAAGCTATTGGCATAACCATTATAAACTGACTGGCAAATCACTACTGAATATTATTTAGTTCTGAGACTTGACTGAGATGACAGAGCCACAGAAGTATGTCAATTAAAAAAGGAACACAATGTTCGCAGTAGAATAAAAAGTACTAGTGAACTGGTATCGACACATATTTCTGTTGTCAAGGTTAACTTAGCATTGCTTTAAAATGTTACGCTCTGCCTTGATTAGGCTATTCATGTTCATGAGTAAATGAAAATCCACTCAATTTTCAATAACATTTGAAATTTGTACACTGCAGAGACCAAGCTCAATCAACACTTGTCCTTAAGGTATTGATATCAAATCAAAGTATTTTTGAACTACCACTTAATTATCCATCATTTATATAACTGAAGATGAGGTTAAGCATTTGGTAATTATTCTCTGGGGCAGGAATTACCTAATGCTGAGCCTTTAGTTGTAACAACCACAGGTATTCACACTCATTTATGTTAAAAAAAAAAAGTTATCAGTAAAAAATATTAGACAGTTGTACCAATGGTACCATCATCAATACAGTTGTCCCTGAGTTTGGGCCCAGTAATGGCCTAGAGGTTTTCCTGAAGAACTATGTTCCTGTGTGGACCCACTATGAAGGATCCAGGAATTCCTTTTACCAGGATCATCTACAGATGGCCTAGCAACAGAGAACATGTTGAGAATTTAATGAATGTTTAATTTAAATTTGTGATCCTTAGCCTAGTTTTATTTTGGAACCTAGTCATGTCTTCTTAGACTTGCAGCAACATTCATAGACATAGTATCAAATATCTGTTCCCCTAATTTCTCTCAAATACACAGGGTTTATTGTGTATTTTATATATTGTCACTGAAGAAACAAATTCAGATTGGTTGAATTATGACGGTGACCCAGCAGGACATTCTGACACATCAGATGTGAGATAGAATAGCAAGAGAATATTCTAAGATGACTGTAAGGTTTTTGGCTTAAGCAACTGGAAGATTGGATTTTTATTTTCTTTTTTTAGGAAAGTACTCAAATGGAGCCTAAATTCTACTCACAGCACTATCTAAGATGAGTGATTTCTGTATCTCAGTATCAACTCTCCCTTCACTATATATAATATTGGTTTTATTTAATTGAATGCTAACATCTGGTAAATGGACAAATCTCCTCTAACCTAAAATTCAAAGATATGACAAGGAATACTTAGACTTATTGTGAATATAAACAGCTACTCAGTATTCAATACTGCACAATCTAAATATATAAAGCCATTAATGAGAAAAACTGAGTATAATAAGGCCTTATTGTTATGGAAAATGAGATCATTTGACATTTCAGGGGACTTCAGATTATTTATAGGCATCTAGTTTACCAAGATGTGAACTTTATTCTAAATGCTTACTCTTAAAGACAGAGCATCAGACTTCAAAAGAGCTTACAAATTAGTGAAGAGAGATAGTTGATACTGAGATACAGAAATCACTCATCTTAGTGCTGTGAGTAGAATTTAGGCTCCATTTAAGTACTTCCCTAAAAAAAAAAAATCTCCAATCTTCCAGTTGCTTAAGCCAAAAACCTTACAGTCATCTTAGAATATTCTCTTGCTACTCTATCTCACATCTGATGTGTCAGAATGTCCCTCTGGGTCATCGTCATAATACTGGGTTGGCCAAAAAGTTCATTTAGGTTTTTCCATACGATATTATAGAAAAACCTGAATGAACATTTTAGCCAACCCAGTATATCACCTGTCTAGCTGCGTGTTGGTCCAGGCTGCCGAATTGCTGCATAAGCCTCCTGATTGGCCTTCCTGTTTCTACACTGTTGCTGCGCTCATGTGTTCAGTCTATTCTTGTCAATCCTACGGACTGTAGCCAGCCAGGCTCCCTAGAACAATCCTATTACAGCCAGACCATGTTTCCCCTCTGTTTAAATCCTTCCAATGGCTTCCCATTTCTTCCAGAGTAAAAGCTAAAGCCGTCCACAGCCGCACATAGGCTGATCTGCTCTCTGTCTCCATCTCTGCTGCTCTGTTCACATTGCACACCTCATGAGTGTGCCTGCCTTTGCACTGGCTCCTCTGTGCGTTTCCTTGAGTTTTTATTAAACAGTTACTTTCACAATGAGGCCTACCCCAATGCCCCATAAAAGAGCCACGGATACATACCAGTTGTGGCACGTGGTACAGAGAAAAACATGAGATTATTGTGGAGGGTGGGGTGGGAAGTGATATACAAGCAAAGAAGTAGTTAGAGGGCACATAGTCCCTCAATTCCCACTGTCCTACTGCTGAGGATGAGCATGGAAGCTCTGCCCATACCATGGTCAAAGTTCAGTAGCCTGCTCTTCAGATGGATTAGGGTATTTACGTGAGTTTATAATAGTAGAAACTCCCTTTTTACTATGGACCAGATATTTGTGACCCCCTCACCATCCCCCAGATTCATATGTTGAAACTTAATGCCTCATGTGATGGCGCTAGGAACTGAGGCTTTGCGGAGGTGCTTAGATCATGAGAATGAAGCCCACATGAATGTGATTAGTGCTCTCATCCAAGTGACCTTGTTAGAAAGGGGAGCTGGTGAAGCCAGCAGCTGATATTAGCCTGTTCTACTGTGAAGAAAATTCAAAACTGCTGAACGAGCTCTCTACTAAACAACCAAAAGGAAGAAAAACAAATCTCTAGTTTTGTTCATCACCTGACCACCTCAGTTAAAATCATAAACCACTCGCAGAACCCCTGAGTAGCATTATACTGTTAAATTAATTTTCCAGGACACTCACCAACTTCTAGTATCAGTTCAGTTCAGTCACTCAGTCCTGTCCGACTCTTTGCGACCCCATAGACTGCAGCACACCAGGCTTCCCTGTCCATCACCAACTCCTGGAGCTTGCTCAAACTCATGCCCATCAAGTTGGTGATGCCATCCAACCATCTCATCCTCTGTCATCCCCTTCTCCTCCTGCCTTCAACCTTTCCCAGCATCAGGGTCCTTTCCAATGAGTCAATTCTTCGCATCAGGTGGCCAAAGTATTGGAACTTCAGCTTCAACATCAGCCCTTCCAATGAATATTCAGGACTGATTTCTTTTTAGGATTGACTGGTTTGATCTCCTTGCAGTCCAAGGGACTCTCAAAAGTCTTCTCCAACACCACAGTTCAAAAGCATCAATTCTGCAGTGCTCAGCTTTCTTTATAGTCCAACTCTCACATCCATACATGCTGCTGCTGCTGCTAAATCACTTCAGTCGTGTCTGATTCTGTGCGACCCCATAGACAGCAGCCCACCAGGCTCCCCCATCCCTGGGATTCTCCAGGCAAGAATACTAGAGTGGGTTGCCATTTCCCTCTCCAATGCATGAAAGTGAAAAGTGAAAGTGAAGTCGCTCAGTCGTGTCCGACTCCTAGTTGACCCCATGGACTGCAGCCTACCAGGCTCCTCCATCCATGGGGTTTTCCAGGTAAGAGAACTGGAGTGGGTTGCCATTGCCTTCTCCGCATCCATACACGAGTACTGGAAAAACCATAGCTTTGACTAGACAGACACTTTGTCGGCAAGTGATGTCTCTGCTTTTTAATGTGCTATCTAGGTTCATCACAGCTTTTCTTCCAAGAAGCAAGCATCTTTTAATTTCATGGCTGCAGTCTCCATCTGCAGTGATTTTGGAGCCCATGAAAATCAAGTCTATAACTATTTCCATTGTTTCCCCATCTATTTGCCAGAAGTGATGAGACTGTATGCCATGATCTTTGTTTTTTGAAAGTTGAGTTTTAAGCCAGCTTTTTCTCTCTCCTTTTTCATTTTCATCAAGAGGCTCTTTAGTTCCTCTCTGCTTTCTGCCATAAGCATAGTGTCATGTGCATACCTAAGGTTATTGATATTTCTCCTGGCAGTCCTGATTCCAGCTTGCAGTTCATCCAGCACAGCATGATGTACTCTGCATATAAGTTAGATAAGCAGGGTGACAATATACAGCCTTGACATACTCCTTTCCCAATTTGGAACCAGTCTGTTGTTCCATGTGCTATTCTAACTGTTGCTTCTTGACCTGCATACAGATTTCTCAAGAGGCAGGTCAGGTGGTCTGGTATTCCCATCTTTTTCACAATTTTCCATAGTTTATGGTGATCCACACAGTCAAAGGCTTTGGTGTAGTCAATAAAGCAGAAGGAGATGTTTTTCTGGAATTCTCTGGCTTTTTCTATGATCCAGTGGATGTTGGCAATTTGATCTCTGGTTCCTCTGCCTTTTCTAAATCCAGCTTGAACATCTGGAAGTTCTTTGTTCATGCACTGTTGAAGCTTATATTGGAGAATGTGGGGCATTACTTTGCTAGCGTGTGAGATGAGTGCAATTGTGCAGTAGTTTGAGCATTCTTTGGCATTGCCTTTCTTTGGAACTGGAATGAAAACTGACCTTTTCCAGTCCTGTGGCCACTGCTGAGTTTTCCAAATTTGCTGGCATATTGAGTGCAGCACTTTCACAGCATCATCATTTAGGATTTGAAATAGCTCACCTGGAATTCCATCACCTCCACTAGCTTTGTTCATAGTGATGCTTCCTAAGGCCCACTTGACTTTGCATTCCAGGATGTCTGGCCCTAGGGCAGTGATCACACCATCATGCTTATCTGGGTCATGAAGATCTTTTTTGTATAGTTCTTTTGTGTATTCTTGCCATCTCTTCTTAATATCTTCTGCTTCTGTTAGGTCCCTACCATTTCTGTCCTTTATTGTGCTCATCTTTGCATGAAATGTTCCCTTAGTATCTCTAATTTTCTTGAAGAGATCTCTAGTCTTTCCCATTCTATTGTTTTCCTCTATTTCTTTGCACTGATCACTTAGGAAGGCTTTCTTATCTCTCCTTGCTCTTTTTTGAAACTCTGCATTGAGATGGGTATATCTTTCCTGTTCTCCTTTGCCTTTTGCTTCTCTTCTTTTCACAGCTATTTCTAAGGCCTCTTCAGACAGCCATTTTGCCTTTTTGGTCTTTCTTCTAGGACACTATATAATTTATTTTTATCTATTATCCACTGTCCCCACTACCATGTGAGTTCCAGAAAGGCACAGACTTGTCTTTTTTTTTTTTTCCCCCACTGCTGTGTATCCCCAGTAATTTGAACAATGCTTATCCTGCAGTAGGCCCTCAATAAATATCTATTTTTTTAAACTTATTTTTAATTGGAGGATAATTGCTTAAAACAGTGTGCTGGTTTCTGCCATGCAACAACATGAATCAGCCGTAAGTATACAGATGTCCCCTCTCTCGCAAGTCTTCCGCCCACCCCACCCCCACGTCCCACCCCTCTAGTATTAACACCACCCCTGGTGTCACAGAGCACCAGGCTGAGTCCCTTTGCTCTACAGCAGCTTTATACCAGCTATCTATTTTACATGTGATAGTGTATATATGTCAGGGCTATTCTCTCAAATTTGTCCCACCCTCTTCTTCCCATGCTACGTCCACAAGTCTGTCCTCTATGTCTGTGTCTATTCCTGTCCTGCAAATTGGTTCATCAGTACTGTTTTTCTAGATTCCATATATATGTGTTAAGATCTGTCGAATGAATGAATGTGGGGACCTGTGGGGATTATTGGTGAGACTGTAATGACTAAAGAAGAGATGAGGAAAGAAGTTCTTGGAGAACTTCCCTATAAGGAAGAACGATGAAGAAAAAGAGGGAAAATTAACTGGGGAAGATGGAGCTTTGGATAGAAAGACAGAGCTCTGAATAGGAAAAGATTTGAATGAGCAAGTTAGCCAATCCTGAGATGCTTGTGCTCAACTCTTAAAAATTTGAGTGTGTTCATAGCAGGGTGGCCAGGATGGTGACAGATTTGGCAACCACATATATGACAAGGGATTGATAAATCTGAGTAGTTTATTGAAAAAGAAATACAGCAAGGAAGGGAACAAAACACATCATATGAAAGGTTTCCATGGTAGAGTGTGTATATAGTATATTTAACTTTGAGTAGCTTTGAAGAGGCAGGTTTCCCAGGTGGCACTAGTGGTAAAGAATACATGTGCTAATGCAGGAGACACAAGTTCGATCTCTGGGTCAGGAAGGAGGGCTCTGGAGGAGGGCATGACAACCCACTCCAGTATTCTTGCCTGGAGAATTCCATGGACAGAGGAAGCTGGAGGGCTAAAGTCCATAGGGTTTCAAGAGTCAAAGAGATAACTAATTATCGTAAATAGCTATAATAAATCAAGTTTCTGAAACAAAATAAGCATTTAAAAATTTTTTTTCAAAACTAATTAGGTGCTTTGTGTAGTTGTGGACATAAAGTCACCTGAGTATAAGTGAAACCTGAAGATGACCTCTCAGAAATGTCACAAAAGATATTTGCTTTAAAAAGCCTCTACCAGGGATGAGGTGAAGTCTGAGAAGCCTCAATCCTGGAATCCCCCTGCATTCCTATCTGTTGTTCAGCTGTTAAGCTAGCATGTAACACCCAAGGGGTATGTGTGGTAGAGTGTCTGGTGCAAGTGGATTCTTAAAATACTGATTTCTTAAAGCTGTGAATAAAACGAAACCTTGGCCAAGTTTGTATTCAACTTCTCATGCTATTAGGAAAGGTGAGAGTTGCAGAGTTAATACCCGGTCCCTTATGCGGACCTGGAATTCAGCAGGGAAGGAAAGCTGGACACTGGTGGTATATATGAGGCAAAAAAGAGCTCTCAGCATTGTTCCTCAAAGCTAGGAGCCTAGTCCAAATTTTAGCGAGGGGGAAAAAAAAAAAAAGAATTCTTCTCAGTTTACGTTTGCTTTAGAGGAGAGAGAGACTAGAAAAACCAAAGCCTTGGGTCAGGCTGCCACATGAGGATACCACAGTCAGTTAGGGAGCATTACACATACTGAGAGCAGTTTTAACTTTAGAAAATAAGGTTTATAGCAAGAACAGTATACAAAATGAGACATGTTAAAACATATAGACTGCTTTTTGAGCTGTGAAACATGAAAAAAGATAGCATTGAGTGAGGTTACTTGTATCTGTAGAATTTCAGTCTGTAAGCTATAGATTTCTGAAGTGACCCTGGGTCCTGGCTACTAACTGTTAAAGCTATCAGGTTCAGGATAAAAATGCCTTACAGTAGCTAGTAAAGCTCCTGATATAAGTCAATAAAAAAGGGAAGCCCAGCATGACCTAATAATGAAGATGTGCTGCTGTAGTTGATCAGTTGCCCCAAGAACAGTAAATTCTGTGGATGTGATAGACATCCTAAGGAAAAGAATATAAAAAATGTCAGCAATATGTTAGAACCACCTTAGCCCAGGAAAAAAGTGTGTATTTTGCACTTCCCATGTGCCAGACATTGTTCTAAGTACATCACATGTTTAACTCTCTTAAAACACATAATGCAAACATTACATATGTTGAGACACTATGAGACAGAGTTGCAGGATGAGATAAACTAGGGAAATTTGTCACTTTGCTATATCATATAAGCAGCACTTCTGGTACATTTATTTAACCAATGAAACCTTCCCTGCATGCTTCTCATGGGGCTGGCAGTTCATGAAACACTAGGTTGGAGACATTAATATATGTGAAAGGTGTTTGAATAACATAGTATTGTTAAAAATTAAATTATTAAATATCAGAATTACTAAGTTCTTATTCTGTATCAAGAATATTTTATAATATTTCAGACAATCACTCATGTAGGTTATTGGGGAAACTTTCATTGGCTAGAAGTACCCTTTCTCAGGAAGACCATGCATTTCATTGTAGGAAAGTTACAAGCCATTGAATACACTTTGCTGTGTTAAAGTAATGTTTCCCTTCTAATTCCCTATTGATTGACTACCTGTCTACCCTAACAATGCACAGTCTTATGATAACTCCAACAAAAAAAGAAAAGGATGGAAAAATTTGGAGAAAGATTTAAAATTAGTACTGTGAGATTATAGTGAGTTGAAGGGCGCCTCACCCCCACCCATCCCTCATCCCTCCACTGCCCTCAATCCCTGCAAAAGTTATGTCCACCTAAAACCCGTGAATGTGATCTTATTCGGAAAATAGTTTTTGCAGATATAAGTTAAGGATCTCAAGATGAAATCATCCTGTGTTAGGATGAGCTGTAAATGAAATAAGTTTTTATATAAAAGAAGAGAAAGGGAGATGACACACAGAGGAAAAAGTGATGTGAAGACAAGGCAGAGATTGGGAGTGATGTCTATAAGCCAGGGGACACCAAGGACTGCCAGCAGCCATCCAGAAACTAGAAGGGAGGCATGCAGTGAATTGTCCCTCAGAGACTCCAGCAGGAACCAACCCTGCCAACATTTTGATTTCAGACTTGTGGCCTCCAAAACAATAAGAGTAAATTTCTGTTGATATTAATCCCCTCAATTTATGATAATTTTTATGGCAGTTCAGGAAGCTATTTTATGAGATTAAAACAAATATTTAAATTACCAGCATAAAATTAGATTAAATTAAAATCACATCCCAAATGACCAGGGAAAAAGAAGACGAAAGACTGAGGATAAAATTAGGAGATCAGAATATGAGTGGATAAATATGGGTATGTTGAACTACAAGGGCAAGAAGTTAAAAACTCAGTGAATGTTTGACGAGTTTGTATAAAGGAGATAAATATTATCCACTATTAACACTGTGACAGAACTAATAAATAGGCTAAGATATTATCAGGATATTTAAAGAATTTTAGGAATAAGAAAGTTATGTTACAGTGAGTTAAATAAATATGAATGATATAAATTCTCCAAGTTTCTAAAACACTGGCTAAGATGAAGTTCAAGTACCTTCTCAGATGGCCAATAGAATCACAGAGGTACCTGCGTGAAAGGAAAGCAACTGCACTAGGAAGAAACAGGCTTGGCTCTGGCTTTTACTTTTTCCTGCAAGGTCACTTGGACAGTCCCAGAGACCCAGGAAGCCTTTGTCAATTTTTGAAGAATTGCTATAAGATTTGTCATAGCTTCAAAACGATCAAGCTGTTCTATATTTGTTTTCAAACCCACTCATCTTTCCCTGTTTTTTCAAATAACATAGTGCTTTAATACCTGGTATGTTTCCCAAAGACCTTAGGCTGTTACTTCACTCATTTAGCCCTTCCTAAACAGGTGTTTTATGAGAGGTGCTGTGCAAAGTACACTTTGAGAATAAGAAGCAAAGGAGCCTGGTTTCCAAGGCTTTGGGGAGCAATACACTTGAAGAAATTGCTAAACCTATATAAAAACAATACTATTAATATATATTCTTTGGAAACTGTGAAATGAAGTATGAATGATTCATAAAACTCTTATCTTCAACCCCAACCACTCTTCTTAGTATCAGCTGCCTACTGAACCACTGAGTATGCACAGATACTAAAAATCTGTGCAAAACTGAATATATTACCTTCTCCTTTGTATGTGTTATATCCCGTTTGTTTCTTGATCAGGCCATTGTTTCACCATTTGGGTCATCTAAGGCAGATACTTGTGTATCACACATGTACTATTTCTACCCCAATTCCTTTATCCAGTCAATTCAATCTCCAGATTATATCTAAATCAGCCCATCGTCTTGCTCTACTGTCTTTATTCAACTTGTGTCCAAACCTCCATCATCTCTCCCCTGGACATCTGCGGAATTTTCCTCACTCCTTTCTTGTGTCCATGCCTCTCTCCAAGCCATTCTCACAGAGTAGGCAGTGATATTTAAAAACAATGTAAATCCGTTCATATCATTTTCTGCTTATAATGCTCCATTACATTTCTATTGTACATATTAGAATCCACTCACTATGTTTTAAACATTTGGCCCCCTTCTAATTCTTTAAATGTGTCAAGTTATTTCCTGTTAATGTCCTTCACACAAACTGCTTCTTCACTCTGGTGTTTCCCTACCCTTCACTAAGCCACACCCTGCCAGTTGTCTGTAGATCTTGTAAATTTCATCTAGATGCCACTTCTTCAAAATGTCCTTCCCTGACCTTCCAGGTTAAACAGGTCTTCTTGCCCTACCCTTTCACCTGTGCACAAGACTTAGGAGAATTTGGTGGCTCAGATGAAGGATCTGCCTGCAATGCAGGGAGACTGGGGTTTGATCCCTTGGTAGGAAAGATCCCTTGGAGAAGAGAATGGCAACCCACTCCAGTGTTCCTGCCTGCAGAATTTCATGGGCAGAGGAGCCTGGCAGGCTAGTTAATGGTGTCTCAGAGAGTAAGACACAACTGAGCCACTAACACACACACACATGAAGTTATTTGTTTTACGTTTGTTCAGTGGCACTAATGGTAAGGAACCCATTTGCCAATGCAGGAGACTTAAAGAGACACAGGTTCAATCCCTGGGTCAGGAAGATCCCCTGGAGGGAGGGCATGGCAACCCACTCCAGTATTCTTGCCTGGAGAATCCCAAGGACACAGGAGCCAGGCGGGGCTATAGTCCATGGTGTTGCACAGAGTCAGACATGACTGAAGCGACTTAGCAGCAGCACTGTCCATCTTATTCACTGTTATATTTAGCATCCAGAACAGAACTTGGCACACAGTGTTGAACAAATATTTGTTGACTAAAAGAACAAATGAATGAATAAGTAAATACAATATGGTCACAGGTAAAGAAGAGATGGTTTCAAGTACAATGTACTCAGTACTCTACACATCCTAAAATCAGTGCACCAAACTCCCCCTGCTCCTGGAGCAGGCGGAAGAGGAGAATGCTGACATTTTCCTCCAATTCTGTTAGTTCTCTTCAGCTAAAGGCACCATCTCTAAATTTTATTACTTCTGAAATAACTCAGACGTAAAAATGGCAAGAATAGTACAAAGAATTCTAATATTTTTTTCACTCAAACTCCTCAGATGTTAATCTTTTACATTTGTTTTATCAAGCTCTTTAGTTTTCCTGAACTATTTTATAATATGTTCCAGACGTAATGCCTTTTATCTCTAAATATTTCACTGTTGTTGTTTAATTGCTAAGTCCTGTCCGACTCTTTTAGCAAGGCTCCTCTGTCCATGGGATTTCCCAGGCAAGAATACTGGAGTTGGATGCCATTTCCTTCTCCAGGGGATCTTCCGAACTCAGGGACTGAATCCACGTCTCTTCAGTCTCCTGCATTGGCAGGCGAATTCTTTACCTGCTGAGTCACTGGGGAAGACCATTTCAGCATGTCCTTCCTAAAATCAAAGGGATTTTCTTCTCTTACACATGAACAGTACACTTATCAAAAACAAAAAATTACTAATCTAGAAACATTCAAAATGTGTTAATTGTCCCATATGTGTCCTTTATAGTAAAAAAGAAAAAAAAGGAAAATAATTCTAGGTACAAGATTCAACCTGTTGTGTCTAGCTGTCATGTTTCGTTAGTCTCTTTCAATCTAAAACAATTCTGCACTCTTTCTCTGTCTTTCATGACACCAATATTTTTGAAGAGTAGAGGCCAATTATTTTGTAGAATGTCATTGAATTTGGGTTTGTCTGATATTTCCTCATGATTAGATTCCAACCGTGGACCCTGGGGGGCAGGAATACCACCAAAGTGGTGTTGCAGCCTTCTCAGAGCATCACATTAGGAGGTACATGATATCAAGTTGTCCCATCATTGGTGATGCTAATTTTGATCACTTTTATGGTTTTTCTACTGTCCCTTTTGTAATTAACAAGTTCTTGTGATGAGAAATTTTGAGATCATGTAAATATAGTGGTAACCAACAATTTTTTTTAAACATTAACCAACTCTGTGGCCCAACTAATTTTCCATTTACTTTGAGAAAATACCTAAGGTCTATTAATAAGTTACAAAATAGCTAGTTGTGCAACTTTCCCAAGTATAATGGTCCATTACCATTCTACCTTACCTCCTTTTCTCACGTGTACAAAGAAAGAAACAGGAGCTGCTTTTGAAAGAACATAATAAAATATCTAATCTCATTCCTTATTCATCAGACAAGAAAGCTGGGGCCCAGACAGGCTAAGTGAGTTGCCTAAGGTCAGACAGCTTACTCAGTAGCAGCCCTGAAAATAATTAAGTGCTCACTGTAGAGCGGGAAAGGCAAAAGTCAACTCGGTGCCCTTCAAATATACAAGCCCTAAGGCTACACCTGCAGCAGTCTAAGGCAGTTTTTCTGTGACCATTTTTGGAAAGTAATGAGATTCTTACAGAGATCCACAGGATAGGGCAGAACATCTTCCACGGGGCCACGGCAGTCTCTAGGGAAGCACAAGAGCTCACTGCTGTGCCTGCGTTCTCTCTGTTCTCCTCCTTCCTCTCTCCATCTCTAGCGGAAACTCAAGTCATTGCAAAGGCAAAAACAGTCTCACAATCCTCGGACAGAGCATTGCCTACAATGGGCTCCTCACCTAGAAATGCTATATGCTTCTTGTTCAATACTCTGGATATCTGTTTAATTCTAAGTAGTATCTTTATGTATATTTATTTTGAAATTACATGAGATAGGCCTGTCATAATCTTACCATATTTTACACATTTGAGAATAGTTTTTAATTTGCCTAAGAACATTCTAACCTAGGGGCTCTAAGATAAAGAACCTGGCTGCCAATGTAGGAGAAATAAGAGACATGAGTTTGATCCCTGGGTTGGGAAGATCCCCTAGAGGAGGGCATGGCAACCCACTCCAGTATTCTTGCCTGAAAAATCCCATGGACAGAGGAGCCTGGAGGGCTATAGTCCATAGGGTTGCAAAGAGTCAGGTATGACTGAAGCAACTTAGCACACACGCATGCATTCTAACCTAGACTAATACACAAGCAAGCAGCCTCTTCTACAATGCCCTGGGTCTTTCTTTTCCAAGCTGACTATGTATTTAAGAGAAAAATAATAATAAATAGCAGGCATCGGTAGCTGGAACTCCAATCTTACCCAGAACACAGATGGTTCTTGTCTTTGGCTTGTCTGCTCTGCTTTCTCCATTACTCAGAAGGAATGGAGACACCATGCCCTGTCCAAGCCAATGTCCCTCAGTATTTACTGCTTCTTCATAAAAATTATTCTGAGATGATATTTAGCAGTGCACCCAAAGCTATGAACCAGAGGTAATGACTCTAAAGACATCCTACACAAACCTTCTATACAGAGTATGTAGAGTTTCCTCTTTACCACTTCTTGAGAGGCACATGCATAAAAACAGAAGCAATGCTTTAATTAAGAGTCAACCTTGAATCAGGACTTGGCATCAAATGAGCAAGGGATATTTTAAAAAATCATAAAACAAAGATGTAAGTTGCTATGAGTTAAAACTAGTAATTCAACTATTAGAAATACAGAAAATGTTTGCTGCATTAGAAGAGGAGGGGCTAGTACTAGTAGGACCAGCAGCAGCCATGGTAGAAGTGGTAAATCGGTAGCAGCTCAGCTGACTTCCGCTGTGTGCTTACCATGTTATCGGCACTCTGCTCAGCGCTTTATGCACAGCACCTTATTTAATCCTCAGAATGATCTTAGTGTTCTCATTCCATACAAAGTTAGCATCAAGCAAATAAAACACTGGGATAATATAAATCTAAGATTATACTCCTGCTCTATGGTAACAACTGAATAATCCTGGAGTGTAAGATCTTGGAGACCATCAAGAAATTATTGCTGATTGATGCACCAACTCACATCCTCACCTCTTTCTGGTCACTTTGGGAGTGAGATCTTTGCTGCTCATCCTATATAGAAACAGAGTCCTAACCAGACTTGTCAGAGCCTCCTCATTAAAGTATAAGCTCCATAAAGTCAGGGACTTTGTATTCTCAACTACTATTCCCCATACCTAGAACACTGCCTTGTCTGTGTTAGGTAATTATTATATGTTGAAGGAATGAATAACTGAATAATAGGTGAACAAAGGCTGGCTATAACAAAGATTAAATTTTAAATGAATGATTTTCTTTTACTTCTCAATTATAAAAGGGTTCTTATATCATGACGTGCCAGAGTCTTAAAAAGATGGGGCTTACAATGTTTGAATTCATGACTCTCAAAATCTTCCTGTGGCTGGCATGGATCTTCAAAATCATGCAGTTGGGTATGCTTTAAAAGAAGAGAATAGTCTGTATCTCCATCCCTAGTGACTGAACAAGTTTGAGCATTACATATTTGGTTAAACACTAAACAAAAATTTAAACTAGGCAACTTCATTTGCTGTTGAACAATATTCTCTGAGCATCTACACGTGTGAAGCACAGGAAGTGCCAGTCCTTTCTCTGACTGCCAGCCCCTCTCACCTGGACGTTCTAAACTAAGTGAGCAACTCAAACAGGATTTGTAGTGTTGCTCACCTCCTTGGCAACTTTTATCATCTTCTGCTACTGGGAAGGCACACTAAAAGAACTGAAAATTATACTTTCCATGTAGGGGAAATGTAACAACCTTGGTAAATTTGTAAGGGATTTTGTAGAAAGTTTGTTTGTTTTTTGAGGGAAAGTTCCACTTTTGAATTAGCAAAAATTATGGCCTATATGAGTGTTTAAGATAATTGGGTAACAGAGGGCTAAAAGCATAGAAACATAAAGTTTAATGTGTTTCCAGTTTCAACAGAAAAGTGTGCTCTGACTACTCTCATTGGACAAGCCTGGTCATTTATCACTGATTGCTGTGAAGAGAACAGCTATTAAGTTATTCAAATTAAAAAACCTGTCAGCTGATGTGACAAATTACTTGTATATTTACTTTATGGAGGTGCTATGAAATTTTACTGGTGGTGTTAGTGCCCTGAGCATTATTTGTTTCCCTTTCAGTTTCTGCTTTTAGGGGAAAAAAGGTAAAATTATATTACCTGACGCAAATTCTTTTTCACTCTAGATATTCTCCTTTTGATTAGGCTAAACATTCTGAGGGCAATAAAATTGTGTTCCTTTTTCTCTAAAACATTTTATTAATAATTTTTAAATGCTATTAAAATAAGGGAATGAAATCAGTTTATTCACAGCATTTTTTCATCACAGTGTTCTCTTTATACACTATATCTACTAACAGGAAGATTATATGACATTAAATGATGATGAGAAAAGTTTTTGACTTGAACTCACATTCAAATTATAATAGGGGACATATGTATAATTATGGCTGATTAGCATTGTTGTGTGGCAGAAACTGACACAACACCATTAGAGCAATTTTCCTTCAATTAAATTTAAAAATTATAACATGCTTTTGGTTTGTATGCTAATCTCTGTGATTATGTGTGGCACAGTGCTCATTCCAAAAGTGCCTAATGTATACCTTTAAATATTGAAATCAGAGGAAACATGCTTTTAGTTACTTCAAAGTTCCAAAAATAATCATTGAAATGGAATCAACAAGCAGACTTGGGGTGTGAGGTTAAATGAGAGAACTGTGCACCAGTCTTGCTTAAATCCTGTTAATCAAACAGGATTGTGACCATAAACATGTGTCAGTTAAAAAAAAGTTTGGCTGATATAAAAGTCATGGAAAAGTACAAAACTTACATATTAACATACCCTTCATTTCTGATGGATTTGACACAAACATCATTTTTAATTTGGCACAAAGAACTAAATCTAGGCATGTTCATAAACCTGCTGGTCCATCTGATTCTACTTTGCTCTGGAAAAAAAATTCCTTGTTAAAATCATCAGCGTATAAACTGGTTCTGTTTCAAAATTTGGAATGAAGATGTTTAATGTTATCATGCTTCAATCCTTAGGTGTCAGCAAATTGTATTCTAAATTACAATACTCACAGCTGATGCCTGCTCTGTTACCCCTCTGTCCAGTTGCATGTTCTGGCTCCTTGTATGGAAACTGCAGAGTTGTATCCAAGGTTCTGAATCCTTCTTTAAGAGAATGATGCTTGTAGTACTCCACAAGTTCCTTTAGGAAAAAAGAATCAAACACACAAACTCCTTGACACATAATTATTTACAATGAAGGGATAATCAATTTAATGCTGAATTTTCCATAAGCCCCCTGGTGCCTCAGTGGTAAGGAATGTGTCAGCCAAAGAGGAGGTGCAGGTTCAACTCTAGCCTGCCGCAGTCTTCCCTGGGTCAGGAAGATCCCTTGGAGAAGGAAATAGCAACCCCTTCCAAGATTCTTGCCTGGAAAATCCCATGGACAGAGGAGCCTGGCAGCCTATAGTCCATGGGGTCGCAAAGAGTTGGACACGACTTAGTGACTAAACAACATGTTACAACAAGTAAATGGTAACCTGTCCCTGCTTCCTGGATGTAGAAGACACCCAACTAGTAACTGTCCTTGTTACCCAGACCGTTTATAATGTGAGTTACCCCACACTGTTAATCAATATCCTGTTAGTCTTCAGTCGGATGTAGTAAGTATAAAGAAGCCGTAATAAACCTCAAACTCAGAACAGAAATTCTTGTTCTTACTTATGAAATACTTTATTTTTGTTTAGGGAGGCAAGAGCTGTTTTATGAATATATAGTAATCTATAGTTTCTTGCATTTTCTTTCAACATAGCAGAAAAACAAACTTGATCCTAAATATGCTTTTCCACTGTAAATCAAAGTTGTTAAACCACAAACAGTGCTTACTTGGCATTGTTTCTGGCTTACGAGGAGTGTTAGTGACCTTCTCTCAGCTCTGAATGTCACCTGGTACTCACAGAAGTCAAGAATGTAGTTCTTTCCAATTTCCTCTTACACCTAATTTGCCTTAAATACATCCAAGCCTAATATCATAACTACCCACCATCTTTCATCTCATCTTTCATCTCATCATCTTTCATCACCACCATCTTTCATCTCATCATCTACAATCTCAGAATATTTCTTTGTGATGTCAGTTTCACAGATTCTGCAGAAATCGTAATCCCTCTACTTTAAACAGAAAATTAACAATGGTTAATTCATAATGGAAAATGGATATTATCACTAGATGAGTATCAGTTATGTTTCCTGAAATGAAAATAAAAGCAAAATAATTTTTCACTGAATTATTCAGTGCTTCTTCTACAGCACTATTGTTTTAAACTGTATAAAAGCAACTCATTTCTTTAAAAAAAAAAATTACACTGTCATTAACTCAGCCCTTCCATTCAGTGCTTATGTTCAAAGTCCCCCAAACAAAACAATCGAGTCAAAAATCACCTGAAAGAAGAGAAAGAGAACCATCAATGATTTATTTATTATTTATGAAAACTCTGATGAGTTGTGGGATGCATGGTGTGGGGTGTTCCAGGGATCACAGAGATTATGAAGATAAGGTTCCTAGGCATACTCACCGTGGAAGGAAAGAGAAGGGTTATGGGAGTTTGGAGGCAAGAAGGAAAGCGAGCTTCCTTTTCAGAATCCAGAGAGGAAGAGGGAAGAGTTCATGAGGGGAGGTAGCTTGGCTTAAATTGAATAAAAGGGTAATTTCAAAAGCCAGGAAGGACAAAGGATTATTTTAAGTAGAGCAGACAGGCTGGGAACAGACAAAGATAACAAAGACCGTCTTCATAAACTAAAAGCAGCATGGTTTGGTTCAAGTACTGGATAAAGCAAATGGAGATTCTTCACCTTTCACATCTGTAAAATGGGAATAATAAACCATTTCACAGATTATAGCAAAGAAAGTATAAAGTACCTAGTACCTGTGACTAACCATGAGAGCTACCATGATCACATGTGCTTCATAGTTTTATATACTATATATAGTTCTATATAGTTATATAATATATGTATAGTTTTATATAGTTTCTTACAATCTTCAGACAAGAAACAAGAGATGGGTCTTTTCCCCACTGATGTTCAAGGCTCAGTGAGATTAATCAGCTTGGGCAAGGTTGTAAAACTGGTGTCTGGCTCCAAAGTTTGTGCTGTCAACTACATTGTACTATTAGCAAATAATACCTGGTAAATGTAAATATGCAAAAAGGGAAGCAAAGGGAAGGAGCATTTTCTAAGTATCTTCTTGTTTTCTTAGACCCCAGATGATATGGTTTTACACATGCTATAACTTAAATTTTTTTTTCTTCCATTTTTTCTTCCTTGCTTGGGCCCAGATTATAAGCATCCTTGCTGAAGCAAAGGAGTAGTATCTGGCCAACTTAAAAGAAAAAAAGCTAAAATATCAGAAGTTTTCAGTTCAGTTCAGTCACTCAGTTGTGTCCAACTCTTGGCGACCCCATGGACTGCAGCATGCCAGGCTTCCCTCTCCATCACCAACTCCTGGAATTTACTCAAACTCATGTCCATTGAGTCAGTGATGCCATCCAACCATCTCATCCTCCTCCTCTGTCGTCCTCTTCTCCTCCCGCCTTCAATCTTTCCCAGCATCAGGGTCTTTTCAAATGAGTCAGTTCTTCGCATCAGGTGGCCAAATGTTGGAGTTTCAGCTTCAGCATCAGTCCTTCCAACAAATATTCAGGACTGATTTCCTTTAGAATGGACTGGTTGGATCTTCTTGTAGTCCAAGGGACTCTCAAGAGTCTTCTCCAACACCACAGTTCAAAAACATCAATTCTTCAGTGCTCAGCTTTCTTTATAGTCCAACTCTCACATCCATACATGACTACTGGAAAAACCATAACTTTGACTAGACGGACCTTTGCTGGCAAAGGAATGTCTCTGCTTTTAAATATGCTGTCTAGGTTGGTCATAACTTTTCTTCTGAGGAGCAAGCGTCTTTTAATTTCATGGTTGCAGTCACCATCTGCAGTGATTTTGGAGTCCCCCCAAAATAAAGTCTGTCACTGTTTCCATTGTTTCTCAGTCTATTTGCCATGATATGATGGGACCAGATGCCATGATCTTAGTTTTCAGAATGAATTTTAAGCCCACTTTTTCACTCTCCTCTTTCACTTTCATCAAGAGGCTCTTAGTTCTTCTTCACTTTCTGCCATAAGGGTGGTGCCATCTGCATATCTGAGGTTATTGATATTTCTCCCAGCAGTCTTGATTCCAGCTTGTGTTTCATCCAGCTTGGCATTTTGCATGATGTACTCTGCATATAAGTTAAATAAGCAGGGTGACAATATTGACTTATTCCTTTCCTTATTTGGAACCAGTCTGTTGTTCCATGTCCAGTTCTAACTGTTGCTTCCTGACCTGCATACAGATTTCTCAAGAAGCAGGTCAGGTGGTCTGGTATCCCCATCTCTTTCAGATCGTAAGAGTTTGTTGTGATCCACACAGTCAAGGGCTTTGGCGTAGTCAATAAAGCAGAAGTAGATGTTTTTCTGGAACTCTTGCTTTTTTGATAATCCAGCAGATGTTGGCAATTTGATCTTTGGTTCCTCTGCCTTTTCTAAACCCAGCTTGAACATCTGGAAGTTCATGGTTCATGTACTGTTGAAGCCTGGCTTGGAGAATTTTGAGCATTACTTTATTAGCATGTGAGATGAGTACAATTGTGTGGTAGTTTGAGCATTCTTTGGCATTGCCTTTGTTTGGGATTGGAATGAAAACTGACCTTTTCCAGTCCTGTGGCCACTGCTGAGTTTTCCAAATTTGCTGGCATATTGAGTGCAGCACTTTCACAGCATCATCTTTTAAGATTTTAAACAGCTCACCTGGAATTCCATCACCTCCATCAGCTTTGTTCATATTGATGCTTCCTAAGGCATCAGAAGTTTATATCCCCAAAATGGCTTCCCTGATCAGAATACAGCATTTATATTACGGTGGTTTTAACATGATTTGTAAAGGCAAGGTCTGGAATTAAATTCTGCTCAGAGACCAATATTATCATTTAAGTTTTTTAAATGCAAAATTTTGTAAGGTCTCTGAAAGAATTGTGCACTTTATCATTTGCATCAGCAACACTATATATATATATATATATATAAAACATTTCTCTTAGTTTTATCATTGAACTGAGTGAATGTGTTCTTTAGGAAAAAATGTGCAAATAAACAAAGTAATCAGAAGCCAATAACTTTGAAGTTTAATGTAACTGAAATTGTTGTAAATGTTATAAGTAATTTGTTATAAGTAATATGAATTTTATGCATGATATATCATGAGTTAGTATGAATTAAAGTTTATGAGAAGTTGGCTAGAAAACACAGAATTATCATACTGAAAAGGACTTGTTAATCATTTAATACCTACCCACCTCCAGATTTTATGGTAGCAAAAAATGACTTTTCCAAGGCCTAGGGCTGTGTGACTTGGTAAGCTGCAAAACACTTTATTATCACTTCAGTAAGCATGGAAGACACTTTAGTTCCATTTTTACCGTCTTATGAGGGTAAATCTTCCTACATGTTTCTAACTGGTAGAATTAAATAGTGCCACTGTGGATCTCTTTTAATTCATGCCTTTCTGCTTTCTATATTTTAGTCTAATCCGCCCCCGCTTTAGCAGTCATTGACCTTCAGGTACTACAAGTAAATAAGAAGACACTAAACAAAAGAAATCGCTAAGCTTTCCTTATCTCACACTGACACAGTGGTGTCAACAATTCAAGTCTCTCTGAAAAATAATGAGTGAGAGCCAGTTATTCCAATTACCAAGGAAACACGGGCAATGGAGATGATTTATAAACAGCATTTGGACATGGACTGTCTGGCATCCATGAAAATTAGAACAAAATTAATGCCTTGTAATCTGGATACAGAAATTCATTTATAATTTAAATTTAATGACTAGAAAAACAAAGATTTCGGTTAACCAAGCCATTGAAACCAGAGGAGGTAAAAAAAGGTTAGGTTATAACCACCTGAGGTCAATCTTCTTGAGAAACTGGCTAATTTAAAACAATTCTATATTTTGTTTGCATTTTACATCCTTTCCCAATTAAATTTAATCCTAGAATGTCATTAGGTAAATGAATATTACATAGGTGATATAACATTATCAGTCATGATCAGAGGAAACTGAACTATACTTAAGAAATAACTCAATTCCTAGACCAAGATACAGTTATAGTGGCAACTGGGTTATTTCACATCAGCATAAAACGCATGACAAAAGGTAACTCCTTACAGTTGCAGAGGGAAGCCCCTAGCTCCCAGAGAGAAATGCCTATTAACCCTTTATCTTCTTCTAGAGGGGCTGGTACTCAGATAGGAGCCATTCCTTCTGATCAGGTGTCCATGTGTGGCATTTCCTAGTTTAGGGTCCAAGTATAGAACTATTTGAGGTTTTGGTACAGATAGATTTACTAATTTGAGAATTTTTTCAGAACTGAGTCCTTTTAGAATTCTTCAGAATCACAGTGATTTCACACAGTGAGGACTCAATATAAATTTGTTCAAGAAATGAACAGAAACAAAGAAGATAGGTTCAGACGAGTTCAATGGTCTTCAGCAACTTTTTACAGTGATTTTTCTTCCTGAAAAAGTATTTATCTAAGACTGAGATTTTTTAGTCCCTTGTCTGTCTTTTCACTATCATATCCATTTGCTTATTTTTTTTTTCAGTTTCACTGTAGTTTTGCAATCAATTCTTAATCCCCTTCCTTTAACTATCTGCATTATGTACTTCCTTACAAAAGATCCCCTGATATGGAGGGACAGAACACATGCATGTGTCTCCAGCAGTGACATTTCTGATGTTTTACACACACCATGTAATAAACTGTTAGCTTATGTGAGCTCTGTGACAACTACTTTTACTTCCCTTTCCAGAACTGAAAACACTTTTACCGCTCTCTGATACAAATTACTTGAAATCTTGCTCTTTATGGCATATATTATAATCACAGCTTTCCATGCAGATAGGAACCTGAGGATCTATGTTCACTAATCCAGGCCATGGTGTTATTTACTGGCTTTTCACATCTAACCTCAGAGGATGAGGAACTTTCTTGAGCTGAATCCAGGTGACACAAAGTTGAACTGATTGGTTCTTGCCACTGATTATTGCTTTCATCCTCTTTGCTTATCTCCTGTGATGGGAGTCCCTTTTGTTGCTTTCAAAGTCAGCAAGGCTGGTAGTCAGCTTTGGCCCTACAGCATTTTTTTGAAGTCTCATATTAACCATGATACCACAGAGCAGCCTCATTACCAAGCACCCTAAGTTCTGCAGGTGAGAGTCAAGCTGGTGTGTCTTTGCAGTGATGTGGAGACGCCCTGTGCATGCTTTTTTCATGTCTCAGCTGGGGCTGTTACTCATTATTTGCGCATCCACTTGCCACCTCCCTGCTAGGTTTTCCTTTCAGGAAGAAACCTCCTCAGGTTCCGTTCTCTCTGTGCACAGCTTGCTTGCTCCAGCAGAAGTAAGTCGCTGCCAGCAGGGAGGATGCCTGGATCTTGGTTGCCAATTTGACAGGGTTTGCATTTTCCAGGACACATCCTTAGCATGCTGCCCATCCTTAGCTTTTGAATTGGGAATGTGGTATTTGTCATGACAGGTTTTCTTACTTTTCTTTTGACTTAGTTCAATTCAGTTCAGTCGCTCAGTCACAAGATGCTTCAATTTTTTAAAATGCTGATTCCTCTCTTGATCGGTTCTAAATTTTTGGATAAGACTTTTAAGCTGGACTATTTTGTAAGGCTCTCTTACACTCAGTTTTAACTTTAGTGTTAACATCTGCAAAGTGCTTTGAGATGTTTTCTGGATGGATGCAGTATGTATCATTTGGTTGATGGTTCAGTCAGTGAGTGATCCTTCCCAATGTTACTCAAAGTACTTAACAGAGCTCTACAAAGGCATCTTATGTCCTATATCCAAATTCTTCATTATCTTAAGAAACTCTCCAACTTGAGAAACAGGCCTGAGATTACTCTTCAGGAAACAAGAACTTTTTTCTTTCCTGTTAGCAGTGCACATGTAATGATATATATGTATTGTTTATATGGACAGTACATAATATTCTTATATGCTAAGTTGCACTTTTTAAAATCAGAATTAATCATCTTTATATGAAGCAACTTGGTAACAATATACTCTTTCAATTTAAATCTAAAATTGTTATGAAATCACTGTCATATGGTAAAAGTGTGATCTTGTCCAAGGTAATGAAGGAGAACTGTAGCACAAATCACTTAGACTAGAAAATACAAAAAGGTTTTCCATTTGACAGTATATTGTATTTTGCATGAAATGAACCTGAATGTGTCTATGGTTCTAAGAATCATATAGTGTGGACTCTGAAATATCATCTTAAACTTGCAAACTTAGTTTACAATGAAAAATATGTTTAGGGCAATATAAAACTTAACTAGAATTCTTAAAATTTTCAGGATTCTGCTGCAAAATTAAGATATTATTCTCTTTAAATGTTTCAGCAAGCAACATTTCCAAGAAACTATAGAACTGAACTGACCTTTGCAATAAGAGAAAACTAAAGACCACAGATTGAAAAGAACTAATCAATGCTTACCATTAAACTTTTAAACTTTCTATTTTCCGCAATGTGAAAAAAGCCATCTCTCGTTAAAATCTTGATGTGCTTTGCTTCATTATTGTACCTGTGGGCAATGGATAACTTATGAATATAAATGTGTTTTTAATCAGTAGAAATCAATAATTACCAGAGGGCATGCCCCAATAACATTATAGGAATTAATTCTGAAAGCAAAATATATACCTATGCCAATACACTGGTGACAGCTAATTAACAAAATATATTCACTAGACTGGTTGAAGATACAACCAATTTTTAAAGTGAGATTGGGGGGCAGTAGATTTGACCAATCATTCTGCCCAATTTATTTATAAGATCAGTTTGAGAACACAGAAAAATAAAATAAAATCTAGTAATTTATAATTCTTAGGATTTACTAGAAACATACACACATCAAGTCACTGAAGCACAGTGTTATGAAAGAAATCTGGTATGCCAATTAGCAGCCTATAACACTTAATACCATTTTTTTCTAACAGATATTTTCAAGTATTAATGAACTGTCTAGAGAGATGATGCATTATTTCTGCTGCAATTAGAACCTTGGTTTTCAACTTCAGTGTTGTACATGCCAGATGATCCATGCAATTATGAAAACAGGAAAGCTATTTCTTGTCCTACTTACTTAATGCTAATTGCGTATTCTCCTGACTCTCTGGTCCTGTGTCTCACAAGGTAAGTACTGTTTACCCTGTTAATAAGTTCAGTCTCTGCCTGCAGTCTTTCCATGGCTCCAGCATACCTGTGAGAAGCAAGGACACAGAAAATTTAGGTAATACCTCAAAGAGCACAGAGGCTAAAAATCAGTGTCTGTCAGGATTTTAATTTAGTGGCAGATCTGAACTGTTTTTACTGCTATACTAATTATATTATTTCAAAAAATAATGCAGAAAAATGTCCTTTAAATATGTTCAAAGATACTGTAATCTCTACAAAGATTACAACAGTGAAGTGAACAATGCCAAACACACTACATATTTATCAATAAACAAGTGGAACAAAGAGAGGAATTAGTGGGTATTGGGTCAGAGAGAGGGCTGTGGAGAGTTTAGGGTCAAGAAGGAAAAATACTTTGGGGAAGGATGGCCCATGTAAGACACACTCAGATATACACACACATGTACATATATACACACATTCCTCCAAAATTTCACATTTCCTAGGTAAAACAGTATGAAATAAAATCTCCTTTGAGTATTAAGAAAATTTAGGGACAATTTAAATTATTTTTAAATAATTATTTTTTAGATATAAAATTCTTATAGTCCACAATTTTGATAATCAATTTTCTTAAGAAACTACTAGTAGCAAATAGAATTTTTAAAAGATATTTTCAAAACCAAAATTCTGTTGTTCCCAAACTCTGTTGGCTTAAGCATACAAAAATTCCATAACATTACAAGGGACAAATTCAATGTTAAAATATCCTTTAATGACCCTTCACATTAAATACAGGTTTAGCTTTTACTGACAAAACATTTCCGAGATTATGGGTAATAAAAGTTAAAGGAAAAAGTTTTATGTTGAAATTGGCTATCTTTCAAATCAATATTCTAGAAAATTTCTAATTTCTATAGATTCATGTAACCCCAATGCAGTTGGGGTCCCCTAGAGACTCAGTGGTAAAGAATCCTCCTGCCAGCGCAAGGGATGCGGGTCCTGGGTCAGGAAGACTCCCTGGAGTAGGAAATGACAACCTGCTCCAGTATTCTTGCCTGGAACATTCCATAGACAGAGGAGCCTGGCAGGGTACAGTCCATGCGGTTGCAAAGCGTTGGACACGACTGAGCAGGGACGCCCCCTCCACACACACACACGCAAATACACACATTCCCTCTACTCCCACTTCCTGGTGAGTTTTTATCTTAAATGGGTGTTGGATTTTGTCAAAAGCTTTCTCTGCATCTATTGAGATGATTACATGGTTTTTATTCTTCAACTTGTTAATGTGGTGTATCACAGATTTGCACATACTACAAAATCCTGTATCCCTGGGATAAATTCCACTTGATTGTGGTGTATGATCTTTTAGTGTATTGTTGGATTTAGTTTGCTAGTATTTTGTTGAGAATTTTTGTGTCTATATTCATCCATGATATTGGCCTGTGATTTTTGTGTGTGTGTGTGGTATCTTTGTCTGGTTTTGATATCCGGGTGATGGTGGCCTCACAGAATGAGTATGGAAGTGTTCTATCCTCTGAGATTTTTGGAAGAGTTTCAGAAGGACAGGTGTTAACTCTTCTCTAAATGTTTGATAGGATTTGACTGTGAAGTCATCTGGTCCTGGACTTGTTTGCTGGGAGTTTCTTAATCACAGTTTCCATTTCAGTACTTCTGATTGGTCTGTTCACATACTTTCCATTTATTCCTGGTTCAGTTGGAGGAGACTGAATTTGTTTTTGAAGATCTTTTTTCTTCCCCTCCTCTTTTGTTCTCTCCTCTTGTCATTTGATGTCTATCTTTAGTGATGTGTTTGGATTGCTTTGTTTTTTTAATTGTGTGTTTCAACCATAGATTTTTGCTTTGTGGTTCCCAGGAGTTGTTTTTTTTTTTTTCTTTGAGTAGTAATGTAGTTTATTTTAAGTTAAAATATATGTGGTTGTTCTTGTTTAGTTGCTAAGTTGTGTCCAGCTCTTTGCAGCCTCATGGACTGTAGCCCACCAGGCTCCGCTGCCCATGGAATTTTCCAGGCAAGAATACTGGAGTGGGTTGCCATTTCCTTCTCCAGGGAATCTTTCTGATTCAGGGATCAAAGCTGCATTTCCTACACTGGCAGGTGGATTCTTTACCTCTGAACCACCATGAGTATAGCATTTAAAAATAATTTTATTATTTTAAAATTATTTTATATTGGAGTATATTTGATTAACAATGTGTTTCATCTGACAGCAGAGTGATTCAGTTATGTATGTGTGTGTGTGTGTGTGTGTATGTATTGTTTCAAAATTATTTTCTCATTTAGGTTATTACAGAGATCAAACAGAGTTCTCTATGCTATACCTTGTCCTCTATGCTATATCCTTGTTGATTATGTTTTCAATATAGCACTATGTACATGTCAATCCCACACTCCCAATCTATCCCTCCTGCCTGACCTTTCCCCTCAGTAACCATAAGTTCTCTAAGTCTGTGAGTCTGTTTGTTTTGTGAATAAGTTCATTTGTATTATTTAAGACTCTGTATATAAACTGATGTCATATATTTTGTCTTTCTCTGTCTCATTTCACTTAGTATGATAATCTCCAAGTCTATCCATGCTGCTGCAAATAGCATTATTTCATTCTTTTTATGGCTAAGTTATACCTTTTGTATATATGTACCACATCTTTATCCATTCATCCATCACTGGACTTTTAGGTTGCTTCTATGTCTTAGCTATTGTAGACAGCATGGCAATGAACATTGAGATGCATGTATCCTTTTGAACCATGGTTTTCTCCAAATATATGCCCAGGTGTGGGACTGCTGGATCATATGGTAGCTTTATTTTAGTTTTGTAAGGAACCTAAATACCGTTCTCTATAGTGACTGCACCAATTTACATTCCCACCAACAGTGTAGGAGGGTTCACCTTTCTCTCTATACCATCTGGAGCAATTATTGTTTGTAGACTTTTTGATGATGGTCATAATGACTGGTGTGAGGTGATTCCTCATTGTAGTTTTGATTTGCATTTCTCTAATAATTAGCAGTGTTCAGCATCTTTTCATGAACCTTTTGGCTGTATCTCATGTGAATTCATGTCCTTCTACCCTGCCATCGTGTCTTCTCCCATTATGTATCTCCCATGACATTTTGATATAGCAGTCTACAAATGTACACAGTTGTTTTATGTTGCTGATCCCTTCATTTCAAGTTCATCTCCAGTATCCGGCATTTGTATTCTCCTCTTCTCAAAATTGCTGGTTTTGATATCATATTTGTATATGGATGATTTCCTATGTTTATGTTTTCTCTTACCAGTGAGATTTTCCATTTGTAGTTTTCTTGATTCTAGCTGTGGCCTTTTCTTTTCCACCTACAGAAGTCCCTTTAGCATTTGTTGCAAAGGTGGTCTGGTGGTGCTGAATTCTCTTAGTTTTTGCTTATCTGTGAAACTTCTGATTTCTCCATTGAATCTGAATGAGAGCCTTGCTGGATAGAATATTCTTGGTTGTAGGTTTTTCCCTTTCATCACATTAAATATGTTGTGCCACTCTTTCTGGTCTGCAGAATTTTTGCTTAAAAATCAGCAGATAACCTTATCAGGGTTCCCTTGTATGTTATTTGTTGCTTTTCCCTTGATTTTAATATTTTTTTCTGTCTTTTATTTTTGTCTGTTTGATTAATACGTGTCTGAGCATGTTCCTTCTTGGTTTATCTTGTATGGAACGCTGCACTTCCTGGATTTGAGTGAATGTTTCCTTTCTCGTTAGGGAAGTATTTGGCTACAATCTTTTCAAATATTTTCTCAGGCCCTCCTTCTCTCTCTTTGCCTTCTGAGTTTTTATCAATTCAGATTTCAGGACAGAAAACCACTGTTTCTCTATTTATGCTCATGCCATCATAGTGCTGCCCCTCACTCTCCTTTCCGTAACTGCTCCAAAGCCTAGCCATCATCTGACCCAATTTTGTCATGTTGTCACATTCAAAGAAACATCCGACATCAAAAAACAAGTCCTCAAGTTTTTGTTTGTTCAGACTTCTTTGTCTCTACCCCAATTTTTTTTCCAAATTCTCCAAATGAATTATAGACGCCCCAGTGATACCTGTTGAGCACCATGTACTATACCTGTTAATTCTTTCTATGGAGACATCCATTTTTTCCAAACCCTCCACCCTCTTGGTCTAATCACCACTGCTTTCTCTCCAAGCCTGCTGAATTAGTGTAGTCCTGGAATCCCTTCACTCCCATTTCCTAGATTTTGTATCGCCCTCTTTCCTGGTTTACTAGCTAATTCCTCAGATTTCTATAAATGAATATATGGGATGTAATACTTAGAAGGTCTCATATCTATGATATTTGTATTTTACTTAATAATCCTTAATTCACAATTTGGCTGGATAAATAGTTCTAGGTGACAAATCATTTGCTTCTCAAATTTTAAGGCACTGTTCTGCTGTTCTAACTTCCAATTCAATGCCCATTCTGATTTCTGAGTCTTTGTAGGTCATCTTTTTTTTCCCCCTCTCTGGAAACTCAAATTCATTGCTCTATATAGCAAAGTTCATAATAATAAGCCTTCCTGTTATATGCTGTACTAAAAAGTTCAGTGTTGTCCTGGGCTTTCAGGAGCATCTTTGATATAGAGTCATATAGCCTTCAGTTCTAAAAAAGTTTTGGTTTTATCTTTTTTTTATATATATAATTGTTGTTAGTTTCTCTTTCTCAAGTTCCTATTAAATGAAGGCCAGACTTCTCAGGTCAGTAGTCTGCTCTATCTTTTCTCTATTACCGCTCTTTGATTTTCTAGAGGATTTATTCAACTTTATTTCCCAATTCCTCTCCTCAACACCTAGAGAGCGCTTTCTCATTCTCAGTCTCTGTCTCTTTTATGAAACATCCAGCTCACTTATATGGATATATTGTTATCTCTTAATTCTGAGAATATTAATTAAAGGCGTCTCTCTTCTGCCCATGCTAATGTTTGTAATTCTTCCAAGGTTCTTTTTGACATTTCTTTTTTTCTCTACTTCAAGGCTTTTCTCAAATGTCTGGTTACTCTTTGTTGTCTGCTCATATTTTGCTGGATGGCTCAGGAAACTCAGACAGGGGCTCTGTATCCACCTAGAGGGGTGGGATGGGGAGGGAGATGGGAGGGAGGCTCAAAAGGGAGGGGATATATGTATACCTATGGCTGATTCAAGTTGAGGTTTGACAGAAAACAGCAAAATTCTGTAAAGTAGTTTTCCTTCAATAAAAAGAAAGAAAGAGAAAGGCATCCAAGTACTGACTGGGAGTTCTGTGTGGGGGCAGTATGGGAGGCTCACTGGGTTGGAACCTGACCATTTGGGAAGAAGCTGATGATGGAGCTGGATTTTAGGGTTTTTAATTCTGAGTCTATTCCATTTCTTTAGAGAAAAATCTTCCAAATTCCTATCTTGATGCAAGGAGAGAGTAGTCCATGTGTGTGAGACACAGCTGTCTCAGTACTGAAATTGAGCTATACAGAGGAACTGACGATCATCATCAGTCTGTATACTGACTTTCCTTCATTTGACTGATCTGTTTTCAGTATAGCATCTCTGCCAATTTTTGCTGGGCCTCTTCTTTCCAAGTCTAGGCCTCATATGGCTCAATTTTTCCAAGTAATATACCTTCTAATTCATGTCTCTTGCTAAGGGAGGGAAAGGTAAGTTGTCTGACTAGTTGGAGGATGAGGCAGGGACACTGTATATGCATCCTTTACTCCATAAAGATTTTCAGACAGTTCCTCAGATTTAAGCCCCATGTCTCATCCCAGTCTTCATGACACCCAAAAACATAGACTGAACTCTGTTTTATTTCATGGCTTATAAAAGAGACAAAGTTTACCTTATGGGAACAGCTTTAAAATGGGAAAATAATAAGGATATTCAACTCCTTAATGACTTGAGAAAGTGAAAGTCGCTCAGTAGTGTCCAACTCTTTGTAACCCCATGGACTATACACTTCATGTAATTCTTCAGGCCAGAATACTGGAGTGGGCAACCGTTCCCTCCTCCAGGGGATCTTCCCAACCCAGGGATAGAATCCAGGTCTCCCGCACTGCAGGCAGATTCTTTACCAGCTGAGCCATAAAGGAAGACCAAAAATACTAGAGTGGGTAGTCTATCCCTTCTCCAGAAGATCTTCCTGACCCAGGAATCGAACCGGAGTCTCCTGCATTGCAGGCAGATTCTTTACCAGCTGAGACTAAGCTATCAGGGAAGCCCTCTTAATGACTTGAAAACCACAGTGTAATTTTTCTCTAAACAGTTTAGTTTTTCTGAAACTGACGGTTTCATTTTCTGATATAGTTGATCATTTTGTTCCTTAGCAGAAAGCATTTCACATGAAACTGCCTGTTTAGTGTGAAGAAACTGTCACAAGTTTCTTAAGAAAAGAAAAAGTAATTTTGAAATTCTATTGTCTTTATTTCTTACTGTTTTCAAGGGTGTTCCCTCATCTAAACATCTTGATTTTTTTTTATCATTAGTAACAATAGTATTTGGTCATAATTTCAATAGAATTTTACATATTGGCAAGGGTACATTTTAAAACAAAGGATTCAAAAGCTAATCTCCTGTGTTCTGAATGGTTCCCAGGTATCTAATCAGTTTATTTCATAAAATCCATCTTGTGTGTGGCATTCATATTTCTCTAAAATCATTAGTTTTGTAACTATTATGCCTTCTTATATAGAAATAGTAAAAGAAAAGAGAAGGAAACTGTCATCACACTTTCATGATTTCACCAGTTCTTAATGTTTTACAGTTTGATTATCCATGCTATCAGTTCTGTTCTCCAAAATTAATTTGTCAGAGTTACAGTCTTTAATTCCATGAAAACTAAGACCTCAAATTTGTCTTAAAACAGGTAAACATATAGCAAAGATTTCCAGTTCTATCACAGACCTGCTATAATTTCTCAGCAGGCTCAGTGTTGAAGCCAGGGAAGGATGTCAGAGAAAACAGACAATGATTACACAAAGCAGATGTGGCTGGGGAGGGAGAGTAAGACTGCCGAGGAAAGGATCCCATACTATGGTCAATGTATTCCTACATTAACCTGACATTTTTCATGCTTTGGTTATATAACAGAAAATGATCAGTTTAAAATAGAAAAAAACTCAGGTGTTACCTATACTTGTAAACTGAACTAGTACTTACTATATACTCTCAGAATACCTCATTTATATTCATAACCTGATTTCTAATTTGTATGCACATATTTCAATATCAAGAAAATAAAAATAGATGCAGTCCTTTTAGGAGGAGGTTAGCCATATCACTAACAGAAACAAGGAAACAATAGATAATAATTATTACTTTTTAGACATTATGAGTTTAAGAGAAAATAACATCTTCAACCAGAAAAACTATTTAGAATAGTTATTATCAACATATGATGATAATTAACATATTTTGGATACTTACTATGTACTTAGTATTACACACATTTTATTTCATCTTTCCAACATCTGTATAAGGAACAATGCAAAGAAATAGAGGAAAACTATAGAATGAGAAAGAATAGAGACCTCTTTAAGAAAATTGGAGATATCAAGGGACTATTTCATACAGGGATGGGCATGATAAAAGACAGAAATGATAAGGACCTAACAGAAGCATAAGAGATTAAGAAAAGGTGGCAAGAACACATAGAAGAATTATACAAAAAAGGTCTTAATGACCCAGATAACCACAATAATGTGGTCACTCACCTATAGCCAGACATCCTAGAGTGTGAAGTCAAGTGGACCTAGGAAGCATTTCTACAAACAAAGCTAGTGGAGGTGATGGAATTCCAGCTGAGCTATCTCAAATCCTAAAACATGATGCTATGAAAGTGCTGCACTCAATATGTCAGCAAATTTGGAAAATTCAGCAGTGGCCACAGGACTGGAAAAGGTCAGTTTTCATTCCAGTCTCAAAGAAGGGCACTGCCAAAGGGTATTCAAACTACCTTAAAAATTACACTCATTTCACAAGCTAACAAGGTTATACTCTTATGTCAAAATCCTTTAAGCTAGGCTTCAACAGTATATGAACCAAGAACTTCCAGATGTTCAAGCTGGATTTAGAAAAGGCAAAGGAACCATCGAATGCCAACATTCAATGATCATAGAGAAAGCAAGGGAATTCCAGAAAAACATCTACTTCTGCTTCATGGACTACACTAAAGCCTTTGTGTAGATCACAACAAACTGTGAAAAGTTCTTAGAGATGGGAATACCAGACCACCTTATCCATCTCCTGAGAAACCTGTATGCAAGTCAAGAAGCAACAGTTAGAACTGGACATGTAACAATGTACTGGTTCAAAATTGGGAAAGGAGTACGTCAAAGCTGTATATTGTCACCCTGCTTATTTAACTTATATGTAGAGCACATCACACGAAATCTTGGGCTGCATGAATCACAAGCCAGAATCAAGATTGCTGGGAGAAAGATCAATAACTTCAGATATATAGACGCTACCACTCTAACGGCAGAAAGTGAAGAGGAGCTGAAGAGCTTCCTGATGAGAGTGAGAGAAGAGAGTGAAAAAACTGGCTTAACACTCAACATTCAAAAAACAAAGACCATGGCATCCGGTCCCATCATAGCAAATAGACGGAGAAAAAGTATAGTTAAAGCTATGGTTTTTCCAGTAGTCAGGTATGGATGTGAGAGTTGGACCATGAAGAAGGCTGAAAATTGAAGAATTGATGCTTTTGCATCGTGGTGCTGGAGAAGACTTTTGAGAGTCCCTTGGACTGCAAGCAGATCAAAACAGTCCATCCTAAAGGAAATTAACCCTAAATGTTCATTAGAAGGACTGATGATAGAGCTGAAGCTCCAATATTCTGGCCACCTGATACAAAGAGCCAACTCATTGGAAAAGACCCTGATGCTGGGAAAGACTGAGGGCAGGAGGAGAAGGTGGCTACAGAGAATGATGTGGTTGGATAGCATCACCGATTCAATGGACATGTATTTGAGCAAACTCTGGGAGATAGTGAAGGACAGGGAAGCCTGGTGTGCTATAGTCCATGGGGTTTTAAAAGTCAGACATGACTTAGCAACTACACAACAACAATCCTTTCTAGGCTAAGTTTTTGTTTCAGACAATGGAATTATACTTTTTTCCCCCTTCAACTTCATGAAACCTATTCTTCTAAAATACAATATGCATATTTGCCCATGTCCCATTCCACTTTTGGCTATTATAAACTGGATTTACAGCCAAGTACTTGCACTTGTGTTCACATGCACCACTCTCTGATAAAGATATGGAAAAGGTCAGCAATATATAAATTCATTATGGTGTTCTGTTACATGTGAAAACACCTTTAGCCAGGACAAATGGAAATGGAATGTAGTTTACTACTCCCACGTTTAAGGCGTCCTTGAGCTAAAGGTATGGTATTTCAACTCAGCGACATAAACATTTTTAATACTTACCAGGGTTGGCAAGAATAATCTACTGGTTTGGGCACCTAGGATATAAAAAGGCAAAAAATAGATTAATATTACTTAAGGGAAGCTTTTAGAAATCAATCATTAATTCAGTTCAGCTAACTCAGCTCTATAAAAGCCTAAATAGTATGGTCCTAGAACTATCATTGGCAATATTATACAGTGCGAATCGTAGTATATTTCAGATAAGTAGAAAATAATTCATTTCACTTTAATTCTTTCATTCATTTTATTGCCACTTTACCTCTCAAGAAAGAGATAACAAAAAAAAAATGAATTGGAATCTTTTGGTATTAATTTTCAAGGCAGTTCAATCTTTTCATAGAAAATTAAAATGAAAATGTTAGGAAAACCTAATAGCACTCTGCTTTCCCAAGACATTGGAAAAACAGGCAAAATAAACAATATACACTAGATATAGACTGTTATTTTGTAACATAAATTTTAAACTCTGGTTTAGAAGTCTACCAACTGGAAGACCTTTATTTTTATGAAATGTCATGGGAAATATTCATTTTTACCTTTTTTCCTATGGAGCTTTGCAAAAGAGAAAAACTACATTTTCTAAGCAAATAAAAAGAAAACTTCCAGTTGCTAACCACAAGTAGAAAATGAGCAAAGTCAAAGAAGGCACACTAATATTCATAAAATAACAAATATAAGCATACTACTTAATCTTTATGAATCACCTGACTCTTTGATGTATGTATTCTATAGTATTTACATTGAGCCTATTTACATTAGGTGATTAAAAATACTATTACTCTCATTTGTAACTGAAGTATGGTCAATATGAATATATCTATAGCTATGTCCATTTTCATAATGGGCTATTACTATTTTGATCTTCCAGGTTAAGAGTTATAATTTAAAAACTATCCTTCTGGTCATAACATCTCTAAAGTTATCAATATTTAAATATGTTATCCTATGGATTACATCTTAAGCTTCATCACCACAAAAGATCCTGATATACAGCAAACAATATTGAAAGTAAACGACACCATTCAAATTCTGTAAATATTTTCTTATATGATTTTATTTTCACAAATAGAAATCAATCTTACTTTCTGTTTTGATAAGATATAGATGGCCTCTAAAATCTGATGGGGAAAAAATTTTTTTCTCCTCCTTCCCTCTACCTCTTTGTATTCTTTAAATGTTTGTTTCTTCCTAAAGCAATCTCTCTCTCTGGGAACAACAACAAAGAGAGAGAAAGAGGAGGGAGGAAGGAGGTAAATAGCTTCAACATATTTTGGTTGTGGATTTTCTTGGCTGGGAAAGATCCATAAAAGTTAAGGGTAACATAAAATTCTAAAGCAGAATGGGTATCTGATGTTCTTCAATCCTGATGTGTCCTTCTGGATCTTATTCTTTCTACAGTGAGTACATTCTGATGTCTGATGAGCCAGCTATGTGTTTCTCAGCTATGATCCCCATCATCAGAGTAGGATCCTGTCCTTTTTCATCTCACATGAGCCCTCCCCCTTTCTTTCATGTGTACTTTGGGTCTTTGGGTGAATACCTCACATATAATGCTATAAATAATTTTCTTGAATAGTTTTTCCCCAATGCCTTTTTCTGCCTTCATCATAGGCTGTTTCCATTGTTAAACTTCTGCTACAGATATAGAATTTTTTAAAAGTTTTGTTAGGAATACTGCATGCATGTGAAATTATATATAAGCTACACAATTCTTCCTAAGTACATCTTATAAAAGCTAGATGAGACAGAAGTGAACTTAATGTGTTTGTTAGGCTAGAGATGTCATTATTTCATCCTTATTGAAGAAAAACAGTTTTCTAGATAGATTAGATTTCTAATTTTCTTCAAAACTTTGAACATATTATTCTTACTGTTTCAAATATCAAAATCTCACTGTATAAAATTTCCATTTGTTTCTTTTTTATAGTTCCTGTTTGCTGAGGCTTCCTGTCCATTCATTATAACCATATAGTTAACCCTTGGACAGAATGAGTTTAAACTGCAGGGCTCCACTTATTTGTGCATTTCTTCCAGTAGTAAATACTACCATACTACACGATTTGCATTTGGTTGAATCTGTGAAGGCAGAACCACAGATATGGAGGAATTGTAGATATAGAGGGCTGACTATATGTTATAGATGGATTTTCCACTGCTTGGAGGGTCAGGGCCCTAACCTCTGCATGTTTCTAGAGCCAACTCTATTTCCCTTCTTGTCTTTGAGTACAATTGTAATAGTTATTTAAAAAATCCTTTCCTGCAGGTTCCATCATTTGGGACACCTGAGGGTTGTTATCCTTTAATTGCCTTTTCTGCTGAGTGTGGTTCATATTTTCCTGTTTGTTTGTGTACTCATTATTTAGTATCTTGGACAGTTTTAAGGATAATGTTGTAGAGGCTCTGAATTCAGTTATGCTCTTACAAGGAGTGTGATTTTTCTTAAAGTAGGCAGTTAATTTGAACCCCAGCTGCAACCTCTGTCTTTCCTATCCTAAGATTGCCTATCTCCCTTTCCAGCTTGTGTTTACTTCACACTCTACATTCTGCCACTTTAAACCAGTAATACTGTGAGGTTTCTATCGTATCTGAATTTTAACCACACTGCATGGTGCATATATACAGACACACACACACACACACAGATACATGTATGAGACTACAGAGTTTGAGGTTATTTTCTGTGGGAGGATTGATCCAATAGGAGCTACCTGACAATAGCTAGAACCGGAAGCTCTTACTGTTACGTGTTCTGTCTAATCATCAACCCTTTATAGTTTTATCTCAGGTTGGTTTTAATATTTTCACTTTGTCTTTGATGTTCTTAAGTTTCACTAAAATGTATCTAGGTATTCATTAACTTTAATATACACTTCTTGACTATTAAGATTAGTTTTATCATAAACTCTGGAAAATTCTCAGCCATCATTTGATCATTGCTTTCCCACAATTATCTATATTCTTTCAATAAGATGCATTTGAACTTTATCACTCCATTATCTTACATTCTCCATATCTTAATCTTTCTGGATTGTTCACTGAGAAATTTCTTCAGATTTTTCTTCTAATTTTCTACCCAGCTGAGTCTAATAAATTTTGTAATATTTCCATTAAGGTTCTCATTTCAGTTACTGTACTTGATTCTTTTGAAGTATGCCCAAAAATTAAATATCCTCTCAGACTTTTATTCCCCCTTTAATTTCTTCAACCATATTAAATATACAGTTTTGAACTTAGTATCTGATAATTCAATTATCTGCTATCCTTGTGAATATAATTCTGCATGTTATTGTTTTCTTGACTTTTCCTTAAGGTGGGTTTATTTCCTTATAAATGTAATGATTCCAAATTGTGAATTTATAATCCTTGTAACTTTATCTGTAGAAATTCTTTGAGGTACCAATCTAGAGAGATGGGTACTTGCATTGAGAATACAAATCAATGTGGAATCATCTTACGTTTACTCAAAATTTTTATTTTCTATTTGAGTATTGTTGATTAACAGTGTTGTGCTAGTTTCATGTACAGCAAAGTGATTCAGTTACACATATACACGCATCTATTCTTTCTAAAGTTCTCTTCCCATTTAGATTGTTATGAGTATTGAGCAGAGTTCCCTGTGCTACACAGTAAAATCCTGTTGCTCATTTATTTTAAAAGTAACAGTGTGTATATATCGATCCCAAATTCCCAATTATGCCTCCCCATCCCTCCCTTGCCCCTGGTAAACTTAAGTTTGTTTTCTAATTCTGTGAGTCTGTTTCTGTTTTGTAACTAAATTGGTTTTTTTTTTTTCCCTTAGAGTCTACATATAAGCGGTATCATTGATATTTGTCTTTCTCTGTCTTAGTATGATAATCTTTAGGTTGATCCATGTTGTTGTAAATAGCATTATTACATTCTTTTTAATGACTAAGCAATATTCCATTGCATATATGGGCCACATCTTCTTTATCCATTCCTCTGTCAGTGGACAGTTCGGTTGCTTCCATGTTCTGGCTCTTGCAAACAGTGCTGCAATGAACACTGGGATGCATGTATCTTTTTGAACCATGGTTTTCTCTGGATATATGCCCAGGAGTGGGATTGCTTCGTATGGTAACTCTATTTTTATTTTTTTTTTTTTTAAGGAATCTCCATACTGTTTTCCATAGTGGCTGCAACAATACCAATAGTGTAGGAGGGTTCCCTTTTCTCTACACCCTCTCCAGCATTTATTATTTGTAGACTTTGATGGTGGCCATTCTTACTGGTGTGAGGTGATATCTCATTGTATGACAGTTTTGATTTGCATTCCTCTTAATAATTAGTAATGTTGAGCATCTTTGATTTGTATTTCTCTAATAGTGATGCTGTGTCTTTGGGCCATCTATATGTCTTCTTTGCAGAAATGACTACTTAGATTTTCTGCTTATTGACAGATTGGGTTGTCATTTGATATTGAGCTGCATGAACTATTTGTAAATTTTGGAGATTAATCCTTTGTCAGTCAAATATTTGCAAACATTTTCTCCCATCCTGTGGGTTGTCTTCTCATTTTTTTTTTTTTTTTAAGATTTCCTTTGCTGTGCAGATGCTTTTGAGTTTAATTAGGTTCCATTTGCTTATTTTTGTTTCTATTTCCATTACTCTAAGAGGATCAAAAAAGTTACTGCTGTGATTTGTGCTAAGGAGTATTCTTCCTATGTTTTCCACTAAGAGTTTTATTCAGTCTTACATTTGAGTTTTAACCCATTTTAATTTATTTTTATGTATAGTTTAGAGAATATTCTAATTTCATTCTTCTACATGTAGCTTTCCAGTTTTCCCAGCACCACTTATTGAAGAGACTTTCTCCTCACCACTGAATATTCTGGTCTCCTTTGTCATAGAATAGGTGACCAGAGCTGAGTAAAGTTATCTCTGGACTTTATGTCCTGTTACAGTAATCTATAATTTTGTTTTTGTGCTTGTACCAATCTGTTCTGATTTCTGTAGCTTTATAGTAAATAGTCTGAAGTCAGGGAGCCTGATTCCTCTGACTTTTTCTTTATCAAGATTGCTTTAGCTATTCAGGGTTTTTTGTGTTTTCACACAAATTAAATTTTTTTTGTCCTACTTATATGAAAAATGCCATTGGTAATTTGATAGGGATTGCACTGAATCTGTAGATTGCCTTGAGTAGTATATAGTAATTTTGACAATATTGATTATTTCAGTCTAAGAACATGGTATATCCTTCCATCTGTTTGTGTCATCTTTGATTTCTTTCATCAGGTCTTATAATTTTTGGAGTATAGGTTTTTGCCTCCTTAGATATGTTTCTTCCAAAGTATTTTATTCTTTTTGATGCAATGGTAAATGGAACTGTTTCTTTAATTTCTCTTTCTATTCTTTTGTTATTAGTGTATAGAAATGCAATAGATTTCTGTGTATTAGTTTTGTATCCTTCAACTTTACCAAATTCACTGATGAACTCAAGAAGTCTTCTTGTAGCATCATTAGCATTTTCTACATACAATATCATGTCATCTGCAAATAGTGACAATTTTATTTCTTCTTTCCCAATTTGGACTCCTTTTATTTCTTTTTCTTTTCTGACTGCTGTGGCTAGGACTTCCAAAACTGTGTTGAATAAAAGTGGCAAAAATGGATATCCTTGCCTTACTCCTGATCTTGGAGGAAAGGCTTTCGGTTTTTCCCCACTGAGTGATGCTAGCTGCAGGTTTTTCATATATGGCCTTTATTATGTTGAGATATGTTCCATCAATGACCACTTTCTGGAAAGTTTTTATCATAAACAGGTGTTGACTTTTTCAAAGGGTTTTTCTGCATCTATTGAGATGATCATATGGTTTTTATTCAATTTGTTGATGTTGTGCATCACACTGATTTGTGCATATTGAAAAATCCTTGCATTCCTTGGATTAATCCCACTTGATCATGCTATATGATCCTTCTAATGTATTATTGGAGTCAGTTTGCTAGTATTTTGTTGAGGAATTTTATGTCTGTGTTCATCAGTGGCATTGCCTCTTTTTGCAGCATTTTTGTCTAACTTTATCAGGGTGATGGTGGCTTCACAGAATGAATTTGGGAGTATTCCTCCCTCTGCAATTTTTGGAAGGGTTTCAGAAGGATAGGTATTAATTCTTCTCTAAATGTTTGATAGGATTTGCCTGTGAAGCCATCTGTTCCTGGCCTTTTGTTTACTGGGAGTTTTGTTTTTGTTTTTTAAATCACAGTTTCAATTTCAGTACTTGTGATTTGTCTGTTCATATTTTTTCTTTCTTCCTGGTTCAGTCTGAGGAGATTGTACCTTTAAGGATTTGTCCATTTCTTCTTGGTTGTCCATTTTGTTGGCATATCGTTGCTGGTCTTTTTGCTGTCATTTATGATCCTTTGTATTTCTGTGCTGTCGTAACTTCTTCTTTTACATTTTTTTACATTTTTAATTTTATTGATTTGAGCCCTTCCCCATTTTTCTTGCTGAGTCTGGCTAGAGGTTTATTAATTTTGTTTATCTTTCTAAAGAGCAAGGTTTTAGTTTCATTGATCCTTTCTATTGTTTCTTCATCTCTCTTTCTTTCTTTCTACTCTGATATTTATGATTTTTTTCCTTCTAAAAGGAAACTTAGAGTTTTGTTTTTTCTTCTTTTCCTAGATGCTCTAGGTGTAAGATGAGGTTGTTTGAGAATTTTCTTGTTTCCTGAAGTAAGATTGTATTGCTATAAACTTTTGTATTAGGACTACTTTTGCTTTATCCCATATATTTTGAACATCATGCTTTCATTTTTGTTTGTCACTGGATATTTTATTTCCTCTTTAATTTCTTCAGAGATCCAATGGTTGTTTACCAGCATATTGTTTAGTTTCCAAGTGTTGTGTTTTTTACAGTTTTTTTCACCTCGTAATTTATTCCTTATCTCATACTGCTGGGATCAGAAAAGATGCTTGATATGATTTCAATTTTCTTAAACTTACCTAGGCTCTCCTTGTGGCCCAGCATGTTATCAATATGGAAAATGTTCCGTGTGCACTTGAGAAGAATGTATATCCTAATGCTTTTAGATGGAATGCTCTATAAATGTCAATTAAATCCCTTGGTTGAATGTGTCATTTAAGCCTTGTGCTTCCTTATTGATTTTCTGTCTGGATGATCTGTCCATTGATGCAAGTGGGGTGTGAAGTCCCCCACTATTAATCTGTTACTGTTGGTGTCTCCTTTTATGGCTGCTAGTATTTGCCTCATATAGTGACATCCTCCTATCCTGGGTGCATGTATATTTACAATTGTTATATCTTCTTGGATTGATCCTTGATCATTGTGTCCTTCTTTGCTATTGTAATAATCTTTATTTTAAAGCCTTATTTTGTTTGATATGAGTATAGCTACTCCAGTTTTCTTTTGATTCCCATTTGCATGGAATAAATATTTCCATCACCTTAATTTCAGTCTGTATGTGTCCCTATCTGAAGTGAGTCTTTTGAAGACAGCATGTATATGGGTTTTGTTTTTGTATCCATTCAGCCAGTCTACATCTTTTGGTTGTAATATTTAATCCATTTATGTTTAAATGTAATTATCAATAAATATGTATGTTCTACTGTTTCTAGCTTAGAATTATTTAGGTCACAAAGGTAGTATGACTTCCAACCCCATACATGTGTGTCTTTGGATCTAAAGTTAAGAATTCTTAGAGGACAGTATGGTACTGGCACAAAAACAGAAATACAGACCAATAAAACAAGAGAGAAAGCCCAGAGATAAATTCATGCACCTTTGGGCACCTTGTCTTTGACAAAGGAGGCAAGAATATATAATGGAGAAAAGATAGCCTCTTCAATAAGTGGTGATGGGAAAACTGCACAGCTACATGTAAAAGAATGAAATTAGAACATTTCCTAACATGATACACAAAGATAAACTCAAAATGGATTAAAGACCTAAATATAAAAATTCTTAGGGGAGAGAAAAAAATTTTTTTCCTTTCCAACCAAATGCTTGCTTTTTCTTTCTAATCAAGGCCCAAGCAAAGATAGGCATATCATCTTCTATAAGATAGTTTTCTTCTCATTCACCCACTGAAGGCTCTGGAATTCATAGAGATACCCAAGTCTACATTGTGCTATAGCTCCAGGCTTTGTCTTCAAGTATCATACTGGCAGAAATAATAAAACTGTCTCTTTTATGTTCTTCCTGTGTTTTCCCTCCTTCTAAATATTTACCTTAATTTAACCTACAACCAACAAAAGAATCTATAATTTCATTAAGTAAAGCAGTAAAATTTTAATAGCTATTAATTTTAGGCTATAAAAACAATTATATTTAGTTGGTAATCTGACTCATAATTATGTGTTCCTATAACTCTTTATCAGCTTAAAATCCTAAGCATATTTCTTTTTCCAGTAACCAGTTCACCAAATACCATTCACTATGATCCTACAAGCTGATTCAATTAGTATCTACCATTGATAACTGCCTACATTTAGTTAGGGCCTTTTGTTTGATTTTTCACTCCTTTGCTCATTCATACAACAAAAAATATGTTAAATACCTACTCTGTGCTAGACTATCCCTAAAATAAAACTTCAAATGCTCATTCTGTGCTATATTCAAGGAGCTGTGAAAAGAAAACAGTAAGTATGTGGGACATGAAATGCTCAATAGTTTTGATTTGATGTCTTTGCTGTGCTTTAGCTGCTCAGTTGTGTCCGACTCTTTGCAACCCCATGGGCTGTAGCCCATCAGGGCTCTGTCCATGGGGATTCTCCTGGCAAGAATAATGGAGTGGGTTGCCCTGCCCTCTTCCAGGGGATCGTCCCAACCCAGGGATCAAACCGAGGTCTCCCACATTGCGGATGTATTCTTTACTATCTGAGCCACCAGGGAAGCCCAAGAATACTGGAGTAGGTAGCCTATCCCTTCTCCAGGGGAACTTCCTGACCCAGGAATCAAACCAGGGTCTCCTGCATTGCAGGCGAATTCTTTACCAGCTGAGCTACCAGGGAAACCCAGTTGATATCTTTAGGTTTCCAAATCTTAATTTTCAACCACATGCCTACATATAAATATCACTTCTTTAAGTATAGGAAGCCTTAATAATGTTCATATAAATGACAGAAAACTGGCTAAATGATCATTTTTGCTTATCTAATTAAATGAATGGTATCAAGCTTCAACAATTTTTTCAAGATATAACAGGCTAAATAATATATGAAATTGGATCATAGAACCAACAGAAATAGCAAGAGCTTTTTTTATATTCATTTTGCTTTTGAAATTTAATTAATCTTGAATGAGTGGAGTAAATTATTCTTCAGATTACATCTGAGGTCAAGGATGGCAGACATTCCCATTATTAATTAATATTAAAAAGAATGTTCAGTTTAGAAATCTCAGAAGGACCAAAATTTGGCAAGCAAGATAGTTCAAGATTTTTATTCCCTCCAAACCATTAACTGCATTATATTAGTATGAGGGAAAAAATTTCATTTACTTACAGTTAAGAACTTAAAGTTTCATATAAAAATCTACTCTAAACATCAGATTAAATTATGATAATTAAATATTATGCTAAACAGAAATTTATAAATTTCATGAAGCATTAGGGAGTACATTTTATGTGATATTCATCCATAATAATATTTGAGTAAATATTCACTCTTCTTGTATTTGCCCAATGTGTTTGATGTTTTCAGAAAATATCATTATGACACTAAATAAACAGTTATGACAAACTAAAGCACAGAAAAATGTATAATAGTAAGATATTTGACTGGAGAATCTGTGGACTTTCATGCTGTCTAGCATGCTTTCAAACACACTAGTTGAAGTGCAATATCTCTGTAACTCAAAGTGACTAGAAATAGATCAGATCCTCACCTTGGCTTCCCTGATAGCTCAGTTGGTAAAGAGTCCACCTGCAATGCAGGAGACCCTGGTTCAATTCCTGGGTTGGGAAGATCCCCTGGAGAAGGGATAGGCTACCCACTCCAGTATTCTTGGGCTCCCCTTGTGGCTCAGCTGGTAAAAATATGGGAGACCTGGATTTGATCCCTGGGTTGGGAAGATCCTCTAGAGAAGGGAACGGTTACTCACTCCAGTATTCTGGCCTGAAGAATTCCATGGACTATGTAGTCCATGGGGGTCACAAAGAGTTGGACACAACTGAGCAACTTTCAGTTTTAATCCTTACCTCAGAGGGAAAAGGGAAATTAGTACAATATATCTGATAGGTAGCTTTAGTTTATTCCTTCTAAAACCTGGTAAAATTTTTAATTTTGTAAAAAAAAGAAAAAAAAGTAAAAATTTCCTCTTGCATATATTCTCTTAACATTTAAAAATGTTTTCTGATAATGGAGTCATGATTTTGGTATGTAATATTATTAATAAGAAAATATAAGTTAATGGCGGACCAGACCAAACTCCTTTGTACATTCTTGCATAATTAGCTACAGCATCAAAAAATAAAGTAGAAAGAAATAAAATACTCATACTTACACATGGGCAAGGCTTGACAGCATCACTCGGAAAAAATCCAACCTCTCCAGATGTTAAATTTCTACCCTAAATTAGAAAAAAAATGCCACTGTTGAGAACAAATTTACCATAATGATAATCCCGTAATGGTAGATACATGATGCTATTGGTCAGAATCCTCAGAATTACTTTCACATTGTATGCAATCCTAGCATTAACTTACTATAGCTCAGAAAGGGAAACATAAGCAGAAAGGTTTTAAAATTGTTAAACCTAATAACCTAACTCTACACCTAAAGCAACTTGAAAAGAAATGAAGCACCCCAGGGTTAGTAGAAGGAAAGAAATCATAAACATTAGGGCAGAAATAAATGCAAAAGAACACAAAGTAGACCATAGCCAAAATCAACAAAGCTAAAAGCTGGTTCTTTGAGAAGATAGATAAAACAGACAAACCATTAGCCAGACTCATCAAGAAACAAAGGGAGAAGAACCAAATCAACAAAATTAGAAATGAAACTGGAGAAATCACGACAGACAATACAGAAATACAAAGGATCATAAGAGACTACTATCAACAACTATATGCCAATAAAATGGACAACTTGGAAGAAATGGACAAATTCTTAGAAAAGTATAACTTTCCAAAACTGAACCAGGAAGAAACAGAAAATCTTAACAGACCCATCACAACCACAGAAATCGAAACTGTAATCAGAAATCTTCCAGCAAACAAAAGCCCAGGACCAGACAGCTTCACAGCTGAATTCTACCAAAAACTTAAAGAGATAACACCTATCCTACTTAAAGTCTTCCAGAAAATTGCAGAGGAGGGTAAACTTCCAACCTCATTCTATGAGGCCACCATCACCCTAATACCAAAACCAGACAAAGATGCCACACACACAAAAAGAAAAACTACAGGCCAATGTCACTGATGAACATGGATGCAAAAATCCTTAACAAAATTCTAGCAAACAGAATCCAACAACATATTAAAAAGATCATACATCATGACCAAGTGGGCTTTATCCCAGGGATGCAAGGATTCTTCAATATCCACAAATCAATCAATGTAATATACCACATTAACAAATTGAAAAATAAAAACCATATGATTATCTCAATAGATGCAGAGAAAGTCTTTGACAAAATTCAACATCCATTTATGATAAAAACCCTCCAAAAAGCAGACATAGAAAGAACATAGCTCAACATAATAAAAGCCATATATGATAAACCCACAGGAAGCATTATCCTCCATGGTGAAAAATTGAAAGCATTTTCCCTAAAGTCAGGAACAAGACAAGAATACCCACTCTCACCACTACTATTCAACATAGCTTTGGAAGTTTTAGCCACAGCAATCAGAGAAGAAGAAAATAAAAGGAGTCCAGATTGGAAAAGAAGAAGTAAAATTCTCACTGTTTGCAGATGACATGATCCTCTACATAGAAAACCCTAAGGACTCCACCAGAAAATTACTAGAGGTAATCAATGAATATAGTAAAGTTGCAGGATATAAAATTAACACACAGAAATCCCCTGCATTCCTATACACTAATGAGAAAACAGAAAAAGAAATTAAGGAAACAATTCCATTCACCATTGAAATGAAAAGAATGAAATACTTAGGAATAAATCTACCTAAAGAAACAAAAGACCTATATATAGAAAACTATAAAACACTGATGAAAGAAATCAAAGAGGACACAAATAGATGGAGAAATATACCATGTTCATGGATCAGAAGAATCAATATAGTGAAACTGAGTATACTACCCTAAGCAATCTATAGATTCAGTGCAATTCCTATCAAGCTACCAACGGTATTTTTCAGGGAAGTGGAACAAATAATTTCACAATTTGTATGGAAATACAAAAAACCTCGAATAGCCAAAGCAATCTTGAGAGGAAGAATGGAACTGGAGGACTCAACCTACCTGACTTCAGGCTATACTACAAAGCAACAGTCATCAAGACAGTATGGTACTGGTACAAAGATAGAAACATAGATCAACAGAACAAAATGGAAAGCCCAGAGATAAATCCACGTACCTATGGACACCTTATCTTTGACAAAAGAGGCAAGAATATACAATGGAGAAAAGACAATCTCTTTAACATGTGGTGCTGGGAAAACTGGTCAACCACATGTAAAAGAATGAAACTAGAACACTCTCTAACACCATACACAAAAATAAACTCAAAATGGATTAAAGATCTAAATGTAAGACCAGAAACTATAAAACTCCTAGAGGAAAACATAGGCAAAACACTCTCTGACATAAACACAGCAGGATCCTCTATGACCCACATCCCAGAATAATGGAAATAAAAGCAAAATAAACAAATGGGACCTAATTAAACTGAAAAGCTTTTGCACAACGAAGGAAACTATAAGCCAGGTGAAAAGACAGCCTTCAGAATGGGAGAAAATAATAGAAAATGAAGCAACTGACAAAGAATTAATCTCAAAAATATACAAGCAACTCCTGCAGCTCAATTCCAGAAAAGTAAGCGACCCAATCAAAAAATGGGCCAAAGAACTAAACAGACATTTCTCCAAAGAAGAGATATAGATGGTGAACAAACACATGAAAAGATGCTCAACATCAGTCATTATCAGAGAAATGCAAATCAAAACCACAATGAGGTACCATCTCACACTGATCAGAATGGCTGCTATCCAAATGTCTACAAGCAATAAATGCTGGACAAAAAAAGGGTGCAGAGAAAAGGCAACCCTCTTACACTGTTGGTGGGAATGCAAACTAGTACAGCCACTATGGAGAACAGTGTGGAGATTCCTTAAAGAACTGGAAATAGAACTGGCGTACTGCCCAGCAATCCCACTGCTGGGCATACATACCAAGGAAACCAGAATTGAAAGAGACATGTGTACCCTGATGTTCATCACGGCACTATTTACAATAGCCAGGATATGGAAGCAACCTAGATGTCCATCGGCAGATGAATGGATAAGATAGCCGTGGTACATATACACAATGGGATGTTACTCAGCCATTAAAAAGAATGCATTTGAATCAGTTCTAATGAGGTGGATGAAACTGGAGCCTATTATACAGAGTGAAGTAAGTCAGAAAGAAAAACACCAATACAGTATTTTAACGCATATATATGGAATTTAGAAAGATGGTAACAATGACCCTATATGCAAGACAGCAAAAGAGACACAGATGTAAAGAACAGACTTTTGGACTCTGTGGGAGAAGGCGAGGGTGGGATGATTTGATAGAATAGCATTGACACATGTATATTATCATATGTGAAACAGATCTCCAGTCCAGGTTCAATGCATGAGACAGGGTGGTCAGGGCTGGCGCACTGGGATGACCCTGAGGGATGGGATGGGGAGGGAGGCAGGAGGGAGGGTCAGGATGGGGAAACACATGTATACCAATGGCTGATTCATGTGACTGTATGGCAAAAATCACTACAATATTGTAAAGTAATTGGCCTCCAATTAAAATAAATTTAAATAAATAAATATGGTACCAATTAAAAAATAAAATTGTTGAACCTTATATGTGGCTTCAGATCATGATTATAAAATAGGAATTAAAGTTTGACTTTCCAATCTACCATGAAGTTTTGTTAGCTTCACACCCCTCAATCCTACAATAGAGATAATATACGCATACTGTATCTTTCAAATTTACATTTGTAAATACAAGCAGATCACATTGGTTTTGTACAATAATTATTCATAATTAATTAGGAATTAGATTTCACTTGCATTTGTATCCCTAACAGAGCTCATGGGAATGTTCCTCAAACAGGATGAAGCATTGCAAGACACGTGAAAATGGAAACAGATATGATGTTTTAGATTATTTTCAAATTTAGGAGAAACAGGATACTGATTAAGGCAAGAGGATAGTTAAGATGTTGGAGGAAAGGATTGTAATTCAAAATAGCATTGTAAATAAGAAAGGAGACAAATTAACAATAAAAAAAGAATTTATTCTTGGAGGCCACTAGTCACATTCCTCTTTAAAACAATCTCATGACACAATTATTTCCCTTTTCTAGAAAAACAAACTATACTCAAAACATACTGCAGTAATCAGAACATGTAATTAAAAAGTTCTTGTGAGATTATTTCTCCTTGTCCAGATATTGGGCTTCTTTTTATTTGCTATTTAACAATTGCTTGCTTCTCAGTACCTCATATGAGTAAGTTGTGTTATAATCAGATGCTACATGCTCTATTATTTTTGACAAAGAAGAGTAACAAAAAACAATCAGAAAATATCTCTTTCTTGAAGCAGTATCCCTTTGTTCTTACAGATCTTGGCAATTAGTTTGTAGAGAAAATTTTAAAAAGTAGGAACCCAGAATTAAAGACAATGATGAAGAGGAAGATAAAGAGAAAAGAGAAGATGAGGGAAGGAGAGTGGAAGGGAGAAAAGGTAAGTGGAGCAGAAAAAGGGGAATAGTTAGAGGTATGGGGAGAAAAGAGAAGAGGAAAGGGTTGGATTAAGATAGAGGGAGATGAATTACATAACCAAGCAAAGAGAAGATACTAGTTTTGGCAAGGTTCTCAAACCACAGTTGCACTTTCATATTAGCGAAAAGGTAAGTGAACACGTGGAATATTTATTCATTCAGTCAACAAATACAGTATCTAATGTTTGGTTAGACCATGAGAAAAATTCATAAGACAGTTTTTGTTTTCCCCTATATTTTCAGAAACTGTGTATACACATAATTATAATACAAAGTAGAAAGGGCTAAATTGGAGAAGGAAATGGCAACCCACTCTAGTACTCTTGCCTGGAAAATTCCATGGATGGAGGAGCCTGGTAGGCTACAGTCCATGGGGTCACACAGTCGGACACGACTGAGCAACCTCACTTTCTTTCTTTCTATAGTTCCTTTCGGAGAAGGAAACGGCAACCCACTCCAGTGTTCTTGCCTGGAGAATCCCATGGACAGAGGGCCCTGGTGGGCTGCGGTCTATGGGGTTGCAAAGAGTCGGACATGACTAAGCAACTAACACACATACACACACACACACACAGAAAGGGCTAAATACTATTAAAAAGGTACAGGAGAGGCTATGGAAATTCAAAAGACAGACTGAGTATTCAGGGTTTTCCTGAAAGCTACAAGGAAAGGGGGACATATGAATGTAAAATATGCAGGGTTTAAACAGAGATGGAAATGGAGAATATTCTGAAAACAAAATACACCATGAGAAAGGCCTGGGGCTAAGAAATTATAACATGTGCACAGGAAATGCAAATCATTCCCTTTAAGCGGAGTCTAATAATGAATAACACTTATTGTACCCCTACTGTATGCTAAACACTAATCTGAATGTTTGATTTAGTCCTTAAAATACTCCTTTGTGGTAGGTCCAACTACTATCCCTATTTTAAAGGTGAGAGAAATGAGACACAGAGGAGTTAAATGATTTACTCATGATCATAGAGCTAGCAAGTGACAGAACCAGAATTCAAATTCAGATGTTCTAACTTGAGAGCTTTGCACTGCTTCTCCCTGCATCATAAGACTCACAAAGGGGCACAGTAGAAAGAAAGCCAAGGAACCAGCTTGACTATGATATCTGAAATTTATCACTGGCCACTGGGTCTCAGTAAAGGGATTATATATTTTAGAATAACTAATATGACATCAATATGCAGCTGGCTTATAGATGGGCATAGCTTTGTAGGTGAGAATGTCATTAAAAAAAATGGTGTCATAGAAAGGAGACAGGCCTGCAGGAAGGGTAACAGGTGCTAGCAATATCATTTAACTGCAGTGTTCGGGACTTGCCTGTGGATTAGATAGGGGAAGAGTAGACAATGGGAGTTAAAGACTGGGGAGAAAGTCAAGGAGGTGATTATGTAATCCATCTGGATAACACAGAGTTAGATGGCAGTCATACAGAGGGGAAACTTAAAATCACAGGAGCAAGAATGTTGTGGAAGAAAATGTAGAGAGAAGAAATCAGAGCTTACAGAAATCAATCTAACTAAAAAACAGGAAGGAACCACCAGGAGGGAGGAGATCAGAAAAAGAACAGAGCTTACTCTATTGAATGCAGAATTTAGAAAAAACAGTGATGTTCTGTGACAGTACATTTAACACCATTGGAGATCTTCTTGGGGAAGGAATTTTTCACTAAGCAGACGACTAAGGTCATTCTGAATTTTTCTCTTAATGAAATGTGCTAGCAGTACAGGTTACATTTCCTTAATGGTCACAGGCATCCCTTCAATGAAAAAGAAGTGAGATAATTTAACACACCTTAACAGATGAATAAAGTTACATTTCCTCACTAATTTCTATGAGATGTCAGTTTTAGCTACGTGAAATAATATGTACTGTACTTAACGATTCTCTACTTATCAAGGGAGTAGCCATCCTAAAACATTTGGAAGACTGAAAAATAAAGTAGTGTGTAGGTGGGGTATTTTTGGTTCCCTGGTGGTTGTGTGTGGGCTGTACATTGATAATTCATTAATATTAATGGGCGGAGCAGCTGCCAATCCCCTACGCATGGCTGGAACTGAGGACTATGGCTATGAAATCAACCATTTTCAAAGCCATTGATTTTGTGCACTTTATGTAATGATCTACTTATGAAATTTTTACTAACCTTGATAAGAGACATGTAGCTGAATTTCCTCCTCCTTTTCCTGTGTGGGCATTTTATTCTGGGTCAGATAATTGACTTGTCATTCCTTTTATGCCTATTACAAATGCCAGAGATAGGGAGTCATCTTCTAGTTAATCTCCTGTCTGGCATTTCGTGAGTTGTGGTGAGTCCCTTAACATCTTCAAGGTCAACTTGAAAACATTTACAGTTATATGTCATCTGATGTATCAAACAGTGCTATCTTTATATGCATTTATTCTACAGGGCAGTCTCTGCATTATGTGATGGGACTTTTGTAAATCTAACAGTACACATTGGGCCATTCTAATGAAAATATTCTCTTTGAAAAGTACCTGAGAAAATAGGCTATGGCCTGTATATGGTAAGAAAAGAGGCACCTTTATAACTTTCATTATATAAATTGGTGCAGACACAAAACAATATTAAATTATGATTCATAAAATATGACTTTTCCTGAAAAACAAATTGCTTCCTGTATAAAAATGGATCAAAACTAAAATTGATGACTCTCTGATATGCCTGATCACAAGTATAAATGCATATTCAGACATTTATTCCTAACTGACTTTTGCTTATAACTGTTTTTTTTTCATTTTACTTCAAAAGGAAACTACAGTGAATCATAATGAATTAAAACTACTTAGAAATGCTGGTAGAAGTGATATTTACAATCTACTTCTATGGAAAAAAGTGTTAATGTATGCTAGGATGGCAGAGCTAAAGTTGCATTTTTTAACCTCATAGTCAAAATGGCTGAAAATGATAGACAATATCCTCTAGAAGTCTTAATCGTAAATTGCTTGGCTCCTAACTTTGTACAAAAGAAAAAGAATTGCTTTAAGAAAAATACAGAGTGTATTTTCACTGTGGTTCATTTATCCCCTTAATACCACCTGGATTGGAGCTTTAATGCACTCCTGGAAATAGCACTGAACAATTTGAAACAGATTTGGAAAGCTGAATGTAAAAGGGATAGATTAATAGTTATTTATGAAAGATTGGAATTTCTCCCAAGTTACAATGCCCTAAGCACTTTCAACGTATGCATGATGGTGGTGTGGAGATTACTAGGCAATTCATCACCCATGGATAAAGGCCAGAGCAACTGTCACCCTAGCCAGTCACTGTCAGAAATATACAATCTGGTGGGGGTGGGGAGAGACGTACAGAGTGGCCATGAATTATGGGAATACAGGTGAATATACAAATTAGTTTTTGATTGGATGGATAGCTTTTAGCAAGCACTATTTTGGGAATTATTCTGACAGGCTTTTTTTTTTTCCCTTCCCCTTCATTTTTTTGAGTATCTGAGATGGAACTAAAGGACCAGAAAAGGAGAGAAGACCACGGCAAAGAGCCTGTCTGAAGTTGGCCTTTGGTGAGAAGCAATCTCTGATCCTTGCTGCTGCCACACCAGTGTTATCAGTTAGATATACATCAGTGCAGAATCAGACAGCAGGGATGTGGCATCAGAAGAGCTCATTTTCATCCCAGTTCTGCTATATGAATCTGCCCAACTGCAGGCAAGGCTCAGCGATAAAACAAGGATGATGACAAACTCTGCCACACAGGCCTCACCCGGGTGTTCTAAGGTTCAAAGAACTAATGTTTGTGAAAGCACTTGGTAAGTGCTAAAAAAAAAAAAAAAAATCCCCTTTTTTCCCTACTATATTGCTCTTTGATTTATCTCAATCTTTTTACTTCTAAATTTTCATTGTTTAGTTGACCTATTCACATTAAAACAGAAATGCCTGGTTCTGTGTATAACCCCATCTTCCTTATTTATATTTATGCAAGTTTGCTAAGCCGCAAGTGACACAGACTCTCATGTGTTTTACCTGAACAGGAAACAGTTACATTGCAGAGAATCCAGTTCTTTATCTCAATGTTTTCTTGCAATTATACATATTTTTTTCATTGTTAATTGCTTCTTATTTGATGAGTAAGATAAGTTACACATTTTCCTACCAGTGATCACCTTGAAAATGTGCCAAACATAATTGCATATGGTTATACTGAATGGTCATGATGTGAATTCCAAAATATTCATGCACACAACACAGAACAACAAAACCATAAACCAGGTGCTTTTAAAATTTCTCAGTCAGAACAGGGTCTTTAACTTTTATCCAATGTACAAACAGTAAACATGAAGTTTTTCAGAAGGCTGTATGAAATTCACGTTCCTGGAATAGTTCATCTGTAGGTAAGTGGCTGTGATAGGCTTAGAATTCTCAATAACTCTAAAAAAAAAAAACCCTTGCATCTTGATCTAGGATCTTTGAAATTAAATTTATCCTCAATTTGCAAGAGCTTATAATTGCATCAAGTCATCAAAATATATGACAAAGGCTTCTTTTATATTTGTTGGTTTTACCAATGCACAAAAAATTGCTTATGTTTACTATCTCTCTGAAATTTTGGCAGACAAAAGTGTCAAAAACTTTAAAAAGTTGTGAAATGTATGCTAAGAAAAAACTCACTAAAAAGCCATAAGCTGTATTTCTAAACTTATTAGATGTGAGATGACTATAACAGCAGAATGAGACTTGAGACTGCAGTGCCTTTTTCTTGATATCCAAAAGATGTATTTTCTGATGTTCCTGAATTCTGCCAGCAGGGAAGGGAACTCTCTAGTTATGGGTATCTTGAGTTTTTTTTTTTTCCCCCAAAGTCTCACTGGGTAGCCTACACAGTGCAATCCTGAATCAAAATATTATAACTGATGAAAGAAAAATCAGCAAGCAAAAACTGATCTGCATATAAGTCAGTAAAATCACAAGTAGTTACTCAATACAAAATCTGAAAAGAAAAGCAGGATTCTACCAATCCTGGAAGAAATCCTATTTGGGAGACGCCACAGAGCCTCCCAAATAAATCAGCATTAGCAAGGTCCAAAATATAGAAATTTGTTTTTCTAATCCTAACAGATAACTGATGAATGTTTTCCTATCCTTGGTGATTACTTAAAATCACAAAAGAAGTATTCTGAGTAATAGCACCATACAGATTATATGCTCATGACAGCATTAGGCATCTTTAAAGAAATTCTATTTTACAATGAACAGAATTAGTACTTTAATGAAAAGTATACTGGCTTCTCAATATTTTAATCTATCAGGAGATTAAAAATGAATAATATGGCTACTGTCTCAAGGATCCCATTCAGGTTGTATCTTAACTAGCTTTTGATTTGGTTATTTCTATAGCGTTTTGTAGAATTTTGGAACAGAAGAAATAAAACATTTACAGTAATAATTTGATATGTATAGAGAGTCAGGAGCCCAGTGTTCTCTTCCTGGCTTTCAGATCTTTGGTAAGTCATTTAATCATTCTTGGCTTCAATATTCTCACCTGTAAAATGACAGACTTTGACACATGGATTTCTGAGGTCACTTTTACTACCAAACATTTTTATTTATATGATCACTTTTCCCAAGTCCCTGCAGTTTTCCAGTCAATTGCTGTTACCAAGAGATTTCTGACCCACAAATTCTTAATTAGGGATACTATGTGTCAATAATTTAATCTGGCTGTACTTATTTATACTTATAAATAAGTTGTACTTATTTAAGAAGCCAATATACTTTTCATTAAAGTACTAATTCTGTTCATTGTAAAATAGAATTTCTTTAAAGATGCCTAATGCTGTCATGAGCATATAATCTATACGGTGCTATTACTCAGAATACTTCTTTTGTGATTTTAAGTAATCACCAAGTTTTCAGTTTTCACTCCAGTCCCAAAGAAAGGCAATGCCAAAGAATGCTCAAACTACCGCACGATTGCACTCATCTCACACGCTAGCAAAGTAATGCTCAAAATTCTCCAAGCCAGGCTTCAACAGTATGTGAACTGTGAACTTCCAGATGGTCAAGCCAGATTTAGAAAAGGCAGAGGAACCAGAGATCAAATTGCCAACAACCACTGGATCATCAAAAAAGCAAGAGAGTTTAAGAAAAACATCTATTTCTGCTTTACTGACTATGCCAAAGTCTTTGACTGTGTGGATCACAACAAACTGTGGAAAATTCTGAAAGAGATGGGAATATCAGACCACCTGACCTGCCTCCTGAGAAATCTGTATGCAGGTCAAGAAGCAACAGTTAGAACTGGACATGGAACAAACAACAGACTGGTTCCAAATTGGGAAAGGAGTATATTGTCACCCTGCTTATTTAACTTATATGCAGAGTACATCATGAGAAATGCTGGGAGAAATATCAATAACCTCAGATATGCAGATGACACCAGCCTTATGGCAGAAAGTGAAGAAGAACTAAAGAGCCTCTTGATGAAAGTAAAAGAGGAGAGTGAAAAAGTTGGCTTAAAACTCAACATTCAGAAAACTAAGATAATGGCATCTGGTCCCATCACTTCATGGAAACTAGATGGGGAAACAATGGAAACAATGAGAGACCTGATTTTTTGGGGCTCCAAAATCACTGCAGATGGTGACTGCAGCCATGAAATTAAAACACGCTTGCTCCTTGGAAGAAAAGCTATGACCAACCTAGACAACATATTAAAAAGCAGAGACGTTACTTTGCCAACAAAGGTCCGTCTAGTCAAAACTATGGTTTTTCCAGTAGTCATGTAAGGATGTGAAAGTTGGGACTATAAAGAAAGCTGAGCACTGAAGAATTGATGTTTTTGAACTGTGGTGTTGGAGAAGACTCCTGAGAGTCCCTTGGACTGCAAGAAGAGCCAACCAGTCCATCCTAAAGGAAATCAGTCCTGAATATTCGTTGGAAAGACTGATGCTGAAGCTGAAACTCCAATACTTTGGCCACCTGATGTGAAGAACTGACTCATTTGAAAAGACCCTGATGCTGGGAAAGATTGAGGGCAGGAGGAGAAGTGGATGACAGAGGATGAGATGTTTGGATGGCATCACCGTTTCAATGGAGAGGGAGGCCTGGCATACTGCAGTCCATGGGGTTGCAAGGAGTCGGATATGACTGAGCGACTGAACTGAACTGAACTTATTCATAGAAGAGGAGGACAGCTCACGTCCAATGACTTTGATTCTGACTCAGTTTGAAGTCCTCTGTTTTCTAGGGTACATAGGATTGACTCGTGAGGAATAACATTCCTTTATCCACATTATAATAAATAATTAAAGATCAATATATGTTATAATTTGATAAATGGCCCAAAGCCTTAAGGGCATGCACACTCTATGGAAACCCCTCACGGTATCAAATCAGTTGCAGACTGATGGCCCACTAAAGGTATTATTCTGTTATTGACAGAAACTTGTAGTAATTATGACAGAGCATAGTTTCTGTGATGGTAAAATAATGTAAAAAACAGATTTCCTCAGACTTTTTCCTTAATAGTGTTATTCTCTATATGGAAAAGAAGCAGTAATACTTCACTGTTGGAACTTCTCCTTAGACAGTAGAGTCCTTATCTAGTTACATTATAACCTACATTGTGCCCTGTACCAAATGTAGGTTATACTGGAACTCATGGGAAAAGAACCAATAAGAACTCTTAACCAAAAATGCCCATCTTGACAGTTAACAATTAGAACCTCACCCACTTGGTCAGGAGGTTTGCCAGTTCCCACAATACAGTCTGTACACTTGGAAACATTCCTGCAAACTCAGTTTATGATCTATTCAATCAAAGCCAGTTGGCAGTCACCCAGGGAAAATGTTTCTTACAGCCCTTTACTAATGTCTATTATCTTCTATAATCATCTCTCCCGGGCCTCCCTTGTTTTATTACAGTCCCACTCTGCCTTTTTCTACTTTCCTGTAATTAGGGACCCTGATTTAACTCAATATTTTGAGGTAAACACCTGTCAAAATAAGGGCCTCATAATTGCAGGACATATTTCTACCACATCAGCCTCTACTCATCACACAGCTTCAATGCCCACATCATAATTTCACTTCTGCCTTGGTTTCTCCTGGTTTTACACAACAGATGAGCAAGTGATAAGAGGCAGTGGAGAAGCAAAGCCAAGGTCACCTGAGAAGCACCCTGAAACTGCTCCAGTACTGCCTAACAAGGTATCACTGCCATCTTTAAACCAAGTTTCAGATTCCACAAAGAAATGCCCTCGAGAAGGAATCTGACCTCAGAAAAGCAGTTCCCAGAGATGTTTACTCTCTGGTTCATAATGCCAAAGCAATGAGTCTTTTGATATTAGGATTCAACTTTTCTTAACAAGGAGATTTGACTCTTTTGAAAAATACTTCCTTTGTGTTCTATTTGCCTCTGACTATGATCCAGCCTGACATTTCGATTTTGGATCAGGAGAAAAAAAAATGCATAGTTTTAGAAAATTCTATTATAATTAATATTCTTGTGTGGTCTTGAAGGAATCAGAAAGTCTCTGCCTAATTAAGGGCAAAGGAAAAGAGTCTTTTGACATGATCTGACAACTAAAATTGCAGGCAGAGGTGCTGGGAAGAAAGATCCACTAACTCCACTCCACTAACCTCCCTTCTTCAGACCTCAGAGGGTGTCTGGGTCAGGTTCTATGTTACAGGACAGATGGCTTAAGAACAAAAGGTCTATGGAGAACAGTGTGGAGATTCCTTAAAAAACTGGAAATAGAACTGGCATACAACCTAGCAATCCCACTGTTGGGCATACACACCGAGGAAACCAGAATTGAAAGAGACATGTGTACCCCAATGTTCATCACAGCGCTGTTTAGAATAGCCAGGACATGGAAGCAACCTAGATGACCATTGGCAGATGAATGGATAAGAAAGCTGTGGTACATATACACAATGGAATATTACTCAGCCATTAAAAAGAATGGATTTGAATCAGGTCTTATGAGGTGGATGAATCTGGAGCCTATTATACAGAGCAAAGTCAGTCAGAAAGAAAAACACTAATGCAGTACACAAACGCATATATATGGAATTTAGAAAGATGGTAACGATGACTCTATATGTAAGACAACAAGAGAGACATAGATGTAAAGAACAGACTTTTGGACTCTGTGGGAGAAGGCGAGGGTGGGATGATTTGAGAGAATAGAATTGAAACGTGTATTACCATATGTGAAACAGATCGCCAGTCCAGGTTCAACGCATGAGACAGGGCGCTCAGGGCTGGTGCACTGGGATGACCCTAAGGGATGGGATGTGGGGGGGGGACGGACGAGGGTTCAGGATGGGGGAACCTATGGCTGATTCATGTGACTGGCAAAAACCACTACAATATTGTAAAGTAACTAGCCTCCAATTAAATAAATTAATTTACAAAAAAAAAAAAAGAACAAAAGATCAACAGTTCCCACAGGTAAGCACACCATTCCCTTGGCAAAGTCTGTTTTCTTCCCACTCTCCTTGAGGTATCCAAGGCTTCCTGGTCCAAACCTACTGTGAAGAAAGGGCTCATGATTTTATCCTGTTTACATCAGCTATCTCCTGCAGAGTTTATCATTTGTGCTTTTGTCTAATTATGAAGTTAAATGTTTAATATCTAATTAAAGACTTTCAAGAATTGGGTATCAAAATTGGGAGAGCAGAGTGGTCCTCTATGAGCCTGTGTATATTAGGAGGACTCTTCATATTAAATATGGGGAGGATGAAATTTTAAAAGTTTTAAAGAAACCAAACCGATAAGCATCTTTTCACTTCTGAAAAATGAAGCATATCTTTCAGAATCACTAACAATTATACAGAAATATACTTTTTCTCCTTTTCAATTTTCTTTCAAAGTTCCTGTGATTTTTACAGTAGCAATACCCTTATAAGTCACTTCAAGTATTAATATTCCCATTATTTAGGTAAAAAATTTGAGGACACAAGGTTAAATAGTTTTATGACTATTCTGAGAGAACAAAGATAAATATAAATATGAAAAGATGATAAAATAAATATGAAAAGATGTTCAAATAACAATATAAAGTGTAATTTGAGTTAATAACATATGTACTATGGAAATACGAGCTCTAAACATTTATTCATTCTAAACCCATGGACTGAATACCTCTTTTATTTGAGGCACTAGAGATGAGAATATGAAAACCATGGTTCTTATCTTTCTGGGAGAGATCTATCTGGGCAGGGAGAAGGATACATAAACCACTAGGATACAGTATGATGAGTTACAGGAAAGAAGAAGCCCTTTTGGTTCAGAGAAGGTGACCCACCAAATTGAGTACTGATGGTAATGAAATATTATCTAAGAGAATGGGGGTAAAAAGGAAATTTCAGGCAGAAGGTAAAATATGACCAAAGGTTTGAGAAAGCATGTCTTCTATGAAAAGGATCCCTTCAACTGAACCCTCCATTTTTTTTTTTTTTTCCAGATTAGAACAAGAGAAAAATGAACTTGTGAAAAAAAATCGCCTGGATTGTTGTATGTTTGAACACTAAATATAGCAGCCATGTGGGAAGCAAAATTTCTTGACAAGGTAAACTAGACAAGGGTCAAGGTAAGCTAAGACCAGGGTCGACGTGCTGCAGTCCCACCCCTCTGTCTTGAGGGCTCAGAGAGGGGTAAAGGGGCATTTAACACCTGTTGCCCATAGCCAACCCCCTCCAGGCTCCTTGCCTCCAGCCTCAGTCTGAGTAGAAATGCTTCCCTCCTCTTGAGAATTTCCCGAAGCTCAACTTATTTTCTGAGTTTTTATTCTTTCCTTTGAATCTAAGAGCTAAAACAACTTAAAAAGCAAAAACTACATAGAGCAATGTTTTGTTTCCTGCTTGGTCTACCAAAACAGAACTAAACTGCCTTTAAAAAATGTGTTTTCCTTAAAGGTGTTAAAAATTACAAGGGACTCTCCTAAAACAAAGGATGGTCTAACATACAGAACTGAAGTAGCAGACCAGAAGTCTGGAAGAGAGTCTGATTTTAATTCTGCAAATGCCATCCTCTAAATGGATAATGAGTTTGGTCCTTTAAAAACCACAGTTAAAATTCACCTTCTTTATGCAGATTTCTGTGAATTAATCAGAATGCGTGTAAAAACATTTTCACTCCTTAGAATAAAGATCATGTAGATGCAAGATTTGTAAGTGTGAAGTATCACAACTATTTTCTAGGTTATTTAACTTTCATTGTGGATAAAAATATATATTTTTGGCATACCGATTACAGTTCTACTGCTTATAATTGCCTTTTGGTTCCAATTAGCTTACAGAATTCTCCCTGTGGAACACTTGGGTATTCATAAATGACAATGAAGCAAATAAAACCCCATGATATAGGACACAGAATAAAGCTTAGGAGACAATGAGAATCCTAAGAGGAAAACACATAAAAAGCACTGTATTGTAATGGATACCATAGATGGCATGGCAGGACTTTTATTTGCCTATTTCTCACTCTTGCCCTCTCTGATAAGTTCAATTTGTATCTTTTCTGGAAAACTAAAGTTCCCAATATGAAAAATCTCTTTCAGCCTGAAGGATGTGCTCAGTTATTAAGCCTTTATTATCACATACTGCAACAAGTTTATCGTCAGCCCAATGCCACGATCAGGATTGTTCCATATGTTACACTCAGTAAAAACTGTGCCTTACACCTGCACTAGAGAACATACCCTAAATGACCAACTTCCTATTTTATATTCATTTCACTTGACGATAATTTTATAGAACTTTCAAGGAAAGAAAAAGAGGAAAAAACAACAACAAAAAAGAAAAGGCTGTGAAAATGAATCCCTTCAATGCAAAGACTGAACAGAGAACATTTTTATAGCTCAATGGCAGCTCATTGTTTGAAAGAAGTTATAATGAAAATGCCGATAGCCCACTCACTTCAATAGCACTAGAAATTACTGTTGTTATAATAATAATACAGACTAGACTAATAGCTATTCAAACAAAAAGTTCCTGATAGATAGTGGAGGATAATTTGTATTCTCTGGACATAGAGTATGTAGAAAACATGACAGTCTACAATAAAATCCAACTTTCTACACTAACGAGTGGAGTAACTCACTTGAAAAAAAGAAAGATGAAAAGACAGTTCATTTAGAAAGCATAATTTCTTGAAGATTTCCAAATAAGCCAAAACACTTAGCTAGTGAAAAAAAAAAAAAAAAGACATATTGGGAATTCAAATGCAAAGCCAATGTAATATCCCAATAGAGATTATAGATTAATATCCCCAGGTTTAACTCTAGACATATTTATAACAAAATGATTTAGTTCACAGAAACTTAAAACTGGAAACCAGCTACCTTACCTTATCCTCAGTTTTGATCATTATACAGATCACTAAGGACACAGGGTTAGAAACCAGGCGTCTGTTAAACCCAACAGGAGGAAAGAGTTTTTTTCAGAAATTTAAAAAATGTGTTACTCTAGATTCATGCCACTGAGTAAGTATACAATTCAGGCCAGTGTCCTACAGCACCTCTCACATGGATAGCCTATAAAACAAAAGCTGATTTTATCATGACAGTCTTAAGGCATTGCAAGATCTGAAGTGCCTTCTGAATCAGAAAAAAATATATAAAGTTAGAATGAAGGTTATGGCAAGTATATTTTCATAGTACACAAACTCTTTGAAACCACACCCTTCATTTGGTAACTGTCAGAGTCAAAACACTTGAGTTCATTTTAACACCATATTTTATAGTTAGTCTTAGGTAAGTTAGCTTACTATAAATGACCCAGTAGTTCATTGGGGATAATACCCTAACTACCATAGAATCTTACCAATTAGGTCATCTGGTCAGTGGTTCATATTAAATTTATCTGGGATTCTGTACAATGTATTCATGCCTGGGCTCAACCCAGACTATTACTGCGGATTGTGTATTAGCTCAATACACACTTGCTGAACTGAACTAAATGGGCTAATTGTTTTCTTCTGTTCTAGACATTAGGCTTTCTCATTACTATCATATGTCCTCCCCTCAACAGATATACACACACATTTTGTCATCCAGTGGTTCTCATTTCTCCTGAGAGTCTCCAAAGCCATTACACCATCATACTAGAAACCCTTAATGTTTCCAGGCTGCTGAAAGGAGATGACAATAATGCCTCTCTTATAATCTACAGAGAACAACAGAAGGTAATACAACTTAATAAAAGAACTCTGGGGCTTCCAGTTTGTCCCTCCATCCTAACAATAAAGAAGCTGGATGGGCTGAAAAATAAACAACTCTTCTTGAATCCTTAAGAGAGGGGAGGACAAAGGACACGCCTTGGTCCCCAACACTAGAAAGACAGACAAGCAAATGCAAGAAGTCACCACTTATAGGAGAGACTCAGCAGCAGAAACTACTCCAAGATCCAGTGCCAGGGCAGAAAAACCTGCACTGTAGATGATAAATTCAGGCCTCCAGGTGGCTCAGTGGTAGAGAATCCACTTCCCTACACAAGAGATGCAGGCTTGATCCCTGGGTCGGAAAGATAACCTGAAGTAGGCAATGGCAACCCACTCCAGTATTCTTACCTGGGAAATTCCATTGACAGAGGAGCCTGGTGGGCTGCAGTTCAAGGAGACACAAAAAGAGTTGGACACAACTGAGCGACTGAGCACATTTGACAGATTGCTGGTGGCTCACTGTTGACAACCCTAAGAGTTAAAAAAAAACTCAAGGAGCCCAGTCACTGGGGTAACCCCATCATATTTTAAAACTTTAGGAAGCTCAACCAGATTCCCACAGAATTATGGGAGAAAAAATCCTCTTCACGCAGAGGGAGGGCAAGATGCATTCCTGTCTTAACAATGCCTACCCTCAGAGGAAACTAGTCAACCAGCATACAACCTGCTAGGGTATTATCAGAGCCTAGCTGACCTGGGGAAGAAAAATACTCAACTCTCGTCCTCTATAGTCATTCTGTTCCACCTTAGCAGGGATAAAGAAACCTTATGAATGTGTATGCGTGCATATGCACACACATTTGTGAGGTTTATCATCCAGAGCAAAAGTTCACTAAAAAATGAGATCTAATCATAGGACTAAAGAATATTTCCCCTCCCCCCTCACCTCACAACTGCACTGAAGGCCTATTTACAGCAGGTCCCTTCACCTGGTGCATTACACTTGGCTACCCAAGAAAAAAACTGCAAGACCTGCCACAAGGCTATTGAACCTCACAGTGTCTTAGTTCACTCATTTATAAAATGGGAAAATAATAGTATTTTACAGAATTTTTATTCACACTGTATGTGTTAATATATGTAAAGTATGCTTAGAACTCTAACATTAAAAAAAAGGTATAATGAACATTAGTCATTAATGCTATTATTATCATTATTATCGCAACAAAAGGGAATTTTGTCCAGATCAGCTGGAAACAGAGCTAGGAGAACAAAGGTAGATGGGACCTGAAAGCCTTCACAAAGAAGGCTCCTCGTGAGCTGAAGCAGTGGCAGGAAGGGATGCCCTGTAGGGACAGAGGGCACACAACACGTGGGCCACCATGAAAGATGAGATCAGAGAAGCAGGCCGGTACTGAACACATATCCTCAGGTTCACAAGCACTTCTGTTCCAGCTAAGACATGTGGATCAGTATGGTCGAAGGAAGACACAGGAAGACTTTCACAAGGGATTATGTAAGTAACTGCATTTGAACTTTGCTGTGGTGGGAAGGGAACAGGAAGACAAATTCTGGAGGTGACAAGACTGGTTAGAAGGTGATCTCCGATGTCAGGCGACAGCTGGAGAGTAGACAGTGACAGAGATGGAGGGAGGAAGAAATGCACTGCGAGCTAGTCAGGGGGTAAAATGAGGAGTATCTTATGACTAAACACGTATGGAGTGGGGCAGGAGAAAGGAAGGAACAGAGAATATACCAAGATGCCAGACTTGAGTGTAGGGTGGTGGATGGGCTGGGTGGTTATGTCGTCAGTCAATAAGGATACAGAACACTTGAACAACACTACCAAATGACTTGGACTTAATTGGCATTTGTTGAACAGCCCACCCCAAAAAGTAGAATACACTTTCTTTTCAGTTTTACACAGAACATCTCTTAAGATAGACCACTTTCTGGGCCATAAAATAATTCTTAATAAATTAAAAATGATTTAAGTCATACAAACTATTTCCTCTTGCTGTTTAGTTGCTAAGTTGTGTCTGACTCTTTTGTGACTCCATGGACTGTAGTCCACCAGGCTCCTCTGTCCATGGGATTATCCTAGGCAAGAATGCTAAAGTGGGTTGCCATTTCCTTCTCCAGGGGATCCTCCTGACCTAGGAACTGAACCCATGTCTCCTGCATTGGCAGGCAGACTCTTTACTACTGAGTTACCAGGGAGGCTCCATTTTCTCTTATGATACAGAGTTAAATTAGAAATTAAAAACAAATGTACCTGGGAAATCCCAAATACCTGGAAACTAAATAATGCACCTCTAAATAACCCATAAAAAGAAAGTGAAGGTGAAATCAGAATATATTCTCAACTAATTCAAAGTAAAAATACCAAATAAACATACCAAAATTTGGGGGCGCACAGCAAAAGTAGTACTTAGAAAATTAAAGTGCTAAATGTCTGTATTAGGAAAAGTTATCAAATCAATGAGCAAATATTCTATCTTAGGAAACTAGAAAATTAAAAGCAAATTAAATTCAAAATCATAAGAAGAAAAGATGTAATAGACTAATTCCAGGTATGTTTGCTGTAAGCATTTTTGTTGTAAACATTTTTGCCACATAACTAACTGGTCATAAGGCAACTATGCGACAAAGATAATATAACTGGTTGACAGTTTTTGGTTTGACTGTTTTGTTTCAACTGGTTGAGAGGTGTTAAGCTTTTCTAACACATCACCAACTGTTAATGATGACCCTGTCCAGCTGACAGATGATGCCGATTTGCCCCAAGAGCTGTTTCCTATTTTGAGACACACTACATTAGAGGAGAAAGAGGCTGAGGATCTCAAAGGTAAAGAGTTGAAACCACGTTTCCCCTTAGAAATTTGGAATGTCTGCAAACAGACATGTGACAATATACCAAGAACCAGCAAAAGTTCAGAAGCTTTCACAATACAATATAAACCTCAGGTATAACAAACATGCATCCTATTGTTTGGAAACTGATCTCTTTCCTAATGAAGGAAGAAATTTTTGCGAAAAAATAAAAAGTGTGATGCCAAACAAGGGGACAAATCTTATATATACACACACACATATACATATACATGAATATAATGAACAAAAGAATGCAAGCAAGTGCTCAGGGACAGCTCACACATAAAATCAGTTATTTGCATCGTACTGTCATGAGCCTACTACACACACTTTACTTTTCATTACTTCACGTTTTATGGCAAGAGTGCCTTATGGCCAATTAGTTATGAGGCAAAAATGACTGTGGCAAAGATGCTTAAGGCAAAAATACTAGACACAAACCAGACCAGAGCTGAAATCAATGAAACGGGAAACAGAAAAATAACAGAGAGAACCAGTGGAGCTAATTGCTGGTTCTATGGAAAGATCAACAGAATTCATAATAGTTACAGGCATACCTCATTATTGTACTTCACTTTATTGTGCTTTGCAGATACTGTGTTTTTTTACATATAGAAGGTTTGTAAATGGCAAAGGGTTGACATGGCAACCCTATGTCAAACAATTCAGTCAGCACCATTTTTCCAACAGCATTTGCTCATTTCATGCATCTGTGTCACATTTTGATAATTCTCTCAATATTTCCAATTTTTCCATTATTATTAGATTTGTCTGGTGATCTGTAATCAGTGACCTTTGATGTTACTACTGTGACTTACTGAAGGCTCAGATGATATCATTTTTTAGCAGTAAAATAATTAAGGTTTGATTAAGATATGAACATTTTTTTAAACATAATGCTAATTCACACTTAATAGACTATAGACTTGCTTTATCACAGTGGTCTGGAAACCTGCAGTATCTTCAAGGAATGCCTGTAGTTAGACTGACCAGAAATAAAGAAGTCACAAATTACCAATTGCAAAAATGAGAGAAATGACATCACATGTTCTACACACATATACCAAATACCAAATTCTATACACAAATACCAAAGCTCCCTCAGAATGAAATGTATAACCTAGACAGACATGTATTTACTAAAGAAGTTGAATTTGTAATTTTAAAAAATCTTGGAGTTGAATTTGTAATTAAAAAAAAATCTTCCTACAAAGGAAACTCCAGGCCTAGATAGTTTTCCTGGTAAATTCTATAAAACACTTCATGAAGAAATAACAGTAATGATTCTTTCAGAAAATTTAAGACAGTAGTTCTCAATTCATTCTTTGAGTATTAAACTATTGCCAAACCCAGACAAAGACATTACCAAAACATAACAATAAAAAGGACAATATATCATTACTAACTGGGGTTTATCTCAGGAAAGCAAGTTTAACATCTGAAAACCAATGTAATTCACCATATTAACAAAAAAGAAGAAGTATAAAATCATTTCTGTTGATGCAGGAAGGGCATTTGACAAAATCTAACATCCAACTTACATAGGACAACTATACAAAAAAGGTGTTAATGACTTGAATAACCCTGATGGTATGGTCACTCACCTAGAGCCAGACATCCTGGAATGTGAAGACATCTGGGCCTTAGGAAGCATTACTACAAACAAAGCTAGTGGAGGTGACAGAATTCCCAACTGACCTATTAAAATTTTTTTCCATTTAGTGCAACACTAACAGCATCATCTCACGCTAATAGATGATGCTGTTAAAGTGTTGCACTACATATGTCAGCAAATTTGGAAAACTCAGCAGTGGCCACGGGACTGGAAGAGGTCAGTTTTCATCCCAATCTCAAAGAAGGGCAATGCCTAACAATGTTCAAATTACCATACAATTTCACTCATTTCACATGCTAGCGAGGTTATGCTCAAAATCATTCAAAGTAGGATTCAGCAGTACGTGAGTCACGAACTTCCAGATGTACAAGCTGGATTTTGAAGAAGTAGACAAACCAGAGAACAGATTGCCAACATTCACTGGATCATGGAGAAAGCAAAGGAATTCCAGAAAAATATCTATTTTTCCTTCATTGACTATGCAAAAGCCTTTGACTGTGTGGACCACAACAAACTGTGCAAAATTCTTAGAGAGATTGGAATACCAGACCATGTTATCTGTCTCCTGAGAAACTTGTATGTGGGTGAAGAGGCAACAGTTAGAACCAGACATGGAACAACAGACTGGTTCAAAATTGGGAAAGGAGTATGTCAAGGCTATATATTATCACCCTACTTATTTAACTTATATGCAGAGTACATCGTGTGAAATGCCACCTGGTTGAATCACAAGCTGGAATTAAGATTGCCAGGAGAAATGTCATCAGCTTCAGGTATGCAGATGATATCAGTCTAAAGGCAGAAAGGGAAGAAGAACTAAAGAGCCTCTTGATGAGGGTGAAAGAGAAGAGAAAGTGAAAAAGCTGGCTTAAAATTCAACAATCAAAAAATGAAGATCATAGCATCTAGCTCCAGCACTTCATGGCAAATAGAAGAGGAATAAGTGGAAGTAGTGACATTTTATTTTCTTGGGCTCCAAAATCACTGCAGACAGTCTGCAGCCATGAAATTAAATGACAACTGCTCCTTGGAAGAAAAGCTCTGACATAATGTATTAAAAAGCAGAGATATTACTTTGCCAACAAGGTCCACATAGTCAAAGCTATGATTTTGCCAGTAGTCATGTATGGATGTGAGAGTTGGACCATGAAGAAGGCTGAGGGCCGAAGAATTGGTGTTTTTGAATTGAATTGTGGTGTTGGAGAAGACTCTTGAGAATCCTGTGGATAGGAGATCAAACCAGTCAATCCTAAAGGAAATCAACTCTTAATATTCACTGGAAGGACTGATGCTGAAGCTCTAATACTTTGGCCATGATGCAGAGAGTCGACTCACTGGAAAAGACCCTGGTGCTGAGAAAGATTGAAGGCAAAAGGAGAAGGATGTGGCCAGAGGATGAGATGGTTGGATAGCATCACTGACTGGATAGACATGAATTTGAGGAAACTCCAGGGGAGTACAGAGGAGTCTGGCAGGCTACAATCCATGGGGTCTAAGAGAGTCAGACATGACTTAGTAACTGAACTGCAATGACAAGCAACAACATCAAACATTCATTACTGATAAAAACTCTCAGCAAACCAGGACTAGACGGAAATGTCCTCCACCTGATAAAGTGCATCTACAAAAACTGCAGATAACCCTACACCTAATGGTAAAGGACTTAATGCTTTCTTCCTAAGATAAAAAATAAAGCAAGGATGGGGACTTTACTGGTGGTCCAGTGGCTAAGACTCTGCCTTCCAATGCAAGAGGCACAGGTTCAATCCATTATCAGGAAAGTAAGATCCCACATGCCACACAGTGCAGTAAATAAATAAATAGATAGAGAAATAAAGCAGGGATGCATTTTTTTTTAAACTACCTCCATTCAACACATGGCAGGAAGAAGACATAGAAGGTAGCCACATGGCAAAGGAAGAAAAACCTGTTTATTCATTTATACCCTGATTGTCTTTTTAAAAAAATCTGCTGGGATCTATAGAAAAAAAGCTACTAAAACTAATGTGAGTTCAACAAGGTTTTAGGATAAAAGATCAATTTACAAAAATCAATTTATTTCTATGTATTAGCAATAAACAGTAGAAATTCAAATTTTAAAACTACCAATTATAACAGCATCAAAATGACACCTGAAATAATCATAGATAAATATGACACAGAGTGTGCATATCTTCTGCTCTGACAATGACAAAACTGCTGAGAATTTAAAGACCTAAATAAATGGAGAGACATACTACGGACAGTAGTCAGAAAACTCAACATTGTTAAGATGTCAATTCTCCAGTACTGATCTACAAATACAATCCAAATCAAAATACAAGTAAGCTTTTATTGGTGAAATTTTCAAGACATTCTAAAATTCATATGAAATGCGAAGCCACAACATCTTTGGACAATAGAAAACATGTGGAGGACTAACACTAATTTCAAGACTTACTAGTAATTGCAAAAATTAAAATATCATTATAATGGTATACAGATGAAGAAAGCAACCAGTAGACCAAAGATACCAGAAACAGAGCTACACAGATACGAATGGTTTTCTACAAAATGCAAAGGCAATCCAGTGAAGAAATGATTTTCAACATATGGTGCTGGTGACAAGAGTCCCTGGTCGCATAGTGGATAAGAATCCAGCTGCCAGTGCACGGGACATGGGTTTGAGTCCTGGTCCAGGAAGATTCTACATGCAGAGTAACTAAGGCTGTGCACCACAGTTTCTGGGTCCACATGCTGCAATTACTGAAGCCTGCTGCTCTAGGGCCCACGAGGGGCAACAACTGAGCCTTTGTACTGTGGCTACTGAACCCCACTTGGCCTAGAGTCCATACACCCCAATTACTGAGCCCGAATGCTGCAACTACTGAAGTCTGTGCTCTGCAACAAGAGAAGACACCACAGTGAGAAGCCTGTGTGCTGCAATAAACAGTAGCCCCTGCTCACCAAAACTAGAGAAAGCCTTTGCAAAGCAATGAAGACCTGGCACAGCCAAATAAATACATAAAATCATTTTAAAAGAACAAACAAATGGTGTTGGAACACACTGAATCCATATGCAGAAAAAAAAAAAAAAACCTTTAATTACCATATATAAAAATAGCTCAAAATGGATCATAAACCTAAATATAAAACTTAAAACTATAAAGCTTCTAGAAGAAAACACAGGGAAACATCTTTGTAACCCTGGGGAAAGAAAGGATTTCTTAGGTATTTACAATGCTCATAGTGTGTGATTCACAAAGGAACAAATTAACAAACTGGGCAACATCAAAAGTAAACACTTCGGCTCTATGAATAACATTATTAAGGTAATAAAAAGGCAAGCCACAGGGTAGGAGAAAATATATGGAAAGAATCTAATTTATCAAGGATTTGTATCCAAAATATATGAGACTCTCAAAATTCAATGATTAAAAGCACACAACTCATTAAAAAATTTGACAAAATATTAGAACATCAGTGAAGTTATATGTATGGTAAATAAGCACAGAAAAAGATGCTTAATATCAGTAGTCAGGGAAATGCAAATCAAAACGATAAGATACCACTACACATCTGTTACAACAGACAAATCTAGGAAGACTGACCACACACAACACTGGTGAGCATACGCAGCACCTAGAAGTATCTTATAGAGCTGGTGGAACTGTAACAGGATAAAGTCAGTTAGAAAAACAGTTTGGTAGTCTCTTAAAAAAATTAAACATATATCTAATTATGATCTCCTTTCACTATTCAGTATCGTAGGGCTTGCCTGTGCTCAGATTATAAAGAATCTGCCTGCAGCTCAGGAGAACTGGGTTCGATCCCTGAGTCAGAAAGATCCCCTGGAGAAAGAAATGGCAACCCACTCCAGCATTCTTGCCTGAGAAATCCCATGGACAGAGGGGCCTGGTGGGCTACAATCCATGGGGTCACAAAGAGTCAGTGACGACTGAGCGACTAACACTTTGACTTTCAGTATTTACCTAAGAAAAAAGAAAAGTATATGTTCCTACAGAGACTTATACTTTTCAAGCACCTTGTTTGTAACAGCCCCAAACAGTAATAACCTGAAAGCCCCTCAACAGGCTAATGGATAAATTGTGCTATACCCATACCTAGAATAATCAACAACAAAAAGAACTTATTTCACTTGGCATTATGTCACTCAAGTTCTTCCATGGTTTTTCATATGGCAGCATTTCCCTCTTTTCAAAGACTGAATAGTATTGCCCTGTGTTATATAATACATTTTAATTTATTCAGTCATCCATTGATGAATATTTAGGTTGCTTCCAAGTCTTGGCTATACTCACATAAGGAACCAAAAATTGTAAAATTCATAGAAGCAGAGAGTAGGACAGGGGTAGCCAAAGCCTGGGGGAATGAGGAAATGCAGAAGTAATCAAAGGATATAAGTTTCAGTTATGGAAGATGGGTAAGTCCTAGAGTTCTACCATACAACACAGAGTTTACAGTTAGTAATACTGTACTATATATTTAAATATTTGCTAAGAAGGTAGACCTTATATTAATGTTGTTAATCACAAAATAAATAAATAGGATAGGAGGAAACTTTTAGAAGTGATGGGTATGTTTATGGCATAAATTGTGGCAATAGTTTCAAGAATATGTACTTATCTCCAAACTCAAGCTGCATGCATTGAACATGTACAGCTTTTTATATATCAATCAAACCACAATAAAGTGTTTTTAAAAAATGATAGAATATTGTGGCTTCCCTCATAGCTCGGTTGGTAAAGAATCCGCCTGCAGTACAGGAGACCCTGGTTTGACTGCTGGGTCGGGAAGATCCCCCTGGAGAAGGGATAGGATACCCACTCCAGTATTCTTGGGCTTCCCTTATGGCTCAGCTGGTAAAGAATCTGCCTGCAATGCGGGAGACCTGGGTTTGATTCCTGGGTTGGGAAGATCCCCTGGAGAAGGGAAAGGCTACGCAATCCAGTACTCTGGCCTGGACAATTCCATGGAATGTATAGTCCATAGGGTCGCAAAGAGTCAGAGGGCTGAGTGACTTTCACTTCACTATTGTTAAACAAAGCAACATGGTTTAATCTCAAGATAATTATATTAAGTAAAAGGAGCCATAAAAAAAATAATATGTACTATACAATGTCTTATATAAAATTCTGAAAAATGCAAACTCATAGTCTGAAGGCAGAACTGTGGTTGCCTGGTGGAGTTAAGGAAGGGCATGAGGGAGTACGTTACAAAGGGCATAAGGGAGACTAGGGGTACGGGGGAGAAGTTACAGAGCAGCAAAAACTCTGGGCTGATCTCATCACCTTGATTGTAACAATGCTTTCACTCATACGTACATTTGACAAAACTTACCAAATTCAACTGCACTTTAAATGTGTGCCTTTAATTATATATCTCCAAGTTGCTGTTTTTTAATGGCATTAGTAATCCAAGTAGGAATAGTTTGTGCAGAAACTGCATTACAAATAGGACATAAGGAGGCAGAGACTGAGTGCAGACTACTTTCTCAAGAAGCTCATCAGCTTTGGGAACAGGAGAAGGAGAAGATGAGAGGGAGTGGAGAACTGACATAACCAGACAAAAAGTGGAGTTACATGTGTTTTAAGCTGGGAGGAGCCTGAGCATATTTATAAGCTGTAGAAAAGGAGCCAGTGGAGAGAATGAAATTGAAAATGTAGTGGTCAAGAGCCAACTGATGTAACATGAGGATGGAATATCCAAGAAAAAGATAAGTCTTGAATAAGACCAATCTTATGTATACACAAGCAGGCATGTTTTGTGGTTGTGTTGGGAAATGCAGGAGTGGATAGAAGAGTTAAGAGTCTGAGTCTGTGATTCTCTTCCTTTTTGGGGGAAGAATTAGGTATGAGAAGTTTAGGATACTTAAGAAGGTTGCTGGTAGCTCTAGAAAAGCTACTGGCTATGGAAATTGATATGTGGTTGGAGTTAACTGTTCAACTTAGGGGCATTCTTCTGTAACAAGATGGCAGACAATAAGATGCTTTTGTGCAAACAAAGTAGCTACCATTTACACATGTACATGATGGATTATTATCCAACAATCCTTTTCTGCTCTCTCTTTACCCCTAGAAAACTTCACTCACGTGCTAAGCATTCTGTTGATCCCACTCTTTTCTCCCTCAATTCACCATAGACTTTTTTTTTTAAGCTCCTTAAGTTTGTTGGGAGGTATTTCTAACATATGCATGAAAATACAGAATAATTTAATGAACAGTAATGTTCTACCATCCAACTCTGTTTGATCATTACACTCTACCATATTTACCTCATGTAACAAAACCCTTGAACCAAAGCAGGCTAACTGGACAAGAGAGATTTCATCACCAGCAAACATTAGCATCCTCGCTCACTTGTCACAATTTACTTATTTTGTAAATAATACCCAGAGCACCTCTGATAATTTCAGGTATTACTGTGGGTAGATACAATTGGCCAGCAATGGCCTCTGGCAAGCTAGTTGGTAGTTCCCCTGAAGTAAAGTGCTAATATGTTAGAACTGTGTGAATTCGATCATACCCAAAGTCCTGGGTTTGGAAAAAATGCTGTCAACACATGAATTTTTAATACAAATGACAATTCTGATTCAGAGCAATGATACTATTTCCTTTAGTGTTCTAACACTCATGGCCACTTCAGCATTGGTAAATTTGAGGGTGGTTAATAAAAAATATTTTTCCTCATGTCATGTAAAATTTCTGAAGCTGAAAGCATGCAATCAGTTCTAAACACAAGAGCTTTGGTCTCCAAGAAGTAATAAATCATCTGTTAAATCTAAAACACTGTAATGTGAACAGTACCTGCCAAAACAGACTGTGTGCATCTCCTCTCAGAAGTTCAACTGTATCCCCTGCCTGAATGTGTAATGGGGGTCCTTCATGAAGAGCGGGGGGCGGCGTTCCACTGTAGTTCCTAATAGCCTGCATCTTTGGTAAACCTGAAAATAAGCAACACAACCCTTAGGATTATGAAAATAATAAAGTGTGAAATCCAAATGTACTTCTAAAAAAAAAAAACAAAGCCATTAGGAACATTAAAGAGTTTTAATAGCACCAAGCCCAAGGAAACATACGAGGTAACCACAATGGAATGCTTTTCAAGTTTCTCATTATTTGAGATGGTAATAAAATAAGACACATATTTATCCCCTGATTCCTTATACATTTTTTCCTCTCCCTCACCATCAATCTCTTTTTAGTTGAAAAAATATTTCTCTTTCAGCTGATGTCTACTTCATAAAAAACACATCACGTACAGTTTAATGGAAAAGAATCAATTTTTTCATCAACTCTGTCCTTTCTGCCTATTACTTTCCTCTTGGGCATCGGCTGATTTCATCACTAAGGAAGCTCACCCTTTCTGTGTATGTATCACATTGCCCAGTATAAGGCTCATATCTTAAGGTTATCTTTGTAATTCAAAACAAAACGGTGATGGATGTGCCACTGCAATACTTAAGACATTTATATGGAGAAATTCTTCAGGCTCAAATTTAGGCTTGCAAAACAGACCCAATAAAGGGAATGTGTCTAAGCCAATAGTATCAACAGTACTTGAAATACTGATCCAGGCCTTTTCTTTCTATTTCTTGGAATGGGCAATGAAGGCCTCAGTTCGGAATTTCATTTTTGTGAACAGCAGCTTCAACTGCACCGAGGCCTGACTGCACCGACACGGCTTCCAAATGCACCACATCCCAGTCACCTTTTCATCTGGAGGTGAAACGGCTCCTGCCAACAAGGCTGATTGCACAAAACATGGTATCTCTTGCACACTGAAGGACTTAAGTTATTGCTTATTACACTTCAAGACTTTATTCTAATGATTAAAAACAGTGACACTGTAACTGGCTGAAATTGTTGCACTAAGTAGAAGAGGGTGAATGACCGTCATTCAGTTCTTAGTGTCCATGTTACCGCAAAAGGACCTCTGTGTCTATGAAATGCTCCAGCAAAAGGATGAATAAAGTCCCCAAAATCATTTCTTAATAACCACCCAGCAGGGGATGAGGAGAAAACAAGTGTGGCTATAAACTAAACAGAACTGATAAGTTTTATTCAACACTTTCTTATCAGCCCAGTCGATCAGAAGACAGAAGGGCTGAAAAGCAACGCGCCCTGCACCCCATTTAACGGCTGTAACTGCCGAGACGTGTTTTGAGTTGCCACATCTCCCCTTTGCTTCAGTTCTTGTGCCACAGAACCCCGAAGCGATGACTTTGATCCCACATCTCTCATGGAGTTTCCCCACCAGCTGGTAGAAGGCGGTGGCACCCTTAAACAAACAGCAGACATTGTCTTTTCCAAAATGAGAGAACTCTTCTCGGTCAAGTGTTTAGCAGACTCACTCTTAACATACTACACCTGAGTGTGTGTGTGTGTGTGTATTAGTCACTCAGTTGTGTTCAACTCTTTGCGACCCCATGGACTGTAGCCCACGAGGCTCCTCTGTCCATGGGATTCTCGAGACAAGAATACTGGAGTGGGTTGCCATTCCCTCCTCCAGGGGATCTTCCCAACCCAGGGATTAAACCCAGGTTTTCTGCACTGCAGGCAAATTCTTTATCATCTGAGCCACCAGGTAAACCCATATTTCAGTACAGAAAGCTTATTTTACATTTTTTATTAAGATACTGTGGTTAACATAAAATGAGACCTAAACATTCCATGCACACCAAAACAGATTTAGAAGTTTAATAGATGGAAGAGGATGCTAAAATAGAATTTTTCAAATGCAGCATGGTTTGCATGATAATTATTCCATCTTGAGGGGCCAGAGTAAGGCTTGGTTTGCAGTAAGCCTCAGTTTTACTGAGCATTTCTAGGGCAAGAAAGACATTTTGTTCAGTACGCTCCCTTGATAATTTTGTTTTTATGTCAATTTTTAAATAAAGGCTGAAGACAAAAAAGAAAACTTTTTAAACCTGAAAGAGCTGATGTGGCCTTAAATACTGGGATCAGTTGAATGACAGGAAGGGCCCTGGCCTTTACTGCAATTCTCTCTGTAGACCAAGATCCACAGGGACAAAAAGAAGCAGTGCCATGTGACAAATGGTGGGAACAGCAATTCTCTTATTGCCAATGTGCCCAAGTTACTCATTCTCAAGAAGAAATGATTGAAAATGAATAGACTTAAAAAAAATACGGAACACTTCATGAATTTGTGTGTCATAAGAAAAAATTAAGTTTCATGACATTTCACCAACCCTTTTGTATAGGTTATGGATTAAAATCCAGAATGCCCAGGCTATACAAAAAGGCTGTGGAATAGGTATGGAGCAATGTTTAATTATTTATGCTTTTCAATGGACTAGAATGCTGACAACATATGACCTAGTAAAATCATAATATTTAAAACTGAAAATAGTACATATATTAATATACTTCAGTCAAATAATGAGACCTAAGTACTAGTCTTAGGATTTACTTTGGACTAAGCAGTTAGAACTGGACATGGAACAACAGACTGGTTCCAAATAGGAAAAGGAGTATGTCAAGGCTGCATATTGTCACCCTGCTTATTTAACTTATATGCCGAGTATACCACGAGAAACACTGGGCTGGAAGAAGCACAAGCTGGAATCAAGATTGCTGGAAGAAATATCAATAACCTCAGATATGCAAATGATACCACCCTTGTGGCAGAAAGTGAAGAGGAACTAAAAAGCCTCTGATGAAAGTGAAAGAGGAGAGTGAAAAAGTTGGCTTAATGCTCAACATTCAGAAAACTAAGATCATGGCATCTGGTCCCATCACTTCATGGGAAATAGATGGGGAGACAGTGGAAGCAGTGTCAGACTTTATTTTCTGGGGCTCCAAAATCACTGCAGATGGTGACTGCAGCCATGATATTAAAAGACCTTTACTCCTTGGAAGGAAAGTTATGACCAACCTAGATAGCATATTAAAAAGCAGAGACATTACGTTCCCAACAAAGGTCCGTCTAGTCAAGGCTATGGCTTTTCCAGTGGTCATGTATGGATGTGAGAGTTGGACTGTGAAGAAAGCTGAGCACCGAAGAATTGATGCTTTTGAACTGTGGTGTTGGAGAAGACTCTAAATAGTCCCTTGGACTGCAGGGAGATCCAACCAGTCCATCCTAAAGGAGATCAGTCCTGAGTGTTCATTGGAAGGACTGATGTTGAAGCTGAAATGCCAATCCTTTGGCCACCTGATGAGAAGAGTTGACTCATTGGAAAAGACCCTGATGCTGGGAGGGATTGGGGGCAGGAGAAGGGGATGACAGAGGATGAGATGGCTGGATGGCATCGCCTACTCAATGGACATGAGTTTGAGTAAACTCTGGGAGTTGGTGATGGACAGAGAGGCCTGGTGTGCTGCGATTCATGGGGTCACAAAGAGTCAGACACGACTGAGCGACTGAACTGAACTGAACTGAAGCAGTCTTTGGAATGATGGACTTGGTTTTCAGTCTTGTTTATTCCTGATTTTTTCATTTACTCTATTTTTTTCTGCTATTACTTTCTTCTTGGTTATGAGCTTCATTTGGGGAGTTGATTGAGTAGCACACAAGCACAGGGTATGGTGTTTATCTCATTCCATTAAACAAAACTTGTGTGACCCTTGCCAAGAATATGGTTGAGCCCAGGTAATAGTCAAAGGAGATTGCTACTAGCCTGAATTCAGCCATACCTGGTTTGCAAGATATGTTTTCTTGACTCACATGCTTTTCAGTGGGATGAGTTATAAATTCATAGTATAATGGAATTTATATTTTTTGGCCACTTGTTAGGATCATCTTTGGCTATTTATTTCTGATTGGTCAGCACATCCCGTTTCAGGGTGACCTGTCAGGGCTACAGGGCTATAGAGATTGAAAAGATAAAAGGAGTGAAGCCAGGGCACAGTGACACAATGAAATCTGACAGTCTGCCCCTTGCCTCCGATGCCTGCATGAGGAGGGGTTCTGCAGTACTAGTGGGATGAATGGTTGCTTTCCAAAAGGCCCTTTTGTATTCCTTTCTTTTATTAAAAAACAAGACAGTGACATTGCTAAAAAGGTGAAAATAACCACATTAACTGATAGATAAAAATGAAATGAAAATAAGACAGGGAGTGGGTTAAACTTCATGTCAGCACTCAGCCATCAATGTAATTGCTGACACAATCTACTGCAACAGTAGGCATCCACACCTCGTAAACGAGACCAAGAATGGAGGAGAAATTAGATTTACAGATGCTTACATTTTGAACAGTCATTTAGTGTTAATTTACTATAGGTTTTCTTCTCCCCTTATAAAATATCCCTGACAGGTTTTAACCTCTGTTTAAAAATGTTCAGGACAGAACATTCACTACACACGTCCCCGTGACAACTCAGTCATTGTTGCATATAGTGTATTAACAAGCTCTATCTGAAACTTACTCAGAACTTTCTCTAACTTCTCTCCACTGACCTGCCTCCTTCCACCTGGAATTATGCTGAAGAAGGCAAATCTCCTTTTTATAGACTAGACTTTCAAAATTTGTTCAGGCTTAAAATCCCTAGTTTCTTATTTAAAAAAAAAAAAAAAAAGAAATTCTTATTTTCCTTTGGTTATCCACACTTCAAGGGATTCTGAGATGCAAAATGGTATAAAACTACAAAAGCAGAACTGTAATTTCCCTCACTGATATGGACCCATCAGAAATAAGTAGCTAAACGTTATTCTAAAAAACTGATTAAAACATATAAATTCCATTATATGATAAACTTATAACTCACTGCAGAAAGCTACTTTATTCTTCTTACGTAAACACTGATGTAATAGTTGTTTACTTTCTTTCTATTCTAGAACTGAATTTCTAATGGATATCTTGGTATAATTACAAGGCCACTCATCAAAATCTGAAAAGTTATATTGAAACTACCTTCAGATATTAAATGCAAAATAATCATATGTAATGCCAACATACACAGTTGAGCAATCGTGGGGTTTCCCAAAACTTTATATAATCAATAATCTTTATCCAAGGGGATATCATTAAAATGGCTGAGACAAAATAGATCTCCTTCCAAATGTTTAGTTATTTCAGCTTGTTTTATTCCCTTCAGCATATGTTTTGCTATATGGCTAACTGTGTCCTTAATATAATACATAACTTGTAGACAATTGTGCCCTTTAACTTTTGTTCATATTGGCAATTATGCTTAGTCTAAAATCAGACAAGGACCCCACATCATCCTTATGCAGGAAGAATTAGCAAAGAGAAGAATCAGAAATATTAAAATGATGGTTTTACTCCAGTATCATCATGGGGTTCTGGTTAAATAAAACTGAAGCCAATGTAATTACGTGGAACACTGCTGCTGCTGCTGCTGCTAAGTCACTTCCGTCGTGTTCGACTCTGTGCGACCCCACAGACGGCAGCCCACCAGGCTCCCATCCCTGGGATTCTCCAGGCAAGAACACTGGAGTGGGTTGCCATTTCCTTCTCCAATGCATGAAAGTGGAAAGTGAAAGTGAAGTCGCTCAGTCGGGTCCGACTCCCAGCGACCCCATGGACTGCAGCCCGCCAGGCTCCTCCGTCCATGGGATTTTCCAGGCAAGAGTACTGGAGTGGGGTGCCATTGCCTTCTCTGATGTAGAACACTAGAGTTTTCTAAAACAATACAGAAGTATTTTTAAAATGGGGATCTGAAGCAAGGTTTCCTTTTAGATCTGAATTCAATACCAGTAAGAGTGACATATGCCAAGAAAGGATTTCAAGTGTACTTTTTTAAAAGGAGTTAACTCTAGGTAGAATTCTATTGGAAAGTTGCTAGATATAAACTATTTCACTGATAATTTTCACATAAAGCCTCAATGAAATTAGCCTACTGTACCTTTATCAGCCACTGTGGCTTCTGAGAAGAATGACTGCCACAGCAGTGATCAGTATCTACTCAGGAGGCTGATGTCACTGCCCTAATGCAGTGGGCTTCCCCAGGGCAATAACTTAGAGCTGAGAGTTGTGTGCTAGATAAATGAGCTGTCCATAATGTGCTGGCCTTTCACCTCTGAGGCCTAATTTAAAATCTAAACACTGGCACATTAAAAAAATAACTAGTTTTGCAAGATGTCAGAGGATATGGTTGGTTTATTCTGGGAAACTGATCACAAGCATAACATATTCATTCATTCCTAAATGTCTCAAGCACTCCTAAGTGCTGGGCATGGTGGTCTGAGAAGGGAGGAAGGCCAAGCTTCCCACCCACAAAAAGCCTATAGTTCACTGAATATACAGGTAAACTAACACAACAACACAATCAGGCAAAGGCTCTTGGTCAAGGGGAACTTTTTCCAAATATGCCTATTAATAGAATTTTGAGGGAATTGTTTTGGTAAGTCTTCAGTTGTTCTTGTTGTTGTTTAGTCACTAAGTTATGTCCAACTCTTTGTGACCCCATGGACTGTAGCCTGCCATGTTCCTCGGTCCGTGGGATTTCCCAGGCAAGAATACTGGAGTGGGTTGCCATTTGCTCCTCCAGGGGATTGTCCCAACCCAGGGATCGAACCCACATCTCCTACATTGGCAGGCAGATTCTTTCCCACTGAGCCGTAGGACCCTGAAATAGGTATTTCATCTTTTCTGTAAGTGTCCTACGTGCAGTTTCCAAATCCTAGACAGGTGAGGGAATTACATTCTCCTGGGGACAGGCGCAAGCTCCATGACTAACATCTGCACTGTCTGGTATCTTGCCAACTAAATCCTGTTTCCCATCTAGGCTCTTACTGACACAAGTTTACAACCGACCAGCAGGTCTGATGATCAGGCTGAGTCAACTGAGCTGTGGCAAGTGAGGCAGACTGGGCTGCTGGACTTCCCCTCCCAGCACACCTTCCAGGGCTCTTCCCAGGGAAGCAATGCACTTTGATTCATTTACTGCTCTTTACGGAGGAACAAAAGGAGAATTATCACGGAAACCATCTGTTACAACAGAAGTAGATGATTTGGTGGGGGAAAAAAAAAAGCAAAACTGGAAACTAGTCTAAAGAACTAATTGTTCACAGAGGGAACACTCCCCATCAATGATTTCGAAAATTTTCACTCAGAGAATCCTGCTTTACTTTTGTAAACAATGGTGAGTCAAATGAAGGAAGCAGCACTGTCACTGCTCATATGAAAACAAGCATCCAACAGGGAAACTCTTCCGACTTTATAAACACTGACTAGTCACTCTTTGGCACTATCTATTGAAGTATTAGTAAATGAAGGGTGAAAGATATAATAATGTCTTTTGGAAACCTCTTCCATTTATTAAAAAGATTTTAAAGCCTACCAATTATAACAGAACTGGAAAATTTCATGTGTTATTTTAAAATCCATGCAAATTTAACACTCTGTTCTATTGAATCAGTATGTTTTAGTGACCAAAAAAATTAGGTTTCCCAAAAATCATTAAATAAAATCAAAGCTCTAAAAGCACATGCCATTTGTTAGACCCCTAGAAAACAATCACTACTGGGGTAGGAGGAGAGTCATTTCAGGAACACAGTCTCAGGATCTTCTTTAAAAACAGAAAAAGAACACAGTTACACAACTTCAAGTTAAGAGCTCTGTCACCTAAACCAACCACCTCAGTTTCTACCTTATAAAACTCTTAGACTGGCCTCCTAGTTCAGTCCTCTAGGCTGTAGCTAGTCATTCTCTGCAACCTACAGGTAACAAGACCATTCAGGTATGACCTAAATCAAATACCTTACGATTATACAGTGGAAGTGACAAACAGATTCAGGGATTATATCTGATAGAGTGCCTGAAGAACTATGGACAGAGGTTTGTGACATTGTATAGGAGGCAATGATCAAAACCATCCCCAAGAAGAAGAAATGCAAAAAGGCAAAATGGTTGTTTGAGGAGGCCTTACAAATAGTGGAGAAGAGAAGAGACGTGAAAGGCAAAGGAGAAAAGGAAAGATATATCCGTCTGAATGCAGAGTTCCAAAGAATAGCAAGGAGAGGTAAGAAAGCCTTGCTCAGTGATCAATGCAAAGAAATAGAGGAAAACAATAGAATGGGAAAGACTAGAGATCTCTTCAAGAAAATTAGAGATACCAAGGGAACTTTTCATGCAAAGATGGGCACAATAAAGGACAGAAACAGTATGGACCTAACAGAAGCAGAAGATATTAAGAAGAGGTAGCAAGAATACACATAACTATACAAAAAAAGTCTTAATGACCCAGATAATCACGATGGTGTGATCATTCACCTAGAGCTGGACATCCTGGAATGTGAAGTCAAGTAGGCCTTAGGAAGCATCAGTACGAACAAAGCTAGTGGAGGTGATGGAATTCCAGTTGAGCTATTTCAAATCTTAAAAGATGATGCTGTGAAAGTGCTGAAGCTAGTATATATGTCAGCAAATTTGGAAAACTCAGCAGTGGCCACAGGACTGGAAAGGTCAGTTTTCATTCCAATACCAAAGAAAAGCAATGCCAAAAAATGCTCAAACTACTGCACAATTGCAGTCATTTCATATACTAGCAAAATAATGCCCTAAATTCTCCAAGCCAGGCTTCAACAGTATGTGAACTGAGAACTTCCAGATGTTCAAGCTGGTTTTAGAAAAGGGAGAGGAACCAAAGATCAAATTCCCAACATCCGTTGGATCATAGAAAAAGCAAGAGAATTCTATAAAAACATCTACTACTGCCTCCTTGAGTACGCTAAAGCCTTTGTATGGATCACAACAAACTGTGGAAAATGCTTCAAGAGGTGAGACTACCAGACCACCTTACCTGCCTCCTGAGAAACCTATAGGCAGATCAAGAAGCAATGGTTAGACCCAGACATGGAACAATGTACTGGTTCAAAATTGGGAAAGAAGTACATCAAGTCTGTATTATTTTCACCCTGCTTAGTTAACTTATATGCAGAATACATCATGTGAAATTCTGGGCTGGATGAAGCACAAGCTGGAATCAAGATTGCCGGGAGAAATATCAATTACCTCATATATGCAGATGACACCACCCTTATGGCACAAAGCCAAGAACTAAAGAGACTCTTGATGAAGTGAAAGAGGAGAGTGAAAAAGCTGGCTTAAAATTCAACATTCAAAAAACTAAGACCATGGCATCCGGTTCCATTACTTCGTGGCAAAGAGATGGGGAAACAATGGAAATAGTGACAGATTTTCTTGGGTTCCAAAATCACTGCAGATGGTGACTGCAGCCATGAAATTAAAAGATGCTTGCTCCTTGGAAGAAAAATTATGACCAACCTAGATAGCATATTAAAAAGCTGAGACATTTCTTTGCCAACAAAGGTCCATATAGTTAAAGGTATAGTTTTTCCAGTAGTCATGTATGGTTGTGAGAGTTGGACCATAAAGAAAGCTGAGTGCCAAAGAACTGATGCTTTTCAACTGTGGTTTTGGAGAAGACTCTTGAGTCCCTTGGACTGCAAGGAGATCAAACCAGTCAATCCTAAAGGAAATCAGTCTTGAATATTTATTGGAAGGGCTGATGCTGAAGCTGAAGCTTCAATACTTTGGCAACCTGATGCGAAGAACTGACTCACTAGAAAAGACCCTGATGCTAGGAAATATTGAAGGCAGGAGGAGAAGGGGACTATAGAGGATGAGATGGTTGGATGGCATCACTGACTTGATGAACATGCGTTTGAGCAAGTTCTGGGAGTTGGTGATGGACAGTGAGGCCTGTGTGCTATAGTCCATGGGGTCACCAGGAGTCAGACACAACTGAGCAACTGAACTGATGAACTGAGAGAATAGGTCTTCTGATACCAACTGATAGGTATTTGCGGTATTTGGGAATCATCTGAATCCCTGCTGGGTATAAAGTGTTCTCCTGAAGAGCAGAAAAGAGGAGAGGAGCTCTCTTCAAGTAAGGAAAGACTGAGAGCTCCCAGTGGGGCTGGGTGTGTTGTTTTGTGCTGGGATGGGAGCCTGGTGGGCTGCCGTCTATGGGGTCACACAGAGTCGGACACGACTGACGTGACCTAGCAGCAGCAGCAGCGGCGGCTTTGATAACTCAGTTGGTAAAGAATCACCTGCAATGCAGGAGACCCTGGTTTGATTCCTGGTTTGGGATGATCTGCGGAGAATGGATAGGCTACCCACTCCAGTGTTCTTGGGCTTCCCTTGTGACTCAGCTGGTAAAGAATCCATCTGCAGTGCAGGAGACCTGGGTTCAATCCCTGGGTGGGAAGATCCCTGAAGAAGGGAAAGGCTACCCACTCCAGTATTCTGGCCTGGAGAATTCCATGGACTGTATAGCCCATGGGGTCGCAAAGAGTCAGACACAATGGAGCAACTTGCTTTTGCACAGCTTATCAGTGGAGTTGAGATTTCAAACTGGCCCAGGCTCAGATTAATCTTATAATTTACTTGAGGACAAAACATGTATGCTTTAAAAAAAAAAAAAAAAAAAAAAAAAGGTGTCTTCTATGTCCCTCTTGTTCCCTTAGATGCAAAGCACATTGTAAATTCTCAATATAAGAAGATTTACAAATTGCATCCAGATACATATATTCATTGTATAAAAACTTTTATGCCAGATTTCCCTTAAATTAATACTTTCCCAGTATGCATTTTAATTGATTTGCAAGAGTTTGAATAATTAGTTATGACTTCGATATACTGAAAAACTGCTTCACTTGTATTCTGTACCTGGCTCCTTCAAAGAGATCCCCAGAAGTCCTATGGAAATGACCTAGCAGTTTGCAGACCAGCAAACTACATTTTATTCTAAAAAATGTAGATATCTCTATAACGAAGGCTTCCCAGGTGAGACTAGTGGTAAACAACCCCCTGCCAATGCAGGATATGTAAGAGATGTACGTTCAATCCCTGGATCAGGAAGGTCCCCTGGCAGGAGCGTGGCAAACCACTCCAGTATTCTTGTGTGGAGAATCTCATGGATAGAGGAGCCTGGTGGGCTACAGTCCATGGCGTCACAAAGAGTTGGACACCACTGAAGCCACTTAACACAGTACATATGGGAGCTCTCTAAGATTTACTAAATTCTAGGAAGCAAGTAGTAACTCCCACTATTGTAGGTGAAGACGGAGCCTTGAACGAAAAAAAAAAAAATTTTCCTTGACAGACTGTGGAACCCCTAGTGCCTAACATATCCCCATGCAGTTCTGTGGGTTTATGGACAAGTGGCCTCATGTAGTTCTTTCTACAGTAAGTTATTATCATATAAGCCACATCATTCTGCTATTCTGACCACACCGGAGTGGCTCAGGTATGGTGAACAAAGGCCAGGTTGCAATGAATAGAGTGAACAGGTGAGACACCAGATGCTGAAAAGGAGGCTTGAAGGGAGACTATCCAAGGAGGCAGTCCTCAGTGGAGGATGAGAACTAAGACGGTCTATTTGCTCTTACAACACGAAAGCAGGAGACACATACAAGTCAGCAGGAAACAATGGTTTCTGACTTCAGAGAAGAGGTGACTGGAATTACTAGTTTCCAGAATGAGATTCTTACAAAGCCTGCTGTGCTTTTCCCCTTTGTGGAAAGTACTGATATCTGGAGTGAGGCTCTCTTGGGCTGTTTTCTTAACCTCCAAGCAGAGACCTCCATCCCACGAACAACTCTGCATGTTTCTCTCTTGCAACCACATATACACTATCAAGTGTAAATAGTGAGCAGTCGCTGTATATCATAGGGAGCCCAGCCTGGTGCTCTGTGATGACCTAGAAGGGTGGGATGAGGGGGACGCTCAAGACAGAGGGGATATAAATATATATAATTATGACTGATTTGCACTGATGTACAGTAGAGACCACCACAACATTGTAAAGCAATTATCCTCCAATAAAACAAAAATCCAATCCTTAAAGGATATCTAAGGAATAAGATAAAGTAAAAGTAAAAATGATTAAGGGCAGCTGCAATAACCTACTTTCCATTCTTTGTTCAATGAGTTCATTCATTTATTCAACAAATATTTACAGATTATTCATCATGTGCCACTACTGGCTTAGCCACTGGGCTTGCAGCTATAAATAAGAATGAGCTCATAAAGCTTGTATTTTAGTGGAAAAGATAAACATAAAAACCAATGAACAAATGAAATAATAACAGAGAAGTTTCATAAAGAAGAGTTTAGGGAAAAGTACTGGATTAGAGAGCGACAAAAGTCTGTGTGTGTGCAGGGAGGAGTCCATTGCTTTAGAAGGTGATCAGGACAAACATAAGACCTGAGGAAAAGGCAGTGATCTTTTGGGGCTGGGGTGAGTGGAGATGGTTAGAGTGTGGAAGGTAGTAATTTAACAATCAACTGAAACAATAAAGATGAAGACTCAGGAGTAAGCTTGAAGAAAAAGAGAAATGGCTAGTAACATTGCATGAAATCAACTGATAAAATTGATACATGCAGTCTTGAGGGTCTAGTCTGTTTCCATCACTCCTTTCACACACGCATCCTGTTGAATTATTTGAAATTCATTAGATAGGTAAAGGGCTTACAGCCTAGATAGCATATTGAAAAGCAGAGACATTACTTTGCCAACAAAGGTCTGTCTAGTCAAGGCTTTGGTTTTTCCAGTGGTCATGTATGGATGTGAGAGTTGGACTGTGAAGAAAGCTGAGCACTGAAAAATTGATGCTTTTGACTGTGGTGTTGGAGAAGACTCTTGAGAGTCCCTTGGACTGCAAGGAGATCCAACCAGTCCATCCTAAAGGAGATCAGTCCTGGGTGTTCATTGGAAGGACTGATGCTGAAGCTGAAATGCCAATACTTTGGCCACCTCATGTGAAGAGTTAACTCATCAGAAAAGACCCTGATGCTGGGAGGGATTGGGGGCAGGAGAAGAAGGGGACGACAGAGGATGAGATGGCTGGATGGCATCACCGACATGATGGGCATGAGTTTGAGTAAGCTCCGGGAGTTTGTGATGGACAGGGAAGCCTGGCATGCTGCGATTCACGGGGTCGCAAAGAGTCAGACATGACTGAGCGACTGAACTGAACTGAACTGAGATAGGTCAAGTTCTCATTAACACGCTGCCCTTTCTTCCTGGCATATACATTTTGTTGTCTGCATACCCGTCTTACATCCCATGGTGTGTAGGAATGGGGGAATCTAACTTACTTCTCTCATTTTTTAAATATGACTTCTGCTAAGAAATGTACTAACAATATCCCAAGTGTGACTTAAGTGCCCCAAACATATACTCCCTTAGACACTCAAGCTTTCTGCTTCAATAGCACTTATTACACCAAAATTATTTATCTAGCTAGTATAAAATATAAATATTAGACAATAAGCATCTTCCTGTGTATTGTTTTTGTAGAGTTTATGTATTAAGACTATGATCACTTTAGTGACGAAGACTGTCTTCTTTATCTTGACGAACTCTTTTGGAAGAAAGAAGGAAAAAATTAGCTATCCTCTCCCCAGAGCCTCCCTTCCAAATACACACACACTGAATTATACCCCCAAACAGCTCTCTAGTCAGCCATTTCTTCCCATTTTATTTCTTCCTCCTATTCAAACCTAAGGTTTCAAGCTAGCCTTTCCTCACGTCCCATTGCACTCAGAATTAAATCTGACCTTCTGGCCTCTGCCCACAAAATCATGTATTTTGAGGCCACTTATATCTCTTCAATCTCATCCTGTTCCAACCTCATTCTCTTGCTCACTGTTTTCCATCTTGCTGACCTTTTTATAGTTACTTAAACACTCTGAGCAGTCAAGACAGTCTACATGAGGAACCCTAATTTATATTTCTACAGCTATTCGTTTGTTGTATGTCTGCTCTCTTTTCATTTTATTTTTGTACTTGCCTGTTTGTATGATAAACATAATTTTCATAATATAATTTAGTTTTAATAATAAAAATATTCAATTTTATTGAATAAACTACCATTTAATCTTTACTTGTGACTTGATTTTAAATTGTATTTGTTTGTGCTTTTATCTATATCAATATGCTACCTATAACTGAAATGTTGCAGAAATAAAATGATTTTTAAGGTGAAAAACTGCTAATATATTTCTTAAAAGTCCTTAATAATGACTCTCAATAATTCATAGTCATCCTGAGTATCTTTCAATTAGATGACTTGCATCATTTATGGGAAAAAATACTTTTTATTCCTATGCTATCAGTTGCTTAATCAGCATAAAGATAACACAATTTCCAACAGAAAAAATAGCATATACTTTCTCAAACAGTCTGACCTAGTTTCTTCCTTCCCCAGTTCTTTTCCATTATTCTCTTTTCTCTTGACCTCCCACCTTCCTGCAATTCCTTTCTTGAGTAGTAGAGAGCATATTCAGTTGCATGTCCAAATATTCTGATGTGTGCAGGCAGGGTTCATTGATTTATAAGTTAAAATGAAGAGCATGTACTTCCAGCATGAAGAGCTGGAATTTCTGACTGGAAGTTTCAGAAAAAGCAAATGACTCCAGACCATCATTTCAGTGTGCTGATTATCTCTTTAAGAGGTCAGGGGGCCCTGCAGGTCAGAGACCAACAATCAACATAGCTACATAAAAACGTACATAAATCGAACAGTCTCTTTACCCTTCTTATTGACATCCTTGTGTAATAAATTAGTAAAATAAAATAGGAAAAAAGACAATTAGAGGAGCCATCTCCTCCTTCTAAAATGGCACTAAACTGAAATTAATAACTTGGAAGAACTTCTAATCTGCTAAGTCTTTATAAACTGTTCTGAGTCCATTTTCAAATTCTGAAAATCCACAGCCATGACAATATCTGACTGGGAACTCTGAGGTTTAGTCTCTCCCCTGTTGTATACCTTGATTTTTTTTTTCCTTTTTAAATTTCTCCTGAAATAAAATTCAGTTCAGATAGAAACATATCGTTACAATCGTATGAATTCAGATGTGAACTGAGTATAAATGTATCTGTTTGAAATCAAACAGAGAGATAATTATTACACGAACCAGCAATGTTTCATAGGAGCAGGCTGGATTTGTACCTTCATTTTAATGTAGAATTTCTTTTGTTTGGGCTTCCCTTGTGGCTCAGCTGGTAAAAAAAAATAAATCCGCCTGCAATGTGGAAGACCTGGGTTCGATCCCTGGGTTGGGAAGATCCCCTGGAGAAAGGAACAGCTACCCACGCCAGTATTCTGGCCTAGAGAATTCCATGGATTATAAAATCTATGGGGTCGCAAAGAATCGGACACAACTGAGCGACTTTTACTTCACTTTTGACTGGAGCTACAGATCAACAACCATCATAGTGGAGTGGGTTGCCATTTCCTTCTCCAGTATCTACATAAGAATGTAAATAAAATGAAACCATTGTCCCATTCTCAGAAACATTGCTTCTTAACACTATAGCAAGAAGAGAGGGCTTCCCTTGTAGCTCAGTCAGTAAAGAATCTGCCTGCAATGCAGGAGACCTGGGTTTGATTCCTGGGTCAGGAAGATCCCCTGCAGAAGAAAATGGCAACCCACTCCAATACTCTTGCCTAGAGAATCCCAAGGACAGAAGAGCCTGGCAGGCTACAGTCCAGTCCGTGGTCTCTCAAGAGTTAGACACAACTTAATGACTAAACCACCATAACAAAGAGAAGGAAAGATAACAGAAATCACACCAAATTGTGTATTATTTTGAAATGATAATGTTCTAGCAGTGGAAACACTGCAAACTAGCAAGGGATATTCTATCAAAGAAGGGTCATAGGATAATTTAGTGAAACATTTTCATTGACATAGAAAACAACTCAAGTCCAGTTGCTTATAGCTAGCTACAAGGAAAAAAAAAAATGGTGTTTTTTCCAATAGCAATTTGTCACCCAGGGAAGGTGACTTAAAAAAAAAAAAAAAGGGAAGATTATGGAAGGGTCATATATGATTATTTCAGATTTCAATACTTGTAATTAATAAATCACTATCTTTTCCCAAGAAAGCTAGGAAAGAATCAGATTCAAAAGGTTCCAATGAGAATGATAATTATGTGCAATAGAAGACCCTTCAAACTATTATAAGAAGTTCAGGGATTTCATTTAAAAATTTCAGTAGCTCAGAAGTTACCACACTGAGAGTATATATTCTGTCTCCTTCCTATAAACTGACAGAGAGTAATAAAAGAAATTAAGGTATTAGCCTATAAACTTTTATCCTCTATAATTTTTCTATTTAAAGTATTTCAAATACATGTAGAATACTGATTTTAGAAATACTGGGGGGTTTTTTTGGCCCTTCAAAATCTTAGTTTTTTTTCTCCCTCTCCTATCAATTTAAAAGCCATTACTTCTCTTACCAGTCTTTATTTTCTTCTGTTCTTACTTTCCTTAGTCCTATTCTCTCCTTAAATTTTTAGCTTCCTATCTTTTATCTCCTTACATAAAGAGCTTCTTTCATCAACCATAAATACCAAAATTATGTTATGGTTTCAACTTGTTCAAATTAAGCATAATAAGCTATGTAGATAGTTAGACACCATTGCTTCTAATCATCTGAAAAAATGGTAAAAATTAAATGAAACCTATATCCTAAGGGTATAATAAAAATATAAAAGTAATAATTATTAAAATGTAAACCATGGACCACAGAGAAAAATATAAATGTTAAAATAATATTATGCTCCAAAGCTATGAATGATCTGGTAGGAAGTTACAGCTAAACAGAGGATTGTGCAAAGGAAAGACACATTGAGATAGAGTGTTTTGTTTTGCCCCACTTCTCAAAAGACCAGAGACACCGAACACAAAGTTCACATGCAGTTACAGTTCCCCAAAACACCTGAATACAGCATATACTAATATGGCTCATAAACCTAAAACAAAACCACTGACCTCATTAACTTTATGTATCATGAAAAAATATACTCCTAAAGATGACCCTCTCCTGAGTTCTTGGACACAGTCTTGATCGTTTCACTTTGATTTTTCTTGCTTCTCAATTAAGACAAACTCCTGCAGAATAATGAACAAAACTTCTCTTTCCTTGCCAATATCCCAGTGTTCATCCCAAGGTAGAAATGTGATATGCACTAGGTTGAGTCATAGGAATTGGCTTCTCTTGACTGTTAAAGTACAAAAAGGCAGTTTCCTATGGCTTAACCTAAATGTGCCAAAATGATTCTTTCAAGGCACATGTATTGACTATCTAATATTAACAGAGTTGCAGCAAAAAGCCCTGCCTAAGCTCAAATATGACTCAAAGCAGGCAGAATTTGGGGTAGAAAAAACACTTCATGCAAATTTATACTTGGGCATTGCCTCTGTGGAGCAACATTAATTAGTAACATTGTTCAATAAATTCAATAAACATTTGTTCAGGCCCTTGTTCCCATCTATCCTGGAGTCATAACTCTTGAAAAACCTAGTTACAGGATTATGTTCAGGTTTCAAGAGTAAGGATATCCTACTTTGCCCTTTGAAGCTAGAGAGTATAATTTGAGACAGCACAGTCCCTATTTTTTCCTGCAAAAAATTTTCCCTCTATATAGAAAAAAAATTTTTTTATCTATTACAAAACCATAAAATAATTTGTCTTTAGAGCAGAGACTGCTTAAATCATTCATCCTGTTTTATTAACTTCAAGCACAGCGCTTGGCATGAGGTAAAAACTTGGTAATAAGTAATTTAATTTTCAGGAGAAATTCTTTTGTGTTAACTTTAAAACAGACATATATGGTAAAACCAAATTAATATTTCTTCTTCCTCTTTTCTTCAAGGATTTAATAATTTATGATATTTGTTCTTAAAATCACTTCGATTTAACTAAGAAATAGAAACTGTGGCAGTAATTTATGCATTTTAGTTATCAAATTTAATTAAACATCCAAGGGCTTCCCAGGTGGTGCAGTAGTAGAGAATCTGCCTGCCAATGCAGGAGATACAGAGATGTGAGTTCGATCCTTGGGTGGGGAAGATTCCCTGGAATAGGAAAAGGCAACCTACTGCAGAATTTTTGCCTGGAAAATTCCATGGACAGAGAAGCCTGGTGGGCAACAGTCCACGGGGTCACAAGGAGTCAGACATGACTTAGCACACATATCTCTGTCTCTCTTAATTAAACATCCAAGAAGACATGGTAAACACAAAGTTAAAAAAAAAAAAAAATCCAGCATGTCCACCTGAGCAACTGAAATCAGTGCATTCCTTCTCAAATTCTAAGATTTCTCTAGGGACTATTTCATCAAACAAATAAACTCACACGCTACTTCTCCAGAATACCAGGTATATTAAGCTTTCTGCCATCTTCCAAATTGTTTCCCCTTTCTCTAACTCCTAAATAGAAAGATTCTTATAGAACATATCTGTTTTTGTGAAATTTCACCAAAACTAAATAAAATGATTTCACACAAAAGTGAGAAAGTAAGTTTAAAAATGCTTTCAAAAGTTACAAGTACTATTCCACATATACAGTACTTTGGAATCTACAGATATTTAAAATATATTCACTGACAAGTTTGGTAGATTGCCTGACTCACAGGTGGTCTCATTTAGTCATGAATGTGAGAGGCATTAGAGATTTAATAATGAATAAGGGATGAGGGTCCTTTCCTTGAGGAGTCTGACATCTTGTAGGGATAAGGAAGAATACATACCCTCCTACACAGAGTGACCTGCTGTGATTGTGACAGATGTATTGATATTGAAGTGCCCAGCAGAAGCACCTAAGCCAGAGAGTTCAGAAGACTTTAGTGGGGAGTAGACTCTAAGCTGAAATTAAAGTGTAAGTCGGCATCAGCCAGACACAGGTGAGCGTATAAACCACACCCCATTTAAAGAGGCTCAAATGACTTTCTTCAGCAGGACTTTTCAATTCAGCAACAGGAGCAAAGACAGGCTCATTCAGAAAATGGCACAAGAAGGGTTCAAATGTTGGACCATAGACACTAACCTGATCTGGCAAAGCAGGTAACACAGAAGGGCTGATGATCAGACAGGTTACAGAGGGGCCAAGGGTTGAGGAGAAAGAATGAGATATTTGAATTTAATGTTTTAGAAATGGAACAACTCTGTGTGATGACAAGTCCCCAGGTGAGGCTGACATGGAGCAGAGGCAGAGGTCACTTAAGATGAAAAAAATAATGTCAGGTGAAGTGAGGAGGCTCAGGTTTGAATGAGTCATCTATCAATATACTGTGGGTCACTCAGGTTGAAGGCAATATGCTCTTTATGTGTGTGTGTGTGAGATAAAATCATGGAGAGAAGCCCTAGGAGAGCATGGTACATGTAATGGTCACAAACATAGACTTTTTAATAAACAAGTCTAAGGTTGAATGCCATATACACTCCATTTCCAGGTCTGGGAAATAGGTATATTGATACTTGCTGCTGCTACTGAGCTGTTCAGTCATGTCCAACTCTTTGTGACCCCATGGATTATAGCCTGTCAGGGTCCTCTGTCCATGGAATTTTTCAGGCAAGAATACTGGAGTGGTTTGCCATGTCCTCCTCCAGTGGGTTTTCCTGACCCAGGGATCAAACCCAGGTCTCCTGCATTAGCAGGCAGATTCTCTACCACTGTGCCACCTGGGAAGCCCATACCACTAATGATCTTTGTGAAATAATTATTTCTTTGTGAAATAATTGCCAAATAATGTGTCTATTTGGCACATTGCCAAATAGACAAATCGATTCATGGGATTCAAATAGATAAAAGGGATTAGATCTGATAGAGTGCCTGAAGAACTATGGATGGAGGTTCATGACATTGTACAGGAGGCAGTGATTAAGACCATCCCCAAGAAAAAGAACTGGAAAAAGGCAAAATGGTTGCCTGAGGAGGCCTTACACATACCTGAGAAAAGAAGAGACGCGAAAGGCTAAGGAGAAAAGGAAAGATATACCCATCTTAATGCAGAGTTCCAAAGAACGCTCTAACTACCGCACAATTGCACTCATCTCACACGCTAGTAAAGTAATGCTCAAAATTCCCCAAGCCAGGCTTCAACAATACGAGAACCTGAACTGCCAGATATTCAAGCTGGATTTAGAAACAGCAGAGGAACCAGAGATCAAATTCCCAACATCTGTTGGATCATCAAAAAAGCAAAAGAGCTCCAGAAAAACATCTGCTTTATTGACTATGCCAAAGCCTTTGACTGTATGAATCACAACTAACTGTGGAAAATTCTTAAAGAGATGGGAATACCAGACCACTTGACCTGCCTCCTGAGAAATCTGTATGCAGGTCCAGAAGCAACAGTTAGAACTGGACCTGGAACAAAAATAGACTGCTTCCAAATGAGGAAAGGAGCACATCAAGGCTGTATATTGTCACCCTGCTTATTTAACTTATATGAAGAGTACATCATACACAATGCCAGGCTGGATAAAACACAAGCTGGAATCAAGATTGCTGGAAGAAATATCAATAACCTCAAATATGCAGATTATACTGCCCTTATGGCAGAAAGCGAAGAGGAACTAAAGAGCCTCTTGATGAAAAGTGAAAGAGGAGAGTGAAAAAGTTGGCTTAAAGCTCAACATTCAAATAATGAAGATCATGGCATCTGGTCCCATCACTTCATGGCAAATAGATGGGGAAACAATGGAAATAGTGACAGACTTGATTTTTTTGGGCTCCAAAATCACTGCAAATGGTGACTGCAGCCATGAAATTAAAAGACGCTTGCTCCTCAGAAGAAAAGTTATGACCAGCCTAGACAGCATATTAAAAAGCAGAGACATCACTTTGCTGACAAAGGTCCATCTAGTCAAAGCTATGGTTTTTCAAGTAGTCATGTATGGATGTGAGAGTTGGACTATAAACAAAGCTGAGTGCCGAAGAATTGATGCTTTTGAACTGTGGTGTTGGAGAAGACTCTTGAGAGCCCCTTGGACTGCAAGGAGATCCAACCAGTCCATCCTAGAGGAGATCAGTCCTAGGTGTTCATTGGAAGGACTGATGTTGAAGCTGAAACTCCAATACTTTGGCCACCTAATGCAATGAACTGACTCATCTGAAAAGACCCTGATGCTGGGAAATATTGAAGGTGGGAGGAGCAGGGGACAACAGAGGATGAGATGGTTGGATGGTATCACTGACTTAATGGACATGAGTTTGAGTAGGCTCTGGGAGTTGGTGATGGACAGGGAGGCCTGGTGTGCTGCAGTCCATGGGGTCGCAAAGAGTCAGACACAACTGAGTAACTGAACTGAGCACATTGCCTGCCACACAGTCAATAGATGTTTGACCCTTAACTTGTCCTATGTAATCACTTTTCTGTAATAAATTTTTTCATTCACCTAGTTTACCCACATAACTTACATCAAATATTCCTATGCCTCAAAATGTTGCAAAAGTAAGAAAACATATTTAATATTAACATCAAGCAATCTTCATGCAAAATACTTTTAATTTCAATGCAATTACTAAAAAGTACAGTAATTAAAATTTTGTGGTATTAGTGCATGGACAGAGAAATAGGCAAGTGGAACCAAGTAAAGAGCCCAGAAACATATCATCTATGTACCCAGAAGAAACAAAGATGAAGTATGACAGGCAAAACTGTAAAACTTTTAGAAGACAATATATTAAACCATTCTTATGATGTCAGATAGAGAAGGATTTCTTCTGCAAGACAGAAAAAGCACATAATGAAAGGTCACTAAATTTGTTTTCACTAAAATTTAAAACTAAAATAGATACCACTAAAGAAACAGATGCATACAATTGATGTAACCAAAGGATTAGTAGCCCAAATATATAAAGAACTCCTAAAAATCAGAAGAAAGAATATAAGCAGCACAGAAAAATATGAAAAGACTATGAATACACAATTCTCAGACAGGAAAAACTGAATTATCTTACACAGGTGATAAGATGGTTATTGTCAAGTTCAGGTAGTTATTTCAGGGGTGGGGATGCAAAATTTAAAACAATGAAGTAGCAATCTATACTCTCCATATTGGTAAAATCTTACAAATCATTAACATTAAGCATTGTTGAAGTTTAAGGAAATAGGAACTTTCTAAACAGGATTTAACAAATACCAAAATGTTAATATCTATTTATTCTTAATAGTAAGTATATCTGCAGTTATCATATAATTTTTGGTATGTTTGAAACATTTCACAAGTGCATTTTAAAATTTTATTTAAAGATCTTTGGTTTAATAAAATATTACTGTGAAGAGTTTCAAATGACCTTAAAAGTAGTTTATCCTGTATTTATCATGAATGCTATAAGAAACACAGAAAAGAAAAAAAAAAACCAATGTATTTTCAGTGACTATAAACTAGCAAACACAACTTGCAATGCACTGCAATAGCACTGTTCCTACTTTGAAGTTTAATAAATCTTTACCATTGGAACATGTCTGCACTTGTTGAATACGATACTATGAATGATAGTATAAAGTACTAAAGCATTCCTGAATGGAGGTTCCTATTACACAGAAGTTATCAAACCTCCCTGCTCCAGCCGCAGTGCCTCTTCTCCTCTATGCACCCTTTGCCTGCCTGTGACAATCCTTCAGGAACGCTCTCAACAAGGGTCCCCAGAGAACAGAAGCTAAGGAAACGTTACTCCCAGATAGAAGCCTAACCTCCAGCCTCAGCATAACCTGTCACACATTGTTCAGAAAAGAACCATTTCTACTTCTTGAATAATTAATGAAACAAAACAATCTAACAAAGGTCAGGTGAATACAGCAGAAAGGTGACATATATGAGTGAATTTCTCATCTATAAAGCCACAGCCAAAAAAGAATTATTTTTTTAAGCAGAATTTCAAATTTTGAAGGCTGTGTTCGCTTATTGTCCCTTTCTGGTTATCTCAGGTAGTAATGAATATTACAGAGAGGATGGCTAAGAAAGAATTGTCATACACAGGCCTAAATCCTTGACATTTTGTCCTCAGACTGGCCTCTGGGCATATATTCTCTTTGACACCACAGTGGTTCCTACAACCTTGAACACATTACTTTTGATCTCACCATGACACTGCTCCAGAAGTCACCTGCAGCTCCACACAGCTGCACAAAAGGCTGCACAAAAAACAATTCAATGCAAAGATTGCAACAAAGACAGTGTTTTCTGGGAACCACAAAATACATCTAACGATGGAAGGTCTGTTAACTGTAAACGTGGAAACAGAGCTGAAAATTAAAACGGCATTCTCACACTTGGTATTCAGTAATACTTGCAGGAGTTTCACAGGGACTACTGAAAATGTATGTCCAGCAACTTAAACACTCAATGACTTTATTAGTGCAGTCACACAAGAGAAATCGCTGATTGATTGCAATTAGTAGAGCTATTCAGGAGAACCGTAACTGGAAAATCTATAGTTTGGGTCCTAATTTTTATTCTGGAATAGAATTTATATGGGGACACAAAGATTTCATTAAATGTCATTTTCTCTCAGTTCTCCTATTTGGCACAATACTTCAACATGTCTTTTTAGTAGAAAAACACCCCTGTTCAAACAAATGGCTTCAATAAAGTTACTAACATGTAAATATAGAACATAGCATTATAAACATACAGATAGAGAATAAAAAGTTTAATTTGTTACTTAAAAGCCATACATAGAAAATGTGAGTGGGAATTAGATAAATTCATCAAAGGAATTCACATAAATAACCGGCTAACAGATGATCCTATCAAAAAGAAGAACCACTAACATTTTTAAGCATCCTACAGATTCCAATACTTTACAACATTCATAAGGAAAACCACCAGGGATTCAGAAGTTTCTTCTTTAAGTATTCAGGAGAACTGACAATGTGATTAATCTTTAATGAAGAAGCGTTTATTTTTTATGTAACTATAACTACATATAAGTACTAAATACAAAAAATTTTTTTCTATTTCTCTATAACATTCTTGGAACCTATAGAAATGTATCTCAAATTAGTCTTTATTTTTTTAGTAAATACTTACTAAGTAACTACTATGTATCACCTACTATGTAGGTCTTAAGGATACATGATTATCTGTTCTTTGTTTTCTATTGAAGGTTTTTTTCATATATGAGTTTAAACATACAACTAGTTTTCTGTAAAGTATTTTGACTAGGAAATGAAGCCTCCAATGAGAGGTGGGGGGGAGAAAGATCTGAACCAGACCTTTCCTATGGCCCATCTTCACAAACTTAACTGACAAATATCCAGAAAAACAAATTTAAAAGAGCAAACATTTATACTCTCTTCCCCACCTCCATACAAAGGAAAGCTTCTAAAATGCCACCATGTATGGGAGAAAGCTCTCCAACTGAATTAAAATTCCTTGGCATCTGAAAAGTATTCCCATAGATCATCTGATTCATCTTTAATTTACTCACTTCTTTCCCCACTCCATGTTTTATCTTCCTGTGTTTAATCTCTCTTTAATTTCAGGCTATAGCATGTTGAAAACTCTGCAATGCTTAGAAAGGGGTAATTCCTTTCCTTGAAGACCTCTTTCATGTAGCTATTATTCTTTGAATAACAGCATTGACGGTGAACCTCACTTTCAAGTTGCTAAACTTAAAGATTTTTTTTTGCTGGGCTGTTGTATAATTGTTATTTTCATGTTAATTATCTCCAGTGAATACAAAGGTATGTTGAGGTTAATCTCCCTTGGCTTTAAAACAAGGTAACCAGAAAAGGAAATAATGCATGTTTTGTAGACATCCATCTTTCTCTTCACAGAAAGACAGAAATATACATCAGGTCACCACAGTGACCTGACTTTACAGCTTCCCTCTAACACACGGTGACTCTCACTTTACATCCACTTACCCCTTTATGAAACACATCATTCACTATGACTATAAAGTGAAGGAGACCTCAGGAGGTAATTTATTTGTCGGTACTTTGGCTTTTGGTTTCTGTTTGTTCATCTTTTCCTAAGGTATCCATTTATCCTTGTATTTATTAACTTAAAAAAAATTCCAAAAGCTTACTTCATGTTTAGAATGGGAGTAATAAATAAGAGGGGAATGTCCTTCCCTTATAAAACTTGGAATCTAACAGGGAAAAAGATAATTATATAATTATAAAACATTTTGAGTTTTATGCTAGAAAAATTGCAAAGGCTGTTGGAAAAGAGAAGAGGGCATTATCTCATCAGGGTTCAGAGCAGGAACCTATGATAGGAAAAAAGTCCCATTATTATGAGAGCTTGTCAGCAGGACTGTAGTTTATGTAATGTGATGCAGATGAAATGTTTTATATAAGAAATGGGACTTTAAAAAGTGCTCTTATTAAAATTATAAAAATTTATAGAATTTTAAATAACAATTTAAAGTTCATTTCTAAAACATAATTAGCATTATCTTTCAAACATTCATTCCAGTACACTTAATGATATGAAAAAACTGGTAACAATCTAAATGAATAACAATAGGGAATTGCTTAAATTAAATTTAGGATACATCCATATAATTGAATAGCAAGCTTAAATTTTAAAATAATACTACAGATGACTGCCTAATGGCATTGAATCATGTTCAAATATGTGTTGAAAACACAGCAGGTTGCAAAACAGCAGTGTCATAGCAGACCTCATTTCTCTGACAGAAAGACAGTATAGAGGAGCACAGTAAAAAAGTCAACAAAGACACACACCACAATGTCAATAATATTTGTATTTGGATTAGACAAATTTGAGAACTTATTGCTTATCTAAATTTTCTATAGTTAACATCTGTTTCTTGTATAATATTTTTTTAATTAAAGTTTTGTTGTTGTTCATGAAATCCTTCCATGACACACCAGTTGCCTGAGAAATAAAGACCCCAACTTGTGGTGACCATAAACCCAGGCGCTACCAGGTAGGTCCCTCCTACTCTGCTGGGTCAGTCGCCAGCCTCCAGGGCCACCGCAAGCCAATACTGCACCCACAATGGGACTCATGGTGAGCACCCTCTCAGCATGGGCTTGGCAGGCAGAGGGCACATTTGTACTTAGAAAAAGCTCTCCTGAGATGCTCTGGGAAGACACTTTCCCATGCCAGGACCTGCAAGACCCTGAGGAATGGGAGGCTTGGAGCTCCCTTCATCACTAGGCACTTATAAGAAGTGTACCAAGGCCGTGCCACACTGTGTTTCCCATGACACACCCAAAATACACACGATTTCCTCAGACAAGTGGATCAGGCACTGTCACAATGTAGGTCCATGCTAATACTCCTGTGATCACTCTGATCCCCGTGGGTGCCAGCTCCAGGACGCCTTCCTAGCCCTCCCCCCACCCCCGCCACTGGCAGTTAGATGCTCCCTTCTGTTTCACTGTGATTCCACCACTTTTAAAATTACTGTTACAGAAATGACTGCATTGAGTGTAAACTTCACATTATTGTTTTGTTTCATCACCAGTGGAATATATGTAATAACCAGGTGGTTCAGTGGTAAAGAATCCACCTGCCAATGCAGGAGAGGCAGGGGACACAGATTCGATTCTGGGGATTGGGAAGATCCCCTGGAGAAGGAAATGGCAACCCACTCCAGTATTCTTGCATGGTGAATCCCGTTATCAGAGAAGACTGGTGGGCTACAGTCCATAGGGTCACAAGAGTCAGACACAACTGAGCATGCAGTGGAATATAAACTTCACAAGATCTGGGACCATGAATTATTAAGTTGTCTGTCCTTAGCATGGGGATTGGTGCTCAACAGTCTCTCAACAACTGTCTGTTGAATAAATGAAAGGCTGTGTAAATGTTCACCATTAGAGAAAAAAATTAACAATAATTTTAACAGAAGTTTCAAAAGGTACTTCTTGACTAATTCTACTTGTACAAACATAACAGAAACATAGGACCATTTAGTATGTACTATGTGTGCTGCCAAATTCTCTATTTCAATTGAGTCATGACTTGAGACTCTGAGAACTTAGAACAAAGATCATGAACCTAGAGTTCTAGTCTATATCTAACATACTCTGGGACTCAGCAACACCCTGTTTCTCCAGCTGGATCCACCAAGAAAAATAAAACTGGACCCCACACTGATTGGGAGAAATACTTCTTTCTCCTAAATGACAAATAATTGTCTAGATTTTCCAGTCATTATGTGTTTGTAAGCAAAAAATTAAATAGCTCTGAGAGCAAGTGAAATTATAACTCACAATGTGACTAACTGCTTTCATGGTGTGTGCTCAGACACTCAGTCGTGTCTGATTCTTTGTGACCTCATATACTGTAGCCACCAACCAGGCTCCTCTATCCATGGGATTCTCCCAGCCAAAATACTAGAGTGGGGTGCCATTTCCTTCTCCCGGGAATCTTCCTGACCCAGGAATTGAACCCGCATCTCTTATGTCTCTTGCACTGGCTGACAGATTCTTTACCACTAGCACCACTTGGCACAGACCTGAAATTTTAAAACCAGAGCACTGTGCTTAAAGTGATTGTGCCATTAAAAAAAAAAAAAAACAAAACTGCTTTTTTCCCCAACATTGAATCCACTTTGTAAAATGAGACTGTCAATGAATTTATATGCCCACAGCATCATCAATACAAATGCATCTGTTCCCTTTCTCCAATTAAAATTATATTTTAAAATATGACACAGGTTTTTTTTTTTTTTTTTGTAGAAAAAAAGGTTACAGTTAAGGCCACAACATTAGAGAAGCTCAGACGTCAGGTACAGGAACGTACCTTCTCAATTTTCACTCTGCTTGGTTTGGATTTTTCCTTAAAGAATTTCTGTAGGGGAAAAAAGCATCTGCCTGATATAGGAAGACAAGGTCAGTGGGGCATGTTATCTTAGACCCACACAGAACATCTCCAGAGCCTAAAAGTTGCTGTTCTTCAAATGATCAATGCTATGAATGGAGACCCGCCAGTTCTGTCTCCTACTTTATTCAAAGCACTGAGAGTTGGATGGATTTTATTCAAGGCCACTGGTCCTCAAGTTTCTTATATCCCCAATCCAACCAGACTGACAGGTTACATGACTAGGTTTAGCAAGAACATTTACTAATCAAATGGAAACTCTGCAATCTACTGTGCTTTAGAGAAAAGTGCTAACAGAAGCATATTCTCTGTGAGTCCAATGGGTAGAAAAGACATATCAGTCATGAAAGTAATGGGAAAGGACATGGAGCTAAGTGTTTCTAACTCTATCCAACCCCTGTTTAAAATTCTGGCAGTTAAAAAGCACTTGGAGAACGGGATGGATGTCGGTCACAAAGCAGGAATTCCCCAACATGGAATGAGATGCCCAATACTTGGAGCAATGTCCTATACATCTGCTTCTATCTGCTGAGGGTGGTTTGTCTTCCTGAAGCTTCCCTGGGTTTTTCAATCACTGTTCTTTACAAACCTAATCATATTTTAAATATGCCTAGGAATTCATGTTTTAATGAGATCTGTGGTAACTGGTGTATAAACCAGGGAATGCATTTATAATCAGGACGTGTGTTACTGCAGTTCAGTCAGTTAGGAGTCAGGAGAAGCCTCTGGGGAGGCGGTAATTACCTAATACAAAGTTCACTCAATGACTTTAAAATATACTTTCCATTTATGCATATTCAAATAGCATTTTAATATATGAACTTTTATATTGTTGACTAGTCTTGTGTGAATTGGAGTTACAAAGAAACTTTTGTAATGAAAAGAAAGGTTGGGAAATGCATTGTCCTAAATCAAATATTTCTGGGAGATAAAATTCCTAACAAAATAAATATACATGATATTCCATTAGAGGGGTTTTGAAAATAGCTTTGAATTTTTTTTTTTTTTGGCAACCTCTACAGGTTAAGCTTAAACTTTTCTTTAGGTTTTTGAACTTTAGGTGCATTTGGAATGAACATAAACATAGTGAAAAAAAAACACAATTGTATAAATTCCTCTTTCACCAAACTTATTAAACTTAGAAGAATGTGAGAAGCAAAATTACATGCAACTTGATTCAAGATAATTGCCAATAAAGTGGTCAGAGTTTCAAAAAATGCCAATTTGCAGAATGAAGAGTTTACTAGGATTTTATCTCTGCAGAAAAATTGGATTGTCTTGCTTTTCTGTACCAGCAAATTCCCTACTATAATTCTAGCAAATAATGCTATAGTGATATTCTATCACAGCTATTATGGCCCCTAAATGAAACTCCTATTGTTTCAATTTGGCTCTGAGTGGTTGATATTAGAAACAAATGATTTCAGTTGAAGACTCTTGTAAAACTTATCAAAATATCACTTTATACACAAGCCTATGTTCCATCAATATATTGCTATAGGTTTAGAATCTTTTATTCACTGTTCTTGTGGTCTGAAAAAAATATTACACTAGTGTAGACTCACTAATATTCAATATAATACTTTTTAATATTTACATACACTAATCTGAAAACTAAGCATTTAATAAAAATAGGACTGCTGGCCTCAATGACAAACCATGTTTTTAATTTCCAAAGCGTACATAAATATTAAAGAAAGAACATACACCACTTTGCCAAAGAGGTTAGAGAATCTGCACACCAGAAATCAGTGTTCCCTTTCATAAAGTTGAGCATACAATTCAGTTCAACATAGTTTTACTGAACATCAACTATGTTCCAGATACTATGGGTATAAGCATGAAAAAGATGAAGTTATCTAGTAATAGCTATGAATTAGGGCACTTATGAAAATTTTAGAAAGTAGACACGTACCCAGATAATTTCCAAAAACTTTAAAAGTACCATGGTGGGGTCGTCATGGGAGAGGAACCCATGGAGCACATCAGCTGTGACATACTGCTAGAGGAGCTTCCTGGATTGAGTTTAGGTAGATAAACAAAATAAAGATGAATAAGACTGAACCAGACAGAGAAGAGGGGTAAGGTTATTTTGGCCAGAAGCAACAGCAGGAGCCAAGGTACAGAGGCAAGAAAGAATTCTGTGCAGGTAGAAAATGACCACATAGATCTCTTGCTACTGCCAAAGAGAAGAGGAGAAGGAATGAGCTCAGTAGGAAGCAGGCCTTGGGATGCTTGCACACTTAGTATTTCATAGGCTGGTTCTGAATGTGCTGAAGCAGGGGGCCGTGCTCTCCTCTAGGTTAATCATTTTTCTGATAGTATGGAGGAGGCAATAAAGGAAGTTAGGATTAAAAGCAAGAGGAGCAGCTAAGAGACTATTACAACAGTTAATAAACTGATTAATGAGTTACAAAATACCTGTGGGGGTGTGTCTGGGGAAGGTTGCAGGAAAGTTGGGAGGTTGAGAATACTTCACACCAGGTCACCTAATAAGGGGCAGTGTGGGGGGGAGCATTGTCTAAGGAGAATTTTAAAACTGTAATAAAACTGACTAAAAGTCTGTTTGGTTTTTCTTATCACCACGAGCCAGTAATTCTAAGCAAAGTCAGTGATAAAATATCCCTCCCGCCTCTGGGGGGACCATTCCCACAGCATCAGCCTCCTTGGTGCATCACAGCTAAACACATCTGTGCAAGGGGTCCTGCACTAAAACTCCCTGGGAGCTGGAAAGATAAAGACAAGGTACTCGCAAGAAAGAACTATCAGTCTAGCAGGGGAGAGAAGGCACATACCCTGAGAACCATAACCCACAAACAGACTTTCTATAAATCGGCGCCTCTACAGTCACACCACAGGATCATGGTGGGAGCCAAGCCGATCTCCTATCCCCTGCCTGCACCTGGCCATCCCTGCTGAGCGCAGGGCCCATGTCTTCCAGTTCACCTCTGAGACCCCGGTGTCCTGACCTGATCCAGGGGGAGGGTGTGATCCTTGTTTTCTTGCCTTAGTGAGCACTGCAGGGTAGAGAGCAAAGGCTTTCGGAAATCACTGATTCTCCCAGACCTTTGTAAAACCTAACTTACTGAAAAGATGATGCTAGGTGTGTTCCAGAGGGGAGGAGAAGGAAGGATCAGCTTTTGAGAATACCAAGAGAGGAAGGAAGAAGTTCCCCAGATGGAAATGGGGACGGATGTGTGTGGATTCCAGAGCACCCAGGAAATGCTAACTGCTCTGTGGCTTCTCCAGGGAGAAAGAAAGCTGCAAGCACGCCTACAAAGGTTGGCCCTAAGCCTCAGACACCCGCTAGATCAGGAGTAGACAGCATTCAACCATCAGAAAGACAAATAAGGGCTTAAGGCTGGAATTAAGCCTATTTTAAGGAAAAAAAAAAAACTTTTTAATGGCGTCATCTCTTACACTCTTAAATTTATGGACTAGATTTTTCCACCAGCTACCTTGATACGTATGTCTTTCTAGACACAGAGAAGAGTACCCAGCGCCCTCTAAGACAGTTGACTATACCCAGCTTCTTATCCTGAAAATGTTGCACTACCTGCCTGGTACTGCCGGTTCTCTTTAAATATTAATCTACAGCCTTTTAAATACTATAATTAACGCTACATATGATATACTTCTACCATTATCTCCTGGTAACTGAAGAATCTCTTACTTTTAAAAATAATACATAGTACTTACCATGTGTTAGGCCCTAAGAGCTTAATACATATTAACTCATTTAAGTCTCAAGATAATGCAAAGAAGTGAGTCTTATTATGATCCTCGTTTTAAAGAAGAGGAAATGAAGGCCCAGAGGGGTTAAGTGACTTGAGCAAGATCACAGAGCTGATACATCGTGGATTCTGCATCAAAACCCAGGTAGATGAGCTCTGTAGTCTGTGTACCATTAATTTCCCTCAGAGCATGATAAACCAGACATGTGAGAGCAGGCAGCAGTAGATGCTGCTGGATTCTCAAAAGCAGAACAAACAAGACCACAGCATCGCCACCAGCCTCAGGAATCTGAAGCCTGGGCCCTGCCTCTACAGGACTCAGCTCGCCTTCCCCACCTGCCCCGATCCGCATCCTGAAGACAGTGGTGATGACAATGGTGATGATTTACCCACTGCACGCAAAGAACCTGACACTGGGCTGATGCCCTGCACATCCCTCCTCACAGTTAGTCCACATATAGTAATTCAGCAGGGTGGGTACCAGTACCACCCCTGCTTGACAGAAGACAGAATGAGGCAAAGGAGGTTGAGCGGCGTCCCAAAGGTGCACTGCTAAGTGGCAGAGCTAAGCCCTGAGCCCAGAGTAATGTCAACAACAAAGCCTAATTTCTTAACCACTTATACTGTCTGGCCTCCCCCACACTGCACTTAAGAGCATGTCTGTAATGGAGCAACCACATGGGAAATATCATCCAACAAGGTCTCCGTATTTGCCTGGGAAATGAGATGCAATATCTGCCCAAAATAGTGTAAACAGACTTATTATAAGTAATATTACCATAATTGAAGAGTGAGACCCTTGACTAATGATAGTTTAGGATTAAACACACACACAGACATGACAAACAATAAAGCACAAGACAGAAAAACATAATCAACCTCTATAAATTATTTAAAATACCCCAATCCTATTTTCTACACAAAAACTAATGAAGATATTAAGGGAAAAGGCAGTATGTATAGAGGATAAACAGAAGCAGCATTTATTATATTTGTTTGGGGTCATTTCCTGACATTTTGCTATGATTTTATTATCTAATCCTATTAAAATCAAAGCAAAGACACACTAATGAAAGTTCTAGAATGCTGTAGGGAGTGAACTCTCTTCCCTGGCTGGAAATGTAGTGACCTTAGGTTGGCAGAGAACTGAGGGGCCGTCCATGTGCCTCCCTGCCTTGCTCATCCTCACCCAGCTGGTGGTCCTCTTCCATCTAGGACCCAAACTTTATCCATGCAACACCAAAATTCCCCTTACCCAGACGCCCTCATATCAAGGTCATACTCCTCCTTCCTCTTTGAAATTAGCTAGCCAGAGTGCATATCCTTCCTTCTGACCACCATTCTGCTCTCAGCCTACTTCGTTCCTCCTCTGAGAGCTGGGTATGACCATGGCTGAGGCCATCCTGGCCTCATAAATCTCCTTGAAAAAAAAAGTATACGGAACGTCTCCCCCACACCACCCCCTGCTTCCCACAACAAGAATCCTAATATTTAAAAATATTTAATGGTTTTACTGGTTAACAGTGACTGAAAACTCAGCTTTAATCTTTATTTTTAATTTGTGTAAACTTGAAACCATGCCTTAAACTCTCAGGGCAGCTTCCTCATCTGTAAAATGGGCATAAAATCTACCTTACAGGTTTTGTTGTAAGACAAAATATATAAAAATTCTAGCACATGAATAAATATCACTAACATTCACCCCATGGTGCAAGTATGTATCATATGTTAAAAATTAAAGTTATGGTGTACAATAACATGTGTCAGCAACTTTTCCCTCTTTGTATTAAGAGGAGGAAAAATTGGAAGCAAGGTCCTGGAATCTACATTTGTACAGATTGGACAAGAGGAAAGTAACTGTTCTAGAAAAAATTTACTCTCAAAGGAAGGTAGGTGGTTCTGTAGGAATTTCTAAGGTTTAATATTAACTTTATATTTTTAAGTAAAGCCTACAATTGGGCATGCTACACAGGAAATGGAATTTTTGGCTTTTAGCTGGCAGTGCCTTATTCTGGAAGCATCCTGTAACAGTTAGTTCCCAAGCTCCTTATTGCAACATGTTTATTTGAATTCTCTTCAACTCTTTTGTAATAAGGGTGTGGCATTCAGGATTTCTGCAGGAGTCAGTGCTGACTATGCAGAGAAAATCTCCCAGGGAGAAAAGTCAAGAGCTGATAAGAAGGTCAAGAAGAACACAGGGAAAAAAAGAAGAGTGAAGCTGATACACTTTAAAACTGAAGACAGAAAGATCCTTGCCTATAACTTAATTCTACTTCACCTTACAAAAACCTCCTGCTATTCCACTCTGCTCAACCTCTTCTTTCCAAACTACCCTAATTTCAAAAATGAACTAAGCCTTGCTATGTGTCCATATGATTACTTCTTGATCCTTGACTGTTTTATGGGGACAAAAAGAGCTACCCCTCCTATTGCTGCTGGACACTACCCTTGCCTCTCTCCTGGGGTTTTCCAAAGTCTCATGGCTGCATCTTCAACCATAACTTTAGAATGCCTTGTCTTCTTTCAGCTTTTAACAATGCTTCTAATAGCAGGGGCATAGAAATGAACAAGAAAGGGCAAATCTTCTGACAGGGACAAGTAAGGAAACAACTTGTTTTCTGCAGTATCTGAAAACTTCACCATCTATCCATTCCTATCCCCTGACACTTGGTAGCCAAGGGGCTGTAAATGAAAGTAGGCAGGAGCCACTTTTTCTTCCATGTAAGCTTTTTTTTTTTTCTATTTATGACTGTTTGAATTAGTGTGTTTGTCTTCTCACATGCGGTTTGTATTATTCCTTTATTTTTTTTTAAAAAAAAGATTGTCATCATTTTCATCTACTAGCTAAGTATACTGTACTCAATTTTTCTTAATTATAAATAATTTTTAAAATTAAGAGACTGGAAAAATAAAGATGTAAAGACATACTAACAAAGAAAGAACAGTAAAATTTCCAGTAAATGGTGATTTTAAAATTGCACAGAGAAAGAAATAACTACATGGCTGATCCCAAAATTCCATCAAAATTACTAACCAGCTACATGATCCTAACACCGACAGACTGAACTATATGGCCAAATAATGAAGATTTTACTACTTGGCACTTATTTTTTGTTTTATTTAAAAAGTTTGCATGCTATGATTAGGTTCAATTTTCTATCTTGATTAGGGCATTATCTCATTTGTGGCAATTGATAATCCTGTGATATATATATAAGGCAACTATTTCCACCCCCAATTTACAGATGAAAAAACTGAGGTTATTCTCTTGCCCACCAAAGATTTCCACCAAAGCCTGGATTGAAATCCATCTTTTCAAACTTCAAGGCCATACTGGTTCCTACCAGTGATAGTAAGAATTTCTGTCACTGTGGTTATTGGCCAGTTAACCTGTGCCAAGCACTGTCACTGAAGTGCTTTGCATGTTATGACCACATGGGCAGGAAGTAATAGAGCCAGGAGTCTGTATCCAGATGTCTCTGATTCAGAACCCTAGACTCAATCAATACACTTCACTGCTACATACTATGCATGGGCATCCTCAAAGCATGTTAAATTTATGTAACATTATCACACATTAAATAACAGCCAAATTAAAACCTTTTAAAAATGAAGATAAAAAATAGAAAAATAGAGGAATTTTTTGCCTTTCACAAATGTTATTGAAAAAATTGGCAAGAGACATGAAGTATGTTTGTTCTTGTGCTTCGATGATGATTAATGAACTCCGTTTTGGAGAGGCAGATCTGCACTTGGCATTAATATTATAAACTTTTCTCATCCCAGTAGTTTCTCTTTAGGTAGGAAAATTGGTTACATGAGGCAGTGATTAATGAGATACCACAAATGTTGACTTAGTCCCAGATAGGGATTTTTTTCTCTCTCAAATCTAAACGCTTCACCAAAATTAATTTTAAACCACACTACAAATATGAGTAAAGTGCGGATTCGAGTTGGAAATACATCATATGCTCAACCTGAGTCCATATGCTTTTTTCCAATTTCTTCCTGTTTTGCTAGGGGAAAAAAAAACCATCTTTGAACAGTCTGAGATTCCAAGAAGGTGTTGCCATTTTGTTTTTTCAAAACCATTGGCCAGATTCTGTTCTTGAATACTGTTTGAATTTAAATGGGAGATTCATAACTTCAAAATATGAGATCCCTAAAGCATGGCAATATAGTTTTTAAATGATGAGTTTCTTCTTCTGGGAGTTAACAGTTATAATATTAGCAATATGATAGTAGGTGAATTGGGGAAACACATGAATACTTTCATTATTCATCCATTTAATCCTTACAATGTGCTCTAAATCAAGTGAAGGAAGAATTCTTAATCCCAAGAAGTAAAGTTCTGCCTGAATAAAGGCATCACATGATTCCTATGGCCCATTTGAACTAGTAAGAAGTTACGAGCAATACTTCTGGTATCTGGACATCCACAGGCATGTTTCCTGAACAGATCATTAGAAGCAATATGCCAGGTAGGAAATTGAAGTCATTATTCTACTTGCTTACAATTGGGCCCCCCAAGAAAGGCTATTTATTAAACACCTAATTTTTCATGGCAACATATAAAACTTCCTAAATTCTCTAAAACAAAGAATTTCTATACTGTTTTGGAAATGAGGATATATCTATGACATTTTTCAAACTAAGCAGAAGTGAATTTTTCTTTCTTTGATGATAAATTATTAAAACTAAAGATCTTTTAAAATAATAGATTAGGCATAGCCCCAGAAGTCACTGTGTAAATTAAGATGAGAAAAACTGCAAAATTAAGGAGAATATATTTACAAGGAGAAAAGAAATCAATGGAAGGTAGGAGAAACTACGAACTCAATAGCCATGAAATATTTTTTCCTTTTACTTCGAAAGAAAGTTTAGGAGAGGCAATCCTCGCCTGTAATCCAACAAAAAACCTAAATTATCTCAATATTAAATACCTGTATTTCTTCAAAATATTATTCCCATATTACATAAACTGAGTATATACTGTGACAAACTTTGTACAATATAACTTATGATCTGAGCAAAATATATGTATAAAAAGTAAACAATGCAATAAAGTTGTTTGGCAACATATAATAAAGGTAAATTTAAATTTTGTAAAATACTGTACTGTAAATCCTTAAAAATATTTTGATATATGTCTTGAAACTCCACACAGAATTTTCATTTATTACTTAAATAAAAATAAGTTAAATAATGTTACATAAATTAAACAATAAGATGAAGTAAATATTTAACAAAATTCAGAATGGGAGAATTTTCTAAGCATAAAAGCAACAAAAAAAAAACCATAAATAAAATATCAATAACTATGACAACATGAAAATTTAAAACTTTATACAGAAAGAGTAAGTCAGAAAAAGTTGGATAAATATGACCTTTGCTGGAGCAACCTTTTTGTCTCCATTCATGTTCTGTCGCCACCCCCACTTCCTCCCCCCAAGTACTCATATCCTGGGTTTCAGTTTAGACTCCATTTCCTGATGTTCACGTGTCTAAGGTATGTGTCCCTTTAAGCATAGGCCCTGATCTCAAATCATACCCTATTATCTTTGCTCCATGACATGCTGTTTTGTGTGTGGGAAAATACATCCTGTTCATCCTTGTAAACTTCACACCAAGCCTGTATACTTGTCAAATGGTTGAATGAACAAATGAATAAACAAATGTGCTCATGAAACAAAGTCAAGTGACAAAAACAGGACACTAAGTTGAAAATACAGACATTTTATAAACATATGGCAACACACAAAGAAAATCAGTATTAGAAAAAGTGTATAATGAAACAAAAGTGTGAAGGGTCATTACCTAAGAGGGGATTACAGGCAATTTGTCCAGGAAACTCTTCTATGCCTCCTTATGTTTTCTGAACTTTTTAAGAATAAGGTTTTCAAAGTGTAAAACTCTTTCAATTGAAGAATAGTTCCTTTATATTAACACATTCATTTCAGTTGCATATCACTGTGATTCAGTATTTTTATAGGTTACACTTCATTAAAATTGCTATAAAATAATGGCTATAACTCCCTATGCTACATAGTATATCTTTGTTGCTTACCTATTTTCTATGTAGTAGTTTGTATTTCTAAATCCTATACCCCTAATTTGTTCATCTCCCCTTCCCTATCACCTTTGGTTACCACTATATCTGTGAGTCTACTCTGGTTTGTGTATACATCCATTTACATATATTTTTTACATTCCACATATCAGTGATATCATACAGTATTTGCCTTTGCCTGACTTATTTCACTAAGCATAATATTCTCTAGGTCCATCCATGCTGCTGCAAGTGGCAGAATTTCATTCTTTTTTAAGGTCAAATAATATTCATTCTTTACCATCTGGGCCACCAGGGAAGCCCATGTTAATATCACTGCTTCCTTCTCCATTCATCAGTTGATAAGTACTTGAGTTGATTCGATATTCTGGCTATTGTAAATGGTGCTTCTGTGAACACTGGGGTGCATGTACCTTTTCAAATTAGTGTTTTTGTTTCCCAAGCACTGGGACTGCTGGATCACATGGTAGCTCTATTTTTAGTTTTTAAGGCACCTGCATACTGTTCGCCATAGTGGTTGCACCAATTTACATTCCCAACAACAGTGTACAAGGGTTAGAACTCTGATTTACCTAAGTTTGAGTGTCATCAAACAAACAAAAAAAGCATGTGCTACCTCACCTTTAAATTTAAAAATCATCAAATCAATATATATAAGAAGTATGAAGTATGACATGAAAAATATGATTTGTCACTATTACAGTTATACAATACAAAAGACAACCTTCCAAAATAATGTGAATGCAGTTTTTCAGAATTGCATGCTATTAAAAAAATCACACATCAAGTCACACAGTTAACTTCTTAAAATGGCTGTCTTAAAAAAATCAATTGCATTCCAGTTTAATATTTAGACTGCCAGAACTCATTCTTTCCATTTCAAAACTGTTAAGCAGAGTGAATTCTGCTGGGTGTCATCCACCCAGCCTGTTTCAGTGCCAGTGACTACAGCTGTTTGTTTCAGAATCTCTAATTAGCTGCCTTATCTTCTGCTAAGGATTCTTCTGGTGCTAACTTTTAATCGTCCAAATTAATTGAAATACTGTAGCAATTTCAGATTAACATTTTCAAAATTAACAATGCAGAAAATAAAATCACCCATAAATCTGCTTTGTAACAGCAGCCACTAATGAACTCTGCAAAACAGACCAGATCACACTGCTAATTTGCACTGTACTACATTACTAAACTTCAGGAAATAAGCTTTTCCCTGTCCAAAGGTTGGCATAAACAGAGTACCCAGAAGATCTCCAGAAGAATGAGGTCTCTGGATCCAAACTGCAATTACATCCTGGTACCAGGAAATGGCAACCCACTCCAGTACTCTTGCCTAGAAAACCCCATGGACGGAGGAGCCTGGTGCAGTCTATTGTCCATTGGGTCACAAAGAGTCGGACACGACTGAGCGAGTTTACTTTTCACCAGCCAGGTGCTGTGTGGCCTTGGGTAAATTACTTAACCTCTCAGAGCTTTGGTTCTGTCCACCATTAAATAACAGTATCTCCTTCCTAGAATTTGTAACAAACAGACTCCAAGGTGAATCCCAACAATTCTTGCCTCTTTGTATTCACATGCTTGTTTAATACCCTCCCCTGAAAGTAGGCAAAACCTGCGATTTGCCTCTGGCTGACAGAAAGGTGATGGGATGTCATTTCCATGATCATGTCCTATAAGACTTAATTTTCCATACATCTTGGAGACTCCATCACTTCATTGGCTTACACACTTTGAGGAAATAAGCAGCCATACTGGGGAGGCCTGTGGGCTAAGAACTGAGGACAGTCTCTGGCCAACAGCAAGCTGGGGGCTGAAGATGTCAGTTCTAGAGCCCATAGGGACCTGAATCCTGCCAACAAGTGCATAAGGAAGCTGGGACTGACTTGAGCCTTCAGATGAGATATTGCCCTAGCTAACATCTGAGTGAGGTCTTATTAGAAACTCTGAAGCAGAGGACCCAGTAAAACCATGCCCAGACTTCTGACCCATAGAAAGTGTGGAATTAAATAAACATGTGCTATTTGTATGGTAATTTGTTACACAGCAATAGAAAATCAATACTATTGATTAGGGAAGCCCAATATGAAGATGGAGTGTTTTTTAGTAATGACTACCACCACTACTATCACTTACAGAGCACTTACTATGTGCTAAATCCTATTGATAAATGCCTTACCTATTATCTCATTTAAACTTTACAATGACCATAGAAGGAGTTGTTACTATTACCCAACATTTTAGAGATGATAAAACAGGTTTATGGGTCCAAGATTAAACAACTAGTAAGTGGAGGGACAGGACACAAACCCACATCTATGCCTCTGCAGAGTGCTCAGACTAAACGGTGGCACAGGGCTACCTCTGAAGATGAGAAATGCTCATGCGGTAAAAGTCCCCAATACAGTCAGCCTACCCATCTGTGGATGTGGAACCCACAGGTAGGGAGGGCCGACAGTGCTACACCATTTTCTCTAAGGAACTTGAGCATGCACAGATTTTAGTTATCTGTGGAGGATCCCAGAACCAATCCCCTGTGGATACCAAGGGACATGACTGTACAGACAAAACTAGAAAAGAGTCTTCCTTCTCCTTCCTACCCCATGACCCTTTATTCCCAGAGAGCCAAGTTATGGCCTAAACTTAATGCCTCAAGGACTGCATTCTCTGGCTCTCTAGCACTCTCATCCTGACCCTCTAGGGTGAAGAGGACCTTTCATCTCACCTGTCTCCACAAAACATGCTGTGTAAGATCTTGTTTCCTTAGTTCTCTATAATTTGATGGGCCAATCTACACTAACATGTACATAGGTAATAGTGGAACAAAGGATTACCTCCTTATGGAAACAGAGTATCTCTATCTAAAGGAGATTATCACCTCGATATTTTAGGTGTAAAGTCAGGGTTATAAGAAGATACTGTGATGCAAGAACACTTTTGTTATCCTTGCAAACTAAAGCTATGAGTAGTAGAAGTTAAGTCACTCAGTTGTGTCTGACTCTTTGAGACCCCCATGGACTGTAGCCCACCAGGCTCCTCTGTCCATGGGATTTTCCAGGCAAGAATACTAGAGCAGGTTGTCATTCCCTTCTCAAGGGGATCTTCCCGACCGAGGAACCGAACCCAGGTCTCCTCCATTGCAGGCAGATTCTTTACTGTCTGAGCTACAGGGAAGCCCAATATGAAGATGGAGGTACTGGGGATTGAACCCAGGGCCTCATGCATGCTGAGCATGCACTCTACCACTGAGCTATTCCCCTAGGAATGAGGCTTTTAAAAAAATGTCCAGTTTGCATTTTAGGTACATTCCTCAGGGTTTATTTTGTCTGATACTATTGATAAAAATCAGTCAAATAGAAGAGGCTAGAAATGGAAAAAGGCCAAGGCAGGAGAGGTGGAAAATCCAGCTACAATATGCCCAATGAGGAAAATGTCTGAAATTCACAATAACAGACCTACATTATAATCAGCTCAAACAAAGCTTCTCACCTTTCCTTCCCCCATTCTTTTGTAAGCATAACTGTTCTTTCTTACTTAAATTCATGTGAACAGACTGGGTCAGCCTCTCTCCCCAGGCTGGAGGTGCACACAGAAGCCTGATGGCTCATCACAGGTACCCTGGCTGCAGCCATGGCCTCAGAGATGAACAGAGATCTGGGCCAAACCAGTTAAAGACACCTTGGGAATTTTGTTAGATTTATTGGGGGAAAGGTATTCCATTTTTTCTGGGATTACTAGCTGTGGGGAACGAAGAATTGCTAGTGGCCAACTTTACTTCCAAATGAGACAAACCTGCCAGAGGTGCCTGACAACAGAAAATCAACAGAGAAAAAAGGAAAACAGACACAAGGAGAAATGAAACTTGATGATATCATTTGAGCCCCTGGATCTAACTCTACCTGAAGCCAAACACACTCAACTTTAGTTACTGAAGTCAGTAAATCCTCCACTCTTTTTTGTCCCTTAAACTAGAGCTCCTTCTCTTATGAAGGGCTCACATCCTGATAAACCCACTGTAAGCTGAAAACATGATAAGTTGACAACGCATTTAATACACCTAAGCTATTGAACATCATAGGTTAGTCTAGCCTACCTTAAATGTGCTTGGAATATTTACATTAGCCTATAGTTCGGCAAAATCATCTAACACTAAACCTGTTTCACAGTAACGTGTTAACATCTCATGTAATTCATTGAATACTATACTGAAAGTGAAACAGAATAGTGTAAGTGTCTCAGTTGTTCACTCTGTGATCATGTGGCTGTCCGGGAGTTGAGTTCACTGCCTCTGCCCAGCATCACTGAGAGTATCATGGCGCACATCACTAGCTGGGTAAAGAACAAAATTCAACATTGGAAGTATGGTTTCTACTGATTGCATGACGGTTTCACATCACTGTTGTAAAGTCAAAAAATTATAAGTAGAACTATCTTATTATGTCTACAGTCTACAATGAGTTTATTCCAGTTGACAAATGAGCACATTGGGTGGTAGAGCGTTGAGGTCAGCATTTGAGAATATCAAACCTAGTAAAAGACTGAGAGCTTTATTTAAATATCTGTAGTTCTATATACATGCACTTTGATTGATGTATTTGTCAGTTATCTTGTCTCCGTGTCTTGTGCCCGTCTTTATTCCACATGAGTTTCCCCAATCTTGCCATTCTGGTCAATAAGACCATTCATAACCAGCCACATCCACTTTGGTGGGTTCTCATATACAACACAATATTACTGTTCAACAGGTATATGTTTGTATGGCCTATCTCTTCAACAAAATTCCAAGGTCCTCAAAAACAGGAAAACTTCCATATATTTCTAATACTGCTACAGAAAAAAATGAGTCTTAAAAGAAAAGGTATCTGTAAAAAATTTTTTAAACCTAACATAAGCTTTTTTTCATTCAAATTAAAAATTTAAAAATCGACTTGATTGGAATACACAGAAAGGTAAATAATTGCCAATATGAGTCATTTTGACAGAAATTCCACAAATTGCATTCCAGCGTTTTAATTAATGTGCTAACCATTCTCACTATTTGTGTTTAGAAGGACTATAAGATTATAAACGATTATGATACTAAGGATTCCTTTATCAATGTCCTCTTTCCTTGTATCAGACAAATATTACTTGTATCAAATATTACTATTTGAAGCCAATACTTCTGACTCAACTGCTTCCTTTCATTTACCTTACTTCAGACTAAAGTTCTGGAACAAGATTATCTGGTTCTCAGAAGTTGTTGGCTCATAAGAAATTTGTGATGTTTCTTTGCCTACTTAGCATTACATGGCACGTTCTTTTGCTTCTGAAATGACTACGAGGGCCACAGGTTCACTAAGAAAGTTCAGACCATACCTGATCTTCTAAGTAAAGAATGATTTCTCAATGATAAATGTTAAAAAGCAGGTCATGCAGGTTCAATACTTCCTTTTCAGAGTATTTTTCTAAATATGTGTTATACACTTTATTTTCTAGGACATAACTACTATCGTAAGGCTTCTCTGGTGGTTCAGACAGTAAAGCATCTGCCTACAATGCGGGAGACCTGGGTGCAATCCCCGGGTCGGGACGATCCCCTGGAGAAGGAAATGGCAACCCACTCCAGTACTCTTGCCTGGAAAATTCCATGGATGGAAGAACCTGGTAGGCTACAGTCCATGGGATTGCAAGGAGTCACACATGACTGAGCAACCTCACTTCAACTACTATCGTAACAGAAATTATGAGTTAGAAGTGCATAAATGATCCAGAAGTAGGTTCTATATATAACACTCCAAATGTTTTATAATTTCAATAATCACATAACTAATGCTGTATTACCCACCTAAAGCTCCCTGTAAAAATCTTCAAGCATTCACTGTGCCCTTTTTGCCTTCGCTGGAGGTACCTGAGCCATGGAAACGACTGGGCTTTGGCCTTGCCCAAAGGTGTGGGCAAACCTGCCAGATAACAGCAATCATGACCCTTTGTGAGTTTGGAATGAGCTTTCAAAGGGAAAAATAAGCCCTCCCCAAACCAAAAAAAGTTGTGAGGAAGGGACTGTGATATAAGTTTTAGAAAAATATCATCATGGTAAAGAGAATTAGAAAGGCAGTCCCGAAAATAACTACAGGGGGATCAAATGCCTTGTGCAAAACGAGTCTTATTGTCTGTGGTTTAATAGAAGCATGAGAAAATCGGCTATTTTAAAAACCAGAGCAGGCTCCCCAGCACTCGTGCACCGTTTGGATTTCTCATGTCTCTGCAGTGAATCTTAATCACCGGGTTTTATTGTCCCAGTTTTTTCCCAAGTTCATTTTTTTCAATGTGAAATATATTTTTACACATTTACAATTATGCTCCTGATATTTAGATGAGGACTTATGTTTGATGAGAAATTCTTTTTAGAGGTGACAGAAAAGACAGAAGTGGGTATGACTGATTATTATGGAAATATAGTAATCTACAGACATTTTATTACTTATTTACTATAGATAAATGCTTTCCTGGTGGCTCAGTTGGTAAAGTTGTCTGCAAAGCGGGAGACCTGGGTTCTATCCCTGGGTTGGGAAGATCCCCTGGAGGAAGGCATGGCAACCCACTCTATCTAGTATTCTTGCCTAGAGAATTCCCATGGACAGAGGAGCCTGGCAGGCTGCAGTCCATGGGATTGGAAAGAGTCGGACATGACTGAGCGACTAAGCACACATACACAAAATTTCACTTAAAACCTTTAACAGTATACATTTGTTTCCTTCCCAAAAAAAGAAAAATGCATTTTTTAGATCAGTACTTCAAAAAAAAAAAAAATCCTGGGCTGCTATTTTTCTCATCAGTGTTTTCTATATGGTAATTAAGAAGATAAAATTTCTCTATTGAGCAAATTGGCATCATGTTTAAAAGCAAATCTAAAGGGAATCAACAATTATGTTTAGATTTGAAATGAGTTTACCAATACTTTGAAATTAAAACATTAACAGAAAATATGTTAAATTGTAATTAAATGTAAAAAACCAGCATGAAAAAAATTTTATATAAATGAAAACATATATAGAGAACTCAGCTCAAAAGCAATCTTAGCCTATATTTTCTCCTTTCTTTTTTGCTTTCTGGCACCTATAACATAATTAGATCTTTTTATATGTTTACCAGACTATTTTCTAATTGTTTTTATGACACTATGCCATATCGCAATGAATCAGAGTATAAAAAAGATATTAAAATATTATATATATACTCTCATCTGCATGCATTTATGCAATCAAGACTTTGTGCCTGTATCTATTCCTTCCTTAGGCAGAATATAAATTGTGGGAGGGGCCATGTTTTATAATCAATGATATGGCTGGTGTTTATTATTGTATAAGACACAAAGTTGGTAATATAAAAAATATTTCTTGAATTCCTTTCTTTATACAGGAACAAATTGGAATGGCATTATTCATCAGTCTTACCCTCCTGTAAGAGAAACTGACCATCTTTGAAGATGTCTGCTCAGAAGCAGTAAAACATCTCTCCAGTGAATGAGAAAAGACAAGGTTTCTAAGCCATTTTTTCCTCTTTGTAATTAAGAGGTTAACAATGAGTGCATGAGATTCAAGAGTTCTCAGAAAGAACTCTATTCATTTATTATTCAAGACTATCACAAATTATATAAGTAACTTAAGATCAGAAGGAAAATGCTATCCCTAAACAAAGCTATGGTTATTCCAGTAGTCATGTATGAATGTGAGAGTTGGATATGAAGAAAGCTGAGCGCCAAAGAATTGATGCTTTTGAACTGTGGTGTTGCAGAAGACTCTTGAGAGTCCCTTGGACTGCAAGGAGATCCAACCAGTCCATCCTAAAGGAACTCAGCCGTATGTCTTCTTTGGAGAAATGTCTGTTTAGTTCTTTGGCCCATTTTTTGATTGGGTCATTTATTTTTCTGGAATTGAGCTGCAGGAGTTGCTTGTATATTTTTGAGATTAATCCTTTGTCTGTTGCTTCATTTGCTATTATTTTCTCCCATTCTGAAGGCTGTCGTTTCACCTTGCATATAGTTAGTCCTGAATATTCATTGGAAGGACTGATGCTCAAGCTGAATCTCCAATACTGTGGCCACCTGATGCGAAGAACTGACTCATTGGAAAAGACCCTGATGCTGGGAAAGATTGGAGGCAGGAGGAAAAAGGGATGACAGAAGATGAGATGGTTGGATGGCGTCACCACTGCGATGGACTTGAGTTTGAGTAGGCTTCTGGAGTTGGTGACAGACAGGGAAGCCTGGTGTACTGCAGTCCATGGGGTCGCAAAAAGTCAGACACAACTGAGCAACTGAACTGAACTGAAACATTTCCCATCTCCCTCTAATCTTTAGGCAGTGTAACAAAGAAGAAAGGCCTGACTTTTTAAAAAGCTAATGACTGTGGACTTAAATGTAAGATGCTATGAGTTCCACAAATAATTTTGCAATAGTCTAAAACTATGGAGTTGATTAAAGGAACACATGTCCTGGTATACAGAATCACCACATGCAAACTAAAATAAATTTTTATCTTCTATACTCAAAAGGAAATTTTAAAGCTCATTATTAAAATTTAATTGGTAACTCTGACCTTGGGTGCCACTTTAGGTGAAAAATATTACACCAGTACTCAGATTTTCTTAAGATTTATGATCTCATGTTCTTGAAAAAGCCTAGCACCTCCGTGTTCCTGAAATAATTGATCTGTCTCTTACAAGTGCTATTTTCCTGAAACCAACATCTGTCTCAGGAAGAAAAGTACAATCTGATGAAAATACTCTGCTATATTTAAAAAACCAAAGAGCTACCAGAATCTGCATCTAATGCATTACTATATTTATAAACCCAGTCAAGATCATAAATTGATAAAATTTCTTAGCACATAATAGAAGATAAGAAAAAGTAAACTAAACTGCAAAGCCATATCTGTAAATACTACCTGTAAAATTAACTATAATAATAAAAAGTGAATATTTTAAATGTGCAAAAAAGGCACAATGCAAATCTGTATCTCACATCTTTCACCGTTTGAACAGAACTCCACCTCAGCAGGTAAAGACCTGCCTGCCAATGCAGGAGACATGAGTTCCATTCCTGGGTTGGGAAGATCCCCTGGAGGAGAAACGGCAACCCATTCCAGTATTCTTGCTGAAAAATTCTATGGACAGAGGAGCCTGGTGGGCTACAGTCCAAAGAGTCAGAAAGAGTTGGACATGACTGAGCACCGCACCACAATATACACCTTTTACCTAGTGAGTCTTTCTTTCTTTCTTTCTTTGTTACTGTCACAAATACTACTAACTTCACCATCAATCTCTCAACTACCACTGTTGATTGTGTCTCTTATTAAAGATAAGCAAAATATCATGGAAGCCATCAGATAAGTAGGCAATGAAAGCAAATCTGAAAATGACTGTGATAAAGTAACTTCTAGCTTCGCTGAGGATTCAACATAAAATTCTGGATTTCTTTATAAAGAAATAACTGGCAAATACTTTTGATTCTCCTACACATGACAAAATGTTCAATATTAAATAATATACTCAACACAAAGTCATCTTTTAACAATACTTTTCATGTATATAGTAAAATGTACACAACATTTTATTACAATGTAAAGCTCACAACAACTTTGTAAGTAGGTACTATTATCAATCTCCATTTACAGATCAGTAAACTACAGCACAGAGAAGAACCAAATTGCCAAACATCAACAGCAAGTAAACAGCTAAACTTGGGCCCCACCCTAGGCAATGTGGCTCAGGGCCATGCTTCCTGTCACTGGACTATTCCATGTTCTCTGGGATATTGGTCCAATTTATCAGCAGGAGGAATTTTTTTTTAACATGTTCATAGCAACTTTATTTATAAGAATGAAAACTAAGAGCAACCCAAATGCCATCAATAGGAGAATGGATAAACACAATAAACACACTGTGTTATATCAATACACATGGAACATAAAGGAATAAACTTTTGATCAAAATACAGATGAACTCTAAAGTAATCAGTCTAAGTGACAGAAACAAGACAAAACAGAGTACATACTATATAATTCCATTTATACAAAAATTTTCTAACGTGAACAAGTCAACAAGAAAGAAAACAGATTCTTATTGTCATGGTATAGAGGAGAACAGGAAGCACAAGAATAAAGAAAGAGTAAAGAGGTATTAGGAAATTTTGGTGGGCAGGAGGAATTTAAAAAACAAAAGAGTTGGTGCATGCAGAGGAAGTATATAGTCATTCATTAATTCATTTAACAAATACCTATTAAGCACCTCCTAAAACTACAAGCAAGCCCCTGTGTCCTTATGCTTTGACATAAAAGGCTTTTGCTTTAGATTCCCAGGCCTCCTCTGAATCTCAAAGGCTGGCTCAACAGTTAATGATTAAGAAATGTGAAGGTGCAGAAACAAAGAATAGCTGTTGGGTTGGGGAACTGCTAACAATTTGGACTCTAAATCTGCCACATGACAGAATCTCTGAACTCAAAGTTCTCTGAAAGATATAGAAAAAGGCCTGACACATATTCCTAAGTTGTTTTTACAGGAAGCAGACGCCCTCCAGATGAAAACACTGACCACAAGAACATAGATCCTACACTGATTAAATCAGAAGGCAGATGATATTTGGAACTTCACCTTGATGCACACCAATCCGAGAATTATGCACAAGCTGATCACACACTCTGCAGCCTCCTCCCTCACAACTGCTTTTAATATCCCTTTCCTGAAAGCCATTTGGGAGTTCGGGTCTTTTGAGCATGAGCCGCCTGTTACCCTTGCTTGGTGTCTGCCATAAACACTGTACTTTACTTCAACAGAATCTGGTGTCAGCAGATTGGCTTTAACACTCTAGGGTGAGTGGACTAAAGTTGGTTCCAGAAGACTACTATCCAAAGAACTAAGCATTAAGTTCCTTTCCAAAACAAACGATCTATGGAGAAGATATATAATTTACCCTTGTCTATAGCTCTGAAATTTGGATCTGGTGAGGTGGTTACATCTGTCCTACAAAAATTTTTTAACCATTTTTTCCTACAAGTCACCCTAAGTGAGTCCCTGGAAAGCAGTCTATGTGCAAACCCTTTGGAAAATAAAATAGCTAAAAGACAAAAAATAAAAGAATCTTTCAGTCCTTTTACCTATCAGTAAAAACACTGATAGCAAATAATGCTCTTGGGAAGCAGTTTTTCCATGCTTAGGAAATCTCAATCTTATTGAACCCTTGTTTAAATATCCCATAGTGGAATATCTTCCACACAACTGTGAAAATCTTCTTAACAATAGTTACATAAGGATCAACTCAGAGTAAGACAGTTTGATAATTGTCAAACTAGGGTTTATTTTGAGCAAAAAAGCTTTCCAACTTGCCAACAGAAAGTAATAAACATAAAGAAACAGAAAAAGCAAGGATACAAAAGACAACCAACTCTATAAACACATAATTCAAGCCCAACATCAAAAGACACCTTACAGGGAGAAATGATTATTACATTAGTATCTACAACAGGGAAGATCATCAACTATTTGCTTTCTTTTCAAAAGTGAGAAAAATTGAGAAAGCAGTCACATATACCTAATGGAAAGCTATATACATATAAATATATATATATATACATATTTATATATATATTCCCCCCCCCAAAAAAAAACATAGCATATGGCACCATTTCTTTTGTGTTTGTAAGTTTATTCTTCATGATGTTCTAAAAACTTTGGACAAATAAAAATACCAGAAGAGTTATACCTACAGAAAGCCATCACCTTTAGGATTAAGTAAGATACTTTACTATAGATCCACTTCGCCATATTTATAATCAGTAAATTCATTACACCTACCTTTGAGTAATTTAAGGTCTCCTAAAAATTTTAGCTATAAAGTACATTGTTAATAGTCAAAAATGTGTTCCTACTGACACACTATAAATGTAGAAGTGCATTTCGTTGGGGGAAAAGAGATTAGATAAAAATGCCCATAGAAGAAAAGGAAATATTTTAAAATAATATTTATAAAGTTTAGATAAAGAAACAGAAATACTATAGCTTGTACAACATAAAGAAAAATATTATGTTCACAGTCATATACTCCTACTAAATTGAACAAAAGTCTCTTTAAAATATTATTGCTGAATCTTCTCTACAAAGACTATTGTCTTGGGAAAGTCAGAACCAATAAAAAAGTAAGCCAGATCCCCTATTTTTTTAAATGGCCTTAATTTTGTTCTGTACTTAAAAGATTTAAACTGATCTCAGGACACAAGTGAGGCAATTTCTAGCCAGAGGCAACAAAGCTCCTATAAACCTTTTCCAACAGCTCATAAACTGGCATGGCTACCAGGGGTGTGGTTTCAGTTAAAAGCTATAATGCTTTGAAAGCTAAACTTTATAACTAGGTGAACACTGTTTACAATGGGGAAACAAAACACATAATCTAGATTATTTTCCAGCAAGAAAGACTACTCTATATTTCTTGTTCCACTTTATTTATTATCAAGTTCATATATTGGAAATCCTTTAGCCATGAACACCTTTTACCCACAATAATATGACCATATTTCTGATAACTAAACTCTGGAAGGCACTGCTTAATGGATGAAAAATAATTATATGAAAATAATGACAGGGTCAACCTCACGATACTAAACGAGAAACAACTGAATGCTCTCTGCAGACAAAAAATGGGTCTCCGGAGAAGACACTTGTTCACAAAGGCCTTAAACTCATTCTTCTATGATAAAATAATACAGATACAGAATAAAGAAAAGTATTTTCCCAAATGGGGAGAGAACAAAGTTGTCTAGTTTATAACCTCCCTCACCCCCTCAGAACAAGCTTTTTTTTAAGTACCAGTTTGCTGGTTGATTTTTTTCCAGGTTTGGGAGGAAACAGGGAAAGGGTGTTGGAACTTTGAGCATTAACCAAGTACCCTGAGGCTGTTCAGTAAGCAAATAACCAGCTCAACTGCTGACTGTGGAAAGACTGTGGTACTGATGGTTACTCATCACATGACACTGTCTTAGGTAAATGATTTACACAGTAGACGGTCACCTTCTGGTCACACACTATATACCAAGCTCCAAAGAACAAAGGCCAACAATCTGTCTGACTTTCTACTGCTATTCCCATACACTTTCACAATCACTTAACTAAAGAAATAATTATAGATGTTTAATCACACACCTGGATCCACCGGTCTGGGGGTTCTTCGGAGTCCATTGGTCCGTTTCTGTGCAGAAAGGCAAAACAAAGACTTTGTGTTATCAAATTGTATTATTTTGCGACACTCTGGAAGTCCATTGAATGTTGCACTACCTCCATTTAACACTACTGTAAAATAGGTAACTAATAAGGACCTGCTGCACAACACAAGGAACTCAATCCTCTGTAATGCCCTATATGGGAAAAGAATCTAAATAAGAGTGAATATCTGTTAGCAGAAACTAACACAACATTGTAAATCAACTATCCTCCATTATAAATTAAACAAAGGAAGAGTATTACTAAAGTTGATCAAAACACTCAGTTCCAGTTTCTTTTTACAATTTTTGTTTCTCTAATGTTTTCCACTTGCTAAATCATTGATATGACACTATGGGAAAGAAATACTTTTCATTCACCATCTCTGAGGATTATGACTCACTTTTTAAAGTCATAATATAGGAATTATGAAAACAAAGCCTACGTAGCCATTTTTTGCTTAGAAAATGCTCCCAGCAAAGAGTTTTGATCTCCAAAATTCTAATGCAGCTTTTTTAAAGCCTGACAGACCAGAGACTGGAGAGTATACAACCTCCAAACAAAGATCTCAAGCTCTGATTTTGAGCTTGGTATGGTAGTTTAATTATGAGATTTATGGCAGTTTAATTATGGATCAGTGATATCTGAATACTTTAAGAAACAAAATAGACATGCAGCCTGTAAACCATGAAAGTAAATTCTTATTACAGAAAAGGAACCCATAAGAAAAATTGTGATTGTAAAAATTATAGATAAGATGCAAAACAAAAGCGGTTTTAAATCTTTGAAACTGTGTGGTTACGCATTTGATTTTATAAGCATTAAATTCATTCCCACCCAATAACTATTGCAATCTCACTAATTAATAAGAACTTCATTTTCACTTTTGTTATATAACTGAGTGCAATGCTCAGTCTATAATTACAATATAATTCAGATTTTCACAAGAGCAATTTTCTTTCTACATGTGTTGGGGTTTGTGCCTGTGTATGGAGCCCTGGTTTCATTCAGAGCAGAATTGGTTTTGCCAAGCTCACATTAACTATGGGTTTTTCTTAGGGTTCCCCCTGTTGTTTTTGTTCATAAGTTAAATGGGCCTCAAAGGAGCTGCCAAGGTTTCTCAGGCAAAAGCAAATTGGAGAATTATTAAAAATATAAACTTGGCTTTTAACCCAACTACTTTTAAAATGCATTTGTTAAAGCCTAATATGATCATTAAGTCAGCATCGAAGCTTCACTGAACAAGCTCGATGGCTGTACTGGTGGGAAAAAAAAAACTAGTATAAACAGACCCTCTCCTTACTCATTGTGAGTGAGAAGAAAATACCACACTGGGCTTCTTAATAGCCAAGCACAAAAAGGGAAAACATGGTAAGTTACAGGTTTATATCCAATAACTTAGAAGAAAACTGCCTTCAAAAAAACTTCTAAAATTTTATAAAATGTTTGGAGCTCTCTATATAAATAACTATATTTTAAACAGGAAAATATATATTGATGAATGTCTTATGGTTGTTTACTGTCTACATTTCCCTTCACTTTCTTAATGTACAACAGACACTGTCTTTCGACTACTCTTACTCTTCCTACTATCAAAATGCTTGGAAGGCAAGAAAGGAATTCACTCTTTGGGTCTTATTCCTACTATCCCTAAGCTAGAATTATTTAAAAATATTAACTTAGAAAGTGAAAAAGAGAACTTGAGCTCAAGAGCAACTCTGTAGGACCCTGAAGTTAAGATTAAAATAGGGAACATGGCACAATTATTTAGAGTATGGATTCTAGAATCTGATTGCCTAAGTTCAAATTCAGACCCTCCTCGTCACTTGGCATCTGATTGGGAGCAAGTTAGTTAAGGTCTCTGTGCCTGTTTCTTCATCTATAAAATGGGGATATTAATACCACCTACTTCATAGCATTTGTGGTGAGAAACATGTTAATTCATGTTAAGTGCCTCAACAGTTCCTGACACACAGTAAGGACTATTAAGTCATAGCTTATTATTATTGTCATTATTATTAATTTCATGATATTTTGAATGTTTAAGCTCAGGTAAATGATAAATTTTTTCTACTAAAGTACTGCACTACTACTATATCTTAGGTTTTTCCTCCTGCAAGTCATTGGAAACCAGTGACCCTGAAAGCAAACTTTTCTACAGGAAAAGTAGGCAGTTGAACAAAACTATGATTTGGTGCATTGAAAAAAAAAGAGAACGAGAAAATTTCAGCAACTTAGATCAAGTGCATTTTGAGAGTTTGAGATTTATTACAGTTTAAAAGCACCTAAAAATATTTTATATATTCTAAAAAATTTTGAAATGTTTAGAACACGTTTACCCAATTTCAAAATGCAAATTTCAATTGTTCTTCTGTCATATCCCATCCAAAATACTCCTCTCCCCAATATATATTCTCAAAACCCTATATTCTCAAAAGCATGAGACAGAGCTGGACAAGACCCATCCCAGGAGGAAGAGAGGGGTCCATCAAGTAGCCACCCTAGGAGCTCTCGGTGATCCCCCTCCCCCGTGAGACCAGGACAATCAGTCTGCAGGACATTCTCAAACTTCTTTTGATTTACCAAGAAGTGGGAGGTGGAAGGGAGGGGACAACAAACCAACATAATTTTATTTCTAGTTTCATTATCTATTACCTTGCCTTTCTCTAACAGAAATCTCTGTATTGCCCAAGAACCTCTCTTGTCTCTTTTGGGAGAAACCTAATTCTCTGTTGATTTTAGCAACAATACAAGGAAAGATTCATTTGCTATATGAAACTGGCTTTGGTTCCTCTACTTAAAAGGCAGAAAAACCTACCTTAAGGAATAGATCGGAAGTATATATACACATACTAAATACTGATAGATATGTAATGACAACCTTGCTTTCTGGAGCTAGAAGTTGCTTCTAAAAGTCCACTCCAAAATGGGAATCTGGAAGAACATCCCAGGTTAGGAAGACGGATCCTGTGGCTACTGAAAACTGACCTACCTTAAGAATGAAGTGCAAATTAAACACTCATAATCATGGTTATTGAAAGGGGAAGAGAATAGGGCAAATTGGTCCATGGAGGAAAAAGAAGACCTCCAACAAAGAGGGAGCAGAAATCACAGAGCTTACAAAAGGGCTTCACTGTTTACCTTCGGAAAGACTCCCAGACATCACATAAGCATTTGTGTTAAGAGTGAATACACCTTTCACAAAGTTGTAGTGGGGAGATATGGAGTGAAAGATGTTTCTTAACATTCTTTTGCTACAGTTCTTCCTTATGCTAAGCTAAAGTTTCCAAATAGGTTGACCAGTATAAGATTTCACTATAATTATCCATTCAAAGTAGAGATTATTAGCAGAATCACACATTAAATAAAAATTACACTTATTATAATCAAAAGTTAAGCGAGTCACTAAAACACAGATGCTACATTTAAAAAAAATCAATGTGAAAATGAATTCTTTTCATAATAGGCTTAATGTGTAATTTTTAAGAGTATTAAATGCCTGGAGAGCATTTTTTTGTATCATTATTTTGTACCAGTGTGAAAATTATTAACCACTTATTATTAGCACACATTCTTTTCTGTAAATACACCCATTTCTCATTACTTAAATAAAACCAAGTGAAATCATCTTCCCTGGGGGAAAAAATAGATGTATCTAGCAGTATAAATGTAAAGTAATATTGAGTTACAGTTCAAAGCTCTACAAGGATATCTGTCTCAATAATCTAATAATAGCGTGAGAGAAGAAAAAGAAGGCTACTTTCTAAGCTCTTCACTCGCACTGCTGGAAGAACCCTTACAGTCCTGATGAAAAATCTTACCTGTCAACTAAACACTAAAAAAAGTTTACATTAATTATTTTAGCCCTAGCAGAACTTGCATGACCTATTTTTAAAATATTATTATCCTGTTATGCATTCCTTGAGCTAGATTTTAAAGTCTAAAATACAGCCGATGGATAACACTGAAAGGGTACACGTGAATTTTCTCACATCACATTCTTGGTTCCCAATATGCACAAATTACGTGCTGATGCAAAAAAGTGAAAGCAGTTACCTCTTGTTTGACTTCTTGCTGTACTTTTCATTATTTTTAGCAACTATGTAAATATCAGCCTATTAAAAACATACTAATATTATACCACCCTTAATCAGATATAATTGTATATGCTAAAATAATTTGATAAAGAATGTACTTGTCTTTATTCTGAAATTCTCAGATTACTGTATTTCAGGTTCATAGTACTAATCACAGACCTTTTACATTTTAGTTTTCTTTGTTATGATTTTTGGGGGAGGTCAGGTAAGAAATATATTACTTTTGGTTGAAGGCCAAGGCATTAGTTGCCTATAATCTGCCACATTTTTCATTCTTTTCTATTTTCTTAAAAGTGCTTTATTCTGAGAGGTGACAGGGATCTCATACTTCTAAGCCATCAAATCTCAGAATCTGTTAAACTGAAGGAAATGTTATCAGATTCTGATTTGATCAAGAAGACATGATACAAATCATGATTTTGCTCAGGTGGAAAACTGGCAGAAACATACACGCACATCCTTAGAAGAATGCTAGAACTTCTTAGTACTAGTGAATGTCAGGCAGTCACATTGTTTTATCCTAGGATGAGGGCCACCTTTTCTCCTGTCCCAGCAGGATCAAAAAGATTTATTCCAAGGGAATGCCTTCAGATGCATTAAGTTTTATAAGCCTCAGGGTTTGTGGAATTCTGTAGCTGGAAACCAGGGAAAGGCATCTCCACCAGATTAGTGCTACGACATTGCTACAGTATTTATTTGAAATTTAGCTGAATAAATTAAGTACCTAAAATTCTGAAATGCGCATCTTACCCACATTCTTAGATGAAATATTCACATTTTTCCTCTACCTAAGATCTTCAGATGGTATCTGAAAACTCCTCTTATTTAACCTGCGCATTTCACTCAAAAGCACTTGATCAGTCACTGTAGCTCTGTTTCTATCCATTTTAAAAGGTACATTTAACATTTTAGGGGTTTGAGCCTGCTTAAGTTAGCAAACAATCTGAAATGCAAAAGTTACATAAGAAAAATGTAAACTTTAATCTTACCTCCGACGGTTTGAGCGTCCCTTGTTCTGAAACAAAGGTAAAAATTGGCATTGTCAGTGAAGTTGTTTTGTTTAGTTAGCAACCTTAGCTTGTTCTCTGCAGCGTGGTAGAACACTACTGCTTTGTTTTCCTAATGATACCTGTTAATATATTTCCAAGGTCCCTCAGGCTGGGCTAGTAATTGTTTTGCAACCAGGTTCTCTTGCCTTATTGGCTGTCAGGGAAGTGACTCATCGTACTAAATGACTTCTAGGTTAAGCTTAACTTTTTCAATTGTTTATTAAGCAATTTCAATCCAACCACATTAAGCTCCTTGAAACAGGGACTTGCACCAAGTTTATGTACATAAGAGAAAGCTAGATGGGAGCCTTTCTTTCAACATACCCAGTTTTAAGAATCTAAACACAACATGGTACAAACATATTACAATTGCCTGTATTACAACTACTATAATAATTGCAAATTTAACACATAAAATTTGCATATGAATTTTGCATGAAGTGGCTGTTTCTTTTAGTTCTATTTGGGGGGAGGGACACAGATTGATTTAAAGATGGAAATTAAAAACGGACAAGATTCAATCCCAATGCTAATTTTCTTTTCATCCCAATTTACCTGTTTAGAAATAGAAATGGCAAACTCCATTACATTTCAGTTCCTGAAAATAACTAACAGTTAGGAAGGGCCCTGAGATATGCAAGAGAGTAACTTGGCAGAGGGCAAAGGGTATCTCTGAGAAGACAGACATATTGCACGTGGAAAAGCTGGTGGGGAATATTTTTGTTTCCTTCCTCCATATCCAGGAGTACTTATGCATATTATAATTTCTCCAGACTGCAGAAAAACATCTCATCATTTTGAGCCTATGCTATATTTTTGCCAACCAAAATGATCCTCTGAAGAAGGATCTGAGAAGAGAAGACACTGATGAGAACATCAGGAGAGAAAGGGTAGTTCTCAAAGAGGGCTCTGTAGACTAAATGAACCTCTGACAGAGGTTCCAAGAAGCCTCAGAACCAGAGGTCAAGGGGAAAAGTACCAGAACACCTGAGTAGCTGTCAGACTGCTTTACACGGGAAGACGGCCTGGGGCATGGAACAGGTTTGGGGCCTTTCTGCTTTTTAAAGGACTATACCTGACTAATGGAACTGAAGATGCATGAGGAAAAAGTCACCTTTCTGCAGAAAAGCAAAGCCTGCATTTCTTTTTCAGTGTCAACCCTATCATGCTGACTTTCCTACATAACTGCTATGAAGGCATCTTTGCCAGGTCTGAAGTTGGCCTTTACAAAGGACCGAAAGCTATTTCCCTTCTCCTCCCTGCTAGAAATAGGCAAAGTTTCAGAAGAAAGATTGTCTAAGGGAAGTCGTGTAGGGAGAGGGTCTATGAAAGTGCCATTTGGCTGGACACTGTGCCCAAACCGAGAACCCAGGTTAGGTGAACTCAGGTTCCTAACAGACAAGTTGTGATACCTGTTACACTGGTTTAACCAGAAAGACCTATAAGCCAGAAAAGCCCTACACTACTTTCTTCTTCTTCTGTGAGTCAGAGAAAGAGCCTGAACTGGAAATCACAGACAGCAAGAAGCACCAAACAGGAGGAGAGTTTAAATTTTCCATCCAAGCCGGCTGAGCAAAGCTTTGATATTTCCAGATGACCTCTCAATGGGAAAATCCCCTATCTTTCAGGGTCGGAGTTTAAAAATGAGAGCGCATCTTAATTTTAATTCAGAAATATTTTTTTTTCTGACACTGCACAGAATGGTTGTTATGTCCTGGTGACGCTGATCTGTTACAATATGTTTAAATATATTTTATTTTTAGCATAAAACCTAGGGTAGCGCACATGGCAGTAGTTGGCACATCACGTTCCAGCAGTGCTCTGGGTTTCCTCAGGGAGAGAAAACGGCTGTATCTAAGGTGATGATCTAGCTATGCATATACCTGCACATCTCTACCTAGAAAACAGATCCAGGAAACAGAAGCTCCTCATTTACAGGCCCTTCCTGTCTTGCTGCTCGGTTCAAGCCAGCCAGCTGCAGGCATGAGTGAGCACTGGACACAAAACACAAAGCAGGGAAGGTCCAGGCAAGGTATGAACGGGACCGGTCAATAAGGAAGACACTCGGCTTGGCTGACCACCACACCCAACGCTCCCTCCTTAATTCTCCTGCCGCCTACTGTCTCCTGCTTTCCTGCTTTGCATCTCATCAAGCTTTCCTCCTAGTTATTGAATGTACCTGCTCTTCACAAAGGCTCCTCTGTGTAACGCAGATTGGAAAATGGACAAGGGGCTTCGTGCTGGATACAATTCTAACTCTGAGGGCCTGAGTCCTTAATGGGGGCTTATGCTTTCCTTGCCCCCATGCCCTGTCCTCCTGGCCATCACAGCACCGCCACCCTCCCCACTGCCATCCAGAAAAGAGGCTCATTTCTTCCACGGACTTGGCATAGAGCAGTTCACACTGTGATCTGCTCATGCTGGGCAGAGCACATAAATAGTGGCTCTTAAAAGTCTGAGGTTTTATTTAGTCATATTTCATGGCAGGGTTCTGTAAATATTCTGAGGAGAGGGCAAAAGCCAAAGGACTAGAAATAACTCTTAGAATCTGTTCTGAGTTCAGAAATTCTTAACCAGGCTCCTTTATTTATACTTTTGTACTTGTTCCTGTGGTCGTGCCATCAGACTGATTGGCCCCTTTACAAACATGATCTAAATTCTGATAACCGTATCAAAGCAGCAGCTATAATTTTTACAAAAATAACAGTGACGAGGGAGCAGAAAACCCAACTGCAACACACTGTTTCATACATGTTTAAAGTAAAAGTCAATTCTGGACGGGAAAATAGAATAACAACCTCTTCTGATGATGTATTCTATGGGAAAGTTGCTCTGATTTTGAAATCTGCAACACCATCCTTCATTTCCTCTTCATATGTACCCAAAGCTACTTTGGCGGGCACTCGGAGCTCTAAAACCTTCTCTGCGCATCACAGTTCCACATCAGGACGAGGATAATGAGAGCTGATGACTATCAAATTTATTTGGCTGAATTCTGACCAAATAGAAAGGTGGGCGGTTGAGATATGACAAAAGATCTCTCTTTTACTGTCTCTTTTTCTTCTGGAAATTTCCTTAGAATGGTCATTCAATTCTTCTAGTTTCCAAAAGTTTTTAATCCTCAACTTGCCCTTACCCTGCAGCCGATTTCTCGGGCTCCTATTGATCAAACTATAAAATGTTCTTACCCTTTCAAGACCTTTCTAGATGGTGACTCACAGGCCCTCAAGGGGTTTATACCTTGCGTTCTTTCATCATGTCCCAACTGGCTTAATGTAATTCAGAGAAGTGCTGTTACCGAGGTGCTTGGAGCCTGAGCAGAACTCCATCTTCAACAGCAGCACAGTGCACGTATTTGTGTAAGACAAATGATTTTCACTGAGACTTTAGACTCATATCATTCATTTGTTTAAACATACACTTCAGTCCAATTATATTTGTTTTCCAATACAAGTGGCTCTCAATGCATGCATTATTACACAACTAGCTTTGTCTCTTGTCTGAAGTTCTATTTCTTAAGACTAAACAAATTGCTGCCCAGTAAGATCATTTGTTTCAAAAGGGATCACAGGAAAGTAATTACCAGGACAGCCTTTGAAGGTTCTTCATCATCATGGCTAATATTCTATTTTTATGAAACATTAAAACTGAAAGGCAGTAGGACTGATCAAATTTTGGAGGAAGTTGCACAAACCCTATTTTCACCACTCAGACCTATAGCAATATTCTGAAAAAACAAAAACATAACTAATACTTGGAAAGAGGCTTTGATTTCAAGTCTTTTCAGGAGCTCTAACAAGGATCCAACCATATGAGTTTTCAGTTCACTCTAACAATTATTAATGTAAGATTGGCGGTGGTGGTTTAGTCGCTAGGTCAGGTCTGACTCTTACAACCTCACGGACTATAGCCTGTCAGGCTCCTCTGTCCACGGAATTTCCCAGGCAAGAATACCAGAATGGGTTACCAGTTCTATCATTAAATTGACCCAAATAATTAAATGGAAGGAATAACAACTACTCTAGAATATAAAATTGTCTCGGTAAGTTAAAAAAGATAACTAATTTATATAAAAGACTTTAAATAATGTTAAATAGAACCAAAGTCATTTTTTGATTATGAAATCAATGATTAAACTTCAGTTTATGTAAAAGTCATGTGATAAAATGCCTAGTGGTAGAAGGATAAAATAAAATTATATTCTAAAAGTTTATCTCTTATGATAAAACACTGCGATGTGCTGTGGTATGCTTAGTCGCTCAGTTGTGCCCAACTCTTTGTGACCCCATGGACTGTAGCCCACCAGGCTCCTCTGTCCGTGGGGATTCTCTAGGCAAGAATACTAGAGAATACTAGAGCCATGTCCTCTTCCAGGGGATCTTCACAACCCAGGGATCGAACCCAGGTCTACCACATCACAGGCAGATTCTTTACCATCTGAACCACCAGGGATGCCCAAGAATACTGGAGTGGGTAGCTTACCCCTTTTCTCCAGGGGATCTTCCTGACCCAGGAAACAAACTGGGGTCTCCTGCACTGCAGCAGATTCTTTACCAGCTGAGTTAGCAGGAAAGCCCAAATACTGCAATACTACTTATAAAAGAGCTATTTCAGATGGCAATTTGGGGTGTAGGTTCTAGGTAGCAATCTTGCAGGTTTAAGCCATGATGACACCAAGGCTACTTTCAGGAGTGGCTGCAGCAGCAGCAGCAACCTGGTCTAGATAAAAGAGTGATTAAACAGATAAGCAAATGGGGACCTGTTTCAGTTAAATATTAGAGCAGCTGAGGCTTGCACTCCCCCTAAAGGAAAAGACAAATTAAACCGAAGTCATCTGTTCCAGCAATATTTGCCTTCCAATGTTACTTTCTTGTTTAAAACAAGAGAATGTAAAGCAAGCTATGTTGATCAACATCAAGATAAGAAGGGGACAGAGGAGTTTAGTCATATATTGCAACAAGGAAAAAAACAAAAATGCCCCCAAAGGTTGAAGTCTAGGGCTAGACCTCCACGGTAGCATACTGTGAGAAAGAAACGCCACTCTAGAATTACATCAGTTTTGCAGTGACTTGTTGAGAAAGTCTCACATAATGGAGTTCATACCTATTCATTATTAAGGGAGGAAAGTTTTGGCAGCACACCTCAGAATCCATGTACATGTTGATCACTGAGGTTGCCATGGTAAATGTGAAGAAGTCAACTCAAGTTCAGCAAAAAAGAGATTAGAACTGCCTTCTCTTTATATCTATACAAATCCTCAAATGTTAAGACATAAACTAATCACCCAACCTTCAAATTTGTTTCCAAGTTGTATAGTTTGTCTTAGAAAAAAAATAAACTTAAAAGACCCTTTTAAGCACTTGAAATGTACTTGAGTTAATAATCTATCATAGTCAAATATTAATATGAATGAATTACTTTTAGAAATGAACTGCATTTTTGCCAACTAATTATTATTTTGAGGATGAATGAAGGCTAGACAAATTCAAGGGATATAGAGCATAAAATATAAAAGGTTTCTGAACCCAGGGAAGACAACATCCAAAGAAGACATAAATTTCCACAAAAAAAGAAGCGTCTAAGAGCTATTTCAAATGCTTAATATCTTCGCCACATCCAACACCATCAAGGATTGTAGTTGGGATGAAATATTCCTATTTAGGAAGAAGGGGTTACAACTTGATGATCAACACCTTGACTTTGGACTGGATATTAAAGGATAGATAGAAAAGATGAGAAACACATTCCCTATGGTGAAGGAGCATATACTCTACTAAAGGAAATAAAAAGTGGCAGAGGGAATTCTCTGAGAGTCCAGTGGTTAGGACACCACACATTTACTGCTGAGGGTCTGGGAACTAAGATCCCATAAGCCACATGATGTGGTAAAAATAAAATAAAATGCTACAAACTTCCATTAAAAAATAAAGGCTGATTAAAGGATGGGTACCGTCTAGTCAAGCCTATGGTTTTTCCAGTGGTCATGTATGGATGTGAGAGTTGGACTGTGAAGAAAGCTGAAGGCCAAAGAATTGATGCTTTTGAACTGTGGTGTTGGAGAAGACTCTGGAGAGTCCCTTGGACTGCAAGGAGATCCAACCAGTCCATCCTAAAGGAGATCAGTCTGGGGTGTTCATTGGAAGGACTGATGTTGAAGCTGAAACTCCAATACTTTGGCCACCTCATGTGAAGAGCTGACTCATTGGAAAAGACCCTGATGCTGGGAGGGATTGGGGGCAGGAGGAGAAGGGGATGACAGAGGATGAGATGGCTGGATGGCATCACCAACTCAATGGACATAAGTTTGAGTAAACTCTGGGAGTTGGTGGTGGACAGGGAGGCCTGGTGTGCTGCAATTCATGGGGTTGCAAAGAGTCAGACATGACTGAGCGACTGAACTGAACTCATTGTGAAAAACTCTTAAAAAATAAAATTAAAATTAAAAAGGTCAGAGACAGTAGTGCTCACCAAAAAGTTCATGGGTTCCACTACTTGTCCAGCTTCCCTTATAATTAAGTTGAAGCCATGTGACTGGTTTTAACCAATGGGCTTCTGATGCTAACAAATAGAATTGCTCACTTCCAGTTCAAAGGTCTTAAGGGAAGCAAGCCAGGAGTTACATGTTGAATTCACAGTCATAAGATGGAACTAGCTTGGATCCCTAAGCCATTACTTATAAGGCCAGAACCCACAATAAACTTGTGAAAAACAAAGTTTTATATGTTAAAACCATTGGGATTTGGGGTTTTCTAGTTACCATGATACAGCCTAACCTTGGCAAAGACATAAAACTGACACACAAACTAATTAGAGAACAATTTTTTTTTTAAGGTAAGAGAACAATTTAATGCAGACTACTATTAGATAGCAGGCAGGAGATTGAGGGCAGGAGAAGGGGATGACAGAGGATGAGATGGTTGAATGGCATCACTGACTCAATGGACATGGGTTTGGGTGGACTCTGGGAGTTGGTGATGGACAGGGAGGCCTGGTGTGCTGCAGTTCATGGGGTCGCAAAGAGTCAGACACGACTGAGTGACTGAACTGAACTATTAGATGGGCAGAGTAAGGTTAAAAGATTGGCAAAGAGATTGGAGAGGAAGTATTAATAAAAGAGAGTAATCTTGGAACTGTAGGAAGAAAATTGAGCATATTTCAGAGAAAGGAAACACTAAGAGCCAAGCAAAAATTCTAAAAAATGGGACCAAATGGAATAGGAAGTAGATTCCTCCAGCAATAGAGATATTTTTGTCATTAGATGTCCCATGAGCCAGGTCATTTTCTTGCTACTTATTAACCTAACCCAAGTGTCCCTTGTCAAAGGCTGAGTGATCAGTGCTCAGGGTGTGAAGCTTAACTTGAATAAATACTATAAAGGAATGCAAAAGTCTACTCAGTTTTCCATCTTTCATACTTAGAGTACCAACCAGGGATTCAGATCAGGTTTTTATTCCACTTCTCCCACAATCACTCAAGCTCCAGTCTCTCCAAGGGTAGAACCAGGAATTGTCCAATCCCCCACAGCCTCCTACTTCTGCTTCCAAGACCACAGTGATTTTCAGGGCCCAGAAATCTTGGTGTACTACAGTTCTACTCATTATTCTATCTATCTGTTGGTCTACCCACATACTCATCTATTCATCATGGTCTCCTAGAGGTCAGAACATCAATTCAGCATGGTTCTTATCAGCGAGAGGCTCACTGTCTAATTAAATTTTGAACATTATTCTGTGAGGAATAGAAGATATACTGAGAAAATGATGGCTACAGCAGCCTTGATTTTAACAAAGATCACATTGCAAAGTGTATAGAGAAAGGAAAACTAAGCAGGGAGGAGATTTTTGTAGTTAATCTATAGCAATACCATATACACAGATTCTTGACAGACTTAGGAGGAGAACTAACAAGAATAGGTAAGTGAACGAAGATGAGAGAGGCTGTTAAGCCAAGGCTGACCCCCAGGTTTGGGTGACTGTATGAGTGGTGGATCTTTAAGACAAAAAATACGAGGAAGTTAGTGGTGATGACTACTGAGGTTGGTTTTAGATATCTGAAACTGGAGGTCGCTGCAGGATACCTGGGAAGGGATCCATTAGAAGATGAAGATTTGGAATTCAAAGCTCAGGAGAGAGGCCTTAAGTGGAAATGGAGCCTTATCTACCTGGGTTGCAGATTATGGGTAATGCCAGAAAAATTAATCAGATACACAAAGGATGACCTGAGGGGATGTGAAGGAGAATGATTAACAGCGACAGATGATATAGAAGAATCAAGTTGAATAAGGCCAGCAATGCGATGACCAGTGGAAATGACAATTGCAAGGTGAAAGACTCTTTAGCCTTCATTTACGCCCTGGTTCCAAACAGGAAAAGGAGTACGTCAAGGCTGTATATTGTCACCCTGCTTATTTAACTTATATGCAGAGTACATCATGAGAAACGCTGGGCTGGAAGAAGCATAAGCTAGAATCAAGATTGCTGGGAGAAATAATAACCTCAGATATGCAGATGACACCACCCTTATGGCAGAAAGTGAAGAGGAACTAGAGAGTCTCTTGATGAAAGTGAAAGAGGAGAGTGAAAAAGTTGGCTTAAAGCTCAACATTCAGAAAACTAAGATCATGGCATCTGGTCCCATCACTGCATGGGAAATAGATGGGGAAACAGTGGAAACAGTGTCAGACTTTATTTTCTGGGGCTCCAAAATCACTGCAGATGGTGATTGCAGCCATGAAATTAAAAGACGCTTACTCCTTAGAAGGAAAGTTATGGCCAACCTAGATGGCATATTAAAAAGCAAAGACATTAATTTGCCAACAAAGGTCCATCTAGACAAGGCTATGGTTTTTCCAGTGGTCATGTATGGATGTGAGAGTTGGACTATAAACAAAGCTGAGTGCCGAAGAATTGATGCTTTTGAACTGCAGTGTTGGAGAAGACTCTGGAGAGTCCCTTGGAATGCAAGGAGATCCAACCAGTCCATCCTAAAGCAGATCAGTCCTGGGTGTTCATTGGAAGGACTGATGCTGAAGCTGAAACTCCAATACTTTGGCCACCTCATGCGAAGAGTTGATTCATTGGAAAAGACCCTGATGCTGGGAAGGATTGGGGGCAGGAGGAGAAAGGGACGACAGAGGATGAGATGGCTGGATGGCATCACCGACTGGATAGACATGAGTTTGAGTAAACTCCGGGAGTTGGTGATGGACAGGGAGGCCTGGCGTGCTGATTCATGGGGTTGCAAAGAGTCAAAACAATTGAGCGACTGAACTGAACTGAGGCCCTGGGTTGTTTTGTACCACTTGTAACTCTTTTCCAACTGACCACTCCCTTAGCTATAGACATGTCCAGTGTTGAATGAAAGGCTCCACTTTTTGAAACTGTCTTCCAACCCAACTATATCCAACTTGTTTACAACAAGTTAGCCATTCCTACTAGCCATGCCTTTCTGAACCACAAGTGGATTCTTGAGTAACAGTGAACCAAGTAGAATCTCTTTTTGTCTCCTGAAGAGAATATGGACTATTAACCAATGAAGCCATAAAGCTCTATAAAACTTGGGGGTCATCTCAAGTCACCTATGATTTATTTTACAGAGAGACTTGGAATCTTTAAGTTTGCTTTAAATCAACACTATTCACTTGCTTTAAATTTGGTTGTTGGGATGATTTCTCCCAGTTAAGTTCTCTCCTCCATACAAAAGCCCCATTCAAGTAAACCATGTCTCCAGCCTCTGATATATCTCGTCCTGCCTCCTGCCCTTCTCCCATACACCCATTTTTCTCCAATCACATCACTCATGGAAAATTAATTGTACTCATGGAAAATTAATTGCAAGCAATTAGTCCTGGCTGTCAAAACAAAGAACTGTTCAAAAACTTAAAACCAATACTGGGAACTGGGATTCTCTGCAGACTAGGAAACAGCCCATAAAGTCTAGTTTGCCCGTGTCCTCAAAATATCACCTATTTTACTGCACACAGATCTGCCAAGCTCAAACTTACAATCTACCCATGACTACTGCCTACACCAGAACAGGAAGGAAGGGGTGAGGCTGAGGAAAGGATGTCAGGAGACTTCCAACTTTCAGAGGGTATCTATTTGGCAGTGAGGAAGAAAAGGCTGCTAATAGAGCTAGAATGGAAATTCCTCTTCGCTCTGAGAATAGATCCCTTTATTTCTAAGGACTACCCAGCAAATCCTAATCTGAAGGCAAAGAAAGGGAAGACTCCTCCATACCACTAATTAACTGACTGTGGGCATTCAATGCCATCAGTCTCTTAAAAATCTTGGGCAGGAAAGGACAGAAAGAGGAGAGAAAAAGAATGAGGACATGATGTGAAAAACAGAAGGATAATGGAGGGCAATTTAAGGATGCAGACAAAGAATCAAGAGAGTACAGGGCTTAAGTTCAAAACTCAAAGAAGTGGTATTTCCTGGTGGTCCAGTGGTTAAGAATCCACCATTCAATGCAGGGGTATGCATTCCTTTCCAAAAAATAGCTTATCATAACACCTTGGATGAAAATACTGAGTTTTCATTGTGTCCCAGCACTTTGGTATGCATCATTATTTCATATGATCCTCACAATAATCCTCTAATTTCATTTTTACAGATGAATAAATGAGATGTTTACATACTTTCCCCAAGTTCATGCAGCTAGTTAAGAGCTAAGCTGGATTTTTAATCATCTCTGCTTGACTCACAACCACTTTCCTACACTATTCCCTTTAGAGTCCAAGAACCTTGCCAACTATGGGATCACTTTCTACTCCTCACAGACTGAAACTCAGAAGACAGGGCTATGGGACTGACAAAAATCCACTCACCTACTGTGAGCAAATAACACGCTAATTGTCCTCAAAGGGGATAAAGGACAGAACACATAATGATGAAACCACAGAAATATTAAGTGGTAAATTTCATCAGGTAGGCAATTAAATAGTAATAATGTGCTGGTGTGCTGTGCGCACTGCACTCAGTCGTGTCTGAGTCTCTGCGACCCCATGGACTGTAGCCCACCAGGTGCCTCTGTCCATGGAATTTTCCAGGCAAGAATACTGGAGTGGGTCACCATTTCCTCTCCAGGGGATCTTTCTGACCCAGGGATTGAACCCCTGTCTCCCGTGCATCTCCTGCATGGCAGGCAGATTCTTTAAAGGACAGGACAGATAAAGATTGGCCCACACACAAATGTAAGTCATAAATTGCATCAGGTAGGCAATTAAAGGGCTTCCCTGGTAGCTCAGCTGGTAAGGAATCTGCCTGCCATGCAGGAGACCCTGGTTCAATTTCTGGGTCAGGAAGATGCCCTGGAGAAAGGATAGGCTAACCACTCCAGTATTCTAGGACTTCCCTGGTGGCTCAGATGGTAAATAATATGCTTGCAATGTGGGAGACCTGGGTTCAGTCCCTGGGTTGGGAAAATCCCCTGGAGGAGGGCATGGCAACACACCCAGCATTCTTGCCTGGAGAATCCCCATGGACAGAGGAGCCTGGCGGCCTACAGACCATGGGGTCTCATAAAGTTGGACACAACTGAGCAACTAAGGACAGCACAGGCAATTAAACAATAATAAACGTATGTACTATTTCTATTTTATACCTTTGTAAACCGTTTCTGACCTTCAGAAACATTAGCTGGTGCTAATCTTATCTCCTTTACCTACAGACCTTGAGCCAACTAACTGCATGAGCACAGTGACTCCCATCAGCAACTGGGCACTGCTCTTCTGAGGATGGAATCAGTCCAAGCAGAGTGCAGGTGCTCAACTAATGCCAGGCTCTTTCTCCAAGCACTGCCCAAGCCTGGCATCGAGAGTGGCTCGAGGAGCCCTGCAAATACGTCTACGGAAGGAGCCGAAAGAGAGGAATGCACCGTGATCTCCATCTTCTAATAGGATTCACAAGTTTTGTACGATTGCCTATTTTTCTGAACTTGGCTCTGAAATGAGCTATTATTCTGTTTCACTCTTCTTCACATTATCCAAAATAATTCAATGTCCACCTTTCCCTTTGGGAAAATCAAAGGTTGACACAGCTACCTTTTGAACTCAAGCTGTTAAAGATCCCTTTCTTCTGTTCAAAAAGTTTTACTGATTTTGAAAGGTCTTAGTGATAAAACACAGAGAAACTCAGGGGAAAAGGACAAAGAGAAAGAAGAAGAAAGAGAAAGAATAAAGAGGCCAGAAAAGAAAGAGAAGGAAAAGAGCCCAAGAGGGGCAGAGAGAGGCAAAAGGCTACTGAATGCATAATTGCCAACAGCCTTAGAAACTGGCTCAGGTTACAATCATGGAGCATTATTTTTAAAAACCAAGGGGGAAACATTTACACAAAATCCAAAGGATATACATTCTTTGTTAAAGGCTGGAAAATGACAATGTATTCAATTCATTAATTCATGAATTAGTCTGTGCGATGTTTACTCCCGGCAGCGTTAGCCTTTTAGAGATGAATATTTAAGAGAAAAGGGGAGAAATTCAAAAACCAAAGACAGAAAAAGAACCATTTTTTCCTGTTTTGTTTTCTGACTATTTGTGTGCTGCAGCTATTTGTATAGTGTTGGCAAGATTTAGGGGAAGGGGGTGAATGAAACGGGTGGTAGGGAACCTCCCGAGTCCCTCTTGAAGCCCTCCGTCTCCCAGCTAGGTATAAAAGTCACAAGAATTTCAAACCATTTTCTAATTGTGCTCATAAACAATAGTTTCAAAAGCTGATATGTTATAATAAACACATATTTAGAGTAAATTAGGCCTTAATTATGTTGAGCAAGTTTTATGTTCTCATTAAAACCCGAATCACAACAATAAACATGACTTACCAGCGGAATTAACTCTGCTGCAATTGTCTACTCTTCCCAAACATTCTTTGTGTGCTCTGGCACCACACTTAACACATAAATAACCTTGAAAAAATGTTCCCCTGCAAGGGAAAATCAGAGAGTGATAGGTTAAAAGGTGCAAAATTCTGCCTCTAGGAAACCATTAGCGCCAGGAAGCAGAACAAGAGAACACAGCACTATGCAGAGTCCCCTTAAAGCCAATGGAGAGAACATTCCTGGGTTCTGAAGGAAAGGTCCAGGCACAAGGCCAAGGAATGATCTGATGGATCCAAACTGGTAAGGCAATATACCCATTAGAAAACGTTCTGCCTGGGACCCTAGGAAAGCCGAAACATTTGGCAGTTACACCAGTTCCTTTAAACTGAGAACCAAGACCACGCCAACTGACCTCAGGAGCATCTGGCAGACTCTGCAGGATGTGACCCGGTTGAAGGTGTGCATCTTGAACTCATGGAAGTTGGAGTCTGCGTAGTCTGGCCTTATGTTGGACCTAGACAAAAGGAAAAAGGTAGCATCCTCAAGAAAGCTTCACAACACAGCAGCAGTCTAAGTTCATCAGTTTTACACTGGGTAGAGAAGTGATTCAGGCAAATAGGCTATTAAACACACAATGTTTTCTAAGCCAAATGCTTTGCATTAAAATGCATTAATGCGGATGGGGAACACATGTAAATCCATGGCTGATTCATGTCAATGTATGGCAAAAACCACTATAATATTGTAAAGTAATTAGCCTCCAACTAATAAAAATAAATGGAAAAAAAAATAAAATAAAAAATAAAATGCATTAATGCTTTGCATTAAAATATGCACCAAAATCCAACTGTGTGAGAACCAGCAATATATAAAGACTGAAGCAACCGAATCCAGCTCAGAATTGCATGTTCCCAGGGAACTTTACAGACTGGCCACGTAGGTCAACCTGCCAGGAAAAACACAAAGCCTGAGGGATATTCATGCTGTGTGATGATTTCTTTTTTCTCTAGCCACATCACCAAAATAGAAACTAGCTGCAAGGGGCGGGAGGGAGGGGAAAGGGGTACTGCATTTCCACAGGGTTCCTGTCAAAGTAGGTATATGGATTATGTAACGATATATAAAAGTGAATACAAATTTCCCAAAAGAATTGAAACAAAGCATCAGTCTGATCATTAAAAATGTCCTCCTTAAAAACAACCCAGTTTTCTGGCAATCTAAATAAAAGGTAAACAAAATTACTTTATCATTTATATTTTCTTTATATTATACACATATGCAAAAAAAAAATACTAAGCATACTGCAAAATGACATTCACTGTGCATTTACTCTGTGCCGATACTGTGGTAAAACACAATGTGCTCATTTACACCTCACTTAACCTTCACACCAATCCTAACTGTGAGGCACTAATCAATTCACTAGTTTACAAACAGGGAAATAGAGGCTTGGGTGTGTGTATCCTAAGTCGCTTCGGTCGTGTTTAACACTTTGCGACTCCATGGACTGTAGCCTGCCAAGCTCCTCTGCCCATAGGATTCTCAGGTAAGAATACTGGAGTGGGCTGCCTTGCCCTCCTCCAGGGAATCTTTCCAACCCAAGGACTGAACTCATGTCTTTTATGTCTCCTGCACGGGCAAGCGGGTTCTTTACCACTAGCACCACATGGGAAGCCCCGTCAAAAGTTTACATTAAAGGACAAGGCCGAGCTGGGAACTCCAACCCAGGTCTGTGCTCTGAGCCACCAAAGTTGTAGCGCAAGGAGGAATTCAACAGTATTCACCTTCATATAATTAGATTTTTGTGTTAATAAGTATATGGGAAACTGTTAAGTTTAGTCATTTCCAGAGGGCTTTTTACGTTATTCTTAATTTGTCCATGTTACCAAAGAAAGCAGAAAAATTATGAAAGGATAAATTAAAAATGAATACAGATAGAGGGACACCTAGAAAGCTAAGATGAGGCTCTCTGAGATGTTACAAGTGATCCGCGAGACTGTAGGAAAAGTTTGAGATGAGCCAGGATTTCCCCTTTTATAGCACACAGCGACTCTCAAGCACACACAGCCTTGGCATAATGAAGCATAACGCAGGCGGGCAACCAGGCATCAATCTCTGAGGTACCAGGAGAAGCCTTACGAAAAAACATTCACAAAGGCAATTGGAGTAGCAGGCAGTGATGCAGAAGTGTCAGCAAGGTCAGCCTTGCAATCCATCTGCTGAATATAACCGTGCTAAAAATGAAATCAAATATTAGCGCCATCTGGGATTTCTCTGCTCTGTGCTTCTGGCGACCTCACTTTTTAGGAAAATGCTCCACTGCGTGCTGAAAAGGACGGCCATTTCCATGGAGGCATTTTTGTGTTGCTGATTAAAAATTACAGACTGTTTCTTCAGGAAGGGAAAAGTTGAAGAAAAGATAATGATCTAGAAACAAAACTTCTTTTCACGTTGTTAAAAACAGTGATTCTTGAGTCCATACAGCCAGGCATGGATATGAGCATGGAAACCCATTTCCTCAGCCAGGAAGGCCCATTGTTCATCTCTCTCTGAGCATCAAGGTGACACAGTGAGAGAACTGTCAAACAGCAACTTCGTTCTGGCAAACTTGAAGAATTCATCAGCCTGGAGTTTCAGAATAAAAGTAGGTCTCCTTCAGGCAAGAACTCAAGTAAATAGATAAAAAATAGGTAAGAATTTAATTAATTTTAGAAGTCTACCTAGAACATCCTTCTCTTAGGGTCAGCCCAAGTTATGTGTGTGTGCTGTGTGTGTGTGTTTACCATTTGTATTTAACATTTTCACCAACTAACTAGGAATAAGCTGACTTTTCAGAAGACAAAAGCTGAGCGCAAGATTACACTGAAAGGTTAAAAAGAAAAATCTTACATAAAGAAAAAAAAAATGGAAAATATTGTTGACAGTAGTTGCCATAAGTTAAGTCAGACTTGAAGATGTAGGGTAGAATGTTAGAAAGGAACAGTTGGAAATTTGGGGCTAGTTTTTAACTTAACTGCATATTATTTTAAAAATTTTAAATCAAACACTAAAGAATAAAAGTTAACTCTATGACCCTGCTACTGAGGCACTATAGAATATAAAAGCATGGTTGAAAGCAGGAATCTGAAATCAGACCACCTGGGCTTACATCCTAACATGCAAATCACTAACAGGGTGACCTTGGGCAAGTTAATAAGTACAAAACAGGAATACTAATAAAATCAAACTCAGAAGGGAAGGTAACTTACATAAAGTGCTTAGGACGGTGCCTAGCCCAGAGTTAGTGTTCAATAAGTCTTGGCTCTAATTTATAAATTGCTGATTCTAATTCCACATAATAATGAAGTGATCAGGATAATGCTTTTATGAGTGGTGAAGAGTCCCTTGGTAGCCTTGGGACTGAATCTCTAGAGGGTCCCCATTCTCCTAGGAATTTCACTGCAGGAAGGTTGTTGTATGTTCAGTGTCCTTGGGACCAGGAATCCATATGTAATGATTTAAGCACATTAAGAAATAGGGTTGCTCAGGGAAGGATATGTATGCAAAAAGTCCAGGGAATTAGATGAAGTCATATCAATCACCAACTAAAGATAAGAGAGATGTCAATACACATGGGGATGCAGAAACCAAAGACAGTAAGTTGGCTGAATGGGAAGAGCTGGAAAGGCAGGCTGAAGCAGAAGAGGATAAAGAAGCATCAGGTTTATAGATTTGATAACACAAGGACAGAAACAATCAAAAGTAGAATTTATTACACACCTCTAATGCACCAGGCACATTAACTGACTCTTCATATATTTTTTCACATTTACTTCCCATAATAAACCTATAAGGTAGAGTGATTCATTCACTTCAGACTTATTAAGCACCTACATGTAGACAGCCCCTGAAGCAGGAACAGAAAGAAGAGTCCTTGAGCTGGAGACCAGTGGGTGAAAAGCGGGGGATGTAGGAGGTGAGTAAGAGTGGCTGGCAGGGCCAAGGCAAGAGTTGATGTCTTCAACAGGGATTGACATCACATTTTCACTAAGTCACTTCAGCCGTGTCTGACTCTTTGTGACCTTGTGAACTGTAGCTCGCCAGGCTCCTCTGTCCATGGGGATTCTTCAGGCAAGAATACTGGAGTGGGTTGTCATTTCCTTCTCCAGACATCACATTTAGTTGACCCCTCAAAATCTCTATGACTACTATGTAGAGAATTCCTTGCAGTGCAGCAAAAGTGGATAGAGCAAGACCAAGTATGGGGTTGAGCTGACTGCAGATGAGAACTGGACCTGTTATCGGTCAGCTCACTTGCCTGGTCATACAGCTATAGAAAAAGGATTCCATTTAAGTAGCTGCTTTGTTATACTACAGTTTACTTATGAGAACTTGGGTGGAATCTTACAGATCCTATTTCTTTTGCTTAATTTAGGGCCCATTATTAATACAAGTAGGCTACCCGTGTTTAATCAGTCAATCAAATATTTATAGAGCAAGGCATACTGATGCTCTTGGGGCTTCTATAACCTTTCTTGATCTTCTCTGACTGTCATCTTGTCCTCTGGCTCCATGTGGGAGCCAAGTTGAGACCATACAACTTGCCTAGCCTGGGCAATCCTCCCCATCCTGCAGATCTGCATTTCAACCACTCCTCAGGCATCTCAAAATGCAGCACATACAAAACTCAACCCCTCACCTTTCCTAACATACCTGATTCTTTTTTTAAAAAAAAATACAAAGCCTTGTGTGGAGGGCTGATCTTTAATAGATAACAGCAATTGAGCTGTTAAGTATGAAATCCTGATGCAACACATCTGATTTTAATCAAGTTCTGATTTCAATCTATTACCATTCACTCCTTCTAGGAGGGAAACTCAAAGAGGCATGATGAATTTTTCCCTTTCCCTGACATTCTCTACATATTCATTTTCTCTTAACCTCTCCTCTGCTCCAATTTCTTCTTCCCTGAGACCATGACCAACTTCTACTGATTCAACCTTTAAAATACCTCCTCTAAAATGCAGGTTCCATTCTCTCTTCTCACTTCCTAATTCAAATCCTCAGTATCTCCCAACTAAATTGTGACAATGACCTTAATTATTCCATCTCCTACTTTCTCTGTTTAAGGCCATCTTTCCTACTATTTCCAGACTCACTTTTAAGAATGAAAATATAATATGTCACTCCCTCCTTTGAATATGTCACTCCCTCCTTTGAATATGTCTACTGATTACTAACGCCTATGGAGATAAAGATAAATCTTCTAGCAATGGCATGAAGAGTTTTTAAGCTCTAGCTTTAGCTACCACTCACCTGCCCCTTCTTTCCCAAACACTCACAAGCCTTACACTATAAACATGCAGATCTTACCACATTTCTCAAGCATATTCTTCTTGTCTATAATCCTGGGTTTTATAATCCATTCACTCTAAATGTTTCCCCTAACTTATAACTGCTAATTTACCTGGTTACTCACTTAGGACCAGATTTTAAAAGATGAGACTCCTTTGGATATTTTCTTTGGGTCCACATGATTAAGATAGTGATTATCAGTATCATTTGGATTCTCAAAGTACTTTTTTGGTCTTCTAGTACAATACCACCTTGTATTGGAACCACTAACTATCTGCTTCCAACAATCAGAAACCTGTTCTATGCTATTTATGTCTATATTACCAAGACTTAGCTCAATGTTTCCTATCTATATATATTAAGCTTATAGTATTGAATAAATTAACAAATATTCCTATCTATAATATTAAGTATTCTGCTACTTAAAGGAAAAAGAACTAAAAAAGAAAAAGCATAGTTGTCATACCCTCAGAAAGATGTCCACTGAGTTAGAGAAGCAAAAACTCATATCCATGAAATAACAAAACTTATAATTAAGGATCAAAGAAATAAAAAGTGGAAATCAATTAGTGGCTAAACAATAAGAGAAAGTCAGTGGTGTTTCGTAGATAAAGGAAAGGGAGGAAGTGGCATAATTTTGGAGAGAAAACAAGATTTAACACTCAAAATTGAATATCAAGTGTTCATAGGACAATGGACAGATACCATCTATGACATTGTAATAGTTAATATTATGTCTCAACCTGACTGGTCCATGGATTGCCCAAATTTTTGGTCAAACATCATCCTGGGTGAAGATATTTTTGGACAAAATTAACACTTAAGTCTGAGACTGCGTAAAGCAGTTGCCCTCCCTAGTGAGAATGGGTCTCATCCAATCAGTTAAAGGCCTGAATAAAATAAAAAGGCTGACCCTCCCACAAGTGAGAATTATTTCTACCTGAATACCTTTGAACTGGGACATAGACATTTTTGCCTTCAGACTCAAACTTAAACAACGGCTTTGTCTCGGTCTCAAGTCTTCAGGTCATAGGAAAGACCCATGCCATCAGCTCTGCTGGTGGCTTTTGAAGTCATACTGGACAATACATTTTTGGATCTCCTGAGTCTCCAGCTTGCTGACTCACCCTAGAAATCTTGGGGCTTGCCAACCTCCCCACATGCATGAGCCAATTCCTAATGACATATAATACATATGCACACATACACACACATACACACACACCCCATTTGTTTTGTTTCTATGAAGAAATCTAATACAGAGACACTAGAAAGTAACATTAGATAGGACTGCTGTTCTTCTTGTTCAGTTGCTAAATTGTATCCAACTCTGTGTGACTCCATGAACTGAAGCACATCAGGCTCCTCTGTCCTCACTATCTCCCAGAGTTTGCTCATATTTATGTCCATTGAGTCAGTGATGCTATCCAACCATCTCATCCTCTGCTGTCCCCTTCTCCTTTTGCCTTTAATCCTTCCAAGCATCAGGGTCTTTGCCATTGAGTTGGCTCTTTGCATCAGGTGGCCAAAGTATTAGAACGTCAGCTTCAGCATTGGTTCTTCCAGTGAATTCAGGGTTCATTTCCTTTAGAGTTGACGGGTTTCTAAGTCCAAGAGACATGGACTTGCAGTCCAAGAGATTCTCAAGAGCCTTCTCCAGCACCAGAATTCAAAAGCATCAATTCTTCAGTGCTCAATCTTTTTCAGGTCCAACTCTCACATCTGTACATGACTACTGGAAAAACCATAGCTTTGTCACAAAGTGATGTCTCTGCTTTTTAATACACTGTCTAGGATTGTCATGGCTTTCCTTCCAGGGAACAAGTGTCTTTTAATTTCATGACTGAAGTCACCATCTGCAGTGATTTTGGAGCCCAAGAAAATAAAATCTGTCACTGCTTCCACTTTTTTCCCTTCTATTTGTCAATAAGTGATGGGACTGGATGTCGTGGTTTTAGTTTTTAAAATGTTGAGTTTCAAACCAGCTTTTTCACTTTCTTCTTTGACCCTCCTCAGGAGGCTCTTTAGTTCCTCTTCATTTTCTGACATTAAAGTGGTATCATCTGCATATCTCAGGTGGTAGATAGGATTACTGGGGCCAATTACCAAAGGAGGGAATAGAAGCAATACTAAAGTTCAAATTTGTCAGCCTCCATAATATTTTCCTTGACATCCCTAAGCCAACTTAATATGAACCACCTAGGCTTTCACTAATTTTGTGCAACCTCTAAAAGAAATTACCACATAGCATAAAAATTGCTTGTCTGCAGGTCCATCTTCCTGCTGGCCTATGGGTGCTTGAAAGCAGGGGGCTTGGCTTCTCCTTTTTAACTTGTCTCCCCTTTACAGTTACCAAACATTCGACTAGGAAAATGAACTGCCAGGCATTTATGGTCAATGAAAATCAGAAAAATATGCTTTTCCTATAGCATTAACTTTACTTTTCAGAAGGCTGCCTTTGCCGCACTGTCAGATGGAAATTTGGACAGAGTACAGTAGATATAGAGACATTTTTACTATGCCAAAAAATTTTATCTCCCATATAAAATAAAGCTGAAGAAAAACATAATGCTTAACTGAATTTCACTTAAATGCTATAATTTGTTTATTCACCTACAACCTCTCCTTTGTGAGAAAACAACATTTAATCTTTTTATAACAACTACAATTCAATTCACAGATACAAATATATTTCAGTAGAAAAGTATGACAGTGGAATTAGTAATACCAGTTCAGTTCAGTCACTCAGTCATGTCTGATACTTTGTGACCCCATGGACTACATCACGCCAGGCTTCCTGTCCATCACCAACTCCCAGAGCTTGCTCAAACTCATGTCCATCGAACTGGTGATGCCATCCAAACATTTCATCCTCTGTCGTCCCCTTCTCCTCCCGCCTTCAATCTTTCCCAGCATCAGGGTCTTTTCCAATGAGTCAGTTCTTCCCATCAGGGGCCAAAGTACTAGAGCTTCAACTTCAGCATCAGTCCTTCCAAAGAATATTCAGGATTGATTTCCTTTGGGACTGACTGGTTGGATCTCCTTGAAGTCCAAGGGACTTGCAAGAGTTCTCTCCAACACCACAGTTCAAAAGCATCAATTCTTCAGCACTCAGCTTTTTTTATGGTCCAACTTCCACATCCATACATGACTACTGGAAAAATCATAGCTTTGACTAGACAGACCTTTGTTGGCAAAGTAATGTCTCTGCTTTTATTTTTTTATTTTTTGCTTTTTAATATGCTGTCTAGGTTGGTCATAGCTTTACTTACAGGGAGTAAGCGTCTTTTAATTTCACGGCTGCAGTCACCATCTGCAGTGATTTTGGAGCCCCTCAAAATAAAGTCTGTCACTGTTTCCATAGTTTCCCCATCTATTTGCCATGAAGTGATGGGACCAGATGCCATGATCTTAGTTTTCTGAATGGTGAGTTTTAAGTAGCTTTTTCACTTTCTTCATTCACTTTCATCAAGAGACTCTTTAGTTCCTCTTCACTTTCTGCCATTAGGGTGGTGTCATCTGCATATCTGAGGTTATTGATATTTCTGCCAGCAATCTTGAGTCCAGCTTGTGGTTCATCCAGCCAGTCATTTTGCATGATGTACTCTGCATAGAAGTTAAATAAGCAGGGTGACAATATACAGCCTTGACGTATTCCTTTCCCAATTAGGAACCAGTCTGTTGTTCCATGTCCGGTTCTAACAGTTGCTTCTTGACCTGCACACAGATTTCTCAGGAGGCAAGTAGGGTGGTCTGGTATTCCCATCTCTTGAAGGATTTTCCACAGTTTGTTGTGATCCACACAGTCAAAGGCTTGGTGTAGTCAATGAGGCAGAAGTAGTAATATATTAGTAATACAGCCAGCTATTATTTTAAAATTTTATATATTTAAACAATATTTTTCTCAATTTTAACTATAAACTATTACCTTTTAGTAATCTAGTTTTAGAACACAGGAAGTAAATATGGCAAAATGAAATAGTTTACAATGATCCTGAGTAATTACAGAGGAAGATGAGAATCATCTTATCACATCATTCTCTCTCATGCCTTGTCAGTATTACCAGATCAAGGATTCAGTTAGCATCTGGGTACCGTCTCCAAATGAAAAATAAAAAAAGTCACCATTACAGGCACTGTGACAGTTATGTAAAATACAAAATAGATTATTTTATCATACTGTATTAAATGTTGAAAAAAATAAATAAATAAAAGTTGAGCAAGAGAGCTGGAAATATAAGTTAATACTTTGAAAAATACTTGTCTGAATGTAGCAGGTATTTCTGTGTACCAAAAATACATAGAAAAGTAAAAATATTTACAAACTTAGCTACATGTGGCAATATTGCTGAAATTCAGAAAATACACATTTTGATAAATAAATGCCAGGCATAAATTACACTGTAAATGTCCTATAAGAAAATGCTGAACAATCTTAATTATTCCATGTATTACTCTACCAAGTTATTTTATTTTCTGACATCACAAGATGACATATTGCATCATGCATCATTCTATTAGCCTCTATTACTTTAATTAATAAATTAAGAGATTTATTTATAATTTAATACATTTAAGTAAATTAAATTATTAAAGGCAATAATTTACTATGTTTTCCAAATTTAAAAAAATTATATATATAACATATATATAAAACAATTTCTCTGATTAATAAAGAACTGAAAGAGCAATAGACCATCTCGATGGATGTCAAAAAAAAGGCTTTAATAAAATGTATCATGAGCTTCTTATGAAACGCTATGTGAACCACATGCTAAACTAGATGTTAAGGGATAATTTCATAACACAATAAAGAATATTACACTATGACAATTTAAAACATATGCAAAATGCTATCACAATCACTAAAGGTTCCTGAAGTCAACTGTACTACTCAACACGAGTCTAGAAGATCTGATCAATATGACAAAAATAATAAACATGAGCGATAAATATTGTAAAAAAAAATACACAGAAGTATCATTTGGAGGTGATATTATTCAGACTACTAGGAAAAGCCAAGAGAAGAAACTCAAATCTAACGAAACTAATAAGAGAAAAAGACATACTAGATGGTATCTGAAAAAATTCATCTGTAAGATTCCAGTGTTGTCCACCAGTAAAATGCAGTAAAGGGTGTAGTGTTTTTACCTGCCAAAATTCCTCAAGTCTCATAGTTCAAGGATTTTGGGGGGCTGGTCCCACAGGAACTGAATGCCAGCAAAGTCAATCACAATCACTAAAAATTCCCTGAAGGAAAGTAGGTGCTCATCACAAACCACATGGATTGTTTCTTTAAAAGAAGTTTAGGCAGCCTGGCACAATGAAATTCAGTACCTCTGACAAACCAAATAACCTTACCACTTAGCACCACAGGGACAGGGAACATTTCAAAACCCAAAAACATTTCAAAAGTTTCCAGATGCCAGTCAAGGTCTAAGCCTGAAAGCAAACCCTTTAAAAGATATCAAACTCAAGCCTGCCATGTTAAAGCTTTCCTGAACAAAAATGTCTAAGAAAAATCACAGCATAAAATGTTCAGGCTCTGGATGAATAAAATTTAAAAATTAACTGAGGGAAATTAAAAAAATTCAAGTAAATAAAAGCTACATACCAAATTCCTGAATAAGAACCTTGCATATTTTATTATAAATACACTTTCCTCAAGTTAATTTATAAATTTAAAACAATTCCTTTCTCTCAAAACAACACATTGACACACACACAAACACAAATATACAATGAGAATCTTCTGAACTTGACAAATGATTATAAAATTCAACTGGAAGAATAAATGTGTGAGACTAGTTGGGAAAGTTTCAAAACTAAAATGAATTATTCTAGAGGTTATGTGGAAAGCCATCATCCCCTAAGAGATATTAAAATGTTTTAAAGCTGTTATTAAATCTGTAAGGGACTGATAACAGAACAGAAAGATCAATAATAAAGTCTTCAAGGCAATCATGCACGTGCAAAAGCTCAGTATGCAATTTTTGTAGCAGGCTGTTCATTTATTTGTCTATTCAAAACAAATAAATAAATAAAACTTAGAATCTGATACCAGGTGGTGGGATACAATGGTAAGTAAAAAAGAGTAAAGTCTCTGCCTGTTTGGGGAAAAGAAATAACTAAATAACTCTACAAACAATTGTGAAACAGCAAGAATAACAAGTGCCACAGAGAAAAACAGTGTTAGGAAAACTTACAACTTGGAATGTGACCTTGACAAAAGATTATCACAGAGGGCTTTCTTACAGAAGCAATGCTTGAGCTGACATCTAAAGGTGATAGAGAGTTCAGATGATGAAAAGGAAAAAGAAGAATGTTCCAGACAGAGAAAAACTAACATTATAAATATGTTTCAGAAAATATATTTACAGCTTTTTTAAAATGTTAAGGAAAGACATTTCTGTCACCCATTTTATAATGAAATAAAGTTTAGGCAATTCAATAGTTATATTATTTATTTGATAAAGGTGTATTATATGCCTGTGATGGGCTGTGAATACAGTCAGCAATAAGAAATAGTAACATAGTGAGCTGCCCTCATGGAGCTTATTTAAGTGTCAAGTTTATCTGTAAGTCTATATTTTAACGTAAAATTTAGAGAGAAACCTGAAATTTGTTCTAAGCAAAAAAAAAAAAAAGTACTTGAAGAAAATATTGATGACTACTTACAGAGTCTTTAAAGGTAGAAAATAAAGATGGCAGGATTTATTTATTTGTAAAACTCAAAACTTTTCCTTGAGTAAACAACAAAAATTAAAAGAAAAAGCAAGTAAATATCTGTAATTTGCATGATAAAAGATTAACATCCTTGCAATATATAAGAGCCCTTGAAACCTATAAGAAAAAAAATGAACATTCCAATTGAAAAATTAGCAAAGAGATTAACAGGAAGATTTATTTTAAAAAGAAATTAAAACAATCAAATACATGAAACATGTTTAAGCTACTAGTGACCAAAAGAAATGCAAGTTTAAGTAAGATATCATTTCACATATCAAACTGGCAAAAGAGAAAAAAGAAAAAGAAAAAAGATAACACCCATCATGCAGGAAGCTACAGAAATATCTGAAAACTTACAGATGTATTAATCTTCTGACATAAAATTCTGCTTATTAGAAATAATCAGGAAGGGCTCCCTAGAACATATTTAATAATTAAAATTGGCATTGATTTAATGAAAAATAATGAAATAGGTAAATTATAGCATATCTATAGATGGAATATTACACAACAATTAGAAATGATAAAGTGGACATAAATATTAACCAAGAAAGATATCTGCAATATATTAAAGGAGAACAACTTGATACCAGATATATCCAGAATCATGATTAAGACATAGCTGCTCACTAACATACATATGTGAAAATATAAACCAAGAGAGGCATTAGGAATTATAAATGATTTTTTAAATTTTAGAATATCTGTGTTATCTAAATACTTTACAATGAACACACATTGTCCAATTTATTCCATCTCCTCTTTCCAGAGACAAAAAGAACAAATACAACCACAACAGCCCATACAAGCTTTAAAACAGGTTAAGCAACCTGACTCAAATACACAGGTAATAAGTCAGTGAACAGAATCTGATTCTAAGATTTGTCTCAAAGCCTGTGTGTTTAATCACTATGCTAAAAATATCACAAGACAATTGAAAAGTAAAGACCAACTGAACTGAATTAAATGCTTTCAGCATATATGAAAATATTTTTGATACAAAAGAAGCCATTACAAATGAATGATAATACAATGATAAACTGATCCATAGAAAACTCGACAAAGAATATGAACAAGGAATTCATAAAGAAAAACAATTCGTTGACAAGCCTGTGACAAACGGTTCAGCCTCAAGAGTAAATGTAGAGTGACGGATGTTCTAGAACATGGGAAGGCTACAGCAGATACATTGTTTGGAAACCATCATTCCTGGACACTGATTGCCTTGTTCTCCCCTACTCACCCTTCTTAGGGATGTGATCTTTCTGATGCTGCATTTACTCTAAGAACCAACAGAACTCATCATTTTTAAACACTCCCATGAACAGGCGCACACAGACTATTAGCGCTTCAGCGTGGAAGGTAGCCCCAAGTATAGAAGGCTAGAACTGCATGACTGGAAGGTCCTGGAACAGGCAAGATGCTGCCCCACACGGGTGAAGCGAGTTACAGCTGTGGGCACAAGAAAAGCTAGTTGAACTACGGTACATTTCTTCCTGCTCTAACCTCTGTCAGTAAGATCTTCTATCTTTGATTAATTACAAAGGATTCTATTTTTTGTTTGTTTGTTCTGTTTTTGGCTAAAATAGAGCCCATGAGAAAAGTTTGGTTTAAAAAAAAAGACAGAAAATTAAAGCAATATTATTTTTTACAATAAAAACTGTTAACAAGTAATGCCTAATGATAAGGTACTAGGTAAATATATTGTGATACTTTCAAATAATGGAAAAATAGCCATTTAATCATTTTAGAGAAGCATTTTCACAAGAAAACATAAGCACAGATGTATTCTAGAAACAGTGTACATGTGTGTGTGTATCTGTATGTATGGATCTGTTACCATAAAAAAACAATATAACACATATAGGAAAAGAGGAATTAGAACCAAAATAGAGTCTTATAGCATCATGTAATGTTCCTTCATTGTACTTGTAACAATTTCCGTTTTTACATTTCTTCGTATGATTAGTTGATTACCGCTTATCTCTGCCCAACCCCCACTCCCGCAAACATTTTTAAGCTCCATGGGGCTGGCGCTATGTCAGATTGTGCTTATCACTGTACTCTGGCATTATGTGCATTGCCTAACATAAGCAGGCATTCAACAAATGTGTCAGTGTTTAGTGAAGTATTGAAAGTAAAATAAAGTTAGTATACACATGTATCCCAAAATATAATTGATTAATTGTTAAACATGTTACAAGACTAGTTCTATTTTTCCTAGTAACCAAAGAGGAAAGCAGAATCTCTTGAAAGATAATTGTATAAATTTTCCTGGCACCAAAGTGTAAGAAAAATTTCTCTGATATGTTTTTATAAAAGGGACGCTGTTTGAGATACATAGACAATGTCTTCAGTAACACCATTATAAATACAGTTGTATACCTGCTCCTTTTAGCCCTCCCTGAAATGAGTCACGGGCATAATGCAGAAATACTGCTCAGTAGAAGCAATTTTACAGGGGGCCTTTCAGGACCTATTCTATCTGTGTATCATCACTTAACAGCCATCATCTCCCCTAAAGTCAGATACCAACTGTGGCTAACCAAATATCTTTCAAATTTGAGTTAATAACTCCAAACATAAAAATTATCTGTAGATAAAACAAACATTTATGCTGAATATTCAAATACTAGAACTGGAGGGGTAACAGTCCTCATTATTTGGAAGAAATGTCTAAAATAGATGAAAGGCTATTATCTTAATTGATACTTGTTTACATAAATCAATTCTCCATGAGGAATAAAGACAGGTCGGATACAAAATACACAAATCCCAGAGTTCAAAAAAGACTATAGAGTTGTGTGAAATAGAAACGCCATCCCCCACAAGCAGGAAATATCCATCATCTCCCTGGACATAGCATCTCATGAGATGAAGTATCTCGTTCACCCTTAGAATCACCCATTAAACACTCAAGAATGTTCCAGTAGTGCATCCAGGTTGTGTGTGGTTTTTTTTTTAAACCAAGTTTCAAGCACTTTCTGAGGTCTCCAGTTTTGAATAAGCATACTTCAACCAAGTAAAATCTTAGCCAAAAATCAAAATAAGATTAATCCTTTTTTTTAACCTCAAATTCAGGTTTTCCTATAAGATATAACTTTAAAAATCTAATTAAACAGTGTTTTTTCCCTTTGTTAACACGAAAAAAATTCAGAATAAAATCCAAATTTTATTTTTAAAATAGTCTACAATGTGAAATTAACTCCAGAAAATAGGTAATGGATAAATACAAAAGACATTATTCATACAATCTTTCAATAACTATTATAAATCTTTACCTGTTTTTTTAACAATTTGTCCTCACAACATGGTACCATACTAATGACACTTCTGGCTATTTGCAAAGGGGAAAAAAAAAAGAAAAAGAAAAACAGATCCTTCAAAAAACAATGTAAAACAAAGCAGAGTCCAGAAGGAACATCTTCACCTACTCCTAAGGATTTAGAAAAGTAACAAAAACAAAAAAAGAGATTTATAAATCACATCCAAATCTTATTCTTTGTATTCCAAATCACATACAGTCTTTTATCTAGGGAAATGAATAAATACTTTCAAAATACCAATAAAAATAAGATAATGCTTGGCTCTGAAAAATAGTATTTTCTTATCTAATATAAATAGCAGTTCTTTATTTCATTCAATGTTGATTTTATAATAATTTTAAATATGCATCCATCACTGAATTTCTGTGACATCTCAAAGAAATTATTGAATGAAATATAAAGTCAGTTAAATCCATAATAAATTTAAAGTGGGAAAAATGTCAGACTACATATAATTTTGTCTTTGTTAGAAACTTGATGTCTGGCTTATGGCACATAACACCTCTTTCTATTTTTAGTCTCCTCACCAATCAAAGAACTCTATCTATCATCCCTGTTACAGAAGGAAGGCCATGGTGCAGGAGTGGGAGAAGGAAGAGGGTCACCATTTGTTGGACCTTGTTTCATTGAAAACTCAGCTTTGTTCTGAAAATAAAGTGAAAGCGCATGTATGTACATCTTACTAAATTTTACTTATTAAATAGTGAAAAGCATTATTTAAATGCTAGAGGCTATATCTACTATTAGTGTTAGTATTGTCATAAGTAACAAAGATACAGCAGAAAACCCTGAGGTATCATAAAGATAGAACAAAAAAATGATGATCCTACCCATCACCATATCCTGAATCAAGGGGAATAAAGCTCTTCTTGTTATAGACAGTTAATAAGCATTAAAACTTATTTGTTCATATAGTCAACAAATTAACTGAATACCTATGACATGCCAGGCACTTTTTAACACTGGGCACACAACAGTAAATTTATGTGACCCCTACAATCATGGAAATGGCAACCCACTCCAATACTCTTGCCTGGAAAATCCCATGGATGGAAGAGCCTGGTAGGCTACAGTCCATGGGATCGCAAAGAGTTGAACACGACTGAGCGACTTCACTTCACTTACAATCGTGTACCTGCAGTTAATTTGGATTGCCTTGCCTTACTTCAATTTTTCCATAAAAATAGATTGTTTATACTCTTGGGGGAGGGGGAGAAGGAGAGGGGGAGAGACAGAGAGAAAGGAGAACAGCCAAGCATCTCCCACTGTTAGCTATTCCATGTAAGGGATAGGCCCTAGGAATTAGGATTTTCTCATTCTCTGGTCCCGTAGGTCTATAACATGATACAAAGATTCAAGATAACATCTATTAAGAATGCTGGTGGGCACAGTAAATTTAAGTTCTTGTAGCACATTTTACATTAAGTCTGATAATACAAGTCTGTTGCTGAACTAACATGTTTTAGAAACATATGGTGATGGAGATGATACCGCTATGAAGTGGTATTCAGAAACAATAGAAGGAAATTGAAAAGGTATCACAAGAACTTGCTCTACAAATTCTATGATGATTGTATATTAAAAAAATTTTTTAATCCATCCTCTGCATACAAAGTTTCTGTTTTACAATAAACTCCATGTGTGGAAGTTCAGCATAAATTGAGCAGGACTTCAGTATAAATTTTGTACGAATTGAGGCTACTATCTTTATCAAAACCAAAATCATTATTCAACAAAAGGACTCTAAAACGTTAAATACACCTATTAAAGAAGAAGATTATTAACATTACTGTGACATAACAGACAACCAAAAGAGATTTTTTTTTTAAGTGGTTGGTAATATTCTAGGCCTGTGGGACACACAGGTTGACGAAGACACACACCGTCTCCAAGCTTGCCATAAGGTTGTAGAGAAAGACACACAAACTGACTTGTGAAGCAAGGAAAACCTTGATCAAGGGGCTTCCCTGTGGCTCAGTGGTAAAGAATCTGCCTGCTAGTGCAGGAGACATGAGTTTGATCCCTGATCTGGGAAGATCCCACACGCCACGAAGCAACTAAGCCGGGGCACCACAAATATTGAGGCTGTGCTCTAGAACCCAGGAGCCACAACTACTGAGCCCTCATGCAGCACCTACTGAAGTCTGAGCCTGACATCAAACTACATAAATAAAGCAGGAACCTCAAGCTAATTCTCAGCGTCACCCAGCCACAGAGCAGCTGAGGGCTACTGCTTATGCAACCTGTTCTATGTCTCTAAGTAGTTTGGTGGTGTATATATGTGTGCACATGTGTGCTAAGTCACTTCAATCATGTCTGACTCTGCAACCCCATAAATCCAAGCCCACCAGGCTCCTCTGTCTATGGGATTCTCCAGGCAAGAATCCTGGAGGGGTTTGCCATGATGTCCTCCAGGGGATCTTCCCGACCTGGGGATCCAAACTGCATTTCTTGTGTCTCCTGCACTGGCAGGCGGGTTCTTTATCACTAGGCACCACCTGGGAAACCCCAGTTTGGTGGTGGTGTTTCCCAAATGTTTCTGAAAAAAAACAAATCCTATCCTGAGATTACTATCTGGGTGTCTAAAAGAAATGACAGTGAAAAGGGGTTTTGAGATAGCCTGTTGCTGTTTTCAGGTGTGCTGAGAATATGCAGTGTAGTCTGAATCCAGCCTCATTCTCTCCACTGTGAAGTATTAGATTAATCCTCGATTCCTGACTTTCTGTTGAATGTTGGTTTTTTTTTCCTTCAAAACTAATTACATTAGAGAAACTAGAGTAAAATATTCTGCAAAGCACACCTTTCTGACTATCCTTGTCAATGGACTTCAAATTGTCCTGTGATTTGGGATTCTCAGTCCTACAATCCCTATCCATTGTAAAATAATTTAAACTCCCAAATGAGGCCCAAAGCACACAGAACAGTAAAACTCAAGTGGCTACTTCCCAAACAAAAATTGGAACAGTCTCACTGGCTGGAAATAAATGAATGTGCCAGTCTAGCTCGAAAAAAGAAAGACATAACCACCCTCCAAAAAATACCAAGACACTCTAGCAAATGGATTCAATGTCAAAAAAACGAACAAACAAAAAAAAACATTTTGGGGCTACTATGCTCTGGACAATGTGTAATAAAAATACAGTTAAACCCTTGAACTTCGGGTTGCTCTGAGGATAAAAGAGGACCTGCCTAAGCCAAAAGAGCCCTCCAAGCCCCAACACTGGGTGAAGATCCAAGGTTCACAGAAGCATCGCACACAATTTCTTCTCGTAGACTTCCCCCAGTGGGCCTTGCCTCGGCTCCCAGCCACAAGCATCATGGGCCCAAATTACTGCCATCCCCTCCAACTCAGACTTGTGTCTATGCCCTTCAGGGTTCTCTCCCCACACAGACTGGCAGAGCTGAGCACCCTATAAAAATGCTGCAGCCCTCAGCTCAGCCTGTAAGTCAGTCTTCACTGTGTGCCACCATCCTCCATTTGGACCCCTCCTGCTTGTGTTGGTTTACACCTAGATCCTCCCTTTGGGCCTGATCCCTCCACAGACTGCCAGCTCAGTGAGAGAGTTAACTTGGTTTTGGTTTCTTTATACTCCCAGAGATTGCCTTTTAGCCTCACGCACGAAAACCTGTGGGAAATAACCAATCAGGCTCTCAGCCACGGTATGCCACCTTGACCCTGGCCTGTGTTCATCTGGGAGGAAAAATAAAAACTATCAGCATCAGCAGCCTCTTAGGATCTGGAGCATCATGATGGCTGCTTTCAGCATATTTTCTCATTTAAAGTCACAACAACCTATGAAATAAGCACTATTAACTCCATTTGTAGATTATGAAACAGGTTCAGAGAGCTTAAATAACTTTTTGAGGGTCACCTAATGAGAAAAGTGTCATGATTTAAATGTTGTCCAGTGACTTCCAAAGTTAACACTTCCAACTTCTCATTGTATGACTTTCAGTTCAACATAAGAGACAAATTTTAGGAGTCTTGGTCTCTGGGGAACTTGGATGTGGCCCATCCCTGGGATCACAATCAGAAAGGAAGCACCAGTCTATTAGGTGTTTTCAGCAGGGCACAGCCCTCAGCTTAGGCTTGTAGTCACACCAAATCCCCTTAGCTCAGAGCTCCAACCATGGAACGTCTGCATTTTTACCACCCCACTCCATATCCCATGCCAGTTCCCAGGAGGCATTCAGTATCGCAAGTGGTTTCAGGGTAATGTTTCCAGTTTGCAAGCCAAAGCTTTGTTAGACCACACAGGGCACCAAGTAGCTTGGCAGGCCAGCCTACAATTTAGTAGACCTAGCTCTCCCTTGAACATGAGGGTACACTGGTACAATTAAACACTGTTATCAGTCACCCTATACGATGAAGATGCTCAGTCATATCTGACTCTGCAACCCATGGACTGCAGCCCACCAGGCTCCTCTGTCCATGGGATTTTCCAGTCAAGGATACTGGAGTGCTTTGCCATTTCCTTCTCCAGGGGATCTTCCCAACCCAGGGATCAAACCCAGGTCTCCTGTACTGCAGGCAGACTCTTTACAGAGAGGGGCTTATTCCTTTCCCATCCCTAAAAGAATTTGGGGTCATGTGTCCCATTTTTCCATCTTTCTGTTTGTGGCATCATGATGTTTATGGATAAACCATAGTGGAAAGGAATATATTAAAAAAGAAGATAAATATATTTGTATATATCTTCTTTAGTTTTTAACATTACACACACACACATATATATATAACTGAATCACTTTGCTATAGAACAGAAAGTAACACAACATTGTAAACCAACTATACTCCCAACACTGTGAAGTGTTTATTGTAACAGTTAAATAAAGTAACAGTATTTACCATTTTATGATTTTCTAATTGAGATTCAGAAAAGTTAAAGAACTTAGTCAAGCTCATGAAACTACTAATAGGCTGAGTTCTGATTTGGCTTATAAAAACTACCCAACACTAAAGGATTTAAAAATCACCACATAGGTCGACTGAAATATCTTACATCAGAAAATAACATCTCCAGAAGTACTGTCCCATCATAAGCTCAAAGGAAGCTATCTCACATCAGTCTCAGTTCTAAACCATCCTTCCTGGTCGTGAATATCCTTATTTCTTCCCTCCACTCCAAACACTGTCTACCGCTATAACTTGGTCCTCACCTTTTAAGACTTTCCCTGATCACAGAAGCCTTACATGATCTGTCCTTTATCTAAAATCATGGGGAACTTACTCTTTTATTTTTACTCGGATGGTCCAGTCATTCTTTTATTCAGCAACTATTTATTAAATGCTTAATGTATTCAAAGAACTATGTAAGGTAAAAAAAAAAAAAAAGGTGTATGGCCCCTGGCCTAAAGGTCCTTTCAAACTAGGATGGAGATATAGGCATTAAAAGAAGCAGAACTAATAAAAGCATTCCCCAAAGGCACAAGATATGGTGGAGAATAAAGGAGAGATTAGTTAACCCTAGTACAGGTTGGGATGAGAGAGGGCATGAAAAGAGAGCAACTGCCTTAGATCTGAGTCTTGAAAGATGAAAAGGGGTCCCCTGGCAGAGCTCAGGAGGAAATAGGTCCCAGGCCAGTAAAGAACACTGTGATCAAAGGCCCAGAGGAACAAAGGAGCTGAGCATGTTCTGGCAGCTCCCTGGAACTCAGCCTGGTTGCAGCACTGGATATGGTCAAAAAGGAGGCTGAACCTGGGCATGAGCCAGACTGCAGATGCCCCATCTGTGCCTTCTCCAGGAATCTGATCTTATTTTGTGGGCATTGAGAGACCACTAAAGGACTGTACGTAGACAACCAGATTACGTTATCTGCACATTAGAAAGAAAACCAGCATCCAGGTGGTGGAGAGGGTGAGACCAAAGGCAGAGAGACACCTTCAGTAGAAGAATCTGAAGACCTAAGCTAAGACGACGACGTTAGAGTGAAAACAGGAATCAAATGAAAGGTAATTCCAACAGTAGAAAAGCATGCTACGTTGGAAATGGGCAAGCTACAAAGGTTACCCTTGCAAAGCCCACTGGGCACTTTAGAGGCTGTGCTAGAAACTGGGAGACCAGTTAAGAGGCTAACGGTAGCTTAAGAGATGCGATCAAGACTTTGCCATATTTTCTCTCCTCTTGCTTCCACATTAGTGGTGGCATCACTGGGCAGGGTCTTAAACTCACAAATGTTTTTCTCAGTCAAAGACTGCTGATACCTAAACTGAGCTTTTGTTAAGCTCAGCTGGTGAAAAGTAAACTAAGTAAACAACATAAAGTGAAGAAAAGCACAAGAGGAAGACTGGAAGAGGTTGACAAGATCCTCAGGGTTGACTGACCAGACCAAACTTTAAGAACGCTGGTCATACTGGGCAGATTTCAACAGCTCCTCAGAGCCTGCTTCAACTATCTGATTATCATATAGGAATGTATTCAGTCAATGACAGTTTTTATTGACACACCATTCCTTTTCCTTATATCAAGCAACAAGATAACTATATTATCCTGAGAATTATGTACTTTTAAATAGCAATTCTGATAGATGAAGGCAAATACAAAACTCCTGTGAATTTAGGTTATTGCTGGACAAAACAAAAAAAAATTCTCAAATGAAAGATTTTAATATTATGCTATCAATATCCCTCTCTCAGAAATAAATGATGATGTGTGACAGACTACCTTCAGGGCGGTTGGAAAAAAAAAATCAATGATCTTTTTAAAATCTGAGCTCTGATATTTGCAAAGTGCTTTTGGTTCAGATGAGAAAAAGCAGTAGAGGAATACACCAACAGATAAATAAATCAATCTATTAAAAAAAAAAGAAGAAGAAGAAATTGCTCACAGAAGATAAACAAATCACTCCAAAGCAGAATTTTATTAAACTCTACTCAGATCCGATCCTTACACGAGCCACAATTCTCCCAGAAAATCTCTCTGAGGTCTGATTGTAAAGATGCACACACATCCTTCCCACGGAGCAGTGCTGACCACTAACGGCCAGTTGGCTCACTTCAGTTTCCCCAGTCATATCTCAGAATTGCCTTTGAAGAAGTCATTGATTAAAGTAATCAATCAATTCTCTACATAATAATGCTCTGGCTTCTTGTGCTTTTAATATCAAAAAGCCTTCCTCACTAAAAATGAGGAGTAATCAAGATTCTTGATCACACACTATCTGTGCTTTTTGATCAAGGCTTCACAGATAATTTCTTTGACTTTGTCAGATGATATTTTCTTCTGAATCAGCACAGACTATCAACTTCATTTCTTTATTGAGATTTTGAATGTAAGCAATGCCTTCATTTATAATTAAACTAATTACACTACTTTTGAGTATTACTTGATCATCATTATAGTTCCATAAATGGAATAAAGCCCACTTAGCAAATTTTCCTGATTGTTCACATAATAAGCACACAGAATTTAAAGCATATCATCACCATGAGGGCATGAAAGCACCAATCTTCCCAGAGTGACCACATTATCATTGTCCAGTATGTACCTCCACACACGTTCTTGTAAATACCCAGACACTCACAGAGTAGTAACTGTCTGATGCAGTTTGGAGAAGAAAAAGAGAACAAGTACAAGAGAAAAACGTCATAATTTTTGTGTAGTTGTGTAGAAATAAAATAATATAAGATTCCACTACTATTGCTGTATCACAATTAGCCTTCACACTTCCCACCTTCTTTTGCCCTTCACAAGCCTTCAACATATTCACAAAGAAGCTGTACAGAGTCACACATAGAGGAAATTTTCTGACAATGCAGGAAAATAATAGATCATAAATGTTCCTGTCTCCCCTTTACCTAGTGAATGAATTATGTCCCACAAAAGGGAGGAGTCCTGCCTGGGTCCCTTGGCAAAGTCAGGCCCTGCCTTGTCTATTTTCTCTTTGTCCAGCACTCTCTGAATTCCACTTAAATGTCTTCCCCACTTGGTTTCCTATTCTGCTTCTAGGATGATTAATATGGTCTCCAACTTAATTCTCAGAATCTTTAAGCCTTCTTTACTATTCATCATCAACATTTTCCTCAGATGCCTTACCTTTCCTCCAAATTATTAAAAAACATTACTAAAGCATAAATTAATCATTCGGCACTTAACCTCTAAACACCTTTATGAAATCTGGTTTATTGGCAATTTTTTTGCATAAATGTGAATTCTCACTTTCCAAATGAATTTTAAAACCAATGGCAAACAGTCTACTAACAAACAATTAAAATTAATATTTGACTATTTCCCCAGCGAGCAAGATATTCAGATTGTCAACCTATCTAGCATATTCAAAATGGCCAGCTAGCCATATTTTAAATTAAACATAAGCCCACAGGATTTAGCCTTTGTGGGCTTTGCACGTTTAGATTTATGTCAATATCAAGAGTCAATACAAACCTAATACTAAAACACTCAATCTCTTATGTTGAAATTTTATAAAACCAAAGATTCTCTTAAAGCAGCAATACCCTTTTAGAATCATTTTTAAAACCCCAAATAAACTTAATCTAAGGGGAGTTTCATTATAATTGAATATGGACTTGCAAGTTGGACTGTGCAACATATTAAACAATTAAACAAGCAAGAAGTTTAATTAAATTTCTAATTCACTTTGGGTTTTGCTCTATCCTGCAATTATAAGGTTTCATACTGGTATCAAATGTTCAGGAGTCAGGAGCCCTGCTCAAAGTAAATCTGCAGAGTCAGTGGTGAGCAGTGTATTAATGCCAAATAGACAGCAGGATAGTGGGTCCCGTGCTGATACCCCTGGAGGCTGGTTGAATTTTCTCCCCTACCCCAGGTCCACAGGTCCCTACACAGGGGACTGGCAGCTTTTCATGACACAGATATTGGAGAAAGAGGTAGACTCAACCATTTTATGAAAAAGGAACCTATAGATGAAAGGCTTACCTTGGAAGAAAAATCACCAGGAATTAAAGGACCTGGGGTCTAGTCTAGTTCCTCTATTTGCTATTCCTGTGGTTTGGGGCAAGTTCCTCTACAGGCAAAGTTACTCTGGGTCCAAATGGATACAGAGTCTAAAGCCACCCAGTACACAGATACTAAGGGGGGAAAAATCTGTTAACTACTCTCTCTAAAATTACTGAGGTTATAGGGGAATGGCTATTGTTCCTGACCTTGTGCCTCCAAATATAAGGCTCTTTATTACACTGCCCTAAAGAAAAACCTTTGCAAAGAGAGTCTCATATATGTGTGTTACATGTTGTATAAATATGTATATGGAGAAATGTGCATAGGAGGAAAGCACAGAACAACCCCGAATCAGCTGCACTGAGGGAATGGCTTAGTACAGAACTACTTATCAATTTGTACAAGTCTCACGCCACAAGCAAGAGGAGGCTTAGCTATATAACCAGATTAAAAAGTGTCTGAAAAACAAGATACACCGATGTAAGCCTAGGGTTCAACATACAGAATCATCATTGTCACTAAGCATCATTTTAATCTTGATACTTCCTATCTTGAAGGGGCTAGAATAGTTTCTAATTCATCATTTCTGGTTTCCAGGGTAAGTGGAAAATCTATTAGGTTGCTCAATAGTGTTTCTTCTAATAAATCTAAGCCCGGCAAAACAGTGAAGTTTTTCCTCAATCTGAAAGATGTTTAGGTCATGATAATTGGAAAATGCAATTTAAACTCCTATCACAATTAAACAGGCCAGGAATAGTTTTGCCTTAGTAAACTACATATGACCTCAGGTCTATTTTGTTATATATGAAACAGTATTTTCAAGCTATCTAGTTTTTAAAATGCACTGACAGCAACAGCTTTAATTTAAAATGCCAGTGTTCAATATGTCAAAACTCAAATATTCTCTGAGAAGGAGCTTTAATGTACATATATTATTTATGCACTATCAGAGAACAGATCCCTGAGTTGATTCTGACCAATGAGTCATTAGTCAAAGACTACATAAAACAAATTTGGTGTGTGATAGTAGATGACAGAATTTTATTTCTTGTTGCTCTTATTATCCAAGGAGAAAAGAAACAAGGAAAGATATAGGAATTCTGCAATTGAAGGCTGGGAGACAGAAAAACTGGGTTTAATAAAACATTAGGTTTATTCTGAACTAGCCACTGGGTGAGAAACGCTTTGGAGAAAAGAATGGGAGAAAGCAGGTCCTTGGACATGGACCTGGTGGGCTCAAAGGAGTATGGCTGGATCTTGGCCTCCATCACAAGCTGTGTGGCTCAGGCAGGCTACTCTTTAGTTTCCTTACCTATACGGAGATAACTGTTCTCCTCATGAGTTTTGGGAAGATTTATGAGGCAAATGCCAAAACCATAGCATTGTGCTTGGAATAGAATGTTAATGTCAGCAAATGTTAATTCTCTTCTGGAATTGACGCAAAGAAAGGCTGAAAGAATAATAAATACAGAACTTTTTTGTCTGTTTACTATAACAAAACTTTATTAAATAATACAGTATTATTTTTATGAATTTTAAAATTTATAAGACTCATTAGAGCATTGGTGACTTTTGAAATTATTTTCCTTTTCTCAAAGGGCTGGATGCTTTGTACAGAAAGTGATGTTGCAAATATAAAAATGCAGATAGGACTAAATAATTAAACTAAACCCATTGATCACTAGAATAACCACTCCTGAGGCAGATAATCTGAGCTCCCAAATTTCAGTGTTTTCTTGGAGAAAGATGTTTAGAAGAAAGCCCACTATTCTAATACGCAACAGACAGGTCAAACACAGGATTCAGATAACTTCAAATCTGGCTCTCCCCAGGAAGAAGCAGCTATTCAATGTTAGTCCAAAGTTTATCCTGAAGGAGAAAAATGACAGTGTTTTCACACTGCGTTGATACCTCCAGTGACTTATGTAATTCATAGCCAGTGTTACCTAGGTACCAGACAAACACATACACACATATTGATTTAGAACTCAACTTAATCCACCCTGATAACTGGCCAGAGTTTAGTCTCAGACCATGAGCCTTCTACTTCTCAATTCCTTTACCTCTAAAAAGGGGATTTAAACTTTGAGACTACAATCACATTATTTACATTATTTTTAAACACCATCAAATAGAATAAAGACTCTGTCTAAATTTACTAGGCTCAATTCTATAATACGGTGACCAAAAATCTTGCTATTAATTAACCCATAAATCAAAACAATTTATTTTACTCTAAGGAAATTCTTTGAAGCCCAAATCATCCTTACTAACTGCTAATAATATTCAATGTTGTTTTTTATTTGATTCTGCCAATTCTTATCTAATGGCATCAGTAGAAAGTAAGTAGAAAGTAATTGAGTTCTAAATCATATTTTTCATCGAGTGCATGAATATACTACACAAGACTACCTCTTGTCTATAAAACAAACTGATGGAAAGTTTCATCTTTGGAGAACACCAGTACATATTCTTACTGTCAAAGAGACAGCATGGTGCAGGGGGAAAGCTCTGGACTGAGATTCAAGACCAGTCTCTGCCACTTACTAACTGAAAAAACACACACAAAATACTTAATCTCTTCTCTATTTTCTATCTTTATTTTAAAGATAATACCTTCCTGGCTATCTTACAAAACTCCTTAAGGATCAAATGAGGTATTATCCAAAACACTTTGGGAACTATAGAGCACCATATAAGAGTAAAGAATTATCCCTCTGTGCTACCAGACTCTAAATGGCCTAACATGAAGGTATTAAAACCTGAAATCTTCCTTATAATACTGAGTAAAAAAAAAAAAAAAAAATTGCCAAGCATAATTCAATCAGAAGTCTCCGAATTGATTTCTAAACACCTTGAAAATTAAAATTGTCTCATTTACCTTTTTGTGGGCATATTAGCAGCTAGTGTCATACCTTGCTCATAATATTAGACTGAAATTAAACATTAGATTCAGGGTATCCCAGGGAGCACTAGTGGTAAAAAAAAACCCACCTGCCAATGCAGGAGACGTAAGAGACGTGGGTTTGATCCCTGGGTCGGGAAGATCCCCTGGAGGAAGGCATGGCAACCTGCTCCAGTATTCTTCCCTGGAGAATCCCATGGACAGAGGAGCCTGGTGGGCTACAGCCCATAGACTCACAAAGAGCCAGACACAACTGAAGTGACTTAGTATGCACACAAACATTCAGTTTACCCACACGTTTACCTAATCAGATTAGCATTCTACTAACTAGAGAAATAACTTCCCCAAATTAAGTTTCTTTTCATTTATTCAAAGGGAAAGTATATTTAAAACATGGACTTGGTGAACAGACATATTTCAATTCATTATAAAAAAGAAGTCTCTACAGTCAAAGTTAAATGAAGATAGAGAAAATATTTCTACAGGTAGTAAGTTCCTCATCACAATTAGAAAAGTTGTAGGAAAGGCTGAGGTGAGGAATAAAGGAACATTAAACACCTCTTCAGAGTGTTTATGAGTTCATAAAATGTTATGTTTTTTTAAGATCATGACTATTACAAACTGGTATTTAGGATAAATAGGAGAAAAATCATCCTGAACAAATTATTTTTTCTAAATTATGTACCAGTGGTAAATGGTATTCTTCCTAATTATTTTAAGCAAAAAATGCACATACTTAACCTACAACAGCTTACTCTTCCTAAATTAAAAGGAAAAATCTTCAGTTGCAAATGCCTTCCTTACATCCCCAGAGGGCCAATAATGCTTTCAAAATTTGCCTGAGAGCATCACATGGACTGGATTTTTCTGTGTTCAAATGTCTAATTTCATTCTTCTCACATCAAAATAATGTGTATAAGCTCTTTCATGTACCTTGCAATTTATCACTGCTTTGCATTGACATTATAATGCTGACTTGAAAATATAAACTTTGCTAGAATAAAAACTCAATGAGAGAAAAGAGTTTGTCTTACTCACCACTATATTCTTGGTGCCTAGAATAGTTTCTGGGCATGTATGGGATGCTCAATAAATACATGAAAAAAACGAATGAATACAGATATATAGTATTCAGTCTCATTCAGTAATTGTTTCAAGTATGACTATCTCTCCAACTAGACTGCTACTGCTTACTATTCCATGAAGAGAAAAACTGAAGTTTCTCTCATGGCTCTCATTGTGAGGATGGCCAGCCTTCAACGGCAACTTATTTTGTATTAGGTAGTCCCAGGTAATAATGCCTATGATCTAACAATCTCTTATCAAGAAATATCTTAAAAGTAGCAGAGGATCTTCCTGACCCAGGGATTGAACTCGGGTCTCCTGCTTTGCAAGTGGATTCTATACCGTCTGAGCCACCAGAGAAGCCCTCAAAAGTAGCACATGTGACATTAACTGTACTATTAGGTTTAGACTTGTAAATTAAAGCTTGCTTACCATTACAGAATTCACTGATTATGGTATTTTCTTAGAGGAAGCGATATACAAGCTGACTCATTACAACAAACGGTTCCAAAACAAACTATTCTTTGTGTTAATTCCTATTTAACCCAGACAATCTGGAGACAGTAGTGACCACCAGCGCCCAGTTAAACTCTCCTGCTTGTAGTCCTATTGTTCTCATATACAAAGAAGAAAACACACACACACACACACACACACAATAGATCAAAGGCTCTGTTATAAAAGCTCAAGGACACCAACACAGTAATTCAGCTTAATTTTATTTGCATTTAGTTTTAACCAGAGTAACGTTTATTTGTTGATGGAAACGTTGGCATCTATCCTTCATTCTTCCTTCTGCCTATGGCTTCTCCTTCCTTATAAGCATGCTCAGGAATGCCAGAAAAATGTCAAGTCAGTATTAAATATAAGCAGAGAAGAAGGAGAGAGGTTGGTCTCCATGAGGTAATAATAGAACAAGAATACTATTTAATATTTACTAATGCTTTGTCATGCATGAAATGCCTTTGCATGTTTCTGGGTCCAACAGGCTACTGAAAGACTCCATTTTATGACAGCTGTGATTTTTCTGAGCACTGTCCCATGTCCTACTTCCTTTTTATTGCTGTCAGGAAGCTGCGGTTTAGTTCCCTATACTGACTTAACTGCCAATTTTGAAAGGTTATAGACAATACATTAGATTCAGCGAGAGCTGTGCTGCCTTCAACTTGGGAGATTACTGTGAATAGGTCAGTAGCAGGAGGCTCAGCACAGCCTGGGGACGATGGATCATGTCAGCGTGGATTTCATATTCATAAACAAATTCTTCATATTAAAAACTGGTAACCAAAGCCTTTTAAGAAGAAAGAATAAAAGGTTGTTTTTAGAGTGAATAATTTCTCCAGAGACCAAAAAAGCATGTGAGCAGACAAATTTAGAGATGCTTTATGAGCTGATACCTTGGCAATTGTGCTTGTAAGGCTGTGTACGTGCTCAGCTGCTCAATCACATCTGACTCTGCGACCCCCATGGACTGTGGCCGGCCAGGCTCCTCTGCCCATGGAATTTTCCAGGCAAGAATGCTAGAGTGGCTTGCCATTTCCTCTTCCGGGGGGTCTTCCCGACCCAGGGATCAAACCTGTGTCTCCTGTATTGACAGGCGGTTTCTTTACCACTGAGCCACCTGGGAAGTGTCATGCCTGTAAGGTTACCAGTCTCCAAATAGAGAGAGATGGGGTTTGAACACCAAGAAAATGCCAAAGCAGCTGTTATCATAGTCAAATGTCACCCCTACACACAGCTCGCCCAGAGGGCTCACCCTTGGGTCAACTCTTGACATCACCACAGCTTTCCTTCACACCTTCTCATCTTCCTCAGTGAGCTCTCCAAAGAGGGAATTTTGGAATAAATAACAGGTACAAGTGGCACTCCTAGTAAGAAGAAAATGCTCCAAGAGCACAAAGAATCATCACTGACTAGAAAATTATCTTTGCTGATGGGGTCGACTACTGAGTAAAGACCAGCTCACCTTGTTGCTGCTACTGGCCTGGATTCTTGGGACCTCACAGTCCTTTCCAATAAACCACATAATACAGCTTAATGAAACCAGATACCTGAAGAGCATTTTTGATATTCAATTGAACAGTACAAAATAATGCCAAATATATATTAATAGAATTCATCCAGGTGTTTTTGTTCTGGTTTTGGTGGAGTAGAGAATATTTTGTAGCTAAATTGTCATGATGACCTAAACAAGAATTAGTTCTACTAGAAAATCATACTTCTACAAAAAGCCATGGTGTGGCACCAAAACAGCCAAGATCTTTTTGTGGCAACACATACTCACTAGATTCCCTCGGCCTAAATATCTTCACCTCTGTGCTGTAAGACAAGGATCACTAACTACAGCCCATGATTGCTCTTGCTGGAATACACTACACTCATTCACTTATGTATTATCTATGGCTGCGTTATTACTACAGTGATGGAACTGAGGAGTTGTGACAGATACCACATGGTCCACAAAGCTGAAAATATTTACTTTCTGGCCCCTATTCTAAGAGATGAAATTCACAGTCTCAAGAGACACTTATTTATGTGTTTAAGAAGAACCCAACAGACCTCTTAATGAAGAGAACAAAGAAGAGGAGGGAGAGGAAAGGAAAGGAAGAAGAGAGAGAATCAGTATTATTATTATCCTAGTAATGTAGTAATGACGATGTAGTATTAGTAGCAGCCATAGTAGCAGCAGTTTGGACTTGCTATAGAATTCTCCTATTTAGCTTTGTGCCGATATTGGAGGAATCGTCAATGGACAAAAATATAAACAAAGTCAGTCTTTTGTATTTGCACAATAGAATGTCAAATCTGCTGCCAAACCTTTGATATTCTAAACATGGGCCTCTCATCAATCAACAACAAAGGCCACTTCTCTTGGGACACTCACCAGATCTCTTAATCCCGAACTGACGTGCAAAGTACCACAGTTTTATTCCTCCAAATCCTGCAATGGTTAGGGGAGGGCTCGCTCTGACCTGCAGCCACTCCTCACAGGAGAAGCAGTGAAGTCAGGCATCATGGTCCATTGTGGGGAGCAGCATATGGTGGGGAGGGTCACACTCCAGGTGCCACTGAGGGGTTAAAGAGACCAGGGAAATGGCAGAGGGGACAAGCACATGAAAAGAGTCCCCCTTGTGATACCCATCAGGATCATGAAATGTAGATGGGGACGGGCCTTCAGGTGCAAAACGGAAAAGGAGTGAAGCCTCTCTTCTGAGTCTGACAGGTGGAAAAAATGTGTGCAGGTCACAAGGAATCAGGAGTGGGGACAGAGAGAAATACAAGGAAGTGGCTGGCTTTGAGCACCTCAGATCTTAAAACTGGTTCAAGTTCTATACCCCTTGTGTCTCCTAGAGGCAAGGAGGCTTCCAATAGCATATGACTTGCTTATTGTTCTGCAGTTTTTAGCAGAAGTATAGATCAGATCAATATTACTTGAAAGAATATAGGTGATGTGAAAATCAGCCATTCTGCTTGGCTCTCTAAGTTCCATTCAAGCATTGAGTCAGACTACCAAAAAGACATATCCAGAAGGACAAAAAGAAACAGTCTGGAAGCATCAAGTTAGGTGTCTATACAAATGCCTTCAAAAAACAGTAACTTCATTTTTGAAGGCTTACTTAAGAAAAAAATGATATATGACATCAACTTCTAGAATTTCAAAAACTCTAACGCTGCTGGTAGAGAACATGTTTTTCAGTGTCTCTTACCTAAGAATCCACATTGGAATTATCATACTAGTAACATTAGAATTATCATACTAGAAAAGCTTTACCTTTACTAGGATGATAATTCTACTAGTCAATTCTACTAGTGAAGACTATTAAAGTCTTTATCATACTAGTAAAAGTTTCTTTCCCTTGAGGACTGTTATGATATTTTGTTGGACAGTAAGAATTTCCTAATTCATCAAGTCTTTGTGTTTTTTTTTAATTGCCTCTGTTCTCAGGAAACTTAGTATAATTTCAGATTTACAATAAGAACTATGATTATCCACCATGTGCCAGGCATGACCATGGGTGAGAATAACAATGACAAGATCCCTGCCCTCTTGGTGTTTTCAGTCCACTAGAAGAACATCTGTGAAATACACAGATTTAATAGTAATGCCATGAATCCAAGGGCCCAGGCAATTCAGCCTTGAGACATTAAATATAAACACAGGGCAACCAAAATAGAGCAATGGCAATTTCATTCTTTTCTTAACATTTCAAAGAACACCAAAAGGACTATGATTCACAGTCTATGGAAATGCATTTCAAAAGTCCCCTTTCCCCTCACCAAAACCCTCAGACCCCATAGCTATTCCAGAGCCTCACTTACCCAAAACCTAAAACTTTCCATTCCCAGACCCATGAAGCTTTCTTTTCCCCTTCTCCCAGCATTATCCACTGTAATTCATTTTAGCTTCTCTTCTAATAAGCAATAAAAAATCCTTACTCTTTAGGAGGAGAAAATATAGGCAAAATAGGGCAGGGAGGTAATAGACATCTTTAACAAGGAGGAGATTTCAGGTCTACAAACACTACACTTGGATAGTTTTTGTCTGGCCATACAATTACGATTGTGAGAGAAGACTAGTGGCGGTAAGGTTACTCACGTAGCATAGTGGTCAGAAGAGATCTCTCTCACAAAGTGATATTTAAAGCCAGGATCGGTAGGATAAAGCAGCAGCTACTCAAGGAGCTAGAGGAAAGACTATCCTGGTAAGGAAACCTCATGGTTGAATGCCTGAGGTCTGTGCATATTCTCCAAAAACTGAAACACACTCAATCTGGCTACAGGAAACAGGTGTGAGCTGTGGCTGAAGAGATGGGTGGTATAAAACACCATGCAGGGCCTTCTGAGGTCCTGGTAAAAATTTTGATAGTATACGAAGCGCCATAAATAGCTAACAATGGGTCTTAAGTAGGGCAGGACACAGCAGATTACCCTGGAAGCTTCCTGAAAAATGGACTGATAAGGAGCTGTCAGGGAATGCAGAAGCTAATCAGGGACATGGAAGGCTTAAACCAGGGAGGTGAGTGTGAAGACTAAAAGCAAGAGGTCAACTTTCATCTGCAGAGACTGGTGAGAAATTGACTACATGTGGAGGGGAAAGGCAAATCTTGACCTTCCATCTAATTATACATGAATAGATCGGATTGGGAGGAAGAGACTATTTGGATAGAAATATCAAGAGTTCGGTCTTGAAATCCAATCCATTGTATATTAACTGAACATTATTGCATTTAGAAGCTACAGTAATTAAATTCAACTGCAATAGCTTTCTCAGTGCTATATGTCCAGGGCTTCCAATGGTGTCTGGCAACAAGGCAAAGTGCTCAATAAATATTTGGAGAATAAATGCAATTTCCTTTGATAATTACCCCTCTGGTATTCAGAATATCTGAGCAATACCTTTAGATTAAAACAAATTATATGGGATAAAATATAATTTTCTACTTAAAATGTGAAAAACATATGCATTGCTTTCATAGTCAAACTCCAAAAGGTGAATTTCAAGAAAATGTTCTTGTTTAGTGGAGCCAGAATTTGAGGAAAATGCTTTGAAACACTGTTCTGTATGACCTCTGATTATTTAAATTTTTCTTTTTAATTCCGTGGCATGTGTGCTTTTTATGGTGAGTGACCTCAAATTCCTTCTGGAAGTAAATGGGGAATAAATTAGAAGGACACACTGTGGCTCAGATTAAATTCGACTGGTGGAGTTTCGCGGATGGAGTTCCACCCCTGCTCCCAGCCCACACAGGGAGAACACTGCCTTTCAGGGGTTCATCCTGGGAAATGAAACTTGGAGGCTGTCCCCCACAGATGACATTGACACCTGGTCCCAGAGCCCCTCCCCAGCTCCAGAATTTCCATACGCCCTCTCCCTTCATTTCCCCTCCCAATAGTCTTAGCATTTAACAGATGTATACCGTGGGCTCCTGTATTAGCAGACATTACTGGTCCCTATGCTATTTTTCATTAGATGAACCACTTGGCACTGTGCCTGGCATACGGCACACAATGAAGAAATCTTAGATACTACGGTGATCATGACACGTGGACTTCCCCGGTGGCTCAGACGGTTAAGTGTCTGCCTACAATGTGGGAGGCCCAGGTTCAATCCCTGGGTCAGGAAGATCCCCTGGAGAAGGAAATGGCAACCCACTCCAGTATTCTTGCCTGGAAAATCCCATGGACAGAGAAGCCTGGTAGGCTACAGTCCATGGGGTCGCAAGGAGTCGGACAGGACTGAGCGACTTCACTTTCACTTTTTCATGACATAGGCATCTTCCAGGGGGCTTTCCTTATTCAAGGGAGTAAACATAAATTGCTAGAATTTCAAAATTGGGTCAAGTCAGAAGCAATTGCACGCAAAAGGACCTTTCAGTTCCTTTCAATTAAACACTACAGAGGCTGGTTCAGAATCTACCACTTGCTGCCATATGCAATGCATCTTCCCTCATTCTACTTTTTCTTTCTTTAACTCTTCCTTTTAAAAGTCTTCTTATTCTATTACTGAATTCTTTTATATCATATTTTACCCAACTTGGACTTATTTCTGGAACATGTAAGGACACCGTCTGATCCTCCGATTCCTAGTCACAGTGAACAAAAAAAAAAAAAGAAAAAAGAAACCTGGCTCCAGTTTTAGATAACAGGATTTGAGTCCGGGTGCTTATTTTAGCACTTCCTGGATAAAGAAAATGCTGTGAATTAAGATCCTGAACCCTATTGTAAATGATATAGCATTGAACTTGTACAAATGTGCTGAAATACTCCAGCGATTGCTCGTTTCCTGAGCTACAAAATGAGTATGACAGGGTTTATTAATGTAAATCTAACAGGAGAAAACATTAAAAACATTTAAGGGATTTGGGGAAAACATGTCCAGGGCTTCCTAACAACTTTTATTTATTTGTTCACTCATTTACAGCTGAGCTAGGTCTTCGTTGCTGTCCACGGTCGATCTAGTTGCAGGGCGCAGGCTTCTCACTGCAGTGGCTCCTCTCCTTGGGGAGCACAGCCTCTAGGGCGCTGGGCTTAGTAGTTGGCATGCACGGGTTTAGTTGCCCCACGGCATGTGGGATCTTCCCGGACCAGGGATCGAATCAGTGTCCTCTCTATTGGCAGGTGGATTCTTTACCAGTGCATCACCAAGCAAGTCCAGCTTCCTAACGATATTTTTAACATGGCCATGGGCAGTGTTCACATCCGCACTTACCAACGTTATTAGGAAAACTAGCTTAAGCTAATAGATACATTTGCCATCCTATTGCACACATAACTAAATGGAATTTGCAAGAGAGTGAGAGAAAGCCCTTTTGGAAATAAGAATAAATAATGTGTATCAATCAGGCTTTTAAAGATCTAAATGTATTTTTTAGAGTGGGATCCCAAGAACTGTAGCTCTCGAACATTATTTGACTCAAAAACTGTTTCACCAAAATCTCAAGAGCAATCAGTCCTGCTATCACTTCTCACAGGAAAAAAAAAAGAAAAAAAGATTTCCTTCTTCCTGCCCCATCCAAGTGGGTCACTGATGCTTTTCTCTCCGTGAAGTCTTTCTTCCAGAGGTTTGCCAAGTTCTGCTGTGGTCCACTGCGTATTTTAAATGTTGGAAGTGGCTATGGCCAAAGAAGGTCAGACAACATGACTTCTGAGTGGGCTTAGGGGAGTGCTAGGCAAAGACAGATGCTGCGATTTAGGTCAGCTCTGGGGAGATGATTTGCGTTTACCAGATTCTTACTGTTTATTGGTGTTCATGCTTTTCTATGATCCTTTTTAATATTCTAAATTAAGAGCAGTATTTTAAACTCCCTAAAGGTGATTTGCAATTTTTTTAAATAAAAATGATCCAATCATCCTATAAACAGCAGAACTGCCATCTTCTGTAAATAGAACTGGCAAGAATCTCATCAGTCTTAAAATATCACCTCCTTTGATTTCCTGCAACCCTCCCACCAACGCCTCCCTCCCCCAAGTTCCTTAAAACAACACTCCAGAATGCTGTATGGGGACTTACAGGACCCCTGTTAAATGCTAAAGATACTTGAAGAAATAGTCTGCATCAAGACACAAGGCTTGCTGTTTATCATGTATTATCAGGAAGGCTGCAGGCCTTCTTAGTTTTCTTTTATTCTCCATGGCTTACAGAATAAGAGTACTAGAACTTTAGATGATGGGTAAAATAGAAAAATTTGAGCCATAAGCAAAATTTTAAGCCCAGACTTACCTAGATTATTCTACATTTCTGAGCACAAGACAAGCAAGACCTTTCTTACAAAGCTGGGAGCAGGGCTTTCCTGCATAACAAGTGTCAAAAGAGAAGGGAGGAAACAAAATAATGGAACATTCTGATGCTCGAATAAAATCCTAATTTTATTTTGCTTAATTTTAATTCACATGCCATATGCGGCATAATCTCTGCTTAAGGAAGCCCTCAACTTTGAGCAATTCTCAAGAAAAGGTATCATCTGCATGGGCAGCCAGGGGTACTCTGAAATGCAAATAGTCACGATGGATGTTTAATTACATTGCTGAGGTGCTTGGATGAGGCTCACAATAAAGACTTCCACCGAGCTTCCCTGTGTGTGATGCAGCCATCTTGCTTGTGGTAGAACAATTTAAACCTCCCCATACTCTTCCTGCACGGATACACCTTTAAGGCAGGGACTGAGAGTCGCCTACAAGTACCCACTTCTCCTTACTTTCATAATAGGAGAACCTTGATTCATAGCCAAGCATACTCCTGTCCAGAATGAAGACTGCATTTTCTAGACTCCCTTGTCAGATATGGCCACACGACTAAGTTCTGGTCAGTATTATGTAACAGAAGTTTGTGGTTATTTCTTCACAGGATCCTCGAAAGTGAGGATCACCTTTTGCTGGTAGGCGTTAAGGTCAACTCTGCCTTTGCACATAATTAGCAACCCCACATCCTGTCACCCCAGTCCCAACTGCTCAAGTCCAGATACTGCCTATCACTTGAAACCTCTCTAAAACAGCACACTTGGTTTACGAAGTAGCCCACAGCTCATCAGAGAATGGGCGGAGGTCACCAACTACATCACTTGTGCCCTGAAAGAGAGAGGTCCCTATACAATAGTCATTTTATGGACGCATGCAAATACTAAGCTCTTTTAATTACTGTAATCAATAACAATACATTTTAAAAAACTATAATAGTATACTGAAAGATGTATTCTGATTTTGTAAGTCCCTAGGGGTACTAGGATCCAAAGTACAAAGCAATATTAAATAACAGTGATAACAACAGATAATGCTTGCTATTCACACCATATCCTGCTGTTGTACTATCTGGCCACCATACTACTTGACACATAGTATCTGGAATTCAAAATATCATTATTCTTATTTTACCAAGGAGGAAACTGAGGCTCTGAGAGGTTAAATAAATTGGCTAAGACTATGCAGCCAGTTCCTGACAAGGGTTATTGCTGAACCCAGACCAGTTCCTGACAAGGGATTTTGCTGAACCCAGAATTGCCTATAAGGTTAAAATTATTTTAGCTGCACAATCTTATCTTTCAGAATTTTAGAGAAAATAATCCAAGGAAAATTTCTATTTTTCTCACAAGAACTGCAATAAAATATTCTAATCTTATCTCCATTTTATATCAATATAAGCATTTCCAAAAACAAAGCAAAGGAAAAAGCAAACAAAAAATCCAATAGAATTTGTCTGCAAAAGGTAAATTATGTTAGAATACAAACGAAGCAAATCACAAAAGTGCTTTTCCTTAATTTCACCTTCTGCTACCAGTTTCAGTTTCAGGGTGACCTATATGTTTCCATTACAAGGGTCATTATACACCTTTTAATCCATGAACCTCAAAACTGGAAAAAAAAAAAACTCCTATAATGACATATTCTTGTATAATTACATCTCTGTATACCATTCCCTTTGAAACAGGTCTGATTTATTTCCTACCTCTTTGTTGAGTCTCCACTTTAATAAAAGGAAAAAGCACTGAGAGAAATTAGGCCCTGAAAGCATTCATTGACTATCTCAAGCAATTTACCCAGAATTCAAAAGAGAAATGAGTTAAAAACAAACAGGAGGAACAAACTAATCTGTTTAAAATGAGATTTTTGCATGTATGAATATGTGTGTGTGTGCGGGTGTGTGTATCTGGGGGTATTTCTACTTAAAGACATATACAAAACATGGCAATTACATTAAAAGTTTATCAGTAGAATAATTAAAATTTTCAGAAGCTGCTGAAAGCTAAAGAGTTAAAATACACCCATGAGAAGAAAGTCAAACAGAAGGCTGGAGCTCCCTCTTTCTTTTCTTTGAAGAAATTCACCAAGACATCTCTCCTAGGAGACCAAAGTTACCAAGCTGACAGCCCAGTAGCATCACACTCATGCTCAGCGTTTTCACAACCTCCGTACACATTCTACGAACATAACAGTACATTTACTGGTAGCTCACTGTTCATAAGAGACTTATGCAGTAGAAAAAAAGCACTTTTAAAAGTAGAAATACTCACAAAGCCATTTCAAACTGTTCCAGCCATTTTTTCTTTAAATCTTTTGTTTTGCAATAAAATTCTAACCCATTTTGTCCTTGGATATGGATGAGGTAGAAGCCATAAGACCACTGTTAAAATTAATATTCCTCAGGTTAATAGGTATCATTCATTAATAACATTGTGTTTTCAAATCACTAAAACACCACCATGATCATCCACAAAACCTCTCATAACATTATCATCAAACTGTGAAAATCAAGATTATTGTAGTCAGCTTCCTATCTATAACAACTGCTATGCCAAGTGCATTTTGCTGCCATGTTCATCAAGGCATTAGAGAGGATCATATCACCTGTGGCACTGTCTAATTATTTCTCACAGAGGCTTGTCTCTAATTAACCTCTAGAAAGAAACTAACAGACCTGGATCGATGAGCTGCCTCTCACATTCCTGTAGCTCAGTTAGTAAAGGATCCACCTGCAATGCAGGAGACCCCAGTTCGATTCCTGGGTCAGGAAGATCCCCTGGAGAAGGGACAGGCTACCCACTCCAGTATTCTTGGGCTTCCCTTGTGACTCAGCTGGTAAAGAATCCACCCGCAATGCGGGTGACCTGGGTTCTATCCCTGGATTGGGAAGATCCCCTGCAGAAGGGAAAGGCTACCCACTCCAGTATTCTGGCCTGGAGAATTCCATAGATTGTGTAGCCCATGGGGTCGCAAAGAGTCGGATATGACCGAGTGACTTTCACTTCCACATTACTGTATTAGCATATGTTCCTTGAATAGTCAAAGTTACAAGTAAATTACAGTTGTTCATTTCCAAGAATTTACCTTTTTATTTTCTTTATCAGTTGTAGGATTGTTGGCTATTTTGTACTGCTGAAGATCTATTATTTCCTTCATTTCATAGTTATCACCTTTCCTTTTACATACAATCACTGCCAAATCAAATAAGAAGATATGCCTAAAAGAGAGCAAGAGAGATTGATTATTTAAATAGCTTGGAAGAACATGTGTTAACTCTTCCCAGGTAAAATTTAATTTATCCCGTGAGTTAAAGAGAAAGACAATGTTGCAGACTGAAAGAATGAACCGCATGTCCTGGCACTGCCCTTTACTAAATGAATAACCCTGCTGTACCTCAGTTTCCACAGTTAAAAAACAGGCCAAATTACAGCAAGAATAATATGTATGCTGCAGGGCTGCTGCCAGGAACGATGAAGTCATAAAGCACTGTTCATGAACCAGTACTTTTTTCTTCCAGTTTAAAACATAAACACTTATGGGAAAATATTAATGACAACAATAGCAATTAATGTCTACCCTTGTTACTTGGAGTGGGCTAGACTGCCTTGAGACGCATTCATCCCTTCCACAAAGATGACTCACTTAATTTAAACCCCCAGGACCATCTCCTGAGGTAGGTATTATCAACAATGTCATTTTGCTGAGGAGGAAGCCGAGGCTCGGAGCAGTTGGATAACGTTCTCAGGCTCACACTGCTAGTGGCTGCAAAGCAGAGCTCACCCTTGGGTCTACTTGTGGAACCTGTGCTCCCATGTTTTAACGGACAACTTGAAATGCAAACTGAGTGGTGCATGACCCCAGTGTGAGGTACGGAAATCATGGTTAAATTTACACCTTGATATTTCTCTTCTATCTTATTAAAAGCAATGCAATTGAGGGAGAAAACAAATCTTATCAATCCTATCATCCAACACTAACACTTGTATCTTTTTGAAAACTCTGAGTCAGTGATTAACACATAGACATTGTGATAATGAGACATTCACACAGCCTTATTACTTGCATCACTTTCAAAGCCTATTTTCTGGGAGAGGCTAAAAGGATGTGTCTCTCCTGGGACCTACCTTTTGAGCCTGGGTGTCAAGGCGGACGCAAGAGTGATGCTGCCCCCTACTGGTTAACTTTCTATTCTCCTAAAGTTCCAGAAAAAGGCCATTTCAACCAAATACATCCGTTTAACCACCACATATATATACATAATTAGGGACACCAGGCAAGCTGACTAATCTTTAAGGAATACACCTACATACTTCCCTCAAGAAAATCTCACTAAATGGCCCTTATTTGGACTTCATTCTTAAGACATGTTGTATTACTTTTAGTTCTTTTATAATGCATACCAAAAAGGAAAATTAAACAATTGTGTTTTTACGCTATTATTGCTTTATTGCTACCCTCATTTTAATGTGTACTTTTTTTTACTGTAGCTGACATTCTAGATGTTTCTTTTCCTTCTGAAGAACTCAAACTTAGGGAAATCAACAGATACCAGAACAAAGAAGGGAATACCTAACATGTCCATAGAAATTAAAAAGCCACAGATTGGTCTCTTCCCTTATTTTTGTTCCTTTATTTCACTCCTTTATCCTAAAGGAAACGTCCTTAAGATTTTCTCAATCTCCTGATACTAATAACTTGTTTTGAAAGTAAGTACTGATACTTCTCACCTTTCTTGTTTTGTATGTTTGTCTAGAGTGGTTATTCGAATTTCACCATCTCCCTGAGGTCGTCCAAAAAGCAAAACGGGTTGGTTCTAAAATAGAAAATGTACATGTCTCAGTTTTTCATAATCACATAAAGACAGAAATAAATATGTGAGGATATTTTCTAGGCACAACTTCCTTAGAGCAAATTTTATCATTTTACCTTTTTAGCACATTTACTCTAAAAAGCTCAAGTCTGTATGATACACTTTCAAAAACAACCTGTCCATGTTCATCCCAGCAGGCATATTGAAGACATTAATTAATTTTACTTACAACCCTAATGGAGAAGTTAGCTACCAAAAGAGAGAATTAATTAGAATAATGCAAATCACAAGAAAGTTACAACTGATACTTATTGAGCATCCACTGTGTGCTAGCCACTGTAATAAGTACAGGACAGAATGATACAGACCCTGCCCTCATGAAACGGGGTCACAAATATTCACCAAAGTATATAATCACAAATGTGTGATTGCATGAAGGAAGAGCAGAAGCAGCATGCGTAGCTGGAGGACCTAATTTGGTCTAGGGAGTCAAGGATGGCTTCCTTGAGGCTAAGATCTCAAAACTGAAAAGTCCTGACTTAATGATTAAAAATAATAAGCCACTTCCCCAAAGGCAGACAATAAGAAGTTTTAAGTATTTATGAGCACCTAAACTACAAGGTGCTAAAGGATAAAAGAACTGACTGAAAATATCAGTAACATCTATGAGATTACATTCTAATAAAAAGATATGTAATTAACTGTACTACAAAAGAGTATAAAGATAAATGTTTCCTATGAAAATTAGTTGTTTTTTTGTTTTTTTGTTTTTTGCAGAAACAGAAAATTCCATCTTAAAATTCATATGAAATCACAAAGGATCCTTAATAGGTAAAGCAATCATAAAAAAGGTCAAAGTTAGGGTCTCACACTTCCTGATTTCAAAACTTATTACAAAACTATGGTAATCCAAACAGTGTGGAACTGGCATAAACACAGACATCTAAACCAATGTAATACAACCGAATGTCCAGAAATAAGGCCTCATATAAAGGTCAAATGATTTTTGACAAAAGTGCCAACACCATTTGGTGGGAGATAGGAGAGCCTTTTCAATGAACAGTACTGGGGAAACTGGATATGCACAGGCAGAAGAATGAAGTTGGGCCCTTATACTGTTTTCAAAAACTAACTCAAAATGAATCAAAGAGCTAAAAATACAAGACTTAAAGAAAAAACATAGGGGAAAAGGTTTATGACATTGGATTTAGTAATGACTTCTTAGGACACCAGAAGCACAGGCAACAAGAGAAAAGGTGGACTTCATCAAAATTTAAAATTTTGTGTAAATAACACTATTAACAGAGTAAAAAGGCAACCCACAGAATCGGAGAAAATATTTGCAAACAAAAGTGTGGTAAGTATTGACATTCAATAATTCATAAAAACAGAAAGTAGAATGGTGGTTGCCCAGGGCTGGGAGGAAGGCAGGATGAAGAACTAGTGTACAATTTAAAAGGGCAAATTTAATATATTTTACCATAATGAAAACAGCTATCCGGGCAATGTGCTATGGAATTACAAAGAAAAGGGAAATGGCAGATAGGGAGAGAATCTTTTTTTTTTTTTAATTGGACATCGAAGAAATTTGATAGGAAATTATGAAAAAAGATATTCTGGGCTTTGACAGCATTATAATAAAGGCATAACTATAATAATGTATGGCAGGGACTTCTCAGGCAGCCCAGAGGTTAAGACTCCACCCTTCCAATACATGTGGCACAGATTCAGTCCCTGGTCGGGAACTATTAGTAAGATCCCACATGCCGTGTCACCACACACACACACACACACACACACACACACACACACACACACAAGAAATGAAAACGAAAAACAAGGTGGGGTAAGTCAGAGCCCTTACAATGCAGCAGGACAGCTGCAATGTAAAGTATGTGCGCAGTTATTAGCTGGATACGTTCAGGAATACAGATTAAGGCCAAATCACTGAGGACCTTAAATACCCATGTTAAGGAATGTTGCCTGAATCCCAAAGGTAACAAAATTCTGACAAGTTTGGGAAAGAAAGCGAATGGAGAAATCCACATTTTGGAGACACAGCTATGTGAAGAGGTAATTGAGAGGCTACTGTGATTGGAAAGGTGGCAGATGGAGTCCTGAAAAGGGGGAAGGGCTGTATGTGTGGAAAGACAGACACAGACCAAAGCTGTTTCAGAAAAAGAAGCAATAAAACTGCCCTACCAAGAAAAGTATCCTGAATCCATTCATTTATCTGTTTTCTCTACTCACAGCCTAAACCAGGCTTCCATCATCTCTCTCTTGAAACCCCCTCAACAGCATGCTGACTGGTCTGCCTGATGAAAGAGTTTTCCTGACACATAAATCAGACTGTGAGACCCGCTGGTAAGAACCTTTCACTGTTCCTGCTGCAATCCCTCAGGGCCCTGTCCTCCAAGGTTGCAGGCGCAGTTCTCCTGTCCTCCTCCCTCGCTTCAGGGCCCATCCTTCTTCCTTTCACTCTCAATTTCCAGCCTCTCTTGTCTTGCAGCAGCAGCTTCTTCTTTTAAATTTTTACCTTTGGCTATGCCACACAGCATGTGGGGTCTTAGTTCCCCACCCCCTGTATTGAAGGACTGAACCCGTACCCACTGTATTGAAAGCACAGAGTCTTAAGCACTGGACCACTAGGAAAGTCTCCTGGCTCTTGCGATTTCTGGGCATTTCACTTGCCATGGCTCCTGCCTGGAATCCTCTCTCTACAGACCTTCATGCCACTGGCTTCTTCTCATCCTTCATGCTCAAAGGACACATGCCTCAGAAGGACTTTTCCTGAGCATCTTATGTAAACTAGGACTCCCCTCACTAGCCTCTGTTCACAGCATCCATCTCCATGGAGCAGTTTTAAACTCTTTTTTACTGTCTCCTCACCCCTGAGATCATGTTGCTCACAGTTATAGCCCCAGCCTCCAGCAAAACAGCTGGCACACAGCAGTCGCCCAGTAAATAGACATAAAATGAATATGTTAACAGGGCTCTACCACGAGTCTGTATGGGGGTGAGGATAGAAGAGAAAAAAATGGATCCAGGGTTTAGAGTTGGGACTACGAGGGGCAAAGGCATCACAATGTGATCGGGGACAAGCGATGGCAGAAGGTCCCTGGACAGCAACGTGTCACAGATGCCACCGAACATTCATCCCTGTGGACCCTGTCACACAGAAGTCAGAAAAATCCTAGAACAACAGAAACTTGAAGGTAAACTATTTCTTTCTTCAAAACAACTCCGAAAATGTCCCCCAAGCTGTGGGTTAGAGAAGCTGGATGGAATGACAATTACATACCAAATTTTCTATAGAGAGCTGAAACTGTTTAATTTCACGAAGGGTCTCATTATCTCTTTTCACTTCATTCACATATTGTGCCAAGTCCTAAAGAATAAAGAGAAGGGGAGAAAAAGAAGGCACGATAAGATCAGACAAGAGATGAGCACTGTTTGAAAAGAAACACATCATTAATTTCATTAGTGATAAAAGTTACCACCATAACTTTTCAACGACAATGAAATGAAAGCCCAGTCAATCAAAGCTGCATCTCAAAAGCAATTTAAAACTGTCTGGAGTACAGCTGGGAAGACTGAAGCCTTGTCCTTTACCACACCCTTGAGAAGAGTGAAGATCAAACACTAAACAAACAAAATACCCCGCCATGCGGAACAACAAAAAGGAAACCAGGTCGGGAGCATGCAAATTCCAAATGCTGACCTTGAGGGAATCACACTTGTACCTGGGTTAGAATGAGGACAGTCTCCTGAAGGATTAGACAGGACAACAGGAAAGTAACTAAAAGTGAGACAATGAATCCAGCAGGGCTTTGTCTGTAACCAATTAAGTGTCTTAGTTCTGGGGAGCATTCAGTTGGGGCGCCAGGTCAATTTCAAAGAGTTAATAAAGGGGAAGGAAAAAAGAGGGAAACCAGGGAGTGAGAAAATGAAGAAAGAGCACAACACTGGCCTTGCTTTTCCATGCGCCTTTGCCGATTTTGAAACATCTTTTCTCATATTTGAGGAAACATTAGCTAATCTTTCCATACTGTAACCAGCTATTTTTATTACAGGTGCTCCAGATTTTTCCTGTTTTCTGGGTTCTTTTTCTTTTTCTCCCCTACCCTCTTATATTCATCTGCAACAGCAGGAACAGAACTCAGACAAAAAGCAGTTCCTAACTTTGTTCTAAATGAAAGGCCGCTTTTTCATAGAATATCTCTATAAGAGATTTCCTTAAAAAACTGGAAACTTGGTATCATTTTTTTAATAATAATAAGTAATTGTGTGCTGCTTCCTGGCATGGTATTCCAGTCAGCTATAGAGCAGAGCTAACACATTCGCACAGGGACACGGGTAAGCATTACGCATTGCTCTGAGTAGAGTCAGGTTGGCATTTTGTCTCCAGAACAAATACTTGGGTATGTTTTAAGTTGGGGCAAATATTATTTCTTTCAAAGTCTAAGTCCAGCATAGCATGGAAACTGGGGTTTTATGCATTGCCCAATATGTTCAAAACGCCTGTCCTTATCTACTTGTATCGACAGTTCTTAATTTTCAGATTTACCAGAAATAGAAACCCAGATTGATCCACTTTACTGATGTACAGCATCCACGAAGATAAACCTGGCAGACATCCTCACTTGAGGAAAACAAGTCACACCCGTGTTCTAAAGTCATCAGCGCCAACAATTTTCTACCAGTAGCCATAAAAAGAATGCGAAATAAAACCTTTCTATTTAATCGTTCCTGGTGGTTATGGAAGGGGACATGCTTTCATAAATAACAAAAGTTATTTTAATATACCTCTTGGTTTTAGTTTTTGTCCAATAATTAAATCCATGCAAGGATATCAATTTCAGTTAAAAATACCCAGCTCTCCCCACTAACAATAAAACTACATAAATACTTATAGATATTATAATATCTATTAGCATATCATACATATGTATTAGCAGTTTGTAGTCACTGCTTTCCAGTAAGAATGAGAAATACAAACAAGTTAATGGTGCATTTGTCTTACCTTCATTGCATCAAGAGCCAGTTTCAGATTTGCCTTCTCCATAGGATCAGTGGTATGTTTGACGAGCTCCTATTTGGAAGATATGGTTTAGTACTACTTTCACCAATTAAAACAAAAACTAAAGAAAACATTTTACAAATAAACCATTTTATCACTATTTGCACCATAAAGTGATAAATCTGACATAACCAGGCTCTGTTTTCATCATAAATTTCAAACTGTAAGAAGATCAACTAGACATCAGAAGAACACAAGACGACGGTCAGAAAGTTTTCCTTTCAAAGTTGAACTTGAATTCTATCCGCCACTATCGCACTGACACTCTTGCCAGATGTGCCAGATGGTAGGCAAGATCCCCTCTTGACAACTGACACATGCTTTTCATTCATCGTCAAACTTGCCTTCATTACTACTTTTAATTCTGATGGCTACATCTCTCCTACATGGATGTAGGCCATTATGTCTCAGGGGCATTACGCTCTTCTATTTGCTGCCATTACTGTTACTTGTTAGTTCATCTTAAATGTCAGCCTATTCATCAGTCTTTCAACTTTCTTCTTTCTTTGTCTGCACCTTAGAAATCAGTTATTATTCCCTAGATTTTCACCTTAGTCTTCTGTTATTCTTACTTTACATACTCTATGAATTCTACCACAACCATTGCCATAGCATCACCTACTACCTAGTGGGACAGTTCACTCTCAAATGAATGTGCTCAACCCAGAATTCACGCCTAAGTCCCAGACTCAAATGTCCTGTTAAATAGTTCTACCTGGTATCTCACTAGACCCTCAAGTTCAGCATGTCCAAATGTAATGAACGTTCACCCACATTCCTACTCCTGTTCCTGTTTGTTTTACTGAATGATGGAACCTTTATCACTTAAGCCAAAACCTAAGAGGTGCCCCTGACTCTTCCCCCTCTCTCCCTATCTTCTGTAGATGCTAACTTTATCCTTCTCCTGCAACCACTCCCACTGCCACAACCTTGGTTCAAGTCACTGCTCTTTTTCAAATAGGCTTCTGTTTCATCTTCCACCTTGCAGTCTTTCCTCACTACTCTATTCACCACTGACTATTCCATTATTTCCTCGCTAATCTATTCACTTTACTGACATCAGAGTTAAATCTCTAAATGTAAGTTAGGTCCTGTTATTTGAACTTCTGGGAAACCCACAAAAGCTTCAGGCTGTCATCCATTCTTTATAGATGCCTCATGATCTGAATTCTACAAACCTCCCTCAACTTCTCTCTTCACTTCCATTCAAACCAGCTGTGTCCTATTTCCACTAAATTAACTGCAATTCTCAAAACACGTTCTAATATCTGATCCCATTAGGCATGGTGTTTTCTCTCCTTGAAAGCCCTTTCTCTCTAATCCACCTGTCAAACCATTATTCTTCCTTCAAAGCTCAACTCCAGAATAGCTCCTCTGTGAAGCTTTCTATGACAGAGGCCTCTATTCAAGCCATAATTAACTAGATCTTTATTTGTACCACCTTTGTGCCTTTGGCATACTTATCACATTGTATTGTATTTGGCAAATTACTTTTCATCTTCCCTATCTAAACAGTGAGATTTGTCAGTGTGAGGAGGGCAGTTTTATATTGTTGAGAGTCTCACACTATAATGTGGGACATGGAAGCCATTCAGAAGTCTGCTGAAGTCAAAACCATTAGTGTTTCTAGTAAACAGAACCTACAAACATCAAATCTGTTAAGTATAATAAAATATAATAAACTTGTTAGAGTTGTATTCATTTCTATTTTTACTTTTCCTCTATTAAATAATAAAAGTAAAGTATTCTCAAAGTTTCAAATCCCACTATACAATATTTTAATTTTATAAATCTGTGATTGCAAGTCATAAGGCATTTCAAAAATTATTTACCCACTAAAATACAGTAGTAAGTAGAAAATGTTCAATTCACACCTCATGTATTCCACATATTTCTAAACAGTAGACAAATTAATTCTACTCTACATTATTTTCAGATGGAAAAACATTTCTAGAATTTTTATCTAAGTGTGGTATCCCAGATAAAACTTTCCCTACTTAAAAAAAACCATCATGGAACTAAATATACTTTTGAAATTTAAAATATCAAACAACCCAAGGGAAATTAGCGGAAAAAAAGTTCACTGATTTTCTGAAAGTTATGGTCATATTTTATACTTTTGTAAGTCTAAAATCTTTTAAGTGACCAAAATAGGTATTTCTTTAAAACTGCACCTTTTAAATTCTTCAATCAATATTTGACTATCCCAAAGTTAAAAAATAAATTATCATCTTCTTCTGTGATATGTTTTTAGTTTCATATCTCTGAAACTGACTGCCTAAGTCTTCCTTATTATTTTTTCATAAAATGCAATTTGATTAAGTTTCTTTGAGTTTAGGTCTCATAAATGTTTTAATGCATTTTTAAGGAATAATCAGGATTGGAATTTTTTTGATTTCTCAGTAGAACAAAAATAGAAATGACTAATAATTTTGCAGCTACAGTTCAAGAAATTTAATATACAAGATGTATAAAGCACAGCAAATTCAGAATTATATTCACATACAGGTAGTAGATCTTTTTAAAATGACATTTCACAAGCATCAGCAGAGCTGACAGACTAATACAGTAAGACATTTCTTTGGAGCAGAACTAATGAGTCTCCTGGTACAGCTATCAAATTAAATTTATAAGACTCTCCACCCTCATTAGAAGACTAACCGTGGAAACCATAAGCTTTGGGGTTATAACAAGAATCACTTCAAAATAAATGTAGTCTTATTATAATTTAGTATAGCAAAAAGCAACATAGAATGTGACACAATTCTCTTTCATTTATGGTTATAATGCACAAGTTCTAACACAATTAACCTGCCAAAACTCAAGTGTATCACAACATCGAGATTCTAATCAATGATTACTGCTGACAGAAGACTTGGTTGTCGAAGAGATATTTGTATTTGTTTTGCATGTCTTTAAATTTTTAAAAATTTTTGGAGCCACTTCTGTTTGTAAGACATAAAACCTAGCTTTATGAAAAATACAGAATTACCTTCACATAAAAGGAGGAAAAATTTTCCAGCTGTTCTATTATTCCCCATTTAGCCATCCTCATAATTGAAAAATGTAACGGGAAGGGGCTCCAAATATCAAGTTTCTGAGCATAGTTGATGTTTCATTAATATTTGCTTGAATTAATGAATGAACAAATAATTGTAAGTTACATACCTGAAGGAGAAGGTGGTACTTCAAAACACGCTGCATAGGAACCACAAGCAAATCTCGAAGAGTAAATTTCCCATTGTTTGCTCTTTTAGAACATTCCTAATGAAATATATTTTTTCATTTAACTTTGTTAGTTTTATCAAAGGAAGTCATAATACAAACATTAAAAGATGCAAAAGCCATAAGCAAAGTTGCTATTATACAATACACATTTTGCTCTTTTCCTTAATGATCCCCCTTTTTTAAAAAGAGGAAGTATCATCAAAGAAAAACCAAAACAAACAAACAAAACTTGCAGATCTAAATAAGAATAAATACATAGACCTATTCTACACATAAAAATTATTTTCTCTAGTGGTCCTTCAGCATCTTCTTCCACTTAGCACTTAATCTTTTACCAGTCTCTCCAAGCAGGCCTATGGACCAGGAATCAAGAACAAGTCCCATTCATCAGATCCATTAAGTGCCTTCCCCACCATCATGACTTTGGTTCATTCGGTTCTCACCAACTGCCATGTGCTTTCTCTAATTTCCAGCAAAATTCATCACCCTCTTGAAGAGCTTTACTTCTAGGCTGTTAATAATAGTCTCAAGCAAAATTGTTCTATCTCTCTGTGCTTTGTGGGTCGTTTCATTATTGTCATAAATATATATGTATAATATCTTTCCTAATATATTTTTATATAGGAGATAAGAAAGCCTTCCTCAGTGAGGAAGAAATAGAGGAAAACAATAGAATGGGAAAGACTAGAGATCTCCTCAAGAAACTTAGAGATACCAAGGGAAATTTTCATGCAAAGATGGGCACAATAAAGGACAGAAATTGTATGGACCAAAGAGGTGGCAAGAATACACAGAAGAACTATACAAAAAGGATATTCACAACCCAGATAATCATAATGGTGTGATCACTCACCTAGAGCCAGATATCCTGGAATGTGAAGTCAAGTGGGCCTTAGGAAGCATCACTACGAACAGAACTAGTGGAGGTGATGGAATTCCAATTGAGCTATTTCAAATCCTAAAAGATGATGCTATGACAGTATTTCAATCAATATGCCAGAAAATTTGTAAACTCAGCAGTGACCAGATGACTGGAAAAGGTCAGTTTTCATTCCAATCCCAAAGAAAGGCAATCCCAAAGAATGCTCAAGCTACCGCACAGTTGCAGTGATCTCACACACTAGCAAAATGATGCTCAAAATTCTCCAAGCCAGGCTTCAACAGTGTATGAACCATGAACTTCCAGATGTTCAAGCTGGATTTAGAAAAGGCAGAGGAACCAGAGATCAAATTGCCAACATCTGTTGGATCATCGAAAAAGCAAGAGAGTTCCAGAAAAACATCTACTTGCTTTATTGACTATGCCAAAGCCTTTGACTGTGTGGATCACAATAAACTGTGGAAAATTCTGAAAGAGATGGGAATACCAGACCACCTGACCAGCATCCTGAGAAATCTGTATGCAGGTCAAGAAGCAACAGTTAGAACTGGACATGGAACAAACAACAGACTGGTTCCAAATAGGAAAAGGAATACAGCAAGGCTGTATACTGTCACTCTGCTTCTTTAACTTATATGCAGAGTACATCATGAGAAACGCTGGGCTGGATGAAGCACTAGCTGGAATCAAGATTGCCGGGAGAAATATCAATAACCTCAGATACGCAGATGACACCACCCTTACGGCAGAAAGTGAAGAAGAACTAAACAGCCTCTTGATTAAAGTGAAAAAGGAGACTGAAAAAGTTGGTTTAAAATTCAACATTCAGAAAACTAAGATCATGGCATCTGGTCCCATCACTTCATAGCAAATTAATGGGGAAACAATGGAAACGGTGACAGACTTATTTTTTGGGGCTTCAGCATCACTGCAGAAGTTTATTGCAGCCATGAAATTAAAAGATGTTTGCTCCTTGGAAGAAAAACTATGACCAACCTAGACAGCTTATTAAAAAGCAGAGACATTACTTTGCCAACAGAGGTCTATCTAGTCAAATCTATGGTTTTACCAGTAGTCATGTATGGATGTGAGAGTTGGACTATAAAGAAAGCTGAAGCACCGAAGAATTGATGCTTTTGACCTGTGGTATTGGAGAAGACTCTTGAGAGCCCCCTGGACTGCAAGGAGATCCAACCAGTCCATCCTAAAGGAAATCAGTCCTGAATATTCATTGGAAGAACAGATGCTGAAGCTGAAATTCCAATACTTTGGCCACCTGATGCAAAGAACTGACTCATTTGAAAAGACCCTGATGCTGGGAAAGATTGAAGGCGGGAGGAGAAGTGGATGACAGAGGATGAGATGGTTTGATGGCATCACCGACTCAATGGACATGAGTTTGAGTGAACTCCGGGAGTTGGCAATGGACAGGAAGGCCTGGCATGCTGTAGTCCATGGGTTCACAAAGAGTCAGACAATGACTGAGTGACTAAACTTAATATATTTTTATACCTCTTAAGAATTTGTTAGTTGAAATGAATGAAATGGAATGACTGACTCAAAAAATTTGCTAAAATATAAACCCACTACTGAAATCAAAGTTTTTAAAGCCTCCAGTATTATTTTTTTAATCTCACACTCTACTTTCTTAAAAGTTTACTGAAAAGTAGTATTAACTGGTTCACTCTTTTGATGTTAACTACAACTTTGAGGAGAGTACTTTGAATTTGTAGTGTCAAAGCCTGAATTTAAATCAAGTTTGGGAACTCTTGCCTGTATGACCTTGAATGGGTTGATTTTCTGATTTTACTGTTGCTCACATATTCATGAGTTCATTCAAAAAAAAAAAACCAAGGTGCCATAAAAATATTTTTATTTGTGAGCAACCTAGTAAATCCAAAATCCTCAGACAATTACATAACCAAGACCAAGGAATTTTCCAGTTCATGGAAGGAGTTGTATTCAAGAAAATACTCTCCTATTTCCATTTTGCCCATACTTAGCTTTTCCAGAACATGGAAGATATATTATCAGGAATATAGAAACAAATACCATTAGCTCCAATGACCATATTGAGTTAGTGAGTGTTTGACTAGAGCTCTCAGGCAAGAACTGGGGACACATCCTGACATGTTAGCTTATGTCTTGTAAATTGCTGCAGTTCACTGGATGGATAACTATTTCAACTGATTTCTTGCTTCCATAGCTTGTAGCAAGTTCTGGATCATGGGTCTCAACTAGGAGGTCAAACTGCTAATATTATTGTAATGAATGGGTCTCATTTTGCCAGGTGAATTTTAAGTTCCTCGGAAACTGAGGTTGTATCTTACACATGTTATGTTATGCCATCATAACACAATATTAAGAACAAAAATGTTATACATTTAAAACTCACTTTATGTATGGAAATCAGTTTAAAACTTTTGGGGTAAAATTAATTCAAGTTCTAAGTTATAGGCTCAAGAAGTAAAGAATCTAACACTGCTGGCATTAACTACAGTCGGGGGGCTGAGATCTCCTAAAGGTAAAATGCTTATTAGTATTGAAAGTAAATAAAGGGTAGAAATGATTCTTCCACAACATCCAGTCAAATGCTTAGCCTCAACTCTTAACCCTAATTGAATAGAAATTGGAATAGTGGTAAGCCACCTTTTAGAGCAAGGTAAAGGGACTCCATTACCCTTTACCCCATGTTACTGTGGTTCTACAATAAGGGTGAAAAAAAAAGCAGAAATCGTCAAGAATAAAAATAACCACAAAACAGAAGACATGAGGGAGGCAGGAAGAAACCAACTATAAGGCAGCTTTCTCTCTCTCATGCTGGGACTTGCAGAAGACAGTTTTAGCAAAGACTATGTTTTGAAGGCTTATAGTAAGTATTTGATTAAATATTTCCAAATCAGGCCCATGGTTAGAAATAGGGACATTTCAGCTGGAGAACAGACAACCAGCATCACCTCACACTCAGCCTTCAAACTCAGTCTGAGGGTCTCTCTTTCCCTAAGATTTACAATGACTACAGAAACTATAACTCTATAGAGATTGAAGGTGTGCTTATTGAGCAGAATTTTGACAGTGACTGAAAAGAAGGGGGAGTAACATTCAAAAATAATGTTGAGAATATAATGAAGATTTGATTGACCACTTGCTGACTCTTCTCTTGAACGAGAATTATGTATCTTTATTTTAAAAATACTGCCTTACTGGTAGCTTTATTAGGTAATCACTGTGTAAGCTGTAAAGTTTTAACTTGAGTCATATTTTATTTTGACTCAAGATGTCCTACAGTTTTGAACTTGGGAGGCTCGGTTCTCTAAAGAGGAGCAGAAGCCCTTTCAGCAAATAAGGTGGTAAGGATGTCATTCAGTGGTGACTCAAGTCATCTCCAGACACAAGATCCACATCATCAAGGGATTGTAAGAGGTAAGAAAGAAGGATCTATGATATAAAATTAGTACAGTTACTTGGTAGCCTGTTGATGTGCAAACTTTCTCACCAACAGTTCCCCTTTGTGGGAATTATGAGTTAGGAAATCAGACCAGATATGCTCAACAGTGAAGGGGCTCTATCTGAAAATCCTCTACCTATTTTTCCTTGTTTATCACCTGACCTTGTGTGAAACCCAACAATCAGCAGCAAGGAGGGTATGAGAAGGCCAACCAAGCCACCCACTGTCACCTAGGAGTGGATTATACATCGCTACCTGAACTTTAAGAAGATCCAAACATATGGATAATGTATCTGAAATGACAATTCATATAACACACAAATAATCATTTTTCAAAAGTTTTTTGAAAGTGCAAACTCTTCTTATGGGGGAAAAAAAGATGTACAAAACAAAAAAAAAATGACAACACAGTTTCCAGACTTATTTTCCATTGTTACCAGGTGCTTTGCTCATACTAATCTACTTGCCATTTCTCAACCTTTCCTGACTCTTCTGGTCAAGACATACCAATTCTTACAGAATTCCCTATAAGGAATCTCATCTATCAAAACCTAACCCATTCTTTAGTGACCTAACTCAAATGCCACCTCTTTAGATAAATCTTCTATAGTCTAACCATACTGAAGTAATTACTCAGTCTTCCTCATGGAGCCCTGGCAAAGACTGCTTACTACTTAATCTCATCATATGTGTATGTATCTTGTCTTACTTCTTATGGGCAATATCCATGCCCTTTTTATACATCTGCCCCTAAATATCTTATATTTGTAATAAACAGTTTAAATCTATGTATAGATTATCTCACATATATCTTACTCATCCTGTACCTTTTACTTCCCTGGGTAAATTACTCATAATCTCTCTGAACCTTGGCTTTCTTATCCATAAAATAAGAAAATTAATTGCATGTATTTGACAAAGTCATGAGGGCCTAATGAGATAATCCATGTAAAAAGGCCATAAATCTTCTATTTTACTACTGTTATTATTACTGCCACATTATTATTGTAGAGGGCTATCTAATATTTTATGAAATCACACTTAAAATTCATGGAAATTTACAGTTGCACTGATCATGAGAATAAATATATTGTTTTAGTTTATATTACTCTATGACACATACAAACAAAAAATAAACAGGCACCTCTAATTTCAGTTTGACATCTTCTTTCGTCTTAGAAATGTAGTCCAAACTAGAGATGGCCGACTCCACTCCACTGCAGTACTGCCCGTAAATAACCAACCTGAAAGGAAAAGAGAAAGAAAGCTGAGGACAAAAAGGCAAGATTAAAGTAGAAGAGGAAATCCATCTACTTAAATCCACAGTTAGATATAACCAAAGCAAATCTCACTCATCCTGCACTTCTTACTTTCTAGGTTACCCTGGACAGATTACTCAGAACCTCAGTTTTCTCGTTTCTTTGAACACACACCACACTTACAGTATTCTTACCCGGAAAATCCTATGGACAGATGAGCCTGCGGGCTAAGTCCATGGGGTCACAAAGAGTCAGACACAACTTAGCGAATGAGCACATGCACACTTACAATCCCAGAATTAGGGTCACTCATATTTATGGTATTAAAAATGACTAATTTTAATTTCCAAATTTGAACAGAATTGATTCCATGTACATTTTTATAGCAGGCAGATTTTACAATCAAACTTAATGACTGTTAATATTGTTGGAGTGGGCTTCCCAGGTGGTGCTAGTGGTAAAGAAACCGCCTGCCAATGCAGGAGACACAAGAGACTCAGGTTCTATCCCTGGTCAGGAAGATCTCCTGGAGTAGCAAATGGGGATCCACCCTGGTATTCCTGTCTGGAGAATTCCATGGACAGAGGAGCCTGGAAGGCTACAGTCCATGGGGTTGCAAAGAGTCGGACACTTAGCATGCACACACACACATTGTTGGAGTACATATATACATCAAAAATAAAATGAAAATTTCTGTTCAAGTTTCTATTAAAGATCAACTTTTACACTGTTTATACTCACTCAGGAACAGTTTTATTTTCTATTACAATTTCACTGTAATCACTAGTTACAACTCCACTCATTAATAAACTTCCTATTCCTTCCCACTTTTTAATTAAGAAAAATACATTATCTGAAAAGTGGGAATGAGAGGCCTGAGCCGTGCTGGATAAGAGATCATTCATACTGCATGGGGTCTGAGTCTACTTCAGGAAGGGTATCTCTGGAGTGACACTAATTTTTGCAGAGTCTGGTTAATTTATTGTTTCTTGTAGCTCTCTGGTGGAAAAAATACTACTACATTAATATTTATCTAATGTTGACGCAAAGCAATTAATTAGGCACTTCTGGGTACTATGAACTATAGGGCTTGATTTAAAAAGAGAGTGCTATAGTTTAAGCAAAATTCCTTGGTACTTCTAATTCATGTGAAAGGTTCAGAAGATTTTTTTCAAACTCTGAAAGAGAAATTGACTTTGCCTGTGAATCTAATCCTCCAAAATAGAGAATTATAAGCTATTAGAGTTGGAAAAAGCAGTAAGTACCAACTAATGTACCCCTAACATTTACAGACAAAGAAAAGGAGGCTCGGAGAGTTAAGATGACCTCCTGAAGTCTATGTATAGGACTCAAGAGTGATAGGTCTGTACAAGAACCTACACTTTTCTGGTTTTCAGAGCAAAACTTGAACTCTTTTTTTTTCTTTTTTCCTGGTATATATAGAGAGAGAGAGCTCACCACCATCCTGAGATTAACCGTCCCATGTTCTAATTACTTCCCAGGTAGTATCTTAATGAACCGTATTTACAGCTATTTATGAGCAATTTTAATACTAACCCTCACTGTAATTACAAACTAATAGCCACGAAGTTTAAAACCCAAAAGTTACCTTTCCTTGTAGTTAATGAAAACTTGATACAAGTTCTGGTCATTTTTATTCACAATGGAATCATGAATCTCTTGCATTAGGTTCCGATGAACTTTCACAAGTTCCTTAGAAAAGAAAAAACGGCAAGAGAATCAGAACAACAACAACAACAACAACAAAAAACCCATCACCTGGAGCTCAGCATCCCTATTGTTGCCAGACTTGCCATTCAAGGATATGCTGAATGCCCTCAATATATAAACCTGCTCCCATCAGTAAAAAAGAGAAAGAGGAGGAGGGGAAGAAAGGGAAGGGGAAGAAGAGAAGAGAAAGAAAAGAGAAGGGGAAGGGGAAAGGAAAGGAGGGGAGGAGAAGAGGAAAGGGGAAGGGAGGGGGAGAGGCCATGTACATGGAAATGGCCATTTCAGATCTGACTCAAAATGTCAGTATCCTGCGGAAAGAGTAATTATCTCACTAGTTATTAAAGGGTAATTTATTCCTTGTACAAAAATATGTACAGTTCATTTTCATTTTATAATCACTTTAAATTTTTAAATAAAACTACCCAAATGCATAATGTTTTATTGACTGGATAAAGTAATGATTCATGTCCTTGGGACATGAACATGTAGATTTGTACTTGGGTCCATTAGTGGTGTCCTGGAGCTACGCTAACAATCATCAGACTAAATTACTTGAAACCAGACAACTAATGGCATAAATAAGCAGCAAATAAATTGTAGTAGGCCGTTTAATAGGGCAACTCAAAACTCAAGGATTTCACATTTTTCCTGATAAGCAAGTCATTTTCAGTCAGACGGTAAAACACATACCACAGCTGGGAAACGACGAGACTCAAGTCAAAGTGTCAATTCTCCTACTACCTCTTCCCTTGTACCTTGCAGCATACATGGACTGCGGGGCTTACCTGTCCTCGGCAGGTGTAAGTAAAACACAAATATGTTAGCCCTATCACTATTTTTTTCCTCTATCATATTTTTTTTTCTCTATCACTTTTTTGAGGAGCATGGAAAAGCCATTAGAGTAAGGACTGTCAAACAGGTCCTAAGTTACGGTGACCATATATAACTGGTTTGATACTTATCTTCCTAGAATGTGTGGCTTGTTTTTTTTTAATTTGTTTTTTATTGAAGAATAGTTGATTTACAATGTTGTGTTAGTTTTAGGTATACAGCACAGTGATTCAGTTACACATACACACACACACACACACACACACACATTCTTTTTCAGATTCTTTTCCCTTACGGATTATCCCAAAATACTGAATATAGTTATCTGTGCTATATAATAGGCCCTTGTTGGTTATCTGTTTTCTTTGTATTTTTAATTTATTTATTTTAATTGGAAGCTAATTACTTTACAATATTGTACTGGTTTTGCCATACGTTGACATGAATCTGCCATGGGTGTACATGTGTTCCCCATCCTGAACCCCCCTCCCACCTCCCTCCCCATCCCATCCCTCTGGGTCATCCCAGTGCACCAGCCCTGAGCACCCTGTCTCATGCATTGAACCTGGACTGGCAGTCTGTTTCACATAGGATAATAGACATGTTTCAATGCTGTTCTCTCAGATCATCCCACCCTCGCCTTTTCCCACAGAGTCCAAAAGACTGTTCTATACATCTGTGTCTCTTTTGCTGTCTCACATATAGGATTATCGTTACCATCTTTCTAAATTCCATATATATGTGTTAGTATACTGTATTGGTGATTTTCTTTCTGGCTTACTTCACTCTGTATAATAGGCTCCAGTTTCATCCACTTCATTAGAACTGATTCAAATGTATTCTTTTTAATGGCTGAGTAACATTCCATTGTGTATATGTACCACTGCTTTCTTATCCATTTGTCTGTTGATGGACATCTAGGTTGCTTCCATGTCCTGGCTATTATAAACAGTGCTGCGATGAACACTGGGGTACATGTGTCTCTTTCAATTCTGGTTTCCTCGGTGTGTATGCCCAGCAGTGGGATTGCTGGGTCATATGGCAGTTCTATTTCCAGATTTTTAAGGAATCTCCTGTGTGGCTTATTTTATGCTAATCATTCATTTGATAATTGTGAGCTTTTTCTTCCTTCTGTTACAAATCAATAAGAATGTCTTCATTTGGCCATAATCAGGGAACAAGGACAACATGCCACAGGTCATCAATTCGTGCACAGCAGCACTAAATATAAAGGAATCATAATATTAGAGACCTCACAGGTGACACAAGCAGGCCTGTACATCAAAGCTTATATATTGTATATAAAAACTATACGTTAAAACTGAGGCCAATTCCAGAGGACTAAGAAGTTGAATCTTGCCTAGTAAGACTGTACATAGTATTGCGCTTGGCTTGCTTCTAGGCTTCTTAGTAAATATTCTTTTAGGATTATAAGGTACCCTGAAATTTGTAATGACTGTATAAATGTGAAGAAAAGTTCTTCACATCTTATCATTAAAATAGATAGTTTTATCAGAAGGAAACAGTGTATTTCAGAAATGGAAGTTTATTATGTTATAACCAAAAGCAAAAAACACCAAAAAGCAGAGAACAGGGAACTGCAGGAATGGCAGTAAGTGGAAGAGAGGGATGAAGCCAGGACAGTGTCTGTAAGATGGGGTCGAGAACAAGATGGGGCTGGAGAACAAGAGAGCAAGGAGTGGGGCAGAAGGGAACTCCCATGAGACAAAGAGACTGTAACACCAGGGATTAACTGGGGCTACCTTGTCATGACAAACAATTAAGTACATGTGTCTTATCCATTTGTGTTCAGCATACATTTTGATTGATTTTTGGTTGACAATATGACATGGCAGTTATTTCCAGAAAATAAGACTATAAGAACTCAGGAGGCAGAAAATTGGCTTAAATTTCTTAGAGAATATAATGTTCAAGTAGAGAACCACTAAGTAAATAAAGATTTTATAGAAGTGTAGCTCAATTTTTACTAGCGATTTTTACTTACAGGAATGTTGATGAATACTGAATCAAATTCTGCTGCTGTCAGAAATCTCTTCAATGGTGCCATGAAATACTACCAGGAGAGAAGAGAGGGATAATAATTAATCACAACTTATTCTAATCCATATGACAGTTTTTCATCAAGGAGCAATAAATATTTATTGAAAATTAACCAGTTTTATGAATACCAAGAAAAAAGTAGAAACTATTTTCTCTGTCATAAAGATTCAATACTTGAACAGAGATGTAAGACATAAATACAGGTTAATATATTTAAAATATGAAATAAAAGATTTGGCCTATAAATGCTTCTAAAATTAAGAAAAGAAAAAAAAAAAGAGAGAATGCCATTGGCTGAATTGGCAACATTTTGGAGATATATTTGAGGACTAATAAACTATCCCTCACATGCTTTGTGGAGATTCTAGATCTCTGAGATAAATAATCTGCTTATGCAATTTAGGGATCAATCCCTTTCATTCCTTGAGAATTCTAGTTCCTGGCCTATCATATCTCTGGTCCATTACTACCCCATCTTTCTTTTTGACCATTTCAGTAACTATGTAGATGATCCTTCCAATTGCCTGGTCTCTTGGTTCCTTTAACTCCAACAATCTGTGCCCCATTCTAGCTGAGCTCCTCCTGTGATCATAGCCCAAGACCCTGTCATTACCAGCCACTGCATATGCTCCAGAGAATTAATTTGAAGCAAGCAACTCTCTGACCTCTACCCTCCTACCTTTACAGCTCTTCCTCCAAAGACTTCTCCAACCTACTGGGTCTGCCCATCCCCTCATCATCCCACAGTCCCTCATATCCTCAGTTCCCTTCTTACCCAGTGTACATTCCATGAGCCATCATCAGAATCACTGCCCTGCAAATACCCTTACTCTCTCTTCTTTTTTTCTGGAAAAATGAAAACCCGGTGAAATCTAGCTTTCCATATATTGTGTGCTTCTGTTAAACAGAAGCTATATTGATAGCTAGTTCAAAAAATAATCACAGAACTCAACTGAACTTTCACACTATATAATCCCAATACATTTACCCTCTCATTGTCTTAACTCTTTGACACCTTCATCTATTTTTTTAAACTTGAAAAACTGTCTGCTGATTCTCATTCTCCTAGCCTCCAAATGTGGAAGTCACCAGAAGAGATCTTAAACCTCTTCTCTATCAGCATTTATTCCCTTGGTGGTTTCCTCTAGTGCCAAGGCCTTAAACACCATTGCATAATGATAAAGGCCCAATTTATACATCAATTCAACTTTTCTACCAAATGTCAGACACATATATCTAACTTCCTCCTCAACACATCCTGATGGAAGCTAATAGGTATTGCAAATTTAGCAGGTCCCAGCAGACTCATGATCACACACCTATCCTTTCCCATCTCAGTCACCATTGTCATAAAAACCTAGTGTTCTCGATTGCTCTTGTCCACACATCCTTCACCTAATTCATCACCAAATCCACTAGGCTCTACTTTCAAAGCTTATTCAGAATCTGACTACTCTCTACCACCTTTACCAATACTATCACTTTCTGTCAACTTTATTACTGCAATGTTCTTCTAATACTTTCCCCCATTTCCACCCTTGCCTGACAAGAGTCAGAATGAACTGTTAAAAACTTACATCAGATCCCATTACTTTTGCTACTCACAACACTTCAGCTTTGAGCCAGGTGTTCCCATATGCCCCCTGTGCCTCGGGGGGTCCCCAGGCTTCCCATCTCACTGCTCCCCTGCACACAGTCTGCCTCAGCCTCCCGGCCTGCTCTGTTCCTTGCAGCGCACTGAACACTGTCCCACGTGAGGGCCCTTCTCCCAGGGATCGTCCGCTCTGGGATATTCACATGGCTCACTCCTCAATTCACTCAGCTGTCTGCTTAAATACGACCTGACCATAGAGGCTTTCCGTTACCACTCTACATAAGATAACACCAGCTTCCCCCATCACTCACTATCCCCTTCCTCTGCCTTATTTTTCTTCAGAGGACTTATCACCACCTGACATACTTACTTGCTTAGATTATAAACCCTTCCAGGAGAGTCAGGAGAACTATCGAGTTTAGTTGTGTTGATGGGTATACCCTCAGTCCCTAAATTAGGGCCATTCAGACACTAAGAAATCAATAAATCGTTGTGGGATTGTGGGATGAATAAATCTGCTTTGAGATCTTTAAATCCAAAATTATACTGAATATCAGAACACACAGACACTGCAGAAACATTGAGCCTAAATGCATTAACTATACAAGGCAGCACAGCAAGTCCCTGACATACAAATGAGTTCCATTCTGAAGGCGCATGAGTACATTCAAGTTCAACAGTTAGTCTAGGTACCCACTTAACACAATCAACTATATAGTACTTTACTGGAACAGGTTTATAATACCTTTCACACAAATAATATACACATTAAAAAAAATATTTTTAATATTATAGTACAGTACCTCAAAAAGTACAGTACAATAGCTGGCATATAGGGACTGTCACATACATTCACATCTTTGAAAGTTCACAACATGAAGGTTCATATGTAGGTGACTTACTGTGTGTGAAAATCGAGAATACCTAATGACTTACTTTTTCTATTGACTCCAGGGTTTCCGTATATTTTTCTTCTGTCTGCTTAATTTCTGCTAGGCAGCAACTTCGTATATCATTTTCTGGACATTTCTACAATTAGAATTTTCAAATTAAAATTATTTAATCAAATTCATATATTAATCTCTTCCATAGAAGATAGAAATAAAAATTATTTCATTTTTAAGCATTCCATTCTAACATCATGATTTCTTTTTTGTTTGTTTCTGTTCTTTTGTTTTGTTTTAGCCATGCTGCATAGCTTGTGGGATCTTAATTCTCTGATCATGGATGGAACCCGTGCACCCTGCAGTGGAAGCATGGAATTCTAACCACTGGACCACCAGGGAATTCCCAGGCTTCCATTCTAATAACACAAATAACTTAAAGATACACTGAACTGCATTTGTGAAGGATCTTTGCTTTTAAAGGGCTTCCCTGGTGGCTCAGATGGTAAAGAACCTGCCTGCAATGCAGGAGACCCAGCTTCAATCTCTGGGTTAGGAAGATCCCCTGGAGGAAGGGCATGTCAACCCACTCCAGGATTCTTGCCTGGAAAATTACATGGACAGAGGAGCCTGACGGGCTGCGTGGTGTCACAAAAAGTTGGACACGACTGAATGACTAACACACTTTGCTTTTCAAAAAAAATGTGAACAATGTAAATGCAAAAGTTTGAGATAATTAAAAATATACTATGAGTAAAACTGAAGCATCTATTTTATTATAAGTGTAACTCAATCTGGAAACATTATGAATGGTCTAATACCATTTTCTTAATGTACAGCATACTTTACAAGTGCCATAGAAATAACTACAAAAATCATAAAAGGATATTTGATAAGTAAAAAAATCTTAAAATATTTCTTCAAGAGTTAAAACCTTGATGTTTGGTTTTTACTAAGTGTTTAACACTACAGGCAGAAGAACGTGATAAGAAGACAAAAGGTTTGGGTACCAGATAGAATTGGGTTCAAGGACCAGTTTTACTGTCATTTAGCTTGTCATTGTGAAGAAGTTACCTAATTTCTCTGTCTCAATTTTCTCATCTATAAAACAAAATTACAGTACCCAGCCCAAGGATCTGTAAATGAGATAACCCATGTGGCACGCCTAACACCCTGAGGAGTGCACTAGAAGTGCCCTGTGCATTCTGTCATCATCACTGCTCACCCTGGGCCACATGGACAGCCCAGCATAGTCAGCTCAGTGAAGAGAGTCCTTGGGAAAGACAGTGAAGAATCTGCTGGTGCCCAAAGCAGCTGATAGTTTAAGGGGGCACAGACAATACTTTGTCACCTAAAACACTGAAAATGCTGCCACAGGTGTCCAATCAGCTGGTGCAGCAAGTTAAAGCACACATTTATGACATTTACCAAACACAGGCCAGACAATCTGTTTTCATCCCACAGAAGTTGCTGCTCCCTACCTGGGCATCAGACAACTTGCCAGCCTTTTATTAAATGAAAGAGGTCAAAAAGAGCTGAGCAAATTCATCAAAGTACTGAAGAAACCTAAACTACACATAGCTCATGAAGAAAGGCTTTTGTGTAAAAAAAGACTATGTTAATAGAAGTTTAAGCAACTGACTTTTTTCTTTTCTATTTCAAATTACAGATGAGAAAATCATTGAAAGTAATTCTGAATGCTTTACATATTTTCACGCAGATAGTTTTGTGGGCTCATATTGACTATGGTAATATCTGAAACTAGGTTTATAAAATAGCAAAAAAAATGCTAGGAGACCTATAATGAAACAAAAGAAAGAAAAATACCTTATATCAACTCCTAACAAATAGGAAGAAATATTCTTTAACATATATTTTATGCCACATCAAATTTAAAGTAGATTTATCTGCTTTGTAAGAGATTTCCTTTCATAACAGTATAATTTTATGATTCCCTGAAATTATGCTCTATTGCCACTCTGCTTTATTTAGCTGGGTGGCACGCCCTTTACCTCTCAGACTTGATTTTTCTACTAGTGAAATGAAAGGATTAGACCAGAGATTCCCTATGGATATTCTGAACTGCACAATGTCAGACTTTGTGCACTTCAGTTGTGTCCAACACTTTGCAACTCTATGGACTGTAGCCCACCAGGCTGCTCTGTCCATGGGATTCTCCAGGCAACAATGCTGGAATGGGTTGCCACGCCCTTCTCCAGGGCATCTTATGGACCCAGGGATTAAACTCACATCTCTTGTGTCTACTGCTTGGGCAGACAGGTTCTTTACCACTAGCATAACGTGGGAAGCCCAACATCATGTTCATATGCCTCCAAATGCAACAGTATGTCATGGTTATACATAAAAAGGGATGGCTCTGATGGTAAAGCATCTGCCTATAATGTGGGAGACCTGGATTCAATCGCTAGGTCAGGAAGATCCCCTGGAGAAGGGAATGGCTACTCACTCCAGTATTCCTGCCTGGAGAATTCCATGGACAGAGGAGCCTGACAGGCTACATTCCATGGGGTCACAAAGAGTCTGACATGACTGAGCAACTAACACTTTTCAAACATAAAAAAGAAAACAAAAAATGACTCCAGCAGAAGTTACCTAAATAATTTTAACGATTATATTAATTACAATCATTTCATTACAATTGCAATTAATATACTTATTACATGAATATTGCTTTATTAATTATAATTATCGTATTAGTTAGCCATTCAAATAATCACTTTCCTAATAAATTAATTCAGACTAACAAGTCATGGTTATACAGTTAAAAGCAAGATAAGAAAACAAAAGGCGACTCGAGCAGAAATGAAATGACTAATTATAACTATTGTATTTATTATAATGTTAATTACAGCATAAATATTGTATTAATGATAATTATTATATTAACTAGTCCTTCAAGTAATCACTTCCTTATAAAATACTCAGTCACTTAGCAACGTCCTAGCCAGGTCAGAGTCCTACCGACTGCTGAGCTTCCTCCGCCTTCATCAGGTCCTCGTACACCTCGCCACCTTCATCCTCCCCATACACACAGTCATACAGACCCTCTTCATCGTCCACGTGGGTCTCACTGAAACAAAGGGTACGACATAAATGTCATTTCTATCATGCAGTAAACACAACAGGTTACTGGATTTTAGTAGAAAATCCAGATCAACTAGAGTGGAACGCGTGAAAGGCTCCCATTCCAGCTCTGTCCCTCCTGATAAGAACGATGACAAACAATAGAATCCGACAGGGACAGTAGTGAGCTAACACTCACTGGGCATTTACTGCATCACTCTGCATGGATCACCCTCGTCTGCCCAGGCCCAGCATTTACTGTGTTAACAGGTAGGCATGGTCGTTTGGTCAGTCATAGTGACAAGGATTTTGAGAGAGAAAAAGATTCTTTGACTTGCCCAGAATGACACAGCTCATCCAAGGGCAAAGCCAGGATTTAAAATTCAGGCTACCTTACACTCTGAGTATTTTAACTGCTCTATTATCGTTCTTGTTGCTCAGTTGTTAAGTCACATCCGACTCTGTGGATCCATGGACTGCAGCACACCGGGCTCCTCTGTCCTCCACGATCTCCCAGAATTTGCTCAAATTCATGTCCACTGAGTGGGTGATGCTATCTAACTATCCTCCTCTCTTCCTGCTCTATTTCACTGCCTCCCACTGTTCATATGTCAAGGCCTCATGGGAATTTCCTGGTGGTCCAGTGGTTAGGACCAGGCATTTCCCCCGCCCTGGCCCCAGATTCATTTCCTGATTGGGATATTAAGATCTCACATGCCTTGGCCAAAAAAAATAAAAGTGTCAGTTTCATCATCTGTATGAAAGGATATACTATGGAGAAGACAGAGGAGTTGGGAAGGAGTTACTATTTATAAATAATCTTTTTAAAGCATTAATTTCTGTTGATTATAATCATCAATATCTAGTGCAATAGTTTTCAAACCATGTTCCTTCAAGGCCACTCAAAGGATACCCACAGGTTCCCTTTGAGTCAGATTCCTTTTTTATCTGTTTTATTTGTATTTTGCTTAAAGAAAAGGTCCAAAGGCCACAAGACATTTTTAAAAGCCTTTTAAATTCTTCTGCTAGTCTCCCAGCAATGGCAAATAATCTCTATTTTTAAAGCTTCCATGAATGCTTCCACAGTGACTGATTGATGTATCGTCCCTAAACTCTTCATGTGAGACAGTAAACCTGTTCAGTCAAAGTAGAAACAGCCGTTTCTACCTATCACCCATTCTATCACTACTCCTTGAGTTTTTCCTTTCCGTTCAAGAGTTCCATAAATAGCTTCTACTAACAACTAATGTCAAAGAACTGAGATTAATAAATTAAGGTGTGTTAGAAAGAAGCATTAACCTCTCAGAAAAGAAATTCCACTCCTCCAATACTGCCAGCCCTTAGCATTTCTCTTGGGCCTGTGCAGATAGAACATTATAAATTGATATGTACAAAAATAAAAACATTGTAAGCATAAATGTCACTCTGCAACTCGGAGCATTTTTCAAAGTAGGGGCAATCACAGGGTTGTCTATGTTTATCAGGAAGAGTTATTAGGAGGCATTTGACAGAAAGGAACTGTCAGACACCCAGAAGAAAGAAAGGTGCCTTAAGGGAGAGCAATCTAGTGGTAAGAGAAGCTACAGAGAACTCTGCTCTGAGAAAACTCATTCCAAGATGACCTGTCCTCCTGTCTACCCACCTACCTGATTTTTACTAAGAACCTACTGATTGCCAGATCCAGAAGATGCAGAAGAATGCCTCGATCCAGAAGATCCAAGGGCTCTCCCATAGTCTAATGTGGAAAACGGCACAGAAACACAGAATTCTATGATGCAGAGGAAAGAGTAAGCGATACTCTGACGAAGGAAGTCAGGGAAGGCTTCACAGAAGATATTACGTCCGAACTGGATCTGCAGTGTATTTATTTAGTCAGCATGTATGTGGTGAATAAATATCATGTTCCAGGAGATATAGCCACAGATGAGGCAGACACAGTTGCTGCCCTCAGGGACAACACATTGAATGAGGAGACGGGATGAGTATTCAGACAGAGGACACCAAGCTGTGAGAAGGCAGGCAGATGTGAAGAGCCTGGCAATGTGAAGGCTGGAGTCCCGCCCAGGTGAGTGAGGGAGATCCAGAAGAGAAGAGCTGAGCCAACCTGAGAAGAGCCTCGTCCTCTGTAAGCTGAACTTTACCTGGGCAACTGGGGACCACGGCGGGGTTACAGAGGGGTAATGTGGAGAGTGAAGAAGTCAGGCAGGGAGATGGGGAGGGAGGTAATGAGCACCATAACTAGGGTAAAAGAAGGTGAGGAGAACAACGGAGAGACTGTGTGAAGTACAACCAACCAGACTTGGGGCCCAGCATGGATTAGGCGGAGGGAGGAAGGAGTGAAGGATGCTTCTCAGCTTTCTACTCTGGAAAACTAGGGACATGGTGAGTTGTATTGGCAGTTCCAGAATTTCCATCCTGAGGGGCTTAGGCAGGCAGCCTCCTCTGAGAACAGTGGGGCAGTTCAACTAGTTTGAGTACTTTCCATAACCCATCAAAGGATAAGAAGGCTTGATGAGGTCATGAAGGAACTGAGATTTTAAAAAAAGATAAAGGAGTAGGTTCTATATCAAAGGGGATCCTGTTCAGAAGGAAGACAGGCTGTGAAATCCATTTCCTGCCTCAGACCCCCCAACTCGCCCTCCACCAAACAATAACAACAAAACAAAAAGCAAACAAACAAAAATGACATCATCTTGCTTAATTCTTGCTATCGACTATTTCCCACGAGAGCAGAGGCATATACGTACACATCCACACAGATTTTTCTCTAAGAATTGCAAGAGGGACACACATGCATCCACACACATAGCGACTGGGCTAGAACAGTTTGGGTTTTGTTATTCAATCCCATAGTAAAACTGTTTCTTGCTAACAGTTTGGTCAATAATTTCTGATTGCATAAAATGAGAAGGGGAGAGGAAGGAAGGAGCTGTGATTTTTCAAATGGTCAATAGATCAACAGCCATCCATATTAGCTTTCCTGTGTCCAGGCCATCAATATATGGTTACATCTGACACTCTGGTCACGAAGGCTGGAGGAGATAGGACACTGTACAGTTTAGCCATCTCACATGCTCTCCGCCCCATCCTGCATCAGCTTCTCTCCACATCAGGAGAGAATGTTTCCCCCTGCAGTGCACAGCAGAGTAGACCACTGTTTGTTCTGGGGGCCTCCCTTCAGATAATTCACCCCCAAAAGTGACAGTGAAGTATGTGAAGCCACAGAGCTCATCACAAAGCCAAGACTGAAGATCAAGACCTTATGGAAAATTCAAATGCAAGCATCTGCAGGAAACACATGACATTTGGACCTCCAGCTCCAGGTGGAGAGGTGAAACTGACTGCATCTCCCAGGCAGCCAGGCTGGGGACCCGGGTTTTCTCCAAACTTGCATCCTCACAAACAAATTCTGACATCAACAGAACAAGATGAGCAAGACTATAGGAATGAGTAAGTATAAGTGACAAATGCTGGAGGTTAAAAAATGTCATCATGGTACTGAAAATAATAATATTTTTTTAAGACTACAAAGAATTTAATTATATTACCAGTAATCTTATAGTCACTTGATGAAGACTATAGCCAATTCAATGAGACACTCAGTAGTGACTTTACTGAAGATTAGTAAATTCTAGAAGATTTTAAATAGAATTAAGAAATCCTTCTTCTTTTTTTCTTTTTTTTTTTGGCTGCTCCAGGTCTAAGTTGCAGCATAACATGAGGGATCTAGTTTCCTGACCAGGGATCAAACCCAGGCCCCCTGAAATGGTAGCACAGAATCTTAACCACTGGACTGCCAGGGAAGTCCCAATAAGAAACCATTCTTGATGGACATTTGAAATATTGGACTTTGTGGCCCATCCATATGCAGCCTACTCCAGGAGGGCTGCTGGCCGGCCCTGCGGCTCCTATCACAGAGCTCTCCAGCTGAAAGTTCTTGGAGGAGCAAGGCAGGGTGCTTGTGGGAGTCAATGCAGTGAGCTAGAACAAGAACTGCATGGGTTCAAACCCAAAGGCTACTATTTACTAGCAATACGATCTTTAGCAAGTTACTGAGCATTTCAAGGCTCAGTTTTCTCATTTGTAAACTGTGGTGATACTAGTAACAACTTCATAATGTGGTGTTACATGAGGGAGTGTGCGGAAACATGGTTAGCACAGGATCCTAGGAACTGATAGATGTCTCCTGATGGACAGCTCAAGCCTGAAATATCGCTCCTGGAATAGGAAGATGCTCAATGCAGCTTTGGCCTATTTATTCAGAAAACAGATATTTATGGAGGGCCTACTAGATACTAGACACTGTTTGAAGTGCTAGGAAAATAGCCAAGAACAAACTAAAGTCCCTGATCTCGTGAAGTTGGTCCTCCAATGAGGAGATGGACAGTACATGAAGCAAACTGAGACTACCTCAGGCAGAGGCGAGTGCCATCAAAACACAGGGCAAGGGGAGTGGGGTGACCATTTTAGGTCGGGCAGTCAGGAAGGCTTCGCTGGGAGGGCCATCCGAGTGAAAACTTGAATGGTGAGGGGTCAGCCACAAGGGCGGAATGCACAGCACGTGTAGAAGTCCTAGAGTAAGAACAAGCTCCCTGTGCTGGGGTTATCAGGATGGATAAGTGGATGAATTTCCATAGGACCTGAATCTCTCCTGGAGCAGAATCTATGTCTTATTACAATTCTCTGCAAACATACCTGATCTTTGGCATCAGTTCCCTGAGGGGTGAGGATCACGTTTCATATTTATTTGTAATCTGCACAAGTCACTCAATCAGCAGGAGATAATCAGCTGCAAAGACCTTTAGCCTCTCCTGACTATTTAACAATATGGCCCAAAAGGATTCTCTGTTCAGAATCAACACCATCTGATGAAACATCCCTGAGTAACCCCCACCCACAGTAATCTTGTCCGCCCTTGAAGTTGCACAGCAAGCATTATCTGTCCTCCAAGTCTAATGGTAGATTCTACTCCTCTCTCTGATTGTTTCTTATTTTTCTGATTCCAGGTTCGTCTACAATGCCTCTACAATGCCTTTGAGAAACTTCCAAATGTTAACTTCATCACCGTCTGTTTCTTTACTCTCCATAGAGACTCACACAATGCAAGATGCACAACAAGAATCAAAAGTCACTTGAAGTACATTTTCTTGTGAACATTTCCATCAGGAGTTTGAGGTTAATTCTTACATATCTTAATCACTAAGCCAAGGTTCCCCTTTAGATAGCTATTTCAACACCTGTGGTTAAAATTCACAAAGGATGCAAAAATCGGCAGTGGTGTTAATTTTGCTGAAATTTTGCTGAAAACGCTCAACATACTCGATTAAATCTGGCAGGCTTTTGTAGATGTCATCATCATTAATGCTTTCTTCTGTCGGGAAGGGCCTAGGAGGGAGCAGAAAAAAACAAGTGAATGAGCAACAACGAGGCTGGACATTTACCACTCACTAAACACAAAAGTTCAGCTGCAGCCAAAGTGGTCAGGTCAGTCACCATGCTTCACATGACATCTGGGGTTTCTCCCAAAGTGTGGGACCCTGTGGCTGTGTCAGGGTCCCCCAGGAAGGCTGTGGCACCTGCTACCCCAAAACCCCTGCAGCAATCACTGCTGGTCACTACAGTCATGTGTGTGGTTGTAGATGTGCTAAGGTGCTCACCATTTCCCACCAGCCACACATTTGCAGGCTCACCTCACCGCTCACTGCAGCTTCCCGGTTCAGAGTGGGCCCTTATCTTCCACACTGTCTCTTTGCACTTAGAGAATCTGATCTGACAAATAATTTGGTAACAATCCTCCAAGCATGACTCAGTTTACTAGTATCAATAAAAAAATTAGAAGTAAAAAATGTCATGTCCTCTATATATGATCATTGACTCTGATATACTTTTCTACTCAGACCATAAATGATATGTTATATTTTTTTTATTTTCATCTATTGGACAAATGAGTCAAACAGACCTCAGGGAGAGTATGGTGTTTTCTTTGTCCTCTGGTCAAAGAAAATCACTTTAATTTATGCCCTTTTCCTAGCCATTGACTCCCCTGTTTGCCTCACACTTTGATCTTCGTTCATAACAACAACATAATGCCCTAAATTTACATCTAACAAAATCACAGTGATTATACTATGGTACCAAAAGTTTTACCCTTTCTTTACATACAGAAAGCATGTCCTATGTTTCATAAAAACAAGAGGACCCATCAAAATAACAAATAAGCACTAAATAATTATATTTAGCATAGGGAAAATATTTCACATTGGTTTACAGATTAACTTAATACTTAGGACATTTAAGGAACATGCATTTTTCAAATAAATTAAAATGTATGAGAAATGCCAGTTTCAAAATCCTTTTTAAAAATAAATATCTTGACACATTTTATTATATTCTTATATACAAGTTCATTGTAGTAAAAACTGAAATTATAAATAAGAGTAATTTAAAAGGAAAAAAAAACTTCCATGTATACTTTCAGAATTAACCATATATAAACACATAAAAACATGCTATTTCAAAATCTTCTGCTAGCTTATAACAAAATATATGCTGACATGGAAAGATAATCATAAATTGAAGAGGAGATGACAGGGTATGCAACATTTATCCAACATATAGACTCCTTCTGTAGAAAGCTGCCAAATTCATGGTCCGTTTCTGAGAAAGGGTCTGCGGGGCATCCTCCCCAAGGTCACTATGCTTTGTACCCAAGGACTGGGCTGCCCAGTCACAGCTGATTAAAGCTGTAGACATGCTTACATCCTCTCTGTTGGAATCTGAATGTGAACAGAAAATTGGAAGCAACAGAAGACGAGACAGAGGTTCATAGAGCCCCATAACAGCTAGAGACAGTTATAGACCCCTGAGGAAATCACATGAGAAATGAGATCCATTCCATTTCCATGTGGCTGGTTGTGTGACTGCTGAAACTGCTTTTCTGTATTTCTAACATCATTAACAATACAACTTTCTAACTGAACTCACTTGAATATGCCGTATTTTAAACAGAAAAGGCCCAACACAACATATGTATCTCCATTTCCATACTTACTGACTGCATAATGCTTCACTGCCTGGAAAAAGTAGAATTTAACCAATTTACAGTTGACCATTGAACAAGATGGTCTGACCTGCACAGATCCACTTATAAACTGACTTTTTTCAGTAGTACATACTACACAATCCATGGTTGGTTGAAACCACTGATGCAGAGGAACAGCAGATGCAAAGTATCAACTGTAAGTTATACTCAAATTTTCAAATGTGTGGGCAGTGTGTGCCCCTAATGCCCACACTATTCAAGGGTCAACTATAATTCCAAGATTTCATTTGGTACCAAACCTTCAATAAATCTTCTTGTACATACATCATTTTGGTTGTCTGATTAATTCTTAAAATGCCTGAAAGTTGTGACTTCTTGTTATGGCTTATAGGATATAAACGTACTACAACATCTTTTAAAGTATTTATTTAATTAAGCATTGTCTTAATGAATCACCTGTATAAAAATGTTAGAGGAAGTTAAAAACAAAATAAACGCATCAGTGATTGTCACCAGTAAACTGAGAACAATGTTTACCCAAGGTGTTTGATTCAACTCTACGAATAAGTTCTTACTTGCTCAACAAATTTCAAATGTCTATTGAGTACCTATATACTAGGCATTCTGAGTGAATGAGACGCAGTCCCTGTGTGCAAAGTGTTTTACAAACAGTAACTATCTGATAAACAATCACTTCACTGAACTGAACAGGACACACGAACCATAGAGAAACCAGCTTACCTGATCCCTGTGGCCAACGCGATAGGTGTGCGAGAAAGTCGCGATAACGTTTCTATTACCTAAGAAAAGAGGACAGGGTTTATTAGACAAACATTTCATAAAAAAAAATTATTTTCAAAAACTAGTTTTACTAGCTAATATTAACAATAGCAGCAGAAATGTAAATTTATAGATACCACAAAAGGGCAGAATGGGAAGAGCTGTAACTGAGAGAAGTATAAACATCTGGGTTGTAATTGTGTCCCTTGCCTTAACTTCATGATGCTAAGCAAATGACTAACCATCTGGTTTGCCGTTTCTTGACCAGCAAAAACGAGGAGTTGGGCAAGGGAGTCCTGAAGGTCTCATATTCCCACTTCTACATGATCTGAAAGACCCCATGTCCTCTTGCACTGTCCAAAACAGTAGCCACTAGACACAGAGAGGCTGTTTAAATTTAAATGAATTCACATTTTTAAAACAAAAAATCAAGTTCCTTAGTTGGACTAGCTACATTGCAAGCGCTCAGCAGCCCATGTGCCGAGTGGCTACTGCACTGGACGGCGCAGACATGAAGCGCTTCCACTGAGACAGAAGTTCACTGGCCAGCGCTGCTTGTAGCACGCTAGTTCACGGGGAGACTCTCAAGCCAGCCCATGTGAGTGCTAAGCCTGACTTCACCATCCATGGGCCATGTATCCTTAGAAAAACTACTTAAATTCTTTGGGTTTCCGTTTTCTCATCTGGATACTGCTTATAATAATTTAGATTATTAACAATCCTTACCTTATTATAAGAATTAAAAAGATAACGCATGTAAAGTATTTATAGGGTGGCTATTCTTACAAATGCCAACTTTAAGAAAATTATCTTACTCTAATTCTAGAAAAAGATTTTCCTACATTACCTTAATTATCGGTATCTGTTTCAAAACTTCTTTATAAAGATCTTCAGTACTTCACCCTCCATGTGCTCTGACAGAGCTTTAGCATTAGCACCTAGAAATTGTACCTTCCTTCCCACGTTTGTACCTAATAGCATCTCTTTCAAAAACTTAGTGAGGAAGTCAGTGAGCTAAAATGTATTTTTCTCATGAAACCAGAGAAAACATAAATTGTTTAAATTTATGTTTAAATTTAAACATAAATGGAAAGATAATAAATTGTCTTAACTCTCTAAACAAAATGTGAAGAGGTTCTACTACAGAGTCTGTTCACAATGAGGGGAAAAAATGGGAGAAAAGGTAAAAATGTATCTCTAGGTTGAGGTAATCTTTGAATTCCTCCGTTCAAACACAGAAACATAAAGTTTCCAGTACCAGGCTATTAGTAAGGGCATTAGCCACATATACACTTCTGTATCACCTACTTCAGGAGGCAGAATGTTGCTGTGGTTACAACCTGTGAGCTGAGAACACTTGGAGGGTTTAGGCCCCCGCCTTTATCATATGGATAATAACAACCTGTCTCACAGAATTACTGAAAATTAAATGAGACAATGCCTATCAAATGCCTGACACAATAAATGTGAACTGTTAATAATATACAAAATAAACTTATTATATACAAACAAAATTTAATCAAAACCTTTTATGCAATTTCTTCCTGGTTTAACTGCTGAAGCAAACAAATATAAAAATAAAACACCTAGGTAACACTTGATATCCTTAATAAATATTCCAGAATAAAGATAAAGCATCTTCAGTGAGTGTATAAGTTCAGAAGACCATAAACAAATAATAAATTTATCATAATAAACTGATTTCATGATAAAAAAAAGTCATTTGCTAAATTTCCAAAAATATGTATTATTTACGGAAAAGGCTAACTGTTGGAGAATTCCAGGATAATCTGTGAAGTAATATTGAGACTTATGAATTAACTACATTGGTGAATTTTAGCATGAGCCTTATGATGTGGTACTGTTCTAAAGTTATGGGGTGAAGTCAGCTTCAAATTTGTTTTTTTCACAGCAGTATCACTACTCAATAACAAGAGAAATAGCAACAGCATTGGTATAGCTATGTGTTTTACTACTTCTGTTATTTATTTTAACGAAAATGGTAAAACACCAAATTTACAGCCTGTTCCCATCACACAAGACTATATGTAGTTTGATTTTTTCCATACAATTGTCCACCAGAGGGAGCCAAACGATAGTCTATCATTTCACTGAAGCATTGAATATAAGTATAAGCATTTCTGAAAATTAACAAGCTAAAACCAATTCCTGTTATTTACTTAGAAGGACTACTTATTGCTATTCAAGGATAGAAAAATAACAAATATATAATGTCAGTGGATGAGACAGAAGCATAATATGTATCACATCTTAAAGAGACTCTTGGAGGACTATCACACAGTTTTGTGTCTATCCTTATACATCAGGTCAATCCACCAACTCTAAGTTTAGGCAAAGCAAATAATGATTGGTCAATATAGTGTTTTTAGAACAGTGTGTATTCTATAAAGGTGGGGTGTATCCGGATTTGGAATAGACAAATACACAAATTAATGCCAGATCCTCAAGCCGTCCATGTGGAGAATGACCTGCTGTTAGAAACATCCATTCAAGTATATTTACAAAAGAAAATATCCCCTAGGACAGTAAGAAGACTGCCCTTGAAATGTCTTAATTTCTAAACTGTTGCCTCAAATAGTGTGACATATGGACATTAATTCTCAGAAAGGAGGTGTAACAAGTTAGAATATTTGCAGGTTAATAGGCTGACAACCAACTACTAAATCCACATCATGGATTTTCTTTCCCTACCTAAATCCATCCTTTGATAAGAAAAATAGCATTTATAAAGAAAAGAAAAAAAATTCCAGATAATAGGAATAAGAGTGACACGTGAGGAAGGTGGGAGAGGTGGGCAGGGCTTCTGTGTGAATGCTTTAAAAGGGTGAGCTAGATTCCAAAATCCATGAAGGATCATTGGACAAGTTTAAGGAAGAGAGCAGCGTCAAAACTGCATTTTTAGAAGGTCACTCAGCAATGGGAAGGACAGACTGGAGTAGGACGACACTGGATAGAGACAGGGGCCAGGAGATCCACAAAGGGGAGGGCTCTTAATCATCCAGGTAAGAGATAAGAGGTCTCAGCTAAGACAGCAGTAGGGCAGCTAGAGAAGAGGTAGAAATGGTGACATATTTAGGAACAGAGGCTGATGCTCTGGGGAAGCTGAAGGAGGAGGAAGCAGCCAGGACCATCTGGACTGGCTGCTACAGTGTGGAGGGGCCAGCTCCACCACTGCCCACCCGAAAGCTCCAAGATACTCCAGAGCAGGAAGTTCTTGTTCTCTGTTCCCTCCAAACACCTGACTATGTTCATCCTGAACTCAGCCTGGCTGATTCCCACCCAGAGCCTTCTCTGACCATCTCCCTGCTCCAGACTGGGTTCTTTGTGTCCACACAGGACCCCGGACATCACTCTGCCCTAGCACCTATCACTTTGTTTAAAAATTTATCTAGTATTTAAAATATTTCAGAAGGACTCGTATTTATCTTATCAGATGAAATAATACAGAAATACATAAAAGTTGCACCCCCCACCCATACACACACACACACACAGATCTCTCATTTTCTGCCTAAAGGAAACCCGAGGTAAGAATCTAGTGTGACTCCTGAAGAATTTTTTTTATGATCATTATTTTAGCTAATGTGTTTCTATTATACAGATTTTTCTACAAACATGCTTTTGTCATTTAACAAAATATCACAGATAGTGGTGTCAACACATACAGATCTTCTTTATCCATTTTAATATTGTACCACATTCCAATGTGATATAACATGATGACTTAACCATTCCCTTGCTGGTGAGTTTTTTCAACATTTTGCTACAGCAATGCTACAATTAGCATTCTTGCCAAATACCTTTTCAATCGTGTGCAGGTATTTCTATAGGAAGGATTCCAAGATGGGACAGACTAAGCTATAACCACCACTCTTCAAAAAATTTGCACAAATTCACAGCACACCTGAAGAGTGTGTAAGAATATAACAAGGTAGGGACTTCCCTGGTGATCCAGTGGTTAAAAATCTGCCTTGCAATGCAGGGTACACAGGTCAGATCCCTGTTTCAGGACGTCCCACATGCTGTGGAGCAACTAAGCCTGAGCACCACAACTACTGAGCCCAAGCACCACAACTACTGAGCCCACACACCATAACTAAGACCCAAATAAATATTTTTTAAAAAGAACATAACAAGGCATTCTAATGACCTGTTCATTTGTCTGTCTTTCCCATCCAACAATGGAGACTACCTTAAGGGCAAGGAAGTTGCTTCTTCACTGTTCTATTCCCATCACTGAGCTCACAGCCAGGTTCCACTTAACACAAAAATATTTGTTGCTGAAACGAATGACTAATACTTACCTTGCAAAGCTGTTGTGAGGATTAGGAATAATATGTGTAAAGATATGTAAAGAGATTAGCCTGCCACAAGTGAGGAATGAATGAATAATTGAAGAAGAGGTCCATTATGAAAATTAAATATTAAGTATGAGAAAGAGTTGCTTATCTCCTCAAACCTAGAGACAACATACACAGTAGCACTCCCCCATCAAAATTTCCCCCTAATGATAATTTTTATCTAGCTTGAGCTCTTTATTTTTTCCATCCATCCCAATTAGTCAGTTTAAAGCTGTGAAATAAAAAGTCTACAAAAACAGAGTGGCAACACTGTATCCTAATAAAGCTACCCATTTTAACTCTTCTCTTCATCAGACCTTCTGGCTAATTCTCACCCTCTGCTAATCTAGCACATTTAGCACTGTTGATATTGTAATTTGTGAGGAAAACAAGTCAACCATGCAGAACCAGTTTGCCATAGCTCCTTTCAAAGTCCTTTCAAAGTCCTGAGTGAAGGAAGCCGTGGGCATAGAGAAGAACAAGAGGAACCCCCAGGACCAGCACACAGGTCCGCCAAGAAATGCAAATTAATTATGGACTTACCTCCTTCAGTTATCTACCCTGAACCTTGCTCTCTTAACTCTCTCCCAGAGCAATGAGAAGGCTCTGAAAATTCCTGAACAGGGAGCTGGATGCAATGGGAATTCCTGGAGAAGTGTTCCTTCCAGGAAGGGAGGTTCTGAAAGGGCAATCAGGTGGCTGCAGGCTTGAACCCCATGTGGCAGACAAGCTCGGCAGTCCCAGAAGGTTCTGCAGCATGAAGCTGCCGCCTTGCAGCCGAAGCCACAGACAGGGACGCTGCACCATGGTTCCTAGAGGCTCAGAGCAAGTGCCCTGTGGGGTCATGGAGGAAACAGCCAGGCCCCAGAGGACACAATTGGGAGTGTGGGCCTTGTCGTGCTGAGCTGGGTAATTCGAACAGAAAGACAGGCCTGTAAACTAGCTCCGGGCAACCAGAAGCAGCCCGGAGATCTGGTTTTACCCAAGCACACTATTCTCTGACCATGAAGCCTTACTCTAAACCCAAGCAGATGCTGAGTTTCAGAATAACAAAATATCTCACCTTCACCTAAGAAATCAACAGAACTCATTACCTTAATTTTCTTTGTATGTCTAATCTCATACAGTAAATTACCCCATTAGGATACAGTGTGGCTTAGGGCCATTTCCAGCAACATGTTTACATCTTTCTTTCCTAAAATACCTGGTTGTTGCTTTGAATACCATAATTACTGAGCACTTTTTCTGTGGGGAAAGCAAAGCAGTACAACCAGATAAAATGAACAAAATATTATTTCTGTATCAAGAAAATTACGAACTATGGGAACTACATTGCATTTTTTCAAAAGAGTAGAGTATCTATATGGGTTCAAGTGGGTCCAAATTATCTTGTGCAGGTCTTGATACTAATCATAAATGCAAGAATTATTCTATATACGTTATTCTGAGGTCTCAAAAGTGCTATAGAGAAAAGGAACTTCTCTTTAGGAAAGCAATATACTAGACTGGTTACAATGCAAGCCTAAGACTCATATTTTCTGGATTCTAAATCCCAGCTCCACCTCTCACTAGGTGGACATCCACTTAGGAGGACCATCCCATACTTTTACTGCTATTTCCTAATGCCATTGTTGCCACCATCATCATTGGTAAAGTAAGATTTGATCTTTGCAAAGCACTTTTGAAAATAAAATGTGATATCTTCCTCAAGTTATTATATGATACAAAAGAAAACTTTCCAAAGGCTGGGAATATATTTAATAAATTATGTTGTACATTCCAGTACATGATAGCCAATGTTTGTTAATAGCTGCCAACAGTTGCTAAACTGGTCTAATTATAACACTTTCCTCTTTAAAAATGAGGGCTGTGGATGTAAATGTTTTTCTTTTATTTAGTGTTCATTTCCTGCTTCTCTGTAATTAATGTTTAATCAAAATAATCAAATAAAAATACCAACTCCTGTCATACAGAAGTATTTCTAAGAGCCTGAAAACAACTGCATTTGACCTTGCTACAGTGAATTTTAGTAAAAAGCAAACAAACAAATGTTCCCGCACAGTCTGCTCATGAAACACTAATAAGGACCAGAATCACATACAGCTCATACGGAATTAAAACAGCTCTAAGAATTGACAGTACAGAGGGAGGGGCTCAGAGATCAGCTCCTCTGAGTCCCCATTATCTCCATACTCACTGCCTCAAATAAATATAAATACCTATAAAACTCTTAAGAGGAAAACACAGGCAGAACACTCTGTGACATAAAGATGACAGCAAGATCCTCTATGACCCACCTCCCAGGGTAATGACAATAAAAATAAACAAACAAGCGGGACCTAATTAAAGTTAAAAGCTTTTGCACAGCAAAGGAAACTATAAACAAGGTAAAGAAATAACCCTCAGAATGGGAGAAAATATTAGCAGATGAAACAACTGGCAAAGGATTACTTTCCAAAATATATAAGCAGCTCTTGCAACTTGATGCCAGAAAATCAACCCAATCAAAAAGTGGGCAGAGACCTAAACAGACGTTTCTCCAAAGAAGACAGGACTATCGAACACAGGAAAAGATGCTCAGTACCGCTCATTATCAGAGAAATGCAAATCAAAATACAATGAGATATCCTGACACTGGTCAGAATGGCTATCACTAAAAAATCTGGAGAGGGTGTAGAGAAAAGGGAATATGTTCTGAAGAGGGCATGGAGAAAGGGGAACCCTCCTCCACTGTTGGTGGAAATGTAAACTGATAGAGCCACTGCAGAAGACAGTATGGAGCTTCCTTTAAAAAAAAAAATAGGAATAAAACTACCATATGACCCAACAATCCCACAACTGGGCACATGCCCAGAGGAAACCGTAACTGAAAAAAAACAACACATGTACCCCAAGGTTAATTGCAGCATTATTTACAATAGCTAGGACATGAAAGCAACCTAGATGTCCATCGACAGATGAATGGATAAAGAAGCTGTGGTACATATATACAATGGAATGTTACTTAGCCTTAAAAATGAATGCATTTGAGTCCGTTCTAATGAGGTAGATGAACCTAGAGCCTATTTTACAGAGTGAAGTAATTCAGAAAGCGAAAAACAAATATTGTCTATTAATGCATATAGAGAGAGCCTATATGAACCTATTTGCAGGGCGGCAATGGAGAGAGATGCAGACATAGAGAACAGACTTGTGGATGCGGAGGGGTGGGGGTTCCGGGGAGGAGCGGGGGAGACGAATGGAGAGGGTGGGATGAATGGAGTGGGATGGATGGAGAGAGCAGCATGGAAACATATACACCACCATATGTAAAAAGGATAGCCAGTGGGAACGCACTATGACTCAAGAGAATTCAAACTGGCGCTCAGTGACTACCTAGAAGTGTGGGATGGGGCGGCAGGGAGGTTCGTATATATATGGTTCATATATATATGGCTGATTCATGCTGACGTATGGCAGAAACCAACACAGCATTGTAAAGCAATTATCCTTCACTTAAAAATAATTTTAAAAAAATCCATTTAACTAGAGTGCATCTGTCATTTAATCACAATTTCAGGACAAGTCCTTTGGCTGGATTGCCACCCCCAACCATACGGCAATCCTCCCAACTCCATCCTACAGAGAAATTCTAGAGCCATCACCACAGTTTATTCAAGTGATCCTTAAATACTTTTAAGTCACAAACTGCTTGGAGAGTTGATGAAAGTTCTTGGTTCTTTCCTGGGGTTGGAGGGGTGGGGGGACCCTATATACAAATATACACATACACATTAAATATATAAGTCTACCAAATTCTGAAATCCAGGTCTTGAAGACCATTCAAGAATTTCCTAGATTTTCACTCAAACTCCTTCTTTGCCTATAAGAAAACCAAAGTGTAGAAAAATTAACTAGCTTGTCCAAGGTCAAAGAACCAATAGCAGCAGAACCCAGGTCCCTTATCCTCTACCCAGGCTACTGATCTTTCCAATTCACCCTCCTGTCTATGAATCTCCTGCATTTACTCCGTGAACATCTATAGAATACTCACTACGAGCTAGACACCCGATCCATTCCGTATACTGAGGATAACAAGATGGAGATAATTCCCACTCTCAGAAAACCCAGCAGCTATTGGCAAAGACCACAAGGGTGATTAGTGAGAACAAAGACCTAGTGTTTCAAAGTACATCCACAACCCAGAGGAGAGAGAGGTCAGCTCTCCCCTTCAACCTGAAGGATAAAGTCAAGGAGGCTCAAAAGGTGACCCTAAAAGAGGGGATCCTAGGCTAAACCTTGAAAGACGAAAGAGAATTTCTTGGACTGTCTGCATGTTAAGTGACGCATGGTGGGTGAGAAACACCACCGTCTGACCCCATCCCCTCCATCATCACCTGTTCCAATGAGAACATTTGCCCCTTACTCTCTGAGAAGATCTTAGTAGTTGCCATTTCCTGAATCATAGTTTCCTTATCTGGTTGATAGTGAATAGTTTTCAAGTTCTAAGGGACAAGGTCACTAAGCAAATTTTTTTCCAAACCAAACAGACCAGCTCTTGTCGTGGGAGGCACTTCCACACCGCCGTCATCTTGCTCTCTCTGCAGTCTCGGCCTCCATACTCTGTATCAGAAGACCCAGCAGAGCGTCTTCTCTCCAAGCCTGTTTCTGCTCCCTATTCCCAAGGAGCCCACAGTCTCACTCCTCTCCCGCACCTGCCCAGACACCCAGGAAACTCTCTGGACTGACACTTCTCCTACACACCCTATCCTAGCAATTCACCCTTTTAAATGTCTCTCAGCCCCACTCCTTCTCTCTCTCCCAGTGCTCCTGCCTTAGTCCAGGCCCTATTTCTTGCCTTGACTATTGGAAAAGCCTTCCAGTTTGTCTCCATGTCTTCAACTTCACTCCCTTCAAATTCATCTTCTGCTTGGCGACCATAGAGGCTGTATGAGTTTCAGAACTGTCCATCTGAGTGGACCACCATCACCACTATTCACACCTTAAAATTCTTGAATGTGAGCCCTCATGCAGGGATTGACTCATTTAGCTGCACACTCAGCAAACCTCACTTGAGCTGGTCTGCTCCCTTTCAGCCTTATTCTGCCTATTCTCCTCATATTTCCTGTTCAGCCCTGTCCGATCACTTTGCCGGCTGTGCTCTAGATAGATTCCAGAACCACACACATAAATTCTAGCAGGTCATAAAATTCACTTTACTGTAATTCACAGAGATAGTTTCAAAATGAACACTTTCAAACTCAAGGGCTGGCAGAAGAAAAGCAAACTGGTACCAGCCATGCTAATTTTCTCACACCAAGTAAAGAGAATTTACAACTTTTCTTACACACTGTTCTAACCATCCCCTGGGTCCAAATACCAAAGCAGATGAAACCTGAAATTCATCAGTGCAGAGTTAGGAGTCTGGAAGCACAACTCTCTAGTTAGACGCAAACATAAATACTGCTTCTCCTGTGTTTACAGTGGTCTGTTAGGATGTGTTGAACTTAGTATGCAAATAATAAAGAATTCAATTATTTGCATGCAACTAAGAAATACTTTAGTTTTGAAAACATAATTGTATTTGCAAATCATTTCTTGCCTTAACACAGAGATACAATCTACAAAGACTGTGTGGCACTTTTAACATGTTCACTACCACAACAGAGAGTTTAGTTGTGGACCCTGTAGGTAAACACTGATTACTCACTGTACAATTATAGTTATGACTCTAGTTCAGCGCTTGAGGTTGTAGCAGTGTCATTAGCAGTTCCCTGAGAACCCACTGTGGCTTTCACACAACTCACTTTAAACAGACGTGTCCTATGTGTGAATACCAGGCCGGAGAAGAAGTTGTTTATGTGATCAGAAATAGGCTGGGAGAGTTCTATGTTACTTAAGGGACTTGGAAATAGAATGAGTTTTCAAAACTGCCCACAAATCATTCAGCTGGGTCAAAGTTAACATATTTTCCAAACCCGGCTCACTTTCAAAGTCATGCAGAGATCGCTGCTCTTTGGCTTCCTGTTTCCAGCATGCTGCCCACACGGCTATTCCTTCTTTAAAGGATGAAACCGATGGCCTGGAGCACGGAATAAACAGGCAACGCCGCCAGGATGACAGGCCCTACTGTGGAGCAGAACACACCCCTTTCTGCCAGCCTGGAGATGCCTCACCTTTAGTCCCAGACCCAGGTCTGTTCCAGAAATGTCTACAAAAGTTATCCTCACATTTCAAATCACCTAACAGAAACTGCACCTCTGCCTACAGGGCTATGTGAACAAAACGACAGTCCTTAAATGTGGCTTTGTTCTGGCTGGTTTGGTAACACTGGTCATTTCAAACTGCTTAGGAGTACTTGTTTTCATATGCACTTGGACAGTTAAAAAGCAGGTAAACTCATTCTTTATTATGTTATAAATAGTTTTTCTAGCCAGAGGTGATAAACAGAAGTATATGAGCCACATAAATAATTTTAAAAGTCTAAGAAACTGCATTAGAAAAAACTAAAAAGAACACAGCAATATGTAATCAAGACAAAAAAAAAGACTTTTATATATTTTTTTTATTCTAAATCTTCAAAATCTGGAATGTATCTGACAGTTAGGCATATATAATTCAACCAAGGCATATGTGAGTGCCCAAGAGTCAGATGTGGTTAATGGCTGTAGACAAGTGTTAGTTGCTCAATCATGTGCGACTCTTTGCAACTCCATGGACTATAGTTCACCAAGCTCCTCTGTCCATGGAATTCTCCAGGCAAGAATATTGGAGTAGGCAGCCATTCCCTCCTCCAGAGGATCTTCCTGACCCAAAGATTGAACCCATGTCTCCTTTGTCTCCTGCACTGCAAGCAGATTCTTTATAGTCTGAGCCACCGGGGAAGCCTAATGGCTATAGACAAGTCCAGACAAAAACCTTCTGAGTGCTCACAGTATAAAGGAGAAGGAATAAAATCCATAGCAAAGAAAAGGACGGGCCACACCTTCCACTTCACAGATGCAGCTGGTAACTATGAGTGATACAGCCCCTTCAGACTCGCCAGCTTGATGTGCTCAAAACACAGCCAGAGCCTACACTTCCGGAGGCCCAGGGCCCATTATAACAGGACGAGGAGAGTGCTAAAGAGACCAGGAAAGGGAGTGGGGAGCCCTGGGGGGGAGGAAACCGCTCCTCCATGCAAGCCTTCTCTAGTTCACAATTTCCTGCCATCTCTGAGTGCCAGTGTTTAATCATTCTCTCCACCTGTCAGTCTGACAGTCACCCATCGGGACATTCATCACCTACCCCAGACTCCGCCCCAAGAGACTCACTGAAAGCTGGGCAAGTCCTCTGCCCACAATGTGCTCACGGTAGGGCTGGGAGACAGACAAGCAAACCATCAGAGAGATGCAGATAAACCATCACACAGCTGATAAGAGTTGTGGAGGGATGGTGCACAGCGCCAGACTCCAGGGGAGGCTTCTTTTAGGAACAGACATAGGAGTTGAGATCTGAACTTCTCATAAGTTTGTTTTTAATTTTTATTGGAGTATAGTTGATTTACAATGTTGTGTTAGTTTCAGGTGTAAAGTGAATCGGTTACACTTATACATATATCCACTCTTTTTTAGATTCTTTTGAGCAGACACTTCATTCCAGCATTTTTCATGCAAAAGCATTAATGTTATCAGCGTGTGTGATAGCCTAAACATTTCCATCTCCCCAAAATTAATATTTTTAAAATGAATCCCCAGTGTGATGGTACTGGGCAATGGGGCCTCTGGAAAGTGAGTGGGTCCTGAAAGCTAATGGGATTGGTGCCCTTATAAAAAAGACCCCAGAGAGCTCACACTCCTCTTCCTCCACATGAGGACCCAGCAAAAAGATGTCTATGAACCAGGAAACAAGCCTCACCAGACACTGAATCAGCTGGCACCTTGATCTTGAACTTCTCAGCCTCCAGAACCATGAGAAATTTCTGTTGTTTAAAGCAGAAATTTAAACAACTGGTCTATGGCATATGGTCACAGCATCCCAGATGGACTAAGAAAATGTCTAACAACTTCCCTTCTTTCCATTTATTTTTCTCTCTCATGAACAGGGAAGACAGTGAGTTCCAGAGATCCATAAATTTACCAGTTTGTGAGCCAGTCCGCACTGTGGTAAGAATCAGCCACCAAATGTCTGCCTCCAACAGGAACTTCTCCCATGTAAGCAAAGTAATGCTCAAAATTCTCCAAGCTAGGCTTCAACAGTACATGAACCAAGAACTTCCAGATGTTCAAGCTGGATTTAGAAAAGGCAGAGGAACCAGAGATCAAATTGCCAACATCCATTGGATCATCGAAAAAGCAAGAGTTCCAGAAAAACATCTACTTCTGCTTCATTGACTAGGCTAAAGCCTATGACTATGTGGATCACAAAAAACTGCAGAAAATTCTTAAAGAGATGGGAATACCAGACCACCTTACCTGCATCCTGAGAAATCTGTATGCAGGTCAAGAAGTAACAGATAAAACCATACATGGAACAATGGACTGGTTCCAAATTGGGAAAAGAGTACATCAAGGCTGTATATTGTCACCCTGCTTATTTAACGCATATGCAGAGTACATCATGCAAAATACTAGACTGGATGAAGCACAAGCTAAAATCAAGATTGCAGGGAGAAATATCAATAACCTCACATATGCAGATGACACCAACCTTATGGCAGAAAGCAAAGAGGAACTAAAGAACCTCTTGATGAAAGTGAAAGAAGAGAGTGAAAAAGCCGACTTAAAACTCACCATTCAAAAAACTAAGATCATGGCATCCAGTCCCATCACTTCATGGCAAATTGATAGGGAAACAAGGGAAACAGTGACAGACTTTATTTTCTTGGGCTCCAAAATCACTGCAGATGGTGACTGCAGCAATGAAATGAAAAGATGCTTGCTCCTTGGAAGAAAAACTCTGACCAACCTAGACAGCATACTAAAAAGCTGAGACATTCCTTTGCCAACAAAGGTCCTCTGTAGAGTCAAGCAATGATTTTCCAGTAGTCATGTATGGATATGAGAGTGGAACCATAAAGAAAGCTGAGTGCCAAAGAATTGACGCTTACGAACTGTGGTGTTGGAGAAGACTCTTGAGAGTCCCTTGGACAGTAAGGAGATCAAACAGTCAATCCTAAGGAAATCAGTACTGAATATTCATTGGAAGGACTGATGCTGAAGCAGAAGCTCCGATACTTTGGCCACCAAAATGATGTGAAGAATTGACTCAATGGAAAAGACCCTGATGCTGGGAAAGATTGAAGGTGGGAGAAGGGGACGACAGAGGATGAGATGGTTGGATGGCATCACTGAGTCGATGGACATGAGTTTGAGCAAGCTCTGGGAGTTGGTGATGGACAGGGAAGCCTTGCGTGCTGCAGTCCATGGGATCACAAAGAGTCAAACAGTTGACTGAGTGACTGAACGCAACTGAATCAGACTTGACAAATTACAGTGCAATTTCCCTTGCATCCTTAGGTGGGTTAGATCCAGACTGCCAATGGCCACAGAGAAGTCAGAACTCCATCTGACAGGTCAGAGAGTTAGGCAAGTTGTTTGAGCAGTGCAGTAACATTTGGATTTGCTTTCTAGGATAATGTGTTGGCAGTTCAACAGATTAAAAGAGAAACATACTGCTGGAGTAGAGACTAGATAAGGGAGACAACTTAGGTGACAAAGCACAAAGCAAGGCCCAGGGCACTTAGCTGCGGAGGAGGGAATACATTCAAGGGTATCCCAGAATACACCCAAGTAAGGTAAGACAGTTACACAAATGAGGTTCTCAGATGGCTCAGATCCATGTTTCTCAACACCGGCTGAAAGTCAGGAACACCTGAGGAGCTTTAGAAAAACACCCATATCCAGACCTCAGTTTCATAGAATATGACTCCAACAGCCTGCGATGGGGCTCCAGCATCAGGACTTCTAAAAAACTTCCCAAGTGATTACAATATATGTGCGTGCTAAGTCGCTTCAGCCATGTCCAAGTCTTTTGTGACCCTATGGACTGTAACCCACCAGGCTCCTCTGTCCATGGGATTCTCCAGGCATGAATACTGGAGTGGATTGCCATTTTCTACTCCAGGGGATCTTCTTGTACCCAGGGATTGAACCTGCTAAATTAAAGATTAAAAAACTACTGTTTCTGTTTGACTTTAGGGATTTAAAAAGGTGTCCTTTATCCAAGTGAGTGGTTTTCATCCCAGCCTTCCCAGGTGGTGCTAGAGGTAAAGAACCCTCCTGGCAATGGAGAAGGTTTAAGAGACGCAGGTTCAATCCCACAAGGCCTGTGGGATCTTAGTTCCCTGACCAGGGACTGAACCTGTGCCCCCTACACTGGAAGTGCAGAATCCTAACTGATGGAGAGCCAGGTAAGTCCCTAACAAATAAGCAGTAAGTGCCTTAAACAGGCACTAAATTTAGTGCTTAGTTTCATTTGCTCTCGTAAAATCTATGAGTTCTGTGACATTCTAATGTTAATAAAATAGGAACTCTCTAAGGGTCAGAGGTAGAGTGATTTCTAAGACTATGACAAGCCAATAGCAGAACCTAGGTAGAAATCCAGATCTGAATACTCAGATCTGCTCAAAGTGGATGATGCTGCCGGTACCTCTAGAGTTGGACCTTTGACTGTGATATGTTTCTTAATTCTCATGTATCTTGATCCCCAAGGAGGGTGACCACCTCAGAAGCTAAACCTTGCTCCATGTTCCACTGAACCCTTGGCTGTGTCTAACACCATGTGAACAACAGTAGCATCAAAACTCACCTTATACTAAAGTCACCATCACACTGCTGAAGCAAAGGTGGGCTACCTTTTCCATATTTTGTTGAAATATTTAGAAACCTTGACGTTTCTACAGAAAACATTCTTCAAGGTGACTAAGTACTACGGAAATATAAACCTTGCATATTTATAGCGTAAAACAATTCTTTTAATAGTACAGTTCAAATTCATATGAAAATATAAATATGTCATAACTGTAACTTCCTGCATCTTTTTGCTTGAACAATATCTTTTTGCTTGAACAATAAACAAACAGGAAACATATTATTAACATAACCTCTTAGGAAAGCCCATGTAAATTTCAACAAGTAACAAAGATATTAATATTTACTAAACCAGGACTACCTTATTATGCAGTCATGCCAATGGTTTATGAAAATTTATTACTATGTTTGCTCTATAACATTTGGGTACAAATTTATATATAATAAAGTGTCCATGAAAATATGTATGATCCTAATTAATTCTTATTTCCACATCTCATTTGTTTGAAACTCAGAGCACAGTGTTCAGCTACAGAAATAATTAATTTATATGTAAAATTTTCTTGTACCATCAACTTGAATACAAGAGGAACAGTTAACACAACAGAACCCATGTATGACTGTTTAAAACTAGAGCGCATCAGCTTATGTTACTCCATCTGGCTGGCAATTAAGTAGACCATAAGGAAACAGAGTATTCTAATTTCTTTAAGGGTTATTTCTCTGTTTAGAAGTATAGACATTTATATGGATTTAAAGTTAACCTTGGCCAAAAAAAATAACAGTGGTAAACAACTTAGTACTATTATATAGATTCAAGTGCACACATACACACCCATGCATGCCATGCCAATCTCTGTACAGAGCACTTTATTAAATGCTCACAACAACTTTATGAGGAAGATAATGTCATCAACTTCATTTTAGAGACAGCTAAACTGAGGAACAGAGAGGCTGAAGAGACCACACTCCAGAGGCTGCAAGCAGTAAAGCCAACACTCACACACAAGTGACCTGACCTAGAATGCGTGCTCTCTTGACCACTACATGTGCTGCCTCCCATATAAAAGCCCCGATGCTACAAGGTTTGAGAGCAACAGAGAGATGAAAGACATGGTCCTTAGGATCTAGAAGCAAGAGCCCTGCCTGGTAAAACTAAGAAAGCCCACACGGACTCAGACCTACATGTTGGAAATTAAAAACCATGAAAATCAAGACAGCTCATGATTCAGTTCAGTTCAGTCGCTCATGGTTACTGCTAGATAAATCGTAGAGCCAACTAAGGAAGGTACCTGTGCTATAACTCACTACCCTTTTCATATTTGTCATAGCTTCTCACATTTGAAATATTACGTATCTGTTTATTATTTGTCTCCCTGAACTACAGTATAAGGTCCATTAAAGCAGTGGGTCTGTCAGCCCTGTTCACTGCAGTATCTACAGCACCTAAAAAGTACTTTGATGCTCAAAAAAAATATCTGAACAAGGGAACGACTGAGGTGCATCGCCAATAGAAGAAAATATTTGGAGATGGATGCAAGATGAGGGATTTTGAAACAGGACTGAAGAGGCTAGCTGGAGGAAGACAGTATTAAATGCTCGGCCAAGGAAGCTAATAAAGGTTATGGGAAGCTAATAAAGGTTACTGAGCTGGAGAATGAACTGTCAAAAAACAGTGTGTTAACAATACTGATCTGGGAGATGCACAAGACAGCTCAGAGGAAGAGGCCTGAACCTAACAAGCTGTTTCAACACTCGCCCAGCTCAGAACTGATGAGCTTGGGAGATGGCAGGGGAAATGGATATGGTAAGCATCACGCAAACAGGATCTACCTGACTTGTGCACTACTGGATACACCGAATCCCAAAGAAGCAGGTCTAGCTGGAGCAAACCTCAGAAAATCTGACTCTAGTTCATTACAGTATAGAAGATGCACTGGAGACAGGGTTAAATCCAGGCATTTTTTTAGAAATACAATTCTGTTCCACTGGTTTTGACAAAGGCTGAAATAGCTGACCCAGAACTGTCTTGAATCTCAGAGACCCATGTGACCGGAACATTTCACATCAGGGCTGCTGACCTGGACCTGTGTCAGGCTGGATTCACAAATCTCAGGCTGGCTCAGAAATAGCCTCCTACTGAGGGATTTGCAACTATTTGTGGGGTATGTACGCATGCATGTGTGTGTGTGATCACACATGGACCTGTACTAATAAAGGAAGATTTTTAAGGAAATTTGATTCATAGCCGCCCCCCCATCTTGCTTTTCCTTCTCAGCCTTCGCTGAGGATCAAGTGCAATCACCATACATTAAGTTCTCCTTCCCACCTAAATCATGCTGAATTTAATCAGCTCTTTGAAAATTCACTTGATTATGATTTAAGAAGAAAAAAGTTGAAGATTAACTTGTGTTTTTATTATTTAATTTTATTTTGAGATTCCTTCTCTATTTCATTCCAGGTGCTTACTGATGTTTTCTTTAGGAGTAACTTTAGCTGAATTACCTAAATAGCTATTTTTGAAGCAGTACAACAGTATCTGCTGCTTCAGAACTCTGATGTCTGTGGCCTTTAAGTCCTGAAAGGGATTTCACCTTAGGAGTCTTGAAAGATTTCTCTTTCTGGAACTGGGATACTTTACAATGAGCAAGAAGTACTTTTTAGTCATTAGTGCCTCTGAGCTATGTGGTCAGTCCAGGATAATCTGAATTTCCCTCAGAGTCTGAGTATTTACTAAGAGCTGGCAGAAAGAAAATCATCCTCTCAAAGGCTGTGGAAACAGAGTTCTGCCCTGGTGGGCAAAATTACACCACTGGGCATGCAGGCCATACTCTGGTGCTCCCAGCCCCACATTTTCCTCTGAGGCAGTTTTTCATTCAATATTTTGTTTCCGCTTAACTTCAGATAAACCTGAAAGAATGGGTAGGTTTGCTTACAGGACAAAAAGAGAGGAAGAAAGTCAATAAAGTTCACAACTCTCTCACCAGAGTTCTTTGGGAGTCATCAGTCCTCTCTTCTGAAGCTGTTGCTCAGTTATTCTTTCCAGCCAACCTTTGAAAACAGACTCAGACACGGCATATACCAGACACGCGCTGCCTAGCAGCTGGACAGTGCTTGGTTTCACCTGCCAAGCAGATTTGCCTCCTGGCAGTCCCCAGGAATGGGAAAGAACTTCCAAATAAGAAAATATTTATACAGAGAGGAAATTATTGAGATAACTCATGTCTAAATAGCTTCATAAATATCTTTTAAGCCCTGCCACGATAGCATCCTTAACATATCCACCGTGCTGGACCAAAATTCCTATGCCAAATTAACGCAATTTCTTGGATAGAACCAGGCAGGCTGAATCTACCCTATACTGGCTTCTCTGCAATGATAAGAGTGTACTCTAATAGAATATTTATGTCTTAATATTGTTGTCTTTTTCATTTTATAATCTTCTGTCTTAAACACCACCCCCAAATGAATATCCAGTCAAAATATGGCATATTTAAGAGGTTTGAAAATCTGGATCATCTTTTAAGGTTATTCCCCAGAGAATACTTGACAGCACCCTGAGTTAAGAGAATAAAACTCTAGAGTGGCAGCCCAGACTCAAATATTTATATCCAGTTATAAAAACTTGCTAAGTCGTGGGTCTTTTAACACTATATAGAGAGGAAACCTGAGCCAATACAAAGAGCCCTAAGTGAAGTAGAACATTACACTTTGTCCAAATGGGCATTTTGAATTGGATGTTTCAAAGCAGCTATTCTGACAAGGCCAGATCAAAAGAGCTGTGCTTATTAGGAAGCAATGAACAGAAAGATACTCCTGATGCCTGATCAAATCCCTGATTCCTGCACTGATCCTCACCTCATTCCCAACTCCCATCTCATCAAATCCTAATTCTCAGAATTGAAGACAGGGTAAAAGTTCAAGAATGAGGCAACTGATCACTTGATTCAAAACAAAACAGGACAGCTTCATGTTATTTTTTTCAGGGCATATAAAAAAATCCCTGGCATCAAATGGTTTATCACAGTAGCTTTGGTAATATGACTGCCTGAAAACATCATGCCAAGGGAATGGGACTCCACAGAGCTTTTGATTCCAGCTGTGACTTGATGTGAGACCATGGACAGACCAAGTGGTTTCTCTGGACCCTAGGGGTCTCATCTCTAAAATGATGGGCTAGTTGGATCTCTAACCTCAATTCTACCGTCTAAGCTGCCACACCCTACCTCCTAAACAGTAAGCCGACAGTGACACAGTCTTGCCACTTTTTTTTTTTTTTTTAAGTATGGTTGATTTACAATAGTATCTTAGTTTTAGGTATACTGCAAAGTGATTCAGTTTTTTTTCAGATTATTTCCATTATAGGTTATTACAAGATATTCAGTATAGTTCTTTAAGCTATATAGTAAATCCTATTTTACAAACAGTGTGTATCTGGTAATCCTATATTCCTAATCTATCCCTCCTCACCTCCCTCACACGTTTGGTAACCATAAGTTTGTTTTCTATGTCTGATGTCACTTATTTTTTAATGGATCAATTCTCTTAGAAACAAGACATGTATACTCATGCCAGTGTACTGGACTGTTCACACATGTTACGTAATCTGATGAAAATGAGTCAGTGGAAAGACTCTGTATTTTTTCTACTAAAATATAAATATTAGAATCCCTCAATATAAAATGGGTATAATCTTTTGAACACTCAATTCATTTAAAGAGCATATGAATCTGGTCTTGGTCTAAATTAGGATCAAAGATTTATAAGAGCACATTATGTTTCCAGGTGAATGGAGAAAAGTACTTTACAAAATAAATTCCCAGGAATCATGGCAGAGTCAGTAATTTTTGTAGTAGTCTGATCAGTGCAGTTTGAAAAATAGATGTATACTGTTGTATTTTTTTAAGTATATTATACAAATTTACCATACAGCTGCTGCTGTTGCTAGGTCGCTTTAGTCGTGTCCAACTCTGTGCGACCCCATAGACGGCAGCCCACCAGGCTCCCCCGTCCCTGGGATTCTCCAGGCAAGAACACTGGAGTGGGTTGCCATTTCCTTCTCCAATGCATGAAAGTGAAAGGTGAAAGTGAAGTCACTCAGTCGTGTCCGACTCTTAGACTCTTAGCGACCCCATGGACTGCAGCGTACCTGGCTCCTCCGTCCATGCAAGAGTACTGGAGTGGGGTGCCACTGCCTTCTCCATACCTTACAACAGTCTTCCTTATAAGTGCACATTGATTAGACATTTTTGCCACCAATATATTTGATTCATATCTCTTACCTTCTCTCCACAAAATATTAAATAGTTCGATTCAATCACATTTATCTGCTCTTTGGGTCTGATGAGTAAAACAACTTTAAAAGATTATTATTAACTACCATTTTTCAGAGCTAACTGTGTACCAGGAACTCTACAAAATAAACTGTGAGGTAGGAATTATGCTAACTTTAACACAGTGGGAAACAGCATCAGAGAAATTATGTACACAGTGTAACAACCAGTGGAATTCACATCCAGCACTTCAGCTCTCTTGTATAATAACACCAGGTTGCCCTATAGTAATTCTCAAGCTTGAAGAAGCTACCGTTTTGTTAGTTTTCATTTCATCCTTCACTTAACACATATATTGAACATCTGCACATGCCACAAATTCCAGTAAGTGTCAGGGATAAAAAGGAGTGATACATCTCTTTTCTCAAGGAATTCCTAATAATGTGGAAAAGAGAGAGACAGGCACACCAACACTGCAATCAAATGTTAAGCTCTGTGAACAAGGTACTCACAGGGCTCAACAAGCACAACAGTCAAGACCACTTGGATCAGGGGAGGCATTCCAGTGAGTTACACTGGAACAGAGTTTTTAAAAATGATTATAGAGATTTGCTACATGAACAACGACATTAAGACCAAAAAACAGCAGAGACAGTAAAGAGCACAGAACTTAGGAAAACGATGTTATGCCTCAGTGACAGCACTGTTTCCAGGTTGGGGTAAAAGTGAATGGAGAACGAGAAGGGAAATACCATGTTAAAAAGAATTTTAAATCTTAGCTTTTATATAGAGCTGAAGTTCCCATACCTTATCCTGCATCAGTGTTACATGGAGGACTTGTTAAAACACAGATTCTAAGCCTCACCTCTGGAGTTTCCATTTCAGCAGACCTGGGTGACGCCTGAAAATTTGCATTTCTGATAAGTTCTAAGATGTCAGAGACTGTCAAGACTAAGGATCACACTTTAGGAACCACTGATAATAGAGGGTGAAGCCATGGAGAGATTAATGCCAGGATACAGTTCTAAAGTTATTCCCCAAAACTCTTTCTCTGCTTTCCCCTAAATGTTAATCTAGAAAAGTTCTTGATTTAACTACAGGTCTATTTGATGTAAACAGTATTGTGGAAGGAACACAAACCAACAGAGGAATAAGGAATGCATTTTTTAGTGTTCACTCCAATTCTACCTTCTAAGAAAAGTGAGGTTGTATAAAGGGATCTCTTGCCTTCCCACTGCTTAAGCAAGAGTAAGAAGCCTAGGTAGAAATAGGAAAGGGTCCTCTGAGACTTAGCTACTGCATCAAGGTGGGCCCCTGCTCCCACGCATCCCACCCAACCCCCGGCCAAAGGTTACCAATGTGCCCTGTAAACAGGATATTCAAGAGCATACACTGAACTGTCAGTTTAACAGTGACTCTCTGGCAAGTGGAGCTGTTACACATTTCACTTTTGCTTTTATTTTTTAACACTTCTACATGGTGTGAAGGTTTACTAATAGGTGGACATAAACTTTTATTTGAAAAAAATTTTTAATGCAAAGATGCTTTCAGAATAATACAACAAACAGAAATGGTTTTCAAACTCTCTTAAACTCTCCAGTCAACTCTCAAACTTTCAAACTCTCTGGTCTGTGGTGCCTGCTTTTGGCTCAATAAAATGTTATCAGAAGCTCAAAACTTAAAACTGATGAAAGGAGAGCTGGCCAGGAAAGCGTGATATGCTAGAGATCCAAAAATTCTTTGAATAACAGCAACTTTACTATTTCTTGAGATAATTACAGTACTTTGAAAGTACTTTGACTTAGGATTGGATTTTACTTTAATTTTTTCCTTTAAATCCTACCTGTACCTTATACATATTAGCACATGTTGAAAAATCAATTAATTGTGCAAAATTTCCTGATTCAAAATCAGTTTATTTGCCTTTTCCATTGCTGGTGTTCACTCAACAAAAAAGAAAACAAATATGTCAGGTTCTGTTAGACTGAAAAAATCTAAAACTGTAATAACACAAATACAACTTTCATTGTTCTCCATTTAATTTTTTAGATTCAAATTTGTTACAATGGTATCTGAACTAAGCATAAAACAAGCCATGTACACACACACAGACAAATGTGGGGGAAAACTGTCTGGCACAGATATGGACTAATATGTAAAGTAGTATAGTTATTTACTTTCCACTAATAATAGCTTCTATTACTTTCAGCACTTGAAGATAGGAACATATTTTGGAATATTTGGTAGTTTTCCTTGCTGTGAAAATACCAATATTTTTAATTTGAATCCTAAATTATAAGGGGTGGGAAACAATTCTAACTATTCACTGTATTTTTTTCTCCAAATCAGGTTTTATTCATTCTAACACTGTAGAGCAAACCTGATATAACCACAAATGTGATGAAACATAGTGGATTTTTTTTTCTACAGCTCAGCAGTGTCACTCAAAAAAGCACTCCTTTAAAGCCACTGAAACTCTTGGTTTCTAGGTGTCAAAATGATCAATTCAAATCAGAGTGCTTTTCCAAGAGAGATTTATTTCAAAAGTGCAAATGCTAATGCTTTCTTCTCTACCCTTTCTCAAACAGATATTTGGAAGGGGAGAGCTGGAAACTCTAGTAATTTTCTTTCCATTACAGTCAGACTCAAGAGTTTAGAACTTAACTCTGCAGTTTCCTTTCTTACACAGTGGAGGCTGTTATTAATTCCTATACTAAAACACAATCTTATTTGTCTTCTGCTCTTATACATTGAAGCAGGGTTGTGAAGAGAATCACATGAGGTCTGATTACGTAGTGTAGAGATCTGATTCCCCATAACATCCCTGCTTCTCCAAGAGGCAAGCCAGAAAGGACCCTTCTGGCCAGAGCAGCAGCCAGAAGGATAATGGTGCAGAGGGCCACTGCACAGGGCCTTGTAAACAGTGCAGGCAGCAAACCCAGAAGGGCGCCCCCTAGCAATGAACAGAGCACAACTGGCTTGACAGCCTAGCCCCACTCTTCATGCCCACTCTACAACTGCCTGCCTAAGCTCTGCAAAAGGCAGAGACCAACGCCGTAAGTGGGAACAGCTGCTCAGTGGTGTCCGACTCTTTGCTACCCCATGTACTGTACCCAAGTAAATCCTCAGCCTTTTGACTTTGCCTTGAGAAAGCATTAAATGTAACTTAGGTGTAAAAAAATGTTTCTTTAAAACGAATTAAAAATGCTTGTTGGGTTTTCTTTTCCCTCTTTTGTTAGGGAATGTACAATATATTTCAGTGTCTGAGTCCAGGACCTAGAGGAACAGAAACTGAGCAATGTTATGGTTCCCCTAAAGAAATTTATACATTTACCAAAAAAAGGAGTGTCAGGATTTAATAATTGACATAAATGTAGTGCTCAGATGATCGGGCAAGACATAATGTGGGCTATTTTCACACACTTGAACGATGATGATTGATTTCAGAATCCAAATGCTTGTTTAGAAAAATGCTTTCACCATACATATTTAATTAGGTCTCAAAATGGAGATAATTTACACAGTGTCCTGGGAGGCTTAGCTGACACAGGATTTCTGAAAGTTTTGATGCTAAAATGTCCATCTTTAGTAGAAATATGGAAGACAGATGGGCTAAGCAACACTAATGCTTAGATAATGCTCATGAACGAGGGCCATTATTGAACACAGGAATCACAGACATGAATAACAAGAATATGCACAGGAGGTTATTAGACCTATGAAGAGAGAAGGTGCTTTTAATGAAAAGTGATGAGAAAAAAAAAGAAAAGTGATTAGAAGAGACAAAAGCAGTGATGTACAGAAGATAGAAAATTCCAAACAGCCACATCCTTTTCCAAATTACTTTTAAAACTCTAAACATTATTTTCTTACAATATGGTATTTTTGTTAGCATATTTCTTTCATGACTATTGGAAAAAGGAAATTATACTAAGTGTAAAACTAAGAAATACTCTGTCATTTTAATGAAATTGGAGGTTACTTTTGGCCCTTGCTCTCACACCTTACAGTGAGGGCACTTCAGGATCCAAATCAGCTGCCCCTTGGAGTTCCCTGGTGGTTCAGTGGTTAGAAATCCATCTGCCAAAGCAGGGGACACAGGTTCAATCCCTAGTCTGGGAAGATTCCACATGCTGCGGAGCAACTAAGTCCTTGCACCACAATTACTGAGCTGCATGCCCTAAAATCCATGCTCCACAGCAAGAGAAGTCACCGCAATGAGAAGCCCACACACTGCAACTAGAGAAGGGCCCCTGCCCACTGCAACTAGAGAAAGTCCACGTGCGGCAAAGAAAACCCAGTACAGGAAAAAAAAAAAATTCACTAATTAATTAAAGAAAACCAGCTGCCTCTATAAGTCACCCTCAAATCCAAATTACTATGACGTAGGACTTCCCTGCTGGTACAGTGGAAAAGAATCCACCTGACACTGCAGGAGATGTGGGTTGCCCTGGTGTGGGAAGATTCCAGCTGCCACAGAGCTACTAAGCCTGTGCGCCACAATGACTGAATCTGGGCTCTGCAACTTCTGAGCCCGCGTGCTAGAGCCTGTGAGTCCCAACTACTGAAGCTTCAACTACTGAAGCCCAAGTGCCCAGGGCCCGCGCTCTGCAACTGGAGAAGCTTTTGCTCATCGCAACTAAAGAAAGCCTGCTTGCAACAACAAAGATCCAGTGCTATCAAAAATAAAAATTAATTTAAAAAACTATGACATAGGGCACAAGAAACTCTAGATCTATTCTAATTTCAGATGTCGCTTCAATGACCCACAGCATACTCTGTATTTTTAAACATGTACATGTAAAATGATATACACATTTTATATATATATATATATATATGTATATATATATATGATTGTTTTAGGGCTACACAGTACTCTATAGAGGAACAGGTCATAATATATTTACTCAACATCCTATTGTTGAACACATGAGGCTTTACCCCAAACTTATCACAATTATAAAACAATGATTAAAAAAATGAATACATTTGAATCTAAATATTTGTCCATTTGTCTACTTATTTCCTGGCAATTATTCCTAGAAGTGAAGCTTCTGGGTCAAAGGCTATATTTACTTTTAAAGTCCCAGATGTCTTATACTGATAAACCATGGAAGATTTCTTTCTTTGCAGTGTCCCTACAAATAAGTTATTCAAACTGCTCACACAGATGAGTAGAACTTGCCCAAAGAGAAGGAGAGTGTTGTATTATCCAATTGTGCCTTTGATCCCTAAGAAGCATTCTGAGGTGCTCCTGTGATTTTTTTTTTGCCCCTTAAAGCCATTCTTGTGTTATTCTTGGCAACTGAAAAAATAAGCGACACCATACAATCCCTTTCTTAGAACTATTTCCTGAAGGTTTCCTTTGTCCACTGTCAATTCAGCAATGTTCTGTGGTGGGGTCATTACTATAATTAGACACAAGCTAAGAGTCTGGGAAATGAACACGACCTCACTTCCAAGGAAAAGAAGAACATGGAATGAGTGAAATATTTAACACATTCAACAAGGGTGATCACATTTCTAGGCAGTAAACAGCTCTGTTGTATCAGCACCAGGTTTTTAAGTGCCTGAATGATAACACGGCACAGGCATGATCTGGCTCCTTGGGGTCCTTAATACATCTTTAATTTATACACAAGTCAATCACAAATATTTTATGAGCATTTACAGTATGCAAGACCTTGTTTCTAACAAATATTATAAACGAAACAAAAAAAAATCTATAAACCTAGGAGCTCATAAATTAGGGTAAGGGACCAGAAAAACATTCAAAATTCATTAAAAGAGGGGAGAAGATATTTAAACATTCCAAAACAATAATACAAAAGTCATTAAGCAAAGGCACTGATTTGTGCAATTACTGTAGATTATAATCATTTGGTGGACACATCTTGTTTTTTCTTATAACTTAGAACACCAAATTTGCAATTGGGTTACAATTCTTTCCCAAATAACCCCAACATTATGAAACTGAGAATGACAGAAACAATTTACCAAACATCTTTTTATACATTAGAGCAAATAAAACTATTTGTAAAGTATTTGATGATTCCAATTTCCTAGAGAAACACTACTAGAAAGATTTTAAGAACACTCATTGCAGCATAATTTATCGTTACTAGAAAATGACATGTCACAGTAAAAACAACAGCTTTTCAATTGCTAAATGTTTCTAGAAGTTTCTTTTTTTAAAAATAAAGACTGTATTTTCTGTCATAAGCTCTCCCCTTTTAGCAAACATTTTGTCACACAAGAAAAAGGTGATACAATTATGCTGATAAATTGCTGCTGACAGGACAAACTCTAGAGACTCCAAGAGCAGCAGCCTGGACCAGGATTCTCAGCCTTACCCTAAGCTGCAGCCTTTGGAAGTCTGGGAGCAGCCACTACAGAAAGATGGATGGTCCTGCTCTTACGGGAGAGCTCATGGCTCTCCTCAGCCCACTTCCTACCCCTTCAGAACCACATAGAACAGAACAGAACAGAATAGAAATACACAGAAAAGGGTGGCAGCGAAGCTGTGTGTCTTCTTCTCAGAACCAGAAGAAAATGACATTCTTGCACAGAGAACTAAGCCAGTCAGACTTTCCAGTCATACTTTCAATTTCACATATTCTTAATTGCACCTCTAACTAAAGAAATTAGGATCGTCGTGTACCTGGTATAACCCAAGGAAATTTTATGATTTCACGAAAATTCATAAGTCTCCTTTGAATGCTGCTTCAATCATGGTATTTATACGACAAGACTAAAATATATTTCCTTACACTTTTATGCTTTTTCAGTTAGTGAATCTATGGGATAGTTTATATTCTTTTCCTCAGCACTTCAGTTGGACAATTTATCTTTCTGTCATCAAATAGGTAATCATGTTACAGCAAAGGCCCCAAACACATTTTTTCCATTCATCCGGATGTCCTGAGATCATCCCACAATGCGCAGTAAGAATACAGCAAGAAAAATGGGTGAAAAACAGGAACATTAGGCAAAAGGGCCAGATGTCAGGGAAGGAAGATGAACAATGAGGGAAAGGCAGCATGAGAACCACCAGGACAGAAAAAAATTTCAAGAAAAAAAAAAAGGGGGGGGAAACGTAAAAAGCTCAAGAGTAATTTTAAGAAACAGGAAATTGATTAGAAAAAAACAGTATTCTTAAAAAGGTTTTTCCATTTCAGGAATATGTATATAATTCAACTTTTAAAAGCCCCTTCCTAATTTATGAATGCTGTCTGAATTAACAGATAATTTAATTTTCTTATAAGACAGGCAGTGAAGGCCACATAAAGAAGCTGAAAGAAATAAAACTGACAAAGTTTGTGGTTTGTTTTTTGTTTTTTCTTCCTTTTTAAATCTCATTTCATGTTCAGGAAGCAAGGTCTTAATCATTCTAAAGCTGTTCAGAAGATGAACAAATATCTTGAAATGATGCCCTAAGGCTCCTTCTCTGCTTTATATTCACAGATGACCTGGACAAAGGAGCAGAGGCCTGGCAGTCAGACCCACATAGGATGTGGTTCTGAGCCTGATGACTCACCTGCACAAATGAAGAAGTAGGCTGACATTTTATTTAAAAATAGGATGATACTTTGGCAAATTGTCATATAGAAAGCAAAGTAGACAAAAATCTGACCAGGCACAAACACTCAATAAGAGAGAACTGGCTAAATATGATCTGATTTGTTTAAAAAAAATCAATTACTTCCTCACCATACACCTGAGAAATTCTAGGTCATTAAAGATTTTCAGAAATGTTTATCATAAGATTAAAAATATCTCATGATGGGAAGAAATCACAATGGAACATTTCAACAGATTAGGATTCATAAAAACATAAAACTATCACAATAACAAAATAATCACAAACAAAATCAAACATATTAAAGACAGTTAACGCTTTTGCTATCCAAACAACTCTCACAAATCAATTAGCATTCTATTAACAACCACAAGGAAAAACGAAAAAGAGCAAGTCTAAAGAGAAGAAATTTATGATGGCTGTTAACATGCTGTGAATCAGGGCTCCTCTGAAAAATGTCTTCTGACTTCTAAAAGAGATTTCCATGAAACAAGAATAATTCACAGATTAAATAACATGGACTGAAATTTTTATTTTGTTTTAAGGTTTTTTCAAGTTGCAATAAGAAGACATGAGTGCACATCATCATTTTCTATAAGTAGATAGATCCAACCACCATGCTACACCTCATACCAAGATGCTTCCCATTATAGAAGCCATTGTTACTTCTTCCCCTGGAAGCAAACACAAAATTTAAAAATGGCAAGTATAAAATGAAACAAATTCACATATGCTTAGAATATTACATTTAAAAAGGAATATTAGGCTCCCATGGTGGCTTAGTGGTAAACAATCCACCTGCCAATGCAGGAGATGAGGCTTCGACCTCTGGTCCAGGAAGACCCCACACGCCACGAGGCAACTAAGACCGTGTACAGCAACTACTGAGGCTGTGCTCAGGAGCCGGGGAACCACCAACCATTGAGGCCCTTGGGCCTGGAGCCGATGCTCTGAAACAAGAGAAGTCACTGTAGTGAGAAGCCTGCATATCTCAACTAGAGGGTAGACATCGCTCTCTGCATAGAGAAAGCCACACAGCAACAGAGACCCAGCACAGTCAAAAATAAGTAAAGTGTTTAACAATGAAAAGAAATATTAAAATAGCATCATTAACAAAAGTTTAGAGGAAGGCACAGTTCTAGAAGTTTTGACTTGCAGGAAGTTACTTAGCATAATAGCTGAATACACTAAATTACAGTTCTGTTCGATGCTGCTGGCAAAGATGACACTCTGGTGCATAAACAGGATCTGTGCACAGTGAGTAAGAATCTCAATGTAAAGGTGCCACAATGAAATATAGAAAGTGGGAAATCCTCTAATAGGTACAAAGAAAAGTCCTAGGAAAAATAACCTGTCAACTCTTTTTTGTGTTACATGTATTTTATTACGTAAAATATTCTGATAACTGTTGTACTTTTTCTTTATTATTTCTTATATGGATTTCCAAATGACAGGAATAGTGGACAATAATTTTATGTACCTAGTCAATATTCAACATGAAGAGTTGCAGCTCAGGTTATACAAACAGCATTATTTTTTAGGTATTCAGCGTAAACTTCCATATGGAGAATAACACACACAGAGCTCAAAAGTCCAAGTATTGATTAATCCAGAGATGCTAAATCAGATTCCTTTTCCTGCAGTATTATTAAAATATATAACACTAACTAGAACATACATCCAAGGCTATATTTTCCATTCAATTAATAATAGTCAAGAATCTATTATGACTCTAAGACCAAGAATAGAATAAATATAAATAAATACATGTCATGATTCTTCACCTTAAGGACTTGGGGTAGGGGGGCATGGAGGGATATATGAATATGAGAATTAAAACACCTGATGGAATTAGACAACATCAATAAATAATTAACCAAGAGTACTGCTTATAAATAGGTGTGCTCATTTGCTCAGTCATGTCCAACTCTTCACAACCCCATGGACTATAGCCCACCAGGCTCCTCTGTCCATGGGATTCTCCAGGAAAGAATACTGGAGTGGGTTGCCATTTCCTACTCCAGAGTATCTTCCTGAACCAGGGATCAAACCCACATTTCTTGTGTGGAAAGAATACTGGAGTGGGTTGCCATTTCCTACTCCAGGGTATCTTCCTGAAACAAGGATGAAACCCACATTTCTTGTGTCTTCTGCATTGGTAGGTAGATCCTTTACGAATGTGCCACATGGGAATTCTAACATATAATAGTAAAAAAAAAAAAGAAAGATCAATAAGAAAGTCTGGAATGGTATGGGGACTTCATAGAAAAGGGGAGATAAACTACACTCCAGAAAAGGCAGAATCTAGATGTTTGAAAGAACAGGGATCACACTCTAGACAGGAGACAGCACCAACAAGAGCAAACTCCCTTCCTGACACGCTCTTTCATCAGCCACGAACAGGATCCACGTTGGCTAATCACTTATTAAAGGTCACTGACTCCTGAATCAGCCGATGGTTAACCATAACTATTTTGAGCAATGAATAGGAATGAAGAAAACAGCACTATGAAATAGTATTCTGGTAGGAATCTGCAGGAAGGATCCAAGACAAGAAACTGGCACTGGAGAGACAGGGGAAAGAAATTATGGATAAAATTCATCCCTCAGGTCCTGAAGACTTACACTTGGGTGATGCCCCAGTAATGGAGAAAAGTAGTAGACCTGAACTTGACTTAAAGCATCAGTAGAATTTGGTGACAATTGTTTCCAGATGATGAATGAGAGAGAATGCCAAAGTTTCTATCCCCAGGAGAATGAAAAATCCTATCTCAGTTTTCTTATTATAAAGAGAAAACACTCAATAAATTATCATCTGAACATGATAAGATGCTACAGTGTTTATCTGTCATTCTGTTCGGCTATTGTTTTTTTGCTGTTTTTTTTTTTTTCAGATTGTATTTTATTTTATTTTCCCAATTATTTTTATTAGTTGGAGGCTAATTACTTTATAATATTGTAGTGGTTTTTGCCATACATTGCTTTGCCATACATCTGTTCGGCTATTGTGTATCTGAATCACCTTCCTACCTCTGAAGAATGCCTGCCTATCTTAGGAGGAAGATCCCACCTTCTACTCGATTAATAAAAATGTCCCAGATGCACATCTCAGCCTCCGCTGCAACTATGGCCTAGGCTCATGACCTACTTTCTGCCAATCAGGTACACCAGCCCCAGACTCTGACTAGAAAGTTTAGAAAAATAAAAAAAGCAAGGCATGTAGACACACCATCATGCCAATTGGTGGCAGAATCTAAATCAGGGCTCCAGCAGCAATGGATGGAGTCAAGGACAAGCATCAAGTTCCATGGACAGTGCCCCCCGCCAGCTCATCACCAGGCAAGTTCAATGGTGTTATTTTAGGTACAGATCCTGGCTGTCTGCTTCTAAGGCCCTCCCAGAGATTCTGTGAACAACTCAAAAAGTGCTTTAACTGACTTTCTCTTCTATTTGTCATCCAGAGTCTGATTCTGTGGCTTACAACTCAGAGTCCTGATGGACAGAGGTGCTACCAAAAATAGCCTGTGAAAGAGTAGTAAAAGTACTTTTGAGAAGATGAGATATTCGTAATGAAGTTCAAGCACTGCCTACAAATAATCAGGGCACTATCTATTTAAGATACAAAATACAAAGATACCTCCAAAACCCTGGATTCTTCCACAGGCGTAACATGCACTTATTTCATTGGCTGACAGGCAATAAGATGTACTGACAAAAAGACTGTGGGCTTTAGAATATGATGATGCTCAAGTAATGACTTGAAATTTTACTGATAAGAGGGACTTTGGGCAAGTAATTTCCCTTCTCTGAGACTGTTTTTCTCATATTTAAAGTTAAAAAAACCATGTCAATTCCACAAAGTGGTTGCTGGGATTAAATGAAATAGCTGATGCATCTGGTGCCAAGTATATAGTGGTATTCAATTTAAAAACTGTCAGTCTTTTAACTGACTTATGCTGGCCACACACAGTCTTTGAGTTTTCACCCTCCTGCCCTGACCCAGGTTATACAATCTCCTCTCTACTCCTGATTCTGCAGACTTCCCAACATTGTAACATCAGTCACTTCAAAACTTCACTCCAGTATCAAATGGGCCTGCCTATAGAAACTCATTGACATTTAGGCCTAATGCTTTCTCTTTTAACTCTTTTACTTTGGCCTGCTTTGAGTCATAAGAGCATCAACCTGACAGTTCAAGTGTTTAAAGTAATATATTCTCATTTTAGATTATTTGGAAAGCACATTAAAGTGTACAAAAGAAGAAATATTGTGACATTCTACATTTGGAAGAAATCTAAATGAATGTTTCATTCAAACACTCTCATTTTTGAAATTAGGAAACTGAAGCACAAAGAGGGTCAAAGATGGCTCCGAGCCCACAGGGATCGTTTCAAACATAAACAACCTACGCCGAGCACCCACAGGCGGCAGCACCAGTGAACAGAGCCAGTGCCATCTTCAGCCAGCTCTCCCGGCTCCAGTGCAATATCCACTCCACTCCACGTCCAGAGGCTGATGCTTCCTACCTCCCACCAAACCCCACAGCAATAGCCTTTCAATAGGAGGTGCTAAATCCTGAAGAGAAAAGTACGAGCTTCTAGGGCAGGGACGGGCATTTGGCACAACCAGAGGCACGAGGCGAACCAGTGTACAGCAGGTCTGCGGACCGTGAACCGTCAGCCATAGAAAGGCCCGAGTGGCGGAAAATACAAGGCATGGAGATAGCCCAGCCAGGGAGGACCAAACTATGAGGACCCTTCAAGGATGCTTTAGGGACTGTGAGCCTTTTGCTCTGTAGCAGGAGGAGACCTCAAAGGCTCATGAGGAGCAGAGGAGGGGCAGGATCAGAACTGAGTTTCAAAATTACGCCAACTGGAGGGGAGACAGAAGAAAGGAAGGTGAGGTGAGTGACCACTAGTGGCTGAGGCTGAGGAGATGAAGACAGGAAGGAGAGAGTGGCTGGCGGAACCCAAGGTGTCACTGAAAACGGGACAGTACCATCTCTCTCAGAGCGACCAGGCATCCACACCTGTGCTGAGGCCACACGCGAAAGATAAAGAACAGGAAGGGGGAAAAAAAGACAAAAAACTCAGATTAGCAAGTGGCTCTTCAAGAAGAAAAGAGCAGTTTACTGCTCTGAGTTCATGTTCTGGACTCAACGTTGCAATTTCATCTAGCAACTAATGATTTAGGAGACCAGATCCCCAAGGGCCACCCCCACAAGCTCTGGACAGTGTTCACATGGAGACAATTAAATCAGAAAGGATAACAGGGAGCACACTAGTCATTAAACGGCACAGGGGGACTCCTGACCAGGCCAACGGCTCTGATGAGGCTGCCACCTGGACCACGCTTTAGAAGATGAGGGGAGCAGGGCAGACTCATCTGGATCTTGTGATGGACGCAACCCTCTCACAGAACTGATGTGAAAGCCATGACAATTTAGTAGATCATAAAAACACCCAAAGGCACTCCCAGGGGAAAGTATATCTGCCTCCCTGTTTAATCTTGTAGTCTCCAAGGACCCAACACCAATCAATCAGAATCCATCTGGAATGCGGTTGCACTCTCTTGGACCTCAATTAACTACAGCGGAATTGCACCCAGAACATGTTGTGCCATAAAATGCTGATCGTGCTTTCAGTAATAACTAGCCAGGAATCACACAGACACAAGTTTATTTGCTTCCTTTAAAGGAATAAGACTAGATAAGCAACATGACATGTCCTATATTGGTATCATCTAGAACAGTTAACCTAATGTACTAGAACTATATATACCACCACAGATTCATCTCAAAAACATTTTTTCAAAAAAGCGGCATCATGTCATTTATGTAAATAATGTATGTATGTAAAACACAGAAGTAGCATAGAAAGTATTTATAAGTACACACACAAGTAGTAAAAATAAAAGTACAGGATAAAATCACATAGATGAAGGCTGAGGACATTCCATGAAGCCAGGTCCCCAGGCAGCTGACTATTTAGTTTCCCTCTAAATCTCTTACTCTTGTCATTTCACTTTCATCATTAGAGAAAAAGTTAAAAAGGTGTTTACTCCATAGACCTCCACTCAAGTGCCTGACTTCTCTAAGAAATTTGAATCTTTTAGTGAAAATATCCATGGAGTTTTGTTCAATCAAATTTTACAATATCAGAATTTTTAAAAATCACTCATTAATGTGTAGATTATATTCTGTTATATTAGTGATTTTTATTGAAATTGATTTACAATATTATATTAGTTTCAGGTCTACAGCATAGCAATTCAATATTTATAGACTATATTACACTTAGAGTATATTACATTTAAAGTTATTAAAAAATAATGGTTATATTTCCCTGTGCTGTACAATAGACCCTAGTGACCTCTGTTTCTAACTCAAACTTCAGGGGAAAAAAATAGTCTATAAAGTTTTCTGAACCTTTGATACAGACCTCCAGCTGAAAGAGCAAAACATACTTCATCAAAAAGCTAAATATTTTGTCTTTAACAATTTTTCTTTCTCCTTCAAAATGTATTACTATCAATTTCTTACAAACACAGACTACTACTTCTCTTAGTATCACACAAATTGACTATATATAAATACTTACTTCAGTGTATCTATTCATCCCAAATGACTAATTTGTTCTTCTTTTGAGAAAAAAAATCATAGGCAGTATGGAAGTTTTAGCTGTATATGTAACATTTTTATACAAAAAAAAGAAAATGATATGATAAAATATAACAGAATGTAATGTTTCTTAAATCTTGATGATGAGACTATGGGTGCCTCAAATTGTATTTTTCAAAGTAATGGAAATATTATTTTTAAGTTTTAAGTGGAAAAATATGAGGGTGGGGGAATTTGTTAAGCAGCTTTTTGTAGTGCCTTTAAAAATATGTATACTGCCCAAAGACTTCCTCCAAACTGTCTTATCATCATATAAGTATGACGAGTATAGGATTAAACTCTATGTCAACACTCACAACAACAACTGCCGTGTCCTTTTCTCAAGTCTGGGGTGGCCAAATCTAACCTTCATTTCTCTGATAACTAATTTTTAAAAATCTTTCTAATCCAATATACTTAGAAGAAAAAACAGTAGTCTAGACCCTTTCTAATTTACAATGAGGAGACAATGTTCCTTAACAGAAGGAAAATAATGCAAACTTCCTAATGACTTAGATGACTAAAATAATAAAAAAACCAGTTAGTATAAATCTACTATCTATAAGTCATTCTTTGGGAGGTACCTCTTTAGCTCATAAGCTGTCTCTGGAGAAATACAATGTAAAGAAACAAATTTCTACTTTAGACTTCTATGGATGAAGATCTAATAGACATTACTAATCACAGCATTCAAATTTCCTAAAATAATCATTACTGATACAAATCAAAAGTACAATGAAGTATTACCTCATACCAGTCAGAATGGCCATTACCAAAAAGTCTACAAATAATAAATGCTGGAGAGAGTGTGGAGAAAAGGGACCCTTCTGAATTGTTGGAATGTCAGGAATGTAAATCAGTGTAGCCACTAAGGAAAACAGTATGGAGGCTGCTTAAATGAAGAATAGAGTCACTACATGATCCAGAAATCTCACTCCCAGGCATATATCTGGAGAAAACTCTAATTTGAAAAGATACATGCTCCCCAATGTTCATAGCAGCATTATTTATAATTGCCAAGACATGGAAGCTACCTAAATGTTCATCAACAGATGAATGGATAAAAAAGATGTGGTGAATATATGTATGTGTGTATGTGTGTGTGTGTGTGTGTGTGTGTGTGTGTGTACACATATACACAATGGAATACTACTCAGTCATAGAAAATGAAATAATGCCATGTGCAGCAATGTGATGGACCTAGAGATTATCATACTAAGTGAAGTCAGAGAAAGACAAATATCAGTTATATATGGAATATGAAAAATTATACAAATTAAATTATTTACACAACAGACTCACAAAAAGAGCAAATAAACTTATGATTACCAAAGAGGAAAGAGTTGGGGGGATAAATTACTAATTTGGGATTAATATATACACATTACTATATATAAAATAGATAAGCAATGACGGTCTACTATGTAGCAGAGGAAACTATATTCAATATCTTGTAATAATCTAAAATGGAAAAGAATCTGAAAAAGAATATATGTGAATCACCTTTCTGTACATGCAAAACTAATACAACATTGTAAATCAATTATAGTTCAATAAAAAATAATAATCATTTCTGTTATTACACTCTTAGAATATAAAGTTCTGAAGACCAAGAGCTTTCAGACATCTGAAGAGAAATAAAAATGTTATATAGCATGTGTATTCACTGATATGGCAAATAAGCATAAATTGTGAGGAAATGTGATGGACATTAAAATTTGATGAAGAATAAGAAAGACAATGTTCCATTCTAATGAGCCAACATGGGAAGGAAAGATAAACAAAAATATAAAACAAAATTATAGACAGGTACTACAAAGAAACTTTTCTTGATTCGAGGTCAATGAAGTATAAAAACCCCATCTAAGACAGACAGGGCCTCTCGGAGGAAGTGACATTTGAAGAGTGACATAAGTTTCAAGAGAAGGGGCCATCCAGGTAAAGATCGAAAAGGGATGTTCCAGGAAGAGGACCAGCAAGTGAAAAGACCCAGAGCTGAGAGAATGCCATTGATGTATTCCAAGAGATAGCAAGACAGTTTACGTGTCTGCAGATTGGATGAGAGGAAGTGAGATGAGGTTGATGGGATATACAGGGGACAGTTCATCCACAGAGGAGACACTGGAGAGCCTCCAGCCAGGGAGAGCACAGCCTGAGATACAGTTCTAGAAGATCACGTTGGCTGTTTACGGAAATGGACTGGAGGAAGCAGGAGCAGAAGTGGGAAATGGAAAGTTAAGAGGCTACTGTAATAGTCCAGGCAAAAGATGGTATTAGCTTGGAGCCGCTGGTAGTAAAAGAGACTCAGTCCTCCTACAGTAAGTATTTTTTGAACACCTACCGTGTAGTAGACACTGTTTGAAGTGGTAGAGATATAGTGAACCGCTAGGCTAACAAGGTCTTTGTTCTTGTTAAGATGATATTCTCAAAGAAGACAAAAAATAACTAAATAAACCACAAATTGTTAGATGGTAGGATGTTTTGAAGACCAAAAAAAAAAAGTGGAAGTTATAGGAAAGACTATATGGAAATGAGGATCCATAGAGACAATTCAGTCTAGGAAGTCAGAAAAGGTCACCTTTTACTGAGATCTGATTGAAGAGAAAGTGCTGAGAAGTAAAAGGAGATGGAGAAGGTGTGTGGACAGGAATACTGCCTGACATTCCAGTAAACACTGCAGCCACTCACATCCCCACCCTGAAGGGAAACCAGGATAGAGAAATCAGTTAACATTACTTCAAATACTGGCCCTAAGGAGTTAAGATCCGTATCTATGAAATAATTTTAGTGACTCAGCATCTGGCACCTTCCCATGCAAAGAAAAGCCTCCCTGATGGCTCAGAGGGTAAAGAATCCTCCTGCAATGCAAGACTCCGGTTCGATTCCTCGCTTGGGAAGATCTGCTGAGAAGGGAAAGGCTACCCCCTCCAGTATTCTTGGGCTTCCCTTGTGGCTCAGCTGGTAAAGAATCCGCCTGCAATGCGGGAAATCAGGGTTCAATCCCTGGGTTGGAAAGATCCCCTGGAGAAGGGAACAGCTACCCACTCCAGTATTCTGGACTAGAAAATTCCATGGACTGTATAGACCATGGGGTCACAAAGAGTCAGACATGACTGAGCGACTTTGACTGACTGACACTGACATACATAGAATAAAACTAAAATAACCAACTTGAGATGTCTGGTGTTGTCATCAGCAGTAATCTTTTGATATTCAACTACATGTTGCTGTTTTTCCCACCAAAGAAAAACAAACAAAAAACTCTCCTACACAGCCTGTCTCCTCCCTTACCTCTTTACAGCAGTTTCCCAGAGCTATCTGAGAGGCTGTCTGACACTGGGTTATATAAGTCCTCAGTAAGGTCCCCGAATAAAACTTAGCTCATAGTTTTTGGGCTTCCCTGGTGGCTCAGATGGTAAAGAATCTGGCTGCAATGCAGGAGACCTGGATTCGATCCCCGGGTTGGAAGATCCTTGGAGAAGTGACTGGCTACCCACTCCAGTATTCCTGCCTGGAGAATTCCATGGACAAGAGCCTGGCAGGCTAGAGTCCACAGTGTCTCAAAGAGTCGGACACGACTGAGTGACTAACACTTGCTTTCACTTTCATAGATTTTAGGCTTTGAGGTTATTTCCTTCAGCCAACAGGTGGAACAGATTTTTGATGAATCTTGCATATAGAATCAGCCACACTGGCTTACATGAGTGGTGAGAGAAACGAAGGAATCAGAATACTAATGCCCAGGATTATGATGTGAGAAATTGCCAACGATGGTGCCCTTGTACAAAATGATATATTTGGGGAAAGTATCCACATGAATTTAGGAAAATCTTTATAGAGATGGTAAGCAAAGCCATGGGAATAAATAAAATTGCCCAAGTGCCCCGTGCAGCATGAAAGAAGGATAGGGATTAGAAGAAGGTCTGAAGTCTCCAAATTTCAAGGAACAAGTAGTGGAAGAGAATCCCTTGATGAGGGTAAAAAACAGAGTGAAAAAGCTGGCTTAAAACTCAACATTCAAAAAACTAAGATCATGGCATCTGGTCCCATCAGTTCACAGAAAATAGACGGAGAACAAGTGGAAACAGTGACAGATTTTATTTTCTTGAGCTCCAAAATCACTGCAGATGGTAACTGCAGTGATAAAATTAAAATAATACTTGCTCCTTTTAAGGAAAGCTAGGGCAAGGCTTGACAGCATATTAAAAAGCAGAGACATTATTTTGCCGACAAAGATCCATATAGTCAGAGCTATGGCTTTTCCAGTAGTCATGTATGTATGTGAGAGATGGACCACAAAGAAGGCTGAGTACCAAAGAATTCATGACTTTATTTATTTTTTGGGCTCCAAAATCGCTGCAGATGGTGACTGCAGCCATGAAATTAAAAGATGCTTACTCCTTGGGAGAAAAGTTATGACCAACCTAGACAGCATATTAAAAAGCAGAGATGTTACTTTGCCAACAAAGGTCTGTCTAGTCAAGGCTATGGTTTTTCAGGTAGTCATGTATGGATCTGAGAGTTGGACCATAAAGAAAGCTGAGCACCAAAGAATTGATGCTTTTGAACTGTGATGTTGGAGAAGACTCTTGAGAGTCCCTTGGACTGCAAGGAGATCCAACCAGTCCATCCTAAAGGAAATCAGTCCTGAATATTCACTGAAGGGACTGATGCTGAAGCTGAAACTCCAATACTTTGGCTACCTGATATGAAGAACTGACTTATTTGAAAAGACCCTGATACTGGGAAAGATTGAAGGCGGGAGGAGAAGGGGACGACAGAGGATGAGATGGCTGGATGGCATCACCAACTCAATGGACATGAGTTTGAGTAAGCTCCAGGAGATGGTGATGGACAGGAGAGCGTGGTGTGCTGCATTCCATGGGGTCTCAAAGAGTCAGACACAACTTAGCATCTGAACAACAAGAAGTAGAAGAGAAACCAAGAAAAGAGGCAGAGGGACGGCTGGTGGGGCAGAACGAAAACCAAGAGAATGTCTGTTATAGACTGTTTCTCCTCAAAACCCTTATTTTGAAGCTCCAACTACCAACATGACTGTGTGAAAGTATTTGGAGATAGGGTCTCAGAGTCAGTAATTAAGGTTAAATGAAGTCCTATGTCAGTAATTAAGGTTAAATAAAGACCCACAGTCAGTCTCTCCCATCAGGAAGCTTCCATAAGCCTCTTATCCATATCTCTGAGAGAGCAAACAGAATGAAAAACACAATCACAGGAAACTAATCTAACTGATCACATAGATCACAGTCTTGTGTAACTCAATGAAACTATGAGTCATGTCGTGTAGGGCCACCCAAGACAGATGGGTCATGGTGGAGACTTCTGACAAAACATGGTCCACTGGAGAAGGGAATGGCAAACCACTTCAGTATTCTTGCCTTGAGAGCCCCATGAACAGCATGAAGACGCAAAAAGATATGACACTGAAAGATGAACTCCTCAGGTCAGTAGGTGTCCAATATGCTACTGAAGAAGAGTGGAAAAATAATACCAGAAAAAATGAAGAGACAGAGCCAAAGCAAAAACAACACCCAGTTGTGGATGTGACTGGTGATGTAAGTAAAGTCCGATGCTGTAAAGAGCAATATTGCATAGAAACCTGGAATATTAGGTCCACGAAACAAGGTAAACTGGAGGTGGTCAAACAGGAGATGGCAAGAGTGAACATCGACATTTTAGGAATCAGGGAGCTAAAATGGACTGGAATGGGTGAATTTAACTCAGATGACCATTTTATCTACTACTGTGGGCAAGAATCCCTCAGAAAAAATGGTGTGGCCATCATAGTCAACAAAAGAGTCCAAAATGCAATACATGGGTACAATCTCATAAATGACAGCTGTTCGTTTCCAAGGCAAACCATTCAATATCACAGTAATCCAAGTCTACGCCCCAATGACTAATGCTGAAGAAGCTGATGTTGAATGGTTCTATGAAGACCTACAAGGCCTTCTAGAACTAACATCCAAAAAAGACGTCCTTTTCATCACAGGGGACTGGAATGCAAAAGTAGAAAGTCAAGAGATACCTGGAGTAACAGGCAAATTTGGCCTTGGGAGTTCAAAATGAAGCAGGGCAAAGGCTAACAGAGTTTTGCCAAGAGAACCCACTGGTCATAGCAAACACCCTCTTCCAACAACACAAGAGTAGACTCTACACATGGACATCACCAGAGGGTAAATAACAAAATCAGATTGATTATATTCTTTGCAGTCCAAAATGGAGAAGTTCTATACAGTCAGCAAGAATAAAACTCAGTGCTGAATGTGGCTCAGATCATGAACACCTTATTACAAAATTCAGACTTAAATTGAAGAAAGTAGGGAAAACCACTAGACCATTCAAGTATGACCTAAATCAAATTCCTTATGATTATACAGTGGAAGCGACAAATAGATTCAAGGGATTAGACCTGATAGAGTGCCTGAAGAACTATGGACGGAGGTTTGTGACATTGTACAGGAGGCAGTGATCAAGACCATTCCCAAGAAAAAGAAATGCAGAAAGGCAAAATGGTTGTCTGAAGAAGCCTTACAAATAGCTGAGAAAAGAAGAAAAGCAAAAGACAAAGGAGAAAAGGAAAGATATACCCATTTGAATGCAGAGTTCCAAAGAGAAGCAAGGAGAGATATTTCTTATCTCTTCCTTCCTCAGTGATCAATGCAAAGAGATAGAGGAAAACAATAAGATGGGAAAGACTAGAGATCTCTTCAAGAAAATTAGTGATACCAAGGGAATATTTCATGCAAAAATGGGCACAATAAAGGACAAAAATGGTATGGACCTAACTGAAGCAGAAGATATTAAGAGGAGGTGGCAAGAATACACAGAAGAACTGTACAAAAAAGATCTTAATGACCCAGATAACCACAGTGGTGTGATCACTCACCTACAGCCAGACATTCTGGAATGCAAAGTCAAGTGGGCCTCAGAAGCATCACTATAAACAAAGCTAGTGGAGGTAATGGAATTCCAGTTGAGCTATTTCAAATCTTAAAAGATGATGCTGTGAAATCATCGCTGTAACGCCAGGTCTCACGCACCAGGTCACCTTGTGGTTGCATGGTTTTTAGTGTGCTGCCTTTGACATAATCTTATTGAAACCAAAACTGAGAGTATGAAAAGGTTAGATTTGAACACTCAGATATTTTTAACTTTTTATTTAAAAAAAGTCTCATTATCCTTGGTCAAATTATTTTTCTAACAGTTCTTATTTCAGTGTTAAAGATGGCTCATGTAGCCAAATGGGCCATCTAATCCTGTGACGTTAAGACCCTTGTCTTAGCAAGGCATCCAGTGGTGAAAATGGCTCGTTGGTCCTCCAGCTGAGGGCGAGAACTTTTCTTCTCCGCTGTGGTGCATCAGCTGTCTGTCAGGCCCCAGCAGGGGCCTCCTGGGGACCGGGGCCCAGGAGTGACAGTATGTCTCGGGTTCCATCTGTCTTTCTCAGAACCTGTTCTGACTTATTCCATTTTGTGGGTAAACTCAGTTGGTTTACTGCAGCTTATATTTAATGCATAAATTTGGGCTACAATTTTTAGAAATTCTCATTCCCTACATTTAACAAGAATGTATCCATAATGAAAATGTCTTCTGAATGCCAGGTTTCTATTGGGTGCATGTCATTTTCCTAGGTAAATTGCCAGGGACACTTGAACATCCAGAAAAGGAAATTACTTAAATCCGTGCTGGTGGTCTTTCAGTATTTTGTAAAATGATCATCTTCCCTTGAACCCCACAGGATTGATCGATTTTGTACGGTTTGGTATCTCACTTTGCAAACATTGTTACCCTTTCTAACTTTTACTGAAGTGAAAGCACAAAGAAAAGCATAAAGAAAACCGGAAAGCCGTCACTAGTTTGGGAAAGAACATGAACCCGACTCTGTCTCTCAATGTGTGTGTGTGTGTTTTCTCTGACTTTTCCTGACGCTACTGGCAAGGCCTGTTTGTTTACAATCATTTTGTATTCGTGTCTACAGGGTTTGTCAGTACTCATCAAAGCCAAATCCAATTAAAAAACAAACAAACAAACAAACAAAAAGATGATGCTATGAAAGTGCTGCACTCAATATGCCAGCAAATCTGGAAAACTCAGCAGTGGCCACAGGACTGGAAAAGGTCAGCTTTCATTCCAATCCCAAAGAATGGTCAAACTACTGCACAATTGCACTCATCTTACACATTAGCAAAGTAATGCTCAAAATTCTCCAAGCCAGGCTTTAACAATATGTGAAACAAGAACTTACAGATGTTCAAGCTGAATTTAGAAAAGGCAGAAGAACCAGAGATCAAATTGCCAACATCTGCTGGATCATCGCAGAAGCAAGAAAGTTCCAGAAGAACATCTACTTCTGCTGTATTGACTATGCCAAAGCCTTTGACTCTGTGGATCACAGCAAACTGGAAAATTCTTAAAGAGATGGGAATACCAGACCACCTCACCTGCCTCCTGAGAAATCTATATGCAGGTCAAGAAGCAACAGTTAGAACTGTACATGGAACAACAGACTGCTTCCAAATAGAGAAAGGAGTATGTCAAGGTTGCATATTGTCACCTGCTTATTTAACTTATATGCAGAGTACATCATGCAAAATGCCAGACTGGATGAAGCACAAGCTAGAATCAAGATTGTCGGGGGAAATATCAATAACCTCAGATACTCAGATGACACCACCCTTAAGACAGAAAGTGAAGAAGAACTAAAGAGCCTCTTGATGAAAGTGAAAGAGGAGAGTGAAAAAGTTGGCTTAAAACTCAACATTCAAAAAACTAAGATCATGGCATCTGGCCCATCACTTCATGACAAATAGATGGGGAAACAAGGGAAACAGTGGCTGACTTTATTTTTCTGGGCTCCAAAATCACTGCAGATGGTGACTGCAGCCATGAAATTAAGACACTTAATCCTTGGAAGAAAAGTTATACCCAGCATAGACAGCATATTAAAAAGCAGAGACATAACTTTGCCAACAAAGGTCCATCTAGTCAAAGCTATGACTTTTCCAGTGGTCATGTATGGATGTGAGTGTTGACTGTAAAGAAAGCTGAGCACCAAAGAATTGATGATTTTGAACTGTGGTGTTGGAGAAGACACTTGAGAGTCCCTTGGACTGCAAGGAGATCCAACCAGTCCATCCTAAAGGAGACCAGTCCTGAATATTCATTGGAAGGACTGATGCTGAAGCTGAAGCTCCAATACTTTGGTCTACTGTCCTACACACCCAAACATAATTCACTTATCTTCCAACAAAATAAAATACCTTCTCTCAAAATGTCACAGGTCTAAATCTTTGTCAACTTTCAAAGCTCACTTAAATGTCACCTGCTACTGAATCTCTCTTCCTGTTCCTGGCCAAGGCTGACTCTCCCTTCTGGAACTTAGGTTATGTCTTTCTAGGACACTTATCAAACATTGCTTTATAATGCTGTCAATTATGTCCAGTCCTATACAACCAGGTTAGAATAGGCAAGCTGGAGGGAAGGAATCTTTTCTTGTAATCATTCTATCCATTACAGCAACAATAATAAATGATATGCTAAAGGGATATTTCTTGTTAATTAAACGTAAGGCTAATGGTAACAAGATTTCAAACTATAAATATTTACCTTGCTATTGTCTTAAAGTTAGTAGGTGTAACCTGATGAGTTTCATTCATGTGAAATGTTAGGTATTTTCAAATGTAATTGTAATGTATGTGTGCATATGTGTGCATGCGTGTGCTCAGTCATGTCTGACTCTGTGACTCTATGGACTGTAGCCTGCCAGGTCCCTCTGTCCATGGGATTTCCCAGGCAAGAATATTGGAGAGGGTTGCCATTTCCTATTCCAGGGGATCTTCCAGACCCAGGGATCGAGCCTGCATCTCCTGTGTCTCCTGCATTGGCAAGTGGATTCTTTACCACTGCACCACCTGGGATGCCAATACACATGTTTAAAGCTAAATACTTATTTCTATTTATACCACTGCTTACTAGCTTTATAAAGTCATTAAACCTTCTCAGTTTGAGTGGTAAACAGAGATAATACAAATATGAGCCCGTCTGCCTAATAGTTTATAGTAGGGCTCAATGTAGTAGTTGAAGTATAAGTGTTCAGAGAAACTGAAAACACCATATAAGATATAAGGATGTTTTTTTCATTATTGCTCTAGTGTGCTGCAACTCTGCAAACAACCTGCTGATTGATGTTAATATGAATGCTTCTCAGAAAGAATCTCATTCCAATCTCGGTGAGAAATCAAGGGCTTTTCTGGGCACTTAAGCTTTATGATACTCAACAGATAGGTCAACTGATCACTACAGCCAAAGAGCTCTCACAAAAGGCCTTGTTACAGAGGCTATGAAGATGAAGTGTTTGAGATAATGTCTTCATCAATCAAATTGATTTTCCTGATAAGATATGAAACCAATATTAATATAAAAAAGGAAGCAGATGGAAAATAAATGTCACAATGCTAGCCTGGTCTATTTTTTTTGGATAAGTAACAGCATCTAAGCACAAAATATTCACAGTTTTCTAGTTTTTTGTATTAAAAGTGTTAATTTTCATTGTAACTATGATTTGCTCTATAAATAGTATATCTTTAGAAAAATGAACATATTAATGACCTAAAACAGTCTACTATAATTTCTCATATACAACCCCTCATAATATTTTTGTCTTCTAAGATTTTAACATAAATGCAGTTTTAGTTTTATCTATTTTTTTCTTATTATGAATCATACATGATGACATTCAGTCAAGGCTTCTCTAAGCAAAATAAAATTTTCTGTGACTAAGTCAAAAGACAAAAACTTCTTGGCAGGAAAGCCATGACAAACCTAGACAGTGTGTTAAAAAGCAGAGACATCACTCTACCAACAAAGGTCCATAGAGTCAAGGCTATGGTCATGTATGGTTGTGAGAGGTGGACCATAAAGAAGGCAGAGCACCAAAGAATTGATGCCTTAGAACTGTGGTGCTGGAGAAGACTCTGAGAGTCCCTTGGACAGCATGGAGATCAAACCGGCCAATCTTAAGGGAAATCAACCCTGAATACTCATTGGAAGGACTGATGCTGAAGCTCCAATACTTTGGCCACCTGATGCAAACAGCCAACTCATTGGAAAAGTCCCTGATGCTGGGAAAGACAGAGGGCAGAAGGAGGAGAGAGCATCAGATGATGAGATGGGTGGCTGGCATCACCAGTGCAATAGATATGAACTTGGGCAAACTTCAGGAAATGATGAGGGACAGGGAGGTCTGGTGTGCTGCAGTCCATGGGGTCACGACTGGGCGGCTGGACAACAACAAGCCAAAGGTAAAATGAAAGAACTGCTTGCTGTAGTAGAAATGGAAAGGAAAGCACTGTGTGACACTTATTCCTCTTGCCTTCCTTGAAACTCCTCTCTCTGTTCTCCAGATGTGAGTTTATAGAAATAACCTACAAATGAAGTTAGCATTCCCTGCACTACACACTTTCAACTTATCAACACACTGATCATTTCTACCCCATGAAGGAATGGGATTCAGTACATTCTGTAGGATTTACAACTGGCTGAAAAATCACACTTGAGAAATAATGATTAAAGGATTGATATATGGAGAGAAATCTCTAGAAAGTAGATCACCATTGCCGCAGTTGCCCAAATCAGTCAGGATCAAAGAACTCTTCTTACATGATCTAGGTCATAGCCACAGAATCCTATTCAGCAATGTTCCATAGAACTCTTATCAACAGATCCTACCTGGCAGATGAGTTGAATCATATTTGAAGTCCCTGGATTAGATTTTCTGAGGGATACATCCTTGCCCTCATCTAATCTTAGATTTCATTTGATTTAAAATCAAAGCATTGATTTTATTTGAGATACCCTTATGATTTCTGTCAAGACTAATTTTTTTTAAAGTGTCTTAGCAGAAAATCAGAATAAAAATATTGTTTTAAAAGTCCAAAGAAAAAAAATGTTAATACCTTGATTTATTCAAGGCCAGTACTGTTCTAAACTAACTGGGGCCTTTAGATTAAATTGGAAAGGTCCTATGAATTGTATATCCATACACCTATTGTCTGGGATATGAGAGTCAAGAAAGAACTAGATTGGACATACCCAAGACAGCCAGTCACAAAGTTCTGGGTACTCTGAGCAGAGTTGTATATACTCCTGAGTCAAAATGTTTTTGGTCAGTTTGAAGAACTAAACAGTGCAGAAAGATTGATTCTGCCATTTAGCTTTTCTCTGGAACACCCAGTACTTGGAAATTAGTCCTCAAACTCTTTCTGAGGGCTTCCGTTCATCCATCCCTGGGTTACTGTTGGGTTATTCTTGGGGAAGGACAGCAAAGTGGTTTCTGTCTTCCAGGAGTACATGATTCGGTGATATAGTGGCCACATACCATCTGAGTAAATATCTAGTCTGTAAAGCAGAAGGTATGGGATCTAAACCTGGTTGCATCCCTAACTGGGTGAGTATATCAGTTTTCTGTGACTGTTATAACAAATTACCACACATGTAGTGACTTAAATCAGTTAATGTTTATTATCTTACATCTCTGACCCATGCTGGTGGGTCTCACTGGACTGTTGAAGGTGTCAACAGGGCAGTGGCCCTTTTTAGAGGCTCTAGTGAAGAACCCATTTCTTCATCATTTCCAGCTTTACTGACTCAAGGCCCTCTTCTTATATCTTCAAAGTCAGCGATGTTGCATCTCTCTCTCTGACTCAGATGGGAAAGGTTCTTTGCTTTTAAGAAGCCACGTGATTATCTTGGGCCACCTAAATAATGCAAAATATCTCCCCACCTCAAGGTACTTAATCATATCTGCAAAATCCCTTTGGCTGTGTAAGAGAGCGTATTACAGTTTCCAGGAACTAGGACATGGACCACTTTAAGTGGCCATAATTCTGCCTACCACTCCCTGAGCAGCCTTGAAAACACAAGTTTACCTCCTCAGTGACAGACCCGCAGAATGAGAAGTGTGAACTATATCAGATCCAAAGCCCCTTTCAGCCCTACTTTAAAACACAGGCATGTCCATATGAAGAATCATAACAGGCAGCTTCTCACATCACAAATTATAGATGCTGGAGAGCAGCAGACACACTGCCCTCCCTTCTAGTCATGATCCATCTGCCCTGATGAGTTAATTACACAGTGAAATGTTAGTCAAATAGACTAAATGATTTGTAAAAAGAATGACAATAGGACATTTGCTACTTTCATTTGCGACTCTCCAGAGCAAATGGAAGAGGGTGACAGTGATGCTTACTCCAACCTGTTGTGTTTTAAATCAGGGTTGACTTCTTGTGTGATACTGTCAAAGTCAAAACGATTGTCTCTCAACCATCTGTTCCATTATTTACATGGAGCTTTCTGTGGTCTCCCCTCCTAAGCTGCATTCTGCTAGCCAGCCACATAAAAATGCAAAGTCACTTCATGCTTCACATTAAAGTGCTTTAGAAGTAATTCTGAGCATAAAATCTAGGAGTAAGGTTTATTTATAACAACTCATTTTTACCTCAAGTACGAAGCACACCATTAAGGACTAACAGCATTTTAGTTTCTCGGTGGGCATTTCCTTTACAGAAACCGCAGTCCCGTACAGTATTTCCTGTAAAAGAACCACATCTTTCTTTTTTCTCAAAGTGGGGACATCTGGCAGCTGAAGTTGCAATTAACCTACTGAAGTTTTTCTATTTACTGTGGCCCTATATACTCACCCAAACATCAACTACCCATATGAAAACAAAATGAGAAAGTTTAAAACCTTGATTTTTAAATCTTAAAAAGATTTTCATAATGCCAAAGTATGGCTTATAATGTTTCTCTCATATAGTTATGGAATGTGCTTAATGTCAACATAGATCATGTTCTTTCTCCATGTCATTTAATCGGAACAAACGAGGGGCCCGTCATGCAACCCTTTTTGAAGGAGATTTAAGGATCTCCGAGTTAAGAGATATCTGCTACTTCACACACTCTGTACAGGTCTTGTTTCATTTAAAGGATAAAAACTTAAGTGCAACCGTGTATGGAAGAACTCCTTGTTAATGTAGCAGAACTACTTCTAACTCCTTCACCAAAGATGACAGCTTCCTTTCAAGGTAAGTGTTGTGGTTCGGGCGTGGGTTGGAAAAGAATTTCCAGCTATGAGACAGATTGAGAGGGAAATAAAGTTTACTAGAGTGGGAGATGCTGTTAGAAGAGTGGGCCAGCTCAAGAGAGAACCGACATTGAACAGGGGCCCTTAGTCCACTTTTATACCCAGGTACAAGGAGTGGGACAGGGGTCTTGCAGGTCATTTGCTGATTGAATGAGGCACATATAGTGGGTGGGGAGTATACTCCTGTGTGGAGTAGGACAGGAGACAGGTTATACTGCCCAGGAGGCCCTGAAATCTGTTAATAGTTACAGCATGGGGGAGAGAAGGATGATAAGGGTCTGGTTTTTCTGTTCCTGCATTCTAAGACCCTCCTTGGTTTTATCTACTCTTTCGTCCTTGGGTCACCACAGGAGGTAAGTTCCTCTTGACAGTGGACTCAGCTTCAAGAGGACCATTCTAAGGATAGGAATGTACAGCCACGTAAGGCCAGACAGCCCTCACATTCAAAATGAATTAAAATCATTACTTCTCATCACCTTCTACATTTCATTATATAGACTCACCTGTAAGGTGGCTGAAACAGCTACAGACACAAATTTAAAACATATGTATATCTATGACTGATTCATGTTGATGTTTGACAGAAAACAATAAAATTCTGTAAAGCAATTATCCCTCAATTAAAAAATAAATACATTTTAAAAATATATATGTGAACATACTTAAGTTTCAAGTATCAACCAGAAAATAGCTAATCAGATAATCCTTGATAGATTTTTAAAAGCAAAGGGAAAGAAAAAATAAAAGCTGTACCCGAATATCAAGAGAGGGAAGGCACAGGAGTACTAAAAGGATAAAGGCAAGACTGTATTTAGGAAGAGTTAATCAAGAGTGGCTTTCTTCCATAACATGGAGAAAATATCTAGAATTCAAGAGAAACAAAGACTGTAGGACTGGGGGGATTTCCCAGATCTTATCTTAAACTTCAAACTTCACAGTTCATTATTTTTGGAGTGGGTTAAATTTAGTATTAAAATGTCCCTTTTTCTAATAAGCTAGACTAGTGTGGCTTCTGCTCCTTTCAACTGTTAAAACCATGGTCAGAGAAACCTGACAAGCATAAGCTCCAGAACCCAGAGTTTCTCAAGCACAGGAAAACATTCCCTATTCTGTAAATACGATCAAATTAAATAAACACTCCTTTAAGTAGTCTAAGAAAATTGCAAATTCAAGCAAGGAAGGCTTTCTCTGTATACAAATTTTTAAATTCAAAACTAGGTTATCTCAAAGCAAGTGGTAGTAACTTTAACTTAAAATCTTTACTCAAGAGAAGGAATGCTCAGATGTAGGGACTGACCACAAATATTTCTAATAAGAACTTGCTAAAATAGTGGATAGATGGCAGAGAAAATTTAGGTGGTTTGTTGTTGTTGTTGTTGTTAAAAGACCATTAGGGCTTCTTTTCGGTATATAGTCTTTTAAATCATTCTTATCTGGAATACAATATGAGGAAAATAATACTTTAAAAATGTACTGAAATCCTTCTCAATAAAATAATACCAATTTGATATTACCAACTTGAGATGAACAGGATTGAGTGAATTGAAACTGTTTTAGTATGATTTATGAGAAAAACAGTAGTTATAAAAACTGAAATGCAACAGAGCTAACATAAACAGAGCTCACATGTAAATAAACATGAATAAGTATAAATTATCTTTCCATATACATTACAAAGTTTATTCTCAATATTTTCCTCTCAGATCAGTCTTTTCTTTCCCTGTTCCAAATCATATCTGACCTTAATAGCTTATCTCAAGCTTTGCTCCTTCTAGAAGCTCTTACACAGTTTATTCCCCACCCTGTTTTGTTTTCAGCCCTTTGGGTCATACTATTCATTAGGGTACTTGGTTATATTTTTCCTTACATACTTATGGGCATGTTTCATCCACAATGAGAACTGAAACTTGTTCAGAGCAGATCTTACACTTTAAATCTCTATTTTTAGGGTATTCTAGCCCCCAACATCATGATGGTATAGTTGGCCCTAGTACACTCCAAACGGATTCAGACTGTTTTTAGAAATATTTCAACCACAGTTTCAACCAAAACTTTATCCACAACTCAGTGGGTGCTTTTGCTGAGTTTAAGTATATAAAATTCCCCCTCAGTTGGAAAAGCTCCTAGAGGAACCGTGACCCAGCACTGATATGAAATCTAAACCAGAGCCTGGCCTATAACATCTATTCAGTCCTGAGGAGCTTGTTAAATCGGATCAGAGGATTGGATTAAAAACAACCAGATGAGGCCAGAGGCAGTCATCCAAGTATAAAGTAAAGTGCTCTGATTTGGCAAGTAGCCATGAAAGTGGGGGTGAAGGGGCGACAAGGGTACTGACTAAATCCAGAGGTAAGAGTGTGATGTTGTGATATAAAAATAAATATATATTTGAACCTCATTCCCAGCTCATGGCACAGAGCTCTAAAAACCCTTGTAATTTTCTGAGTGAAAGGGATGCAAGGAACATCTTTTGTTATATTTGGTCTTTGACCCCTGGCCCTGACAGAGTTTCTTAATCCCTTGGATCTCAAATGTGACAAAATCACCTTCTGTGCTAATTAAGTAACTCCTTTTGGGATCCTAGACAACTTCAGGATGGGGGCTGGTGGCCAGAAAGACCAAATTGTGATTAGAAAATCAAAATTTCAGCTCTACCCTCAACCTTAAAGAGAGAAGGCTGAAGACTGGGTTATTACTCAATCATGCCTACATGATGAGATGTCCATAAAAAGTCCTAATGGTAGGGCTCAAAGAGTTCTGGGTTGGTGAACACATCCACATATCAGAAGGTGGCATACCCCACTACACAGGAACAGAAGCTCCTGTACTAAGGGCGATCAGACCTCACCCTGTATACTCCTCATCTGGTGGTGCATCTGTAATGCATCCTTCAGAATAATCTCTATAATAAGCCAGCAACAGTAAATACAGTGTTTCCCTGAATTTGTATCTAGAAAACTGTCCAACTTGAGGAAGGAGTTGTGGAAACCCTCGATTTTGTAGCCAAATTGGACAGGAGTGTGGCCATCCAATCTTCCCATATACTTGAAGTGGGAGCAGTCCTGAGTGAGGGACTGTGTCCTTAAGTTGTGGGGTCTGGACTAACTCCTAGTAGTTAGTGTTGGAAGTGAGCTGAATTGTACAACATTCAGTTGGTGTCAAGAGTAAATGAATTTGTTGGTGTGGTGCGAGAAGAAAAGAGAAACATATCTGAGGTCAGAAGTGCTCAGAGTAAAAACAACTCAGAGAAACAAAGAATGGACAGGGGAGAGTTACCAACTCTCTCTGGACAGTTCCCTCCTTTGGAAAATGACATCAGAATTTTAAGATATCTCAGGTATCCATCAGCTTCTAAATTCAATGCATGAGGAGGCAGAGACACTCTCTGAGAACACGGAGGTGCTGAGAGTGTCACCAGAGCATCAACAGAGCGGTATGAATTCGAACAACAGAAGCACTTCAGAGGTGATGGGAACCCTCAGGTCTGATCATTAATCTATGAAAATTAACTAGTAACCGAGTGGCAATCTGAGAGGCAGTCTTACCAAGGGCCTTCTCTTTTATCATGACGGCATTTTCAACTTTATAATTTGTCATTGTTATCTGAATTTTTATACACAAGAATTTACAAAGCAAACCTTAACTAACAAAGGTTTTTTTTAAACAAACTCTTTCAACTGACCAATCCACAGGATGTAACACATTGAGTGTCTTTTAACACCTTGCTAGAAATAGCTCTCCTTGTCTCTATCATCTATCTAATTTATATTTTCTAGAAGGTGTTTTATGGTCCAACCATTCATAGTTAAGCCACAGCAACGTCAAAAAAAAAAAAATCACAGAAAATATATGACCCTGAAGTTATACTGAGAAAATAATGAAGTTATGTGAATGCACTCATGTCCTTTTTCTGATTTACAGAGGTATATCAACTATTTTCAGCATTCACAGAAAGTTTTTAGTTAAATAATTACTAAGAATAATTATTAGTTGCTCAGTCGTGTCCAACTCTTTGCAACCCCATGGGCTGCAGCACGCCAGGCTTCCCTGTCCATCACCAACTCCTGGTGCTTACTCATACTCATGTCTGTCAAGCTGGTGATGCCATCCAACCATCTCATCCTCTGTCGTCCCCTTCTCCTGCCTTCAATCTTTCCCAGAATCAGGGTATTTTCCAATGAGTCAGTTCTTCACATTCTCTTGGCTTTCGTTCTGCCCCAGCAGCCAACCCTCTGCCTCTTTTCTTGGTTTCTCTTCTACTTCTTGTTGTTCAGTTGCTAAGTTGTATCCGACTCTTTGTGACCCCATAGACTGCAGCACGCCAGGCTCCCCTGTCCATTACCATCTCCTGGAGCTTACTCAAACGCATGTCCATTTAGTCGGTGATGCCATCCAACCATCTCATCCTCTGTCGTCCCCTTCTCCTCCCGCCTTCAATCTTTCCCAGCATCAGGGTCTTTTCAAATGAGTCAGTTCTTCACATCAGGTGGCCAAAGTATTGGACTTTCAGCTTCAGCATCAATCCTTCCAATGAACACCCAGGACTGATTTCCTTCAGGATGGACTGGTTGGATCTCCTTGCAGTCCAAGGGACTCTCAAGAGTCTTCTCCAACACCACAGTTCAAAAGCATCAATTCTTCAGTGCTCAGCTTTCTTTATGGTCCAACTTTCACATCCATACTAAAAATAAAAACTAAAAAAATCTTTTCCAAGTCTAAAATGTTATGGTTCTATTATCAGACCTGAAGGCTCGCTTTAAAAGAAATAGCTCAATTCCTGATTACATATGCCTGACTACTCAATGGAAAATACAAATGAAGGTGTTGAAAGTGTTAGTCACTCAGTCATGTCTGACTCTCAGCAACCTCATGGAGCCCGCTAGGCTCCTCTGTCCAGGGGATTCTCCATTCAAGAATACTGGAGTGGGTAGCCATTCCCTTCTCCAGGGGATCTTTCCATTACAGAGCTTGAACCCAGGTCTCCTTCACTGCAGGCAGATTCCTTACCAACTGAGCCATCAGGAAAACACAAATAAACACAAACTGACACGCTTTTCATTCAATTACTATTAACAGAGCCAGCAGCTTCCAAAAGCTGAGTTTATGATGGTCACTGCTAGATGATGGATATCTGCCATATTTTGTCAGCTTGTAATTTTCACTATTAAAAGGTTTTTAAAACTTTGATATGAAAGTGAAAACCTAATGAGAAATGCACAGAACTCTTAAGCATCTAGAAAATCATAGAAAAAAATCATGTAGATGAAAGAATTATGTGCATCAAGCATTAGCATTTACATTAGCAGAGCCTACTATGGGCAGGTAAGAATACAAGAAAGATTAGATAGAGACCCTCTACATTATTTTAAACTATTTTAATTATCAAATTAATATGCAAATTGACTTAAAGCAGTGACACTTGGCAGAAAACCAAGAAAGTAGGCAAAGAGCTAGAATATGATCAAAGTTAACTGATTGTCATTAATGGAAATAAAATACAATTCCAATGACATATTAGGTTTCTGACACTATAAATTAAGTCATTTGATTAACTTATACAGAATGAAAAACTTTCAAATAATTATTCAAAACAAAAACATTCCAAAATTCCTAGGTTGGAGAAAAGGAAGCAACTTTTGCCCTTGAATAGCCTAAGATACAATCTATTTAATAGTTGGAAGAAACCTGAAAACAGACAAAAATAATCCCTAGTAAACTTCCAACCTCTTGGACAACTACACATTACAAACTCCTGTTCATCAGAAACTAAACTCAGACCCAAAAAGCACTTTCTCTTATCAATTTAGCACAACACATTTAGTGCCAATTATATTCCAGGCACCACATTAAGTACAAGGATGAATTTAAGACCCTGGAGGAACTGGAGTTTGTTGCTGATGATGTTTATATTTGTGCCACATCTGACTTTGGCTGGACCTTCAGCAGCATGATTCAAGGTTGACTTATTTGTAGGTCTGTTTATATAACATACAGTTAGCACAATACTACTTAAAATGGTACTTTATGAGCATTCATACTGCTATGAAATCAAGATAAGGGTTCAGCTTAGGTTCAACACATCTGTACTATGAACCTATGGCATGTTCAACTCTGTTGATGGCAGAACACAAAAGGAAAAAAGGTGAGGTCCTATTCCTCTGCCAGTCCCAGTGCCATTAAAGCTCTCCCAGTTTTGCCTATCTGGACCATTCCTACCTGCTTTAGAGCTCATTTCTAGCGTTAACTAGCCTAGTAATTCCCTGGAGCCAAATATAGTAAGCCCTATCTCCTTTTGGATTCCTTCAGTTCAGTTCAGTTGCTCAGTTGTGTCTCTTTGTGACCCCATGAACTACAGCACATCAGGCTTCCCTGTCCATCACCAACTCCCAGAGTTTGTTCAAACTCATGTCCATCGAGTTGTTGATGCCATCCAACTATGACATCCTCTGCCGTCCCCTTCTCCTCCTGCCTTCAATCTTTCCCAGGGTCTTTTCTAAGAATCAATTCTTTGCATCAGTTGGCCAAAGTATGGGAGCTTCAGCATCAGTCCTTCCAATGAATATTCAGGACTGATTTCCTTTAGGATGGACTGGTTAGATCTCCTTGCAGTCCAAGGGACTCTCAAAAGTCTTGTCCAAAACCACAACTCAAAAGCATCAATTCTTTGGTGCTCAGCTTTCTTTACAGACCAACTCTCACATCCATATATGCTGCTGCTGCTAAGTCTCTTCAGTCGTATCCGACTCTGTGCGACCCCACAGACAGCAGCCCACTAGGCTTCCCTGTCCCTGGGATTCTCCAGGCAAGAACATTGGAGTGGGTTGCCATTTCCTTCTCCAATGCATGAAACTGAAAAGTGAAAGTGAAGTCGTTCAGTCATGTCTGACTCTTTGCGACCCCATGGACTGCAGTCTACCAGGCTCCTCCGTCCATGGGATTTTCCAGGCAAGAGTACTGGAGTGGGGTGCCATGGAGAAACCATAGCTTTGACTAGATGGACCTTTGTCAGCAAAGGAGTGTCTCCACTTTTAATATGCTGTCTAGGTTGGTCATAGCTTTTCCTCCAAGGAGCAAGCATCTTTTAATTTAATGGCTGCAGTCACTATCTGCAGTGGTTTTGGAGCCCAAGAAAATAAAGCATTTTGTAAACCTTTTACCACTTTTGCATCTTCTCTTTCATAGAGAAGATCTTGACTTCCTCAAGATCAGAAACTGACTCCTCATTATATTTCATCAATATCTGGCACTAATATCAAAACTAGGGAGCCCTCAACACTGAAAGAAAAGATAAACCAATTAATTAGGGTTTTTCATAGCGGTGACAGTATTTGGACACCATAATTACTATGCAAATATTATCCATTACAAAATATTTAACACTATGTAGTATCACCATTTTACATAGTGATAACAGCATAAAAACACTACCACTTTAATCTTAAGAAGAAATAAACTCCATGGGAAAGAAATAGAGAACATGAAAAACATAAGAAAGTTAAATTCCTAGTTATTACATTAGTCAACAGGTCTTTTTAAATTAGTAACTTTAAAATAATAATATATTAAAGATACATTGGTAAAAAAAATGCACAGGTAAAAATTATCAAAAGTAGTTACTTCTGAGGAAGTAGGATAAGGTGACAGAGACACAAAGGATTACTGTTTTCTAAGTTTTTGAGTTTTTAAAAATATAATAGGTACCATGTAGTTCAAATTCCTCTTGATACGTAAAACACAAACTGCAGTACCTTCAATATAGTCTACCATTTCAGATTTATTATTTATTGAGGCTGTCTTGCCCTCTTCCCATTGATAATCATAAGCATTAAAAATTAACCCTGAACCTACTATATTCAATAGCTTAACTCCTGAGTAGATTCTAGGATGCCTAGAATTAATTTCATAGTAAGCTTAGTACTTACCAATTAAGTAATTCATATGAAAGTCTATTATCAAATATTAAAGCAAAATAATGAAGAGGCTAATTTCTGAGTTCACCCAATCAGTTGAAATTCCCTGCTATTCTTAATGTCTGATCAAACATGAAATCAGGTAATAAAACCCAACAATGCATGACAGCATTTCCTTGTCTGTTAAAGAAACACAATGTTTAGACTCCAGGGATGTTTCTGACAACACAGGGAATCTATGAAATTTAATATTTGATAAATTTTTAAACACACTCCATGTACATAGTACATGCCAGATATCAGGGGAAATTTCAAAACTGGAGTTGGACCAATACTACTATGTGATTGCCTTTATCTCTTTTCCTACACTTCTCACTTATAACTGAAACCAGGAAATTTTAAAGCTTTATTTACATCTGACTAATACTTAATTACCAATATTCTATATTTATTCACTCCAAAAGCTCACACTTTTGCAAAATAAATCAAGTTCTGAATATTCAGGAATCAACTATAGAATGTATTTATTACTTGTAGTCTGTGCCCATTACCTGGCCAGCATTTTGCAGCCCCATCAAGCCATAACAGTGAGAGTGAAAGTCACTCAGTCATGTCCGACTCTTTGCGACTCCATGGATATACAGTCCATGGAATTCTCTAGGCCAGGATACTGGATTGGGTAGCCTTTCCCTTCTCTAGGGGATCTTCCCAACCCAGGGACCGAACCCACGTCTCCTGCACTTCAGGCGGACTCTTTACTGAAATTTAAATCATTCCACTGTCTTTGCTGTTTTGAAACTAACAAAGGTATGGTGTGTGAGCTGCTCAGACGACAATGATGGTTTCAAAAGAGGGTGCTGGAATTATCAGTGGATTTTAATTAATTGTTCCATTCCAGCTCTTCTCTGACTACAGTGAATGATGAAACACTGGCTATGACAATGCTTACTTGCAAGCATTTTATTCATCAAGTTCACACCTCAGGTTCATTTCACACGTGAAACAATATCAGATTTCAACAAACTATAATGAACTTTTGGTTCTTTTTCAAAAGTAAAACAGTAGTGTGGAGATTTTAAAACTATAGGAAAATGTAATGAAGAACACTTTTTAAACACTTGTAATACCATAGCCCCAGGGTTATAATTATAGTCAACATTTAGAGTAAATTCTTCTTGTCCTTTCACTATGCATTTGTGTGTGGGCATGTATAAACCCGTTTTAAAATAGCATCATTATGCACACATTCAAAACAAGTAGCTTTTAAAGGAAATTAAACACATGTCACACCCATCTATGATTCAAACACCACATATTCACACTGTAAATGTCTTTCGTATGCATTGCTTCTGATGTTATCAAGTCAAAAATTACCCTCTTTAGGGAATGGTTCTCACACCACTGGATCCCATGTAATGCTCTAAAGCAGCAATTTTAAAAGTGTTCCATTGCAGAAAATCAGTAAGGACATGGTACTAACAAATAGCTTTCGCCTATAGACATTTATAAAATATCCAACCAATGACAGTAGAATATACATTATTCCCAAGTTCACATGGAGCTGGAGTTCACATTTTGAGCCATGAAACATACTTTAAAGAAAAGAAAGTATACAAAGTATGTTCTCAGATAACATGGTAATTTTAACAGAAAGATAGCTGGAAAACTCCCAGATACCTGGCAATCTGACAGCAATAAGTAACCTGTGGATCAAAGAAGTCTCTCAAGTAATATTTAAATATTTTAACTACACGATGATGAAACCATAACATCAAAAATTGTGGAACAGAGCAAATATAGGCTTAAAGGGAAATGTTATCGCATGGAACGCATGTATTAGAAGAAAAGAAAGATCTAAAATAAAAACCTAAGCTTTCACCTTAGGAATGAGGGAAAGAAGAAAAGTTTATTCCTGAGCAAACAAACGAAGAGATATAATAAAAATTAGAGCAGAAATCAATGATATCAAAAACAGAAAATTAATAGAGAAAAACAACAAAACCGAAAGCTGGTTCTTTGAAAAGCTCAATAGAATTGATAAACCTCTAGCTAGGCTAACCAAAAAGAGAGAGAGAGATGATACAAATTAACAATATCAGAAAAGGAGAGGTCATTACCACTGATCTGATGAACATTAAAAGCATAATAAAAGAATATCATAAACAATGGTATACCCATAGATTTGACCATTTAAACCTAAGGGACCAAATCTTGGAAAGGCATAAATGCCAAAACTTACAGCTATAGAACGCTGTAAATGTTTTGCTATTCAGGAAGTGGATGTAATTGTTTTACATTCAATCTATGAAAAGCTTCTGCTTCAGTACACTAGAAGGCACTGGGGTTATTTTCTGCTTCCTATGAAATTATGTATATTTTAAGGAAGTTGTACAAGGAGCATTTTTGATTGGGAGCACTTAAAGATATTGAAAGACTAGATGATCAAAGAATAACACCATGCCCTTTTTCTCTCTAGTTTTTGTACTTTGACAGATACTCATTTTTCTCTAAACCATAAATGCTGCTGCTTTCCAGGGTACTTGACCATTGGCACATAGGCCAAGTGTCTTGCTTTGATGACATTTCATTGTCTATTCATATTTCATAGAATTTCTATAATCCATCAGTGAAATGCTCCTAAGTTAAAATTCTTTACAACATTGTCCCAAGGAGAGTTTAAAAAGTAGCTAAAGTTGAGTCAGGGGTTTGGTCAAGGCAGAAGAGGAAAAGGGAACCCAGGAATAGAGAATAACACGTACAGAGAAATAGAAGAGGAGAAAGCACTGAACATATTTTTAAAAAAAAATCAAACTGGGCAGTTGGTAACAGCACAGGATACAAATATGACACATTACAGATATCCCAAAAAGCCACAGTGAAGGAATTGAAAATTCTGAGCAAGGAACTAACATGTTCAGAGGTGCTTTTTAACATTCGTGGTGGCGGTCATTTGTCAAAGCGACTTGAAGAGAAAGGCTAGAGGCAGAGAAACGATGACGAAGCTACCATCGTAGTCCTGACTATCAGAACTGAAAGCTAGAGTAACTCTGATGGCAGTGTGATGGGGAAGAGTGTGGGTACCAAAGAAGACCATATAGGATGATGATGATAATGGGAGCATCTGTGTATACGGCAGCAGTGAATTCCATGTGTCTGAAATCTTTCATTCACACTGTCAGAAAATACTAGGCACCTTCTACATGCCAGGGAATGTTCTAAGGTCTAGTAACATAGCGGTGAATACAGTAAAGCTTTTGCCCTAAAAGAGGAAACATTCGTGTGTGTGTGTGTGTGTGTGTGTGTGTGTTAGGGAAAAGGAGTGACAAATAAAGACAATTTTTAAAGTATATATGATACATCAGATGTAACAAGAATTATTGAGATGGCTACAGCAACATAAAAGGCAAACGAATTGTCAGAGGGGCAAGGGGAAATGGTAGAGGTTGCTATTTTGTTTCAAATGTTCACAGGAGGCAACTGTAATGAGAACATTTAAACAGAGACCTAAAGTGAGAGAATGACCCTTTTCCACTACATCCCTATTGTGGTAAATTTACTTCAGAAATAAAAGTATCAGCAAGGTTTGCTACAGACTAAACTGTAATTATGCTCCAATTTAAAATAGATACTATTAACATACAAGATCACAAAATAAAAGCATTAAATAGGACATATTTCATCTGGGCCAAAAGGTATAAATATATTGCCACATACAGAAATACATTTTAGGTGTTAGATATTATTTTCATCCACTACCCTAAAATGACAAGATGACTATCCCTTTCTCTAAATCTGAACCAGCTAATATTACTGAACACTTGAAATGAAGCTAGGCTAAACTGAGACATGCTGTAAGTATAAATGCAAACAGAACAAGGAAAAAAGAATATAAAAATCTCATTAATACTTTCTGTATGATTTTATGTTGAAATAATACTTGGATGAATTGGAGTTAATAAAATATATTATTAAATTGACTCATTTCTTTGCTTTTTTAATGTGATGACTAGAAAATTTAAAACTACATGCACAGCTTGCATTTGTGGCTCATATTTCTGTCAGATAGCCCTGTTCCAGACAGTTTCATTACTTATTAATCAACTTTTCTATACTTACACTGCTCATGCTGCAAATCACTTAAAAACAAACATCCATTTCTCAAGAATATGAAATCAGAGAACACTGAAAAACAATTTCTAGAAAATGCTTTTTCTTAATGTGTGTATTGTCTACCCAATACCTCCCTCTTCTTCCAAAAACAGAATCCCTCTTCTTTCAGACACTATTTAGTCCAGAAGAAGCTATCAGGAAATACCGGGCACCTTCTAAGTGCCAGGGACTGTTCTAAGATGCAGGGATACAGCAACCAAGAGAAAATGCCCAAGTTCTAATGAGTCCACCAGCCTGGACATAGATGAGTGGCCAAGGAAGGGAGTGGGGGATAGGATGGCTGAACCAAAGCACCCCTCACTGTTGGCCAGATCTGCGTGGTCTGGTCGGATAGCTGACCCAAACTGGGTCGATTACAACCTTTCCCACTGACTTTTACTCTTTCTGAATCACTGTTTTAGATGTGTCTCTGGTAGACAGCATACATTCGGGTCTTTCCCTGAGAATCGAATTGAAAATATTTTCAGTATTTTTACCCAGAGGGTAGACTTTCTCTTTTGACAGTAGTTTCACATTAACCTCGGACCCAATCTTCTCTCTCACATTTTTTTTAAACCATTCTTGTTCATGGTAACGGTTTGAGGCAAGAGTATGAGACATAGCTTAATGAGATTCTGGTGAGTGTTTTTTTTCCCCTCTTAAGAGTTAATTTGAGATTTGGGTATCCTCAATCATTGTGTTTTTACTTTTTTCTTCTTGTTGCTCTGTATTGTTTGGAAGACATACTGGGAGAGAGCACAGGTTCAGGCAGCTGGTATTATCTGTGTATCTACAAGTTTTTCCCAATGATTTTTTTTTTTAATTAACAACTGCAGCTGTAAAAAAGTCTTCCAAAGGGAGAAGTTGTGAAATACCCAGGTAAAGATCTACTAGTGGCCATCCACCATGTTGAAGAATCGAGTTAACCATGAGAGCCAAAGCCAGCACACTGAGGCAAAAAGTATACATAAAAAATTGTGAGGCAGGGAATTCCCTGGCTGTCCAGGGTTAGGATCCCTTGCTTCCCCTGCAGGGTGTCCAAGTTCATCCCCTGGTTGGGAAACTAAGATCCCACATGCTACACACATGGCCAAAGGAAAAAAAAAAAAGACAGTGAGAGAGATAATGGTATTTGAATTCTTGGTTTCAGCTGTTCCTGAAGCCTACGTCTACACTGTATTTCCCAATAGTCTGGTTGTTGCAATTTACAGTGGAATCTATGAGGCAATAAATTCTCCAAATTGTGCCTATCCTAGGGCATAATGCTCTGGAGTCAGCAATTTGGATTCTAACCCTGGCTCTAAAACTTGCAATTCTAAGTAAGTTGCCTTTAACCTCTCTGTGCCTCAGTTTTGTCATATATAAAATGGGAACAATAAAAGTACCTACCTAATAAAGCTGTTATTAGAATTTGACAGGATAATACATGTGAATTATTAAAGTAATACAACTGACAAATGTTAACTCAGTACTAGCAGTAACACAAATTAGATTTCTTTCACTTACAACTTTAACAGTCCTCCCTAATACAACACAGAGCTAGACCACTGTCCTTCAGAAATATTTTTTAGTATGGGAAAAAGACACATTTGTGTATATATATGTTTGGGGGGAGGTGGTTTCATTAATCAGTGATCTGCTGCAAGAGTGAAGAGGCATATTTGCAGCAACATGGACGGACCTAGCGATTGTCATACTGAGTGAAGTCAGAGAAAGAAAGACAAATATCATATGGTATCCTCATATGTGGAATCTTAAAAAAGGCTACAAATGAACTTACCTACAAAACACAAAGAGAGATAAAGATGTAGAAAATAAACTTATGGCTGAAAGTGAAAAGTGAAAGGAAAGTCACTCAGTCGTGTCCAACTCTTTGCGACCCCATGGACGACAGCCTACCAGGCTCCTGGGTAGGCTATGGCTACTGGGGGATAAAGGGAAGAAGGAATAAATTGGAAGACTGGAACTGACACAAACACAACACTATATACATAAAATAGGTACCTAATAAGGGCCTACTATATAGCACAGGGAACTCTACTCAATACTGTTATGGCCTATATGGGAAAAGAATCTAAAAAAGAGTAGATTTATGTATATGGAAAACAGATTCACTTGGCCGTATACCTGAAACTAATACAACATTGTAAATCAACTATACCCAATAAAAAAATTTTTTTTATAAAGACAAGAATGAAGAAGCATATCCAAAACTCTACACTAGCCAGGAGACACAGAAGGGTTTGGGACATAGAAAGCCAAGCCTCATCCCACACTGTCTGCACCAAATTTCTTCACCCATCTCTCTCCCCACAATTGATAAACTATGAAATGATAAATTCAGACACCAGGAAACATATTGTCAGAGGAGTCTTGTGTCCTGTGAATTGTGGTAAATAATCTTAGGGTGAAACATATCCCCACAGAAGGCAGAGATTTCTGCTGTGGAGGTTGAAAGAAGAGGATTCTTCCTGGAAGAGGGAGAAGAGAAAGAACTTTAACAAAGGAACAGGCTGGGAACTGAGGCGTATTTGTGATGGGACTGTCCTTTAAAAAGGTTTCAATTTTTATTAAAGCTTTCTTTTTCTGAACTCGGAGAATTATCAGATTAACCAACTATTTTTGTAAGGTTTTGCTTCCTAACTACAATTCCTTCCTGTTCTCTACCAGCATCTAACAAAGTCTATCACAAAGGTATTTCTTTTTGGATAGCTGCATGGTAGAACATGCCCTTGGTAAACATGCCCTTGGCATGCACAGCAGCAGAACCTGGAGAAGAGTTCTCCTGGAACTCTAGGTGGTGACCAGTAGCACAAGCAGAAAGGGCCCAGGGTGCAGCTGGGAACAAGCAGAGCTGGATGAAGTGCAAAGAAGTAGCTGTCACGTGGAAACTGAAAGGCCTGCATTCCCAGTGGAAGGAAACGGGAAAGGAAGTAAGGGGGAAGGGGCTGGCTTGGCTTCCATGCATTTTCGATCATCACTATAAACCTGGCCTCAAATAGATTTTTCTAAAATGGTCACTCCCATATTTACTCAGTTTTAATTCAATTATAACAACTAGCCCACCCTGACTAGGAAAACACTAAGGGGGAAAAAAAGCCAGTTTTATATTTCAGTAGTGAATTTTTACTTTGTCTTTAATTTTAAATGTTCTTGACAATTAACCGAGAATGAATTTAATGTATTTTAGATTTAGGCTCCAGGGAAGACATTTATTTACATGAGGGAGAAAAGTCACATTACCCCCTACATTTGTTAAGAGTTCTTTAAATAAACAGGAAGTCAAAGGAAAACAGAGTGCTCCCACAGGACGCTGTCCCTAAAGGGAACGGGCTCTGAAAGATAATTCCTCCCAAACCAAGATGTTCCAGGAACTAAACAGATAATAGATGATTTCTATTTTTTTTAATGTATCCAATGTCACCATCAGGTAACATCAGCTAAATGTCTTTCAACAAATACATGAATCTACCCATTCAATAAATGAAATGTGTAATCAAATCAATATAGTATTTTTCTATAATACTCAGAGAAATATGAACAAATTGCTTCCATTTTATTTACTTTTAAAAAAACATTTTCTAATAGTTTCAGATTTAACTAGATATAATGAAACGGAAATATAATATTCAATTACACTAGAGGGATTTTTTTTCTTTTAATTTGTAACTCTCAATGAGGTAGAGCTAACTGCTGGAGGGCCATGCCTGAGGGGCACAAATGAATTATTATACCTCCAACTAGGGATTCTGGTGCTAGGCAACTTATGCCAGGGGAATGACTTCCAGAGGTGTGAACTATTTATTAAAATTAAACTGAGATTGCACCTATACCTTTAATACAAAGTTCTGACAGAAGTATAGGAAGTGTTTCACCCCATAGGAATAATGAAATTCTGATTTTGTACTTCTCTTTTTTTGTTTTTTATTCCTAAGAATGCACCATCTTCAAAAAGTAATTTTAATTCAGTTATATTTCTGAAAGACTTTCCAAAATCTTCCCCTATTTTGGAAATAAAATTCCTTTCTTATTAAAAAAGAAAAAAAAAAAAAAACAATTCTAAGGTTTTGTACATACCATGAGAAATCCTGACCCAAAAATCATGCACCAGAAACCACTTAGGACATGACAGAACAAAAGAATATTTTTACTCCAGGACAAGATGGTGACACAGGAGTCTCCTGAATTTCCCCTCTCCCACAGATACACAAAATATACAGCTATACATGGAGAAACTCCCTCTAAGAGCAATCCAGAGAAGAGTTGAGTGATTCCTATATACTGGGTGACTGATAAAACATAAACAAGTAGAAAAGGCTGAGAAACACTCTGATCATAAATCTCACCATTGACATAGCACCATACAATCAGAAAGAAACCTCCACCCCATTCTCCCTGAGGAGTGAAGGCCTCATATCTAGCAACCGATTTTTAAGGAATGCTCTCCAAATCATCTAGCTGTGAAAGCCAGTAAGACTTGCGTTCATGAATTTCACAGAACCACAGCAGACAAAATAGCAGTTGTTAATAAGTGCACCAGTATTTGCCACAGCCATCCTCCCAGGACTCAGCACAAAGCAAGCAGGCAAAAGATGCCCATCGCCAAGTCTTTGTCTGTCTGAAAGAAGTCTGACTGCATACTTTACAAGCTGCTGAATCAGGGTCTAACTTCTCAGTAGCACTCATCCAGGTGCCATCCTTGCTAGAGCCCAGAAGAAACAGCAGGCGCCTCCCCCATGTTCTCCCTCTAACTCACTGCAACAATAAATCCAAGTCACCAGTGCCTCAATGGAGGGAGCTTATGCAAACATCTACCACCCCAACTTTTAGAGCTGCCACCCAAGACACAGGCCCCCAAATCACCTAGCTCTGACAGCGAACAGGGCTTGAAGTCACAAGTCCCACAGGACTATACAGCACTCAAAGCATTTATTTTTTTTTTTTTTAAGGCACAAAAGTATCACCCCTGGCTATACATGCCAGCTCAGCACAGAGGAAGCAAGCAAAAATGCCCGTCTCATAATTTCTCCCTGAAAGGGGTTTGATTGCATTCTTTCCAACTGCAGCCTGAGGATTTAGCTTCTAATCAGCCTGCATCCCGGTGCTGTGATCCTACCCCTTTGGGACAATGACAGACCTTACAACACCCTCAACTACTGTGAGCCACCTAAGAACAAGACAGTGACTTGGACAGTCACAAAAGTCTGATAGGCAACCAGATGCTTTGGTGAGGCTGATGGATGAGGTCAGTCTCCTAAATGAGCCCTCGCCTTGAAAAGGAGGCTCTTTTATCTAATGTGCAGAAACCAACACAGAGAGTCAAGAAAAGGAGACAAGGGACTATGTTCCAAACAAAAGAATAAAACAAATATCCAGAAATTGATCTTCATTAAAAAAGAAATGTGATCTATCTGATAAATATTTCAAAATAAAAGTCCATAGGGTGCTGCGACCCTATGGACGGCAGCACGCCAGGCCTCCCTGTCCATCACCAACTCCAGAAGTATACTCAAACTCAAGTTCATTGAGTTGGTGATGCCATCCAGCCATCTCATCCTCTGTAGCCGCCTTCTCCTCCCGCCTTCAATCTTTCCCAGCATCAGGGTCTTTTGCAGTGAGTCAGTTCTTCCCATCAGGTGACCAAAGTATTAGAGCTTTAGCTTCAGTGTCAGTCCTTCCAATGAATATTCAGAACTGATTTCCTTTAGGATGGTCTGGTTGGATCTCCTTGCAGTCCAAGGGACTCTCAAGAGTCTTCTCCAACACCACAGTTCAAAAGCATCAATTCTTCAGAACTCAGCCATCTTTATGGTCAAACTCTCACATCCATACATGACTACTGGAAAAACCATAGCTTTGACTATATGGACCTTTGTTGGCAAAGTAATGTCTCTGCTTTTTAACAGGCTGTCTAGGTTGGTCATAGCTTTTCTTCCAAGTAGCAAGCATCTTTTAATTTCATGGGTACAGACCCAACCTGCAGTGATTTTGGAGCCCAAGAAAATAAAGTCTGTCACTGTTTCTATGTTTCCTCATCTACTTGCCATGAAGTGATGGGATCAGATGCCATGATCTTAGTTTTCTGAATGTTGAGTTTTAAGCCAATTTTGTCACTATCTTCTTTCACTTTCTTTCATTTTGTACCCCTTTACCAGCTTCTGTGTCCCCCACTAACTCCACTCCCTGTTAAACAACTATTCTACTCTGATTCCTTCAGTTTGACTTTTTATTTTCACTTCCCCCTGCTCCAGATTTCCTAAATAAGTGATACCAACTAATATTTGTCTTTCTCTAACTTATTTCATTTAGCTTGACACCCTCCAGATTCATTTGTGTTGCTGCAAATGGAAACATTTTCTTCTTTTTTAAGTTTGAAAAATATTCCATTCTCTCTGAACCTCTACCCCATCTCTGTCTCTTATTTATTATATATATATATATATATAAAATACATATTTATGTGTATAGAGAGAGTATGTGTGTGTTACAGAGAGAGAGATTGATGTAATCCCACTTGTTTATTTTTAGTTTTGTTGCTTTTGACATCATTCCAAAAAATTGTTGCCAAGACTAATGTTGATGAGGTTCTTCCCTATGCTTTCTTCTAGGAGTTTTGTGATATCAGGTCTATGTTCAAGTCTTTAATCCATTTTGAGTTAATTTTTGTAAATGGTGTAAGATGGGGGTCCAGTTTTATTCTTTTGCATGTGGATATCCCATTTCCCCAGCATTGTTTATTTGAAGATACTACATTTTCTCCATTTAACATTCTTGACTCCTTAGTTGAAAATTAATCGACCAAATATCTGTAGGTTTATTTCTCATCTCTCTGTTCTATTCCACTGATTTTTATGTCTGTTTTTATGCCAGTACCATACTGTTTTGATTATTGTAATATAGTTCGAAATGAGGAAGAGTTATGTCCCCAGGTTTTTCCTTCTGTCTAAAGGTTGCATTGATTATTTAGAGTCTTTTGTATCAGTAGTTCCATATAAATTGTAGGATTAAAATTTTTTCTTAAAAAATGCCATGTGTCTTTTGTTAGGAATTGTATTGGCTACATAGATTGCTTTGGATAGTGTGTACATTTTAACAATATTTTTCTAATTTTTGAACATATGTATTTTAAATTTATTTCTTATTTTTTTCACCAATATTTTACATTTTTCAGTTGTATAGCTCTTTTACCTCATTGGGTAAATTTATCCTTAACTATTTCATTTTTTTAGTGCACTTGTAAATGGGATTTTTCAAACTTTATCTTTTCAGTGGTTCATTGCTAGTATATAAAAATGCAATTGATTTTTTTGTATATTGACTTTGTATCCTGCAACTCTGTACTCATGTATTAGTTCTAATAGTTTTTTATTAGAGTTTTTAGTATTTTCTACATGTAATACTTTGCCATCTGCAAACAGATTTACTTCTTCCTTTCTAATTTGGATGCCTTTCATTTCTTTTTCTTGACTGATTAGTAATATTGACTGACTTTCAGTAGTATTTTGAATAAAAATTGTGAGAGTGGTCATTCTTGTCTTGTTCCTGATCTTGATGAACTTTGGATATAAACTACATGTTAAATCAATGAAACTGACAGATACATACAGAACATTTCATTCAACAGTGACAGAATACACATTCTTTTGTTGGGATGATATATTCATTATTGAAAGTGAATACTGAAATTCCTTATACTATTGTTGTATTGCTGTTTGTTTCTCCCTACAGATCTGTTAATACTTAGCTTATATATTTAGGTGTTCCAGTGTTGGGTACATAAATCAATTTATCATATATCCTTTGATAAATCGATCCCTTTATCAAATAGTGGCTTTGTCTCTTGTCACAGTTTTTGACTGAAAGTCTATTTTGTCTGATAAAAGTAAATCTACTTCAACTTTCTTTTATTAGTTTGGTACAAAGATCTGGTTTTGGACTTTGAATTTTAAATCATTATAACTATGCTTAAACACATTTTTCTTAATCACAACAGGAGCCATTAAAATCAACATATTTTTGCCAAGGAAAAATAAGTTTATTTATTCCTGTAGCATAAAAATCCATGCTTCAGGATTCAACAAACTCCTGTAAAGCATTTTATTCCTCCTGTTGGTTGTGGAAGTGTTTTCCTGCAAAAAGTTGTCGAGATACTTGAAGAAGTGCTAGTCAGTTGGCAAGAGGTCAGGTGAATATGATGAATGAGGCAAAACTTTGCGCAGTTCATTCAACTTTTGAAGTGTTGGTTTTGCAACGTGTGGTTGGGCGTCGTCATGGAGAAGAACTGCCCATCCTGTTGATCAATACTGGCTGCAGGTATTGCAGTTTTTGGTTCATCTCATTGATTTGCTGAGTATACTTCTCAGATATAATGGTTTCACCAAGATTCAGAAAACTGTAGTGGATTGGATGGGTAACAAACCACCAAACAGTTACTGTGACCTTTTTTTGGTGCGAGTTTGGCTTTAAGAAGTGCTTTGGTGCTTCTTCTCAATCCAGCCACTGAGCTGGGCTTTGCTGGTTGTTGTATAAAATCCACTTTTCATCACATGTCACAATCCGATTGAAAAATAGTTCATTGTTGTTGCGTAGAATAAGAGAAGACAACAATTCAAAACAGTGATTTTTTTTTTTAATTTGTGGTCAGCTCATGAGGCACCCACTTATTGAGGTTTTCACCTTTCCACTTTGCTTCAATTGCTAAATGACCATGGAATGGTCGACATTGAGGTCTTCAGCAACTTCTCATGTATTTGTAAGAGGACCAGCTTCAATGATGGCCATTTTCAAGTTTGTTGTCAACTTCTGATGGTGAGCCACCATGCTCCGCATCTTCAAGGCTCTTGTTTCCTTTGCAAAATTTCTTGAACCACCACTGCACTGTACATTTGTTGGCAGTTACAGGGCCAAATGCGTTGTTGATGTTGTGAGTTGTCGCCAATGCTTTATGACCCATATTGAACTCGAATAAAAACATTGCTTGAATTTGCTTTTTGTCTAATATCATTTCTATAATCTAAAATAAATATGAATAGCAAGTAATGTCATTAGCAAAAACAAAACCATAAAGTGAGAAATGCTCGTTAAAATGATGTATACCATAACCACATTTATTTAAGAATGTATTCCAATATGAAATGACAAAGTTCAACAATGCAAATCCTCAGTTATTTTTGCACCAATCTAAGTGTTTTTATTTGCATGTAATATCTTTTTCCATCTCTTCATATTCAGTCTACATGTGTTCTTAAAGCTGAAGTGAGTCTCTTGTAGGCAGCATATAGTTGGGTCTACATGCTTTTTTAATTCATTTAACCACTCTCTTTCTTTTTTAATATTTATATTTATTTATTTGGCTGTACCAAGTCTTAGTTGTGGCATGAAGAATCTTGGATCTTTGTTATGACTTGTGGGCTCTTTAGTAGCAGCATGGGCGTACAAATTCTTAGTTGTGATGGTGAAGGGAAGCCTGGAGTGCTGCAGTCCATGGAGTCGCAGAGTCGGACATGACTGAGCGACTGAACGGAACTGAAAGGGGTACAAATTCAGTTGTCAGAAGAATTAAATTAGGTGTAAGGCTCCAGTGCATGACACAGTGATTACAAATTTTATAACTTAAATGTGCTGAGAGTAAAACATAAGTATTTTCACCAAAAATAACATAACATAAAATAAATATGTGTGGCAAAGATGTGTTTACTTGATGGTGGGTATACACATATATAAAATCATAATGTTGTACACTTTAAATATATTACAATTTTATTTGTCAGTTATACCTCATTTTTTAAAAAAGAATGCACATCACCATACAAATGCTATGAGGAGGGCACTGGATCACTAATATTTCATTCCAAATTTATCAAATTTCAGCATTTTCATTTGGAACTAAAGATTTAGTAATCTCATGGACAAAAATTAATCCTTGTAGTTTGTTCTTCAAATTTGTGTTTGTTTTTCCCATCACTTTCAATGACTTTCAGGATTTTTACTGGTCATTTGTATTAAAAAATGTATGCAAGTGTATGTACATTAGTGTGGTTCTATGTGGGTGAGAATTGGCTGAGTCCTTGGAGCATTCTTTTAACTTTTTCATCTGTGCACTGCAGAAAGTAGTGGTTAAGAGCTTGTGTTCTGAAATGTGACCACGTGTATTGAAATCCCTGCTCGTGTGGCCATGGCAAGTTACCCAATCATCATTTGTAAAACTGAAATAATATCTAGTAGTATTAAATTCAACAACCTATGCTACACGCTAAAATACAGGAGGAGAAATATATTTCCTATTGTAATCAAATTTACTCTTTATGGAAAATAAAACTTTTTAACACTGTATTTGCCCTAAGTATCACATTTTGTCAGAGTCTGCAATATGCCTTTTATTGGGGGGTGTTTTTGAGGTTCAGAGGTTTTCCTAAATTATACAGGAAAACCTACCAACATTTTCTCTGAGTTCTTGTTGTTACATTTAGAAAGTTCTTTACCATCCTTACACGCAAAAAGAAAATCATCTATATTGTAGCTAGTTCTTTTAACACATCATTGTTTTAAAAAACCACAGTTATTCTTTATGACAAAGAAGACACAAACCATCCAAGAGAAGCTAGAGAAACAAACAAAAAAAACTTACTAATCAGGAGCAATGGAAGTTATGCAATATTCTTATTCTTAAATATAATCCTATATTAGGGCTAACTCTACAACCAGGTTAAAGTAAAAGGAAAAACAATCTTTCAAATCGCTCATTAAAAAGTAACTAAACAAAACAAACAAAAAAAAGTAACTAAACATTCCACAGAAGCATCAGTAACTTACACAGTAAATTTCCATGTGATCAACAGCTACTCTTGTACTCAGATGAGGCTGTAAAGTGGGGAGGGTGGGGGAAACTGTATAACATGTTTATCCAAAGTAGACTACTGCCAAGAGTGAAAAGGCGCTATCAATAATGATGCTGGGTCAAACGCATAAACCAAGTTCACCCTGGGCAAAGACAGATGTATGATTACCAACCACTATGTCAAAGAAGATCCTCACCTTCAGATCTTTTAACAAATGGCTTCAACAATAAACAATTCTTTTGTTTTCCATGAGTTTTACAATCCTATGGTTGCATTGCCAGAATCTATGGTAGTCAGTGCATTCACTCATTGTCTCCAAGAGCTCATCTCCCACTCACTCTTCATCTACCTGCAGTTTTGTCTCCTGCCACCCCACTCTGCTGAAACTGTCCTAAAAGTGGTCTGTGTTGTGTTGTATGTTTTAGTCGCTAAGTCGTGTCCGACTCTTGCGATCCCATGGACTGTGACTGCCAGGCTCCTCTGTCCATGGGATTCTCCAGGGAAGAATACTGGAGTGGGTTGCCATTTCCTTCTCCAGGGGGGATCTTCCCAACCCAGGAATCGAACCCGGGTCTCCTGCATTGCAGGCAGATGATTTACCAACTGATCTATGAAGTTACTCCTAAATCTAACGGCATTTCTCTGCAATTTTCCTTCAACATGTGATTATAGTGACTTCTCTGCCACCTTGAAAGTATCTTCCCCCTGCTACGTGAATTGTGAATACTGATGTGGCTCATCTCTCAGGTGTGTGGGATGAAAAAGGTTGAAACCCACTGAAAAACTGACGTAAAAGGGTAACACTAGTTTCTGTAACAAACAAACCCCCAAACTTCAAGGTTTTAACATATTAAGAGTTTATTTTTGTTCACATAATAATTTAATGAATTTTCCTGGTCGGCAGGCAACTTTCCCCTACATAGTGATTCAGGGACCCCGAAGCCATCCATTCTGTAGCTTCCCCATCCTCTAAGGCCTCAAGACCTTTGTATTCAGTTGGCGGAAAGGAAATAACAAACACACGTGGAGGACAGCAGTTAGAAGGTTCTATGGGCCAGGCCTGGAGGTGATATATTCTACATACGTACATGTAGTCACATGCACACACTGAACTGCAAGAGAGGTTGGGAAATGCCATCCAGATATGTTCCCAAAAGAAGAAGAAATAGGTCTGGCGAACAGCATGACAGTGTCTGTCACAAACAAGGCTTTTCATGAAATCCACTGTATTTTAAAACTCAATTTACATGAAAAAAAATCCTTAAAAGCAGGAGCAGCAATTGTGTTATTGCTAGAACATACACCAAATCTTTGTGTTTCAACCATGCCTGATTCCTCTGTTATGACTGGTAGGTGACTCACCATAAGTCTAACTGCATCAAGGGCTAAGGAACCTAAAGAAAAATAATTCATCTCAATGACCATAGAACCAGAAAGGAAAACAAAGAAGACTCAAGAGCAAGTTTCCCAGGGACTTCTCTGCTGGTCCAGTGGCTAAGACTCTGCACTCCCAATGCAGGGGGCCCAGGTTCCATCCCTGTGAAGGGAATTAGATCCTGAATGCCACAAATAAGAGCCCACATACACAACTAAAGATCTTGCATGCTGCAACTAAGACCCGGCACAGCCAAATGAAAAAAAAAACAAAAAAAAAACAGCAAGTGTCTCACACACAGAGGGAGGAGGTCCCAAATAGCATAAAGTGCTCACTTGTTCCTTTGACTCTAGGGGCACCTGCTGAGCCCAGAGAGGGCACAGGTTATAAGAGAGGGGGAAAGCGCTGAGAGCACGAAGAAGAGCAGTCTCCGTCCACTTCTGCCCACAGCACAGTGTGACTCTGCTGCCCTCAGAGCTGCAGATGACTCATCTGGGCCTCAAAGGCTTCACTGGTGGTATCCATCAGCCTTTCCTGACTGGGGTCACAGAAGCACCTAGGGAGCAATGGACAAACAGTCTGGAGCATCAGCCTATCCTGAGCACATGCACAAGCAAGCTCACAGCTGACGGTGATGATACCCAGTAGAGCAGGTAAACAGCAAGACGACAGATGGACATAGAAAACCTTGTAATCAACTACAAGAATGGCCATGGATTCTGCCCCATGTTTTGATATCAACAAACAGTCTCAGATATATCTTTTTGTAAAACATATGCTAAAGTGACAGGACTACTAACTAAAATATTCAACAATCTGAACAAGATTAGCCCAGCTGATTTTGTTTAATAGGGAACAACGATCACTTTCAAATTTTCTGCATGATCAAGGGAAACAGAATTAAGCACAGGGAACATCTAACTTATGTCATCATTATCCCCATGAGCAGCCATGAGGTTTATCTTCAAAAAATAATGAATCATCACTAGATTTGTTTTTAATAGATCTGCTCAAAGACTGTGACACAAGTACATGAAAAGGAAAGCTATAAATTCATTTGCATGTGATTTTTAAATATCTGCATAAGATTCCAAAGACCTATAATATATCCTTTATTGACTTTCAGGGTTTGTTTCACCACCACCCTTTGAAACAGAGTATGTTTTGATACTTGCAAAATGAAATGTGCTATAAAAAAGAATGCCAGATATGGAATACTTTGGGTGTTACCAATGGTCAACATGGGGAACAGCAAAAAGTTCTTATCCTAAATTCCTATATTAGAATATTTTTTCTTTTCCAGGAAAAAAAAAAAGCCTAGAAAAAAATTCAATTCCCTATCATTGACATCACAAATCATTATTCTTGAAGAAACTAAAATCTGATAGGGCAGACATAATATTAAACAATAATTACAAATGTATATTCATTTATCAACATAGCAATATAATTTCACAAAGAATCAGGGAGATGAGTACAGACCTTATGTTAATTAACACACACACCTACTTAAAAGTAAGCCTAATTCATGGTATTTGGATTTCCAAGTAAAGAATCAACACTGAATTTTTGTTGACTAGGCAAAAAATAATTTAACAAGTGAGAAGGAAAACAATCATAAGAGACAGAACTCGGGAACTCTTTATTACGCCAAACCCAGATCAACTGACTAATTCCAAGAATTTTCTTATTCTATTACAGAAAGAGAAGCAATGCTATTACTGTTTCCAAGTTCCCCTTTGTGTAAAAGAATAACCACACTCCCCACAACATATACTCATTGGGTTCCAGTTTTACCAAAAAAATTAAAAGAGGCCATGTAAAAAATACGAACTCCATCATCTACATTGACAGCTCTCATTTTAAAATAATCATCTTTTCTTCATAAGCCATCCAGAGTCAAAATATTAAGTTTAAACCACACAAACTGTAAGTTTTGTCAAATACCAGCAATTTCATATGGTTCAGCTTATATGTAATATGGGTTTTCCAGGTGGTACTAACGATAAAGAACCTTCCCCCCAATGTAGGAGACATAAGAGACACAGGTTCAATCCCTGGGTTGGGAAGATCCCCTGGAGGAGGGCATGACAATCCACTCCAGTATTCTTGCCTGGAGAATCCCATGGACAGTGGAGACTTGCAGGCTACAGTCCATAGGGTTGCAAAGAGTTGGACACGACTGAAGTGACTTTGCACATATATAATATAGTTCAAGATAGGTCATGAATTATGGCCACTGATAAACACTGAGCAATCAGTAGTAAATGTTTTATGCACTTTACATTTCACCACTCCGGTATTTGGTTCCTCAGAAGATTAAATGTATAACTTAGATCTCAAATTGATACAAATTGTACTGAAAAGAGAGCTTTCATTTAAGGAAAAACGAACAATATGTAAACAAACAAAAATTACGGCTTCTGTTCAATTATGTTTAAACAGGTATTTCATCAGCTAACATTTTTCGAGCACACATTCACATGTCAGGCACTATAGTGAAGGTCTTTCATACAACATTACCTATTTTCATCTCCTCAGAAACTGTACAAAACAAATAGGTTTTCTTGATTAATTAGCTGATGTTGTTGACATATTGCCTGCCTTCATATTTTAATCACCCAGATGTCTATGTTCACTTGGATCAAATTTGTAGAATAAACTCTCATATATATAAATAAATGCACTAAAGAGAAGCTATATACAAAGATAAAGACTGCCTTGTTATTATTAAATTGCTAATGTGTTACTTTTATTCTTTTCTCACACACCTCCAAAAAGTCCATCTCCTTTGGCATGTGATAATAATTTAGTATCATTCCTTTTTTTTTTTTTTTTTTTTACTATTCTTGTTAGGAATCCTAAATAATAATCCCTAAACTAGGAATTTTGAATTTCATTGAATCTTTTAAAAGTGAGTAACATATTTTCCATCATAATGAATAGTGCAGGTTCAGGAAGAGTAGAAGATAGTAAGTATAGAAGAGATATTTCAGTACTTTTTAAACTGCTGTTTCATTGTTGTAAGCCTTCTTGTGAATATTTTGAAGACTATTCTTTTTTAACTTTTTGCGGGAGAAGTTTGTTTCTTTGTTTTGTTGTTGTTTTGATTTTTCATTTGTGTTTTTGGCAAATCTGGGCATGTTTTTTTTTTCTGCAACAAAACTAAAAGCTTTTTTCATTAAATATTCAGAAAGAATGCAGAATATAAGGGGGGGGGGTGGAATTATTAACTAACTGTGCCTGATTCTTGTCTCAAAAAATCTTTGCCAAATACTATGCTGCACTTCCTAAAGATAGAATGAAGAATGCTTTCCAGATTCCATTTAGATCAGCTGGTGCCAGAGAAAGAAAGAACGTGAAACAAGGTTGTATGGATTACATAGGAAATTTGACATTGAAAAGGAAAGGATACAACTACTACCTTATATTCTTAACAAGACCCAAATTAGGAACAGGTTTTATGTATTTAACAAATGACATGTAATAACACAGGGAGAGAAAGAGTTATCCTGAACAAATCACAGGCACACTGGCCCTATAGTGAAGAAGGTAAGGCTTAGAAAACTTTATGACTTTTACATTTAGGGAATTCTTGTCAGTACAGTAACTCACTCTTAATATTAAAGACATAACAATAATAAAATTGAAATTAAAGGGGGGAACCCATTCAGTTATGAGAAAATCCCCTTGTTTCCATTTCTTTGCTACTGCAGGTATAGAACTTAAACATATCTTTATTTGAGACTGATATATGATACCATTAAAACATGGGATCTTTTAAAAAATATTCTCTTTTCCTCTAATCTATTCCCCAAAATTACTGCTTTTGAAGTTTTAACTAATATATTCTTTAAACCAAAATCCAAGAATAATTTATATATAATACCATGCAAGGAAAAAAAAAAAAGAAATCTCTAGATCAGAACATCCTGGAAATGTGAGTCATACCTAATAATATTTGGGTCAACTCTCTGTGGAAATAAAACCCCATGGGCAGGAATATGACATCTAACTCTCTAAATGTTCTTGAAATTATAGGCTTATTTCATCACACAGGACTGTATCAAAATGCTGATATTTTCAACAGAGTCTAAATGGCTTAAATGTTTTCTAGATAATATTTTTTGAGCCAGATGAAAACTGTAGAACTCAAGCACCTATGAGTCTCTCTCAAGGATTCTTGAGTCTCTTGACAAAACAGCATGTTTACTGATCGATCTATTTGTCTACAAGAATATATGCAGTGTGCTGAAACTCTATATAAAATCATACTGAATAATTCCGGATGGCTGTTTCAGAGTTTGGTACGTAATAGTCCTAAAAGACTTACAAGTTGTTTAACATTATTGGTCCTAAGCTATTTGATTCTTTCAAAAACATTTACTGAGCCCCTCCTTTAATGAATGCAGTCAAGGCTTTTTAAAGTGCCCTAAATTACAGAAAACTCCAGACTGTCTCTAAACTCAAAAAATAAAAAACCACAGTAGTTTTAGTCCAATAAAAATCCACCATAAATGATCATCACCTTTAGTAAGTTATCAAGAAATTAAACACAAAACATGCATAAAACATTTTTCTTTAAAAGACAACAATCAAATACACTGATTCAATCCTGGTTCAAAAAATAGCCAGCTATAAAACATTATTTCAGGGATAACTTGAAATTTGAGTATAGTGCAGACATAATGAGAGAGATGGTCTAGTGGCATTAGGCAAGTATTATTTATATTATGTATGATAAAGATGATTATGGACATATAGGAAAATAGCCTTATCCTGGGGAGCTATAAGGGTTTCCCTCATAGCTCAGTTGGTAAAGAATCAGCCTGGAATACAGGAGACCCAGATTTGATTCCTGGATCATGAAGATCCCCTGCAGAAAGAAATAGCAACCCACTCCAGTATTCTTGCCTGGAGAATCCCATGGACAGAGGAGCCTGGCAGGCTATAGTCCATGGGGTCGCAAGAGTCAGATATGACTTAGCGACTAAAGAAGAGAGGGAGCTATAAAATGAAGTGTTTAGGAAACAAATGAATGATGTTTACCTATAAATTACTTCAAAATGGTTCAGTAAAAATAGCAAATTCTGTACATATAGCAATACTAGATAAAGCAAATATGGTCAAATGTTAACAACTTTTGAATAGTGGATATATGAGTGGTTACTGTCATGGTCTTTCTACATTTCTGTATGAATGATTATTTCTATATATTTTTTTAATTTGTGGGCTTTTTTCTTTTACCCAAATTCCACCAGGCATAAAGGTTTAAGGCTAATTCAAAAGCTCACTTTTTTAATTAATTGGATTTTTTTTTCTTGACTTCAGGATAGCTGAGAGATATATGTAATCCTCAAACTAGTTAGTATGATGATAGTGTTCCTTCCTCAAAACAGCTTCTAATCTCTTTCAACTTTCAATGTTCTAATCTTTTAACTGCTCTGTTTTATAGCTGTTGTCATGGTAAGATGTCTCAAATTATTCTTAAACATGAGCAAGTTTTAAACCAAAAGGAAGGACTTGAGGATATTATGTTTATTTTGTTTTAAAAAGAAAAGAGAGGAGCATGAAAACAGTCTTCACATATTTGAAGGATTTTTCTACATAACATTTATAAGTTAATTCTATGCTGCTCCAGGATCAATGACTAGAAAATTTAGGAAGATAATGAATTATCATTAGTGATGATTTTCTAAATAGTTCATTATCTGTAACTGGAATTATTGCCACTTAGGCAATTTCAAGAAGGGAGTAAATGTATAGAAGAAAGGAATAATCTGTAGAAGGGAGTAAAACTGTAGGCCGAGAACAGAACAGGAAAAAGGAGATATATATACACACATATATACACACACACACATATATATATATGTTTGATTGCTTACTTATCTACCTAAATACCTATTTACTTATGAAAATCTTAGGGGCAGTCTACTGACCAAAATCCAAGTTACAACAAATGAGAAAAAGCATTAGTGACTTTTTTTAAACAAATGTTTATTAATATCATCTCCCTTTTATCCTATTTCATAGTAGTTTCACTACAATGCTCCAAAATTTTCAAGCTCCCTAAGAAATTGTATTTTATCATCTGGAAGTAATAAACATTTTTCAGAAATTTACCCAATCCAATTGGATTTACCCAATTCAATGACAATGCTATCAATCATCAAAACTTGACCTAGACTGACCACTACAAATGGTACACTATATCCTCCCACGTCATAATACAACCACTCTAAAGTGATTATCGTCTAAGATGAATTATGAGTAGGCAACTACTTTAAAAAGACAACCTCAAGAGTAGAAATTATCTATAAGGTACCTGCCCACTCAGAAGCAGCAAGCATCATTCTATACCATTTACATAGAAACATAGGATGAAAGTAACAAGATAAGGCCTGCCTAGGGTCACCAAGCATATTTAGAGAAAGATTGTGTGACCCATGCACACAGTACCAGGGAGAACACTGCAGAAGATTTAAACACCATTCATTCTTTCGAACATGATGATGTTTGACTGCTCTATGCATTGGCTAGTCCCAACTCTGTGTGCATGTATATGATCAGTCGTGTTTGACTCTTTGCAGCCCCACAGATTATAGCCCACCAGGCTCCTCTGTCCATGGAATTTTCCAGGCAAGAATTCTGAAGTGGGTTGCCATTTCCTACTCCAGGGGATCTTCTCCTCAAACACTACATTGATTCAGAGGATTTTCCCATCCAAAGCGCACTATAACTGAGGCAAACCAGAGAAAGGCCTACGTTCCATTAATATTTCTCCAGTGCAGTCCTCCAAAGACATGGGTGCTTTAGATGGAAAACAAGTGACTCAGAAACTAAACCATCCAGAGGAAGCTTGCATGGCCGGGCTCCACACAGCTGCAGTGACCACCAAGCCCTGTTTCCTGCAGTCTTCTGGTGTTCATCACGCTCCCGAGGCGCACTTCCTCTGCTAATCATGTGCAGAAGAAAGCGTTCATCCCGCCATCCTCCCCAACCCCCACTCCGCTCACAGAGCAGGGAAAGGGCATTTCTACAGATGTGCACAAGCCATTAAAAAAAACTTGGAGAAATCAAGATGGAAAGTGACATTCTCCTTTCCTAGAGGATCCGGTTTATAGGAGCTATGTGGACTCTATAGTTAAGGACTAAAGGCCAAGAGTTTTGCATCACTGCTGCTTGTATAGACCAGTAAATTGGCTATTTTAACATCAAGCACTGGGGTTAACCAATTCTTGTGGATTTCTCAACTGTAATACTCACAATAACAATTTCTTGAAAGCAAACTTAGACTCAACGAACTCCATATATAACTTGCAAAAACTGTTCCTGACCTCTAAACTAAGGTGACAGGGTTAACGATCTCTGAATACAAATAAGACAGGATATGGCCCAATAGCTAAGCTAGGAATAGGAACGTGAAAATGTGAATATGAATCAGCATGCATCTGCCATAGCCTTGGAAATACACTTTTCCACGGAAATTTATCACAAAAAAATAAATTTAATATTTAAAAGAAATCATGACCTAGCTATGGTAAAAAGTTCTGCAACAGACACTAGGGTACACAAATTTCTTGTAATCATGGTTTTCTCAAGGTATATGCCTAGTAATGGGATTCTTGGGTCATATGGTAGTTCTATCCCTAATTTTTTAAGGAATCTCCATACTGTCTTCCATAGTGGCTGTATCAATTTACAGTTCCACCAACAATGCAAGAGGGTTTCCTTTTCTCCACATCCTCTCCAGCATTTATTATCTGTAGATTTTTAAATCTACAAACGACCATTCTGACCAGTGTGAGGTGATATCTCATTGTAGTTCTGACTTGCATTTCTTTAGTGAGCAATGTTCCAATTTTAGTATATGTGCTGCCAAAGCGAGCACTTTAGTGAGCAATGTTGAGTATCTTTTCACATGTTTGTTGGTCACTTGCATGTATTCTTTGGAGAAATGTCTGTTTCAATCTTCTGTCCATTTTTTAATTGGATTGCTTGTTTTTCTGCTATTGAGCTGCATGAGCTGCTTGTATATTCTGGAGATTAATTGTCAGCTGTTTCATTTGCAATTATTTTCTCCCATTCTGAGGGTTGTTTTTTAATCCTGTCTATTAAAAAAAAAAAATCGGTGCAAAAGCTTTTAAGTCCCATTTGTTTACTTTTGTTTTTATTTCCATTACTCTAGGAGGTGTGAGTCAAAGAGGATCTTGCTGTGATGTATGTCAAAAAGTGTACTGCCTATGTTTTCGTCTAAGAGTTTTACAGTTTCTGACCTTAGATTTAAATCTTTCATCCATTTTGGGTTTATTTTTGTGTATTGTGTTAGAAAGTGTTCTAGTTTCATTCTTTTATATGGAAGCAACCTAGGTGTCCATTAACAGATGAATGGATACAGAAATTGTGGTACATATATATAATGGAATATTATTCAGCTACAAAAAAAGAATGCATTTGAGTCAGTCCTAATGAGGTAGATGAACCTTGAGTCTATTGTACACAATAAAGTCAGAAAGAGAAAGACAAATATCATACATTAATGTATATACATGGAATCTAGAAAGACAGTACTAATGAGCCTATTTGTAGGGCAGCAACTGAGATGCAGATAAAGAGAACAGACACGTGAACACAGTAGGAGAAGGAGAGGGTGGGATGAATTCAAAGAGTAGTATGGAAACATATACATTACCATATATAAAATAGATAGCCATATTACACAGGGAGCTCAACCCAGGGCTCTGTGACAACCTAGAGGGGTTGGATGGGATGGGAGATGGGAGAGAGGTTCAAGAGGGAGGGGACATATGTACACCTGTGGCTGATTCATGTTGATGTATGGCAGAAACCAGCACAAAATTGTAAAGCAATTATTCTCCAATAAAAATTAAAAAAAAAAAAAAACAGAAAGAAATCATGATACCATAAAATGTTTTTAAATGTTCTACTAGAGACTAAACCTCCACTAGATAATCAGCAAGTACAAACAAAATCAAAAGTGGAATATAGGGAAAATTTAAAATGGTCAACTACAGTAAAAACCTTTGAAAAATAAGACATACAAAATACCTGCTGGCTTACAAAATATACCCACAGAAAGTTAGTCAGAAATGACATCAGATTTCTAATATTTCATAATAAATATAAATCAAGTATAATTTTTAAAATTTGTGAATCACGATGTTGTACACCTGAAACACACAGTATCACAAATCAACTATGCCTCAAAAGAATAAAAATTTAAAAATAAAGAAATTCCATTAGAATTCTCTTGCATTAAACCCACATCACATAGTAAGTTGCACCTGCTCCTGCTCCATTATTTCCCTCTTGCAAAGAATTCTACTTCCTCTCCAGTCATCCAGGAGCAGCTCTCAGGAGTCTCTCTTCTCTGTCCTTACCCTTACTGAAATTAAAGTAGACCTTAACAAAAAACAAAAACCTAAGCCTAGGTGTTTTCAGAGAGGATTACACAACTAAGAATCATCAAAGCAAAACATTACTTTATGAAATACTGTGTGTACATATTAATTTACCAATAATTGGCATTTTAGAATTAGAAGGGATTTTAGATTTGAGGACAGGTTAAGTTAAAGGAACCGCTGGAAGGGGACTAGAATCCAGTTAAAATGTGCTTTATAAGTTATAAAACTCCGTGTGAACAACTGGTATCCTTCTCCCAGAGGGTCTCCAGTGTTTCAAAGAGGTTCTTCTTTCTATCCCGTCTAATGTGGCTTTGTAACAAAGCAGGACCCTACGTGGCTTTCCTGGGACAGATCCCTACCCCCATCCTCTGCTTTATCTCGTCTCTGAAGTACCCAGATAACAGTATCTGACGCACATTTCCTGAGTTGTTTTACAGATGCAAAAACCTCCACCAAATGGAAGACAGTAACTACTCCAGGAACTTGAGCATGTAGCCCCCAGGGCTACTGAAGTCTAATGAGTAAAGATGTCAAACCCTGTGACACCACCCTATTACCTCACCACCAACCAATCAGAGAACTGCACAGCCCTAGGACGCCCCTCCCTCACTAGGCACTTACAAAACACTTTGCTGAAACCTATTGAGGAATTCAGAGTGTTTTGACCACTAGCTGCCTGGACTCCTTGCTTGACAACCTGCAATAAAAGCTGCACTTTCCTCCACCACAACTCCCTGTCAGTAGACTGGCCCGAGGACAGGTGAGCAGACCCAAGTTTGGTTTTCCTTTGGTTCATAATAGCTTCCTCCAATGGTCCATAATTTTACTCTGTTTATCTCTTAATGGCACTTATCACTGGGTATAGTTATCTTGTTTATTCATGCTTTACTTGTTTTGTTTTCTGAACTCAAATAGCATCTTCAGGGAAGGGAACCACCTGTCCATACTGGTTAAGCAGCACTGGCCATGAAATCACAAACTTGTCTCAAGACGTAATGAAGCTCACGTTCTTTATGTCTCATCACAGAAGGAATTAGTGAGAGGAAAACTGATAGAGAGAAGAGAATTTATTAATATCCTTTGTAAAGAGTTTGCAAGAAAATGAGGCATGAGAGAATGATTATGTTCCAGGTCCCAGAACATAAGACCTTGGGATGGATACCAAGTGAGGGTCCTTGGCTTCACCTAGGAAAGAATTCAAGAGTAAGCCACAGTGAAGTGAAAGCAGAGACACACATTCTGTAAACAGAATGGGATCTGTCTCAGGAGGCAAGAGCGCCCTGAGGTGTAGATGTGTTTAGTTTTTATGGGCTGGGTAATTTCAAAGCCAGAGTGGGAAAATTATTCCAGCTACTTGGGGAAAAGGTAGGGATTTCTAGGAGTTAAGTTACCATCAATTTTTGGCCTTTTATGGTCTGTCATAAGTGTCCTGGTACCTGTGGTGTGTATGACACAACTAATATATTACAGTGAGCAAATAATGAGGCTCAAGGTCCACTGGAAGTTGAATCTTTACCACCTTGGGCCTGGTAGGTTCTAATAAGTTTTTGTTGTGTCCTCAATGGCTATGTCAGTCTTTCAGTGGCTGTGCCCTGCCCCCTTCCCTCCTGTCTTAGACACATGTGGGCAGAGGAAGTATGCAGTTATTTGCAGAATGAAGGAATGATGGGTGAATTGCTCAGAAGTTTTTTGAGCCTCTGCCTGACACTGTGCCAACTGCCTACCACAGACTCTGACTCACACCCCTCACTACAATCCTGTGAGGTAGGGATCACCATCTGGGCCATTGTATAGATCAAAACATGGAGCCTCTGAAAAGCTGAGCAACCTTTTCACAGTGCGAGCTGTGGGTGAGGAAGGTAAAATCCAGCTTTACTTGATTTCAAAGTCTCAGGAGCTGAAGAGGAGAATATATTTCATGCGCCAAGGCCACATTTCTTTAGGACAGAAAAGGAGGATGAAGGTCCAGCTGGAATGGAGGGAATGGGCAGGAGTAAATCAGCAGAGTCAGCCCAGGAGCACTCAGTACATCCAAGAATCAACAAAAGCCCAAGGTCTGGATAAAGCAGTGTGTGTGTGATTTTGAACTGTCACTGGAGATGAGGGGGTGAGGGAAATGAGGAGAAAGGGGCATCCAGGCCAAAAAAAATAGTGATAATAAGTATTAATTTGGAAAATGACAGCAACTTAGATAATTTGGTGGGACTGAAACAAGGAGGTTAATGGGACTAGGAAAGCAAGAAATAAGGTTAGAAAGGCAGATAGGGACCTGACCATAAATGTCCTTGTGTGGCTCCTAAAGGGGTTTGCATTTTACCCTGTCACAAGCAACAGAGACCCACTCTCCAGTTTTAAACCCCTGAGCAACATGATCAGCTTTGCATGTTTGTAATATTACTCTGAAAATGAGTTGTAGTGATTCAAACCTAAAGGCAGGTCTCAGAGACTATTTCAATAATCCCTGTAATGAGGGCCTTAGCTGTTTATTTCCTGGCAGAGTGAACAAAGGAATAGCTTTATCCAAATAGAAATGGGTTAGAAGAGGGAAGAAAAGTAGTCCAGTTTAAACACAGTGAATTTGATATGATCATAAGATACCTCAAGTGCTACCTACATACACATTTGAGAAATCCTAAGTTAAAGTTTTAACTGTTTTCCTCACTTTAGGACTTTTCAGTGCCTCCACGATGCTATATCCCACATGGAGAGGGAGGATGTAAGATGCAGTGTTTACCACACTCAATCAAACAAGAATATTTACCCCAGCCTATTAACAGTTCTCAGGACAACAGGGTTGCTTGGAAAATGCTGTTCTAGAAGTTTCCAACTATATTAAGGTTAAAAGACAATGAAGAGTTTTTTGAACTGGCTCAAATGCAATTAGAAAGCAGACCAAAAAAAAAAAAAAAATGAAGTCTGAATAATCACTAAGGTGTAAAGAATAAGCCTTGCATGGCTCAGGTTCTTTACAGATCATAAGAATGGGGAAACCTGCCTAGTATTAAGGACCCCTGTGAAATATACTATCAAAGTGAAATAGATAGGTTGAAGTTGCTTAAAAAGTCAGCTCTATCCAAAAACAAAGGAGAAAAATACTGCAAATGATGCAGAAATTGTGTTAATAGCCAATCAGACATACATATTAGGCAAGGCTAAAAGCTGTTTCCTCATCTCTGCCTAAGTAGACCCAAATGAGGCTCTTGAACAAGCTTTCTTTGTTCAGGAAGGAATCACTGGAGAACTCTCCCTTCATCATGTCATACAGGCAAGCCACCTACTGAAGGGGGTAAAAGGAGGTCTTTGTGGGTGTACAGAGGTTGACTCTTCACAGTATCCCTGCTAGGCCAAGTTCGCTGGAGGCTGGCTGATTTTCAGGAAAAAGTCCAGGGCCACCTTGGAGGACAGAGACCAGAGATCCTGAATGCTGTTCTGAGGATGAAAGCTGGTACCCCCGCTGGGCTGAATAAGGAAGCCCTGACCCGAAGACTACTAGCAGGAAAGGATATCAGGAGCTCTTGGACAGAACTCACTGCACAGATAGGGAAATCTGGCCTGGCCAGGCTCAATGCAGAGATAAGAATGCTGGGGGGCAGCTGGAAGCAGGTTTGGGAGGGGGGAGCTGAGCAGGGCATACCAGCATCAGAGCTGAGAAAAGCACCACACAGGGCCTGTCTTCACTAGTGCCAGGCTGGCGGGCCATCGACTGGAGGTCGAGTTTCTCATGGTGATTCAAAGCAATACTGAATAGGGCCCAATGGCCCACAAAAGCCCCAGAGACTCCTGAATAATTTAAGATGGGAAATACTTCAAGAGAGAAATGTCAAACTTTTAATACAAGTAGGAGTTTAAAAAATTAATTTAAAAAGAGAGATTGTAATTAAATACCAAAATGAATCATGCTGGGTACATAAGGATATGAGAAAAAATGTTTCTAGTTGTTGATCAACATGGATGCACTAGCCAGCCAATAAGGATCTTTCAAACCATACCAAGGTGAGGTCCCCGAGGCCACCCACACTCAAGAAAAGCTCAGGAGACTTTGGAAGGGTTTTCTTGTTGGGAAAGTCAAAAGATATACAGGTGGTAGACAACCATTACAGACGTTCAAGTATCAGGTTTAATTGTGTTGAGATGCAATGAAACCAGACTGTGAAGGGTGAGCTTCCCAACACACACACACACACCCAGGACTGAAGAGGGAAAGCAGGATGTGGGGGTTACAGTCATCCAGGCACAGTGCTGAAAGCTGGCCTGGGGTGTCAGTACAGACTGAGCAAGAAGAGGTCCTTGTACCTTTCTTTCTATACACACCCTGAAGTATACAAGTCAGGACAGGAAGGTTGAAAAAGTAAAAACACACAAACTTACAGGACACAGCCTGAGAAAATACTCTCATGAGTATAAAGACATGATAAGGCATTACAGATGGGACAGAAATTTGAGCTCACGATACAAAGACAGTGTGATGGCAGCAGGACTTTGCTAATAACCTATGGGGATGGGAGTGTATAATAAACCCACTTGAAGCAGACAGTAGAGATTGTTGCCAATTTCTATGAGACCAATAATTTTAAAGCCTTTTTCCATCAAGTTAGCTATGTACTCCTTGGTTTTCTCAGTAAGCTCAAATTTATTTTTAAATGGCAATGTATTTAAAGTGCTGAAGAACCAAATCACTTCATAACCTAAACGTGATATAGCTGCTAATTTGATTTATATCATAGAGAAGAAGGGGAAAAAAATGTGATGAGTGTTATGGTATCAACTACCTTCAGTGAAAGTGTCATTACAGATCTCTCAACTAACTCTATGCATAAACACACACCACACACATAAGAAACATATTCATAGAACAAAACTCCAGGCAAATGTAAGGTATAAATAACTGTATGTGTGCATACACACTCACATATGTATATTATAATTCGAGCCAGAAAGAATCAAGCTAGAGTTTCAATAAAATGCCACTAGACTCATCTTTTTGACTTTACACATATCCACAACCAGAACTGTGAATGATCTATGATCTATCCAAACTACCAGTTTCAGAATGGATTGACATTCATTCAACTGATCATTTTGAAAAACATGCCAGACATTTTACACCAATTAACCCTACTCTCACAATAATTCTGTTTGATAGAAATGATCCCATTTATAGATGAGGAAACTGAGGATTAGAAGAATGAAGTGATACCTAGGTGGTCACACAGAATCCTACACGGTTTGACTTCCTAGACTAGCCTGTTTTTTCTTTTTTCAAATTAATAATTATCTCTAAGCCCTATTCACTTCCAGGTGAAGGATTTCACAACCTCTTTAAGTCTTTATTACCCTGATGTTTTAAGGTTATCTTCAATTCATTCTGTAGGGTCCAAATATATATACACTCAGCTGGGGGGCCTCAGGAGGATGAGAGTTCTCATCTGCAGAGGCATCATGCCTATTTTCTTGACCTTGTAAAGTACAGACAAACATGGGAAAGATGTCTGAAGACTCAGAGCCTCTTCCAAACCTGAGGAGTACCTATGATACTCCTTGGGTCACTGGTAAGGAAAAGAAAGCATTAACCACAATGTTGGGACAGTCCTTCTGTTTAATTATTTACATGCTAAAAAATAGAGATGTTCTAGGACTGTCTGCATATCTCCCTTCTGTATATGAGGGAAGATGCAGACACTACAGAATGGTTTCCAAGTTGTGTGGAATGCTGGGAGCAGAAGAAAGGGTAAACTATCAACACAATGGAAATCATGTGTCAAACAAAACCAGCTGATATTGTTGTTGCCCAGTCACTCAGTCCTTTCTGACTCTTTGCGACCCCATGGCATGGAGCACGCCAGGCTTTCCTGTCCTTCGCTACGTCTCGGAGATTGCTCAGACTTAGGTCTATTGAGTCGGTGATGCCATTCAACCATGTTATCCTCTGTTACCCCCTTCTTCTCCTGCCCTCAATCCTTCCCAGCATCAGGATCTTTTCCAATGAGCTTACTCTTCACATCAGGTGGCCAAAACATTGGAGCTTCAGCATCAGTAAATGAACATTCATGTTTGATTTCCTTTAGGATTGACTGGTTTGATCTCCTTGCAGTCCAAGGGCCTCTCAAGCATTTCCCCAGCACCACAGTTTGAAAGCATCAATTCTTCGGCAGTCAGCCTTCTTTATGGTCCAATTCTCACTTCTGTACATGACTTTTGGAAAAACCATAGCTTTGACTATATGGATCTTTGTCAGCCATAGGTACACCCATGTGAATGTTGAGTTTCAGGCCAGCTTTTTCACTCTTCTCTTTCACTTTCCTCAAGAGGCTCTTTAGTTCCTCTTTGTTTTCTGCCATAAGGTGGTGTCATATGCATATCTGAGGTTATTGATATTTCTCCAAGAAATCTTGATTCCAGCTTGTGCTTCATCCAGGCTGGCATTTCGTATTATGTACTCTGCATATAAAGTTAAATAAGCAGGGTGACAATATACAGCCTTGATGCACTCCTTTCCCAATTTGGAACCAGTCCGTTGTTTCACGTCTGGTTCTATTACTTCTTGACCTGCATACGCAATATTCAAGAGGCAAGTAAGGTGGTCTGGTATTCCTATCTCTTTAAGAATTTTCCACAGTTTGTTGTGACCCACACTGTCAACAGCTTTGGCATAGTCAAAGAAGCAGAAATGGATGTTTTTCTAGAATTCTCTTGCTTTTTCTATGATCCAACGGATGTTGGCAATTTGATCTCTGATTCTTCTGCCTTTCCTAAATCTAACTTGAGCATCTGGAAGCTCTCGGTTCACGTACTGTTGAGCCTAGCTTGAAGGACTTTGAGCACTACCTTGCTAGCATGTGAGATGAATACAACTGTGTGGTAGTTAGAGTATATTTCTCTCACTGCTGGTTCAAAGAACTAAAGAAAGCGGGCCTGAGAAATTAAAAAAAAAAAAAAAAAGGAAGACTATTTTGGCTCCTATCACAGAAAAATCCAGATACACGTTATTTGTCTTTGGGTACAGCATGGTGCAATCTCACATGATGCCACTAGTATCCTCCTTAGCTCTGCTCTCTCTGAACTGGGTTTGTTTTGAAAGTTCATGTGGTTCACAGATGGCTGCGCCTCCTCCAAGCCTCGTATCCACACTTTTCTGTGACAGGCAGAGAGCAAAACAAAGCTGGTCCTGCCAATGTCTCAACACAACACATGATACAGGTCTAAACTGAGTGACTTGCCCCATCCCTGAACTCATCACTATGGCCAAAAGGATGGGATATTCTAACTGATTAAACCACTCAAGCTACATGATCAGAAAAGGAGAAAGGGTGGTTTCTCAAATGAGATCCAATGCCACAGAAGGAGGGAGAAAGACAGCCAACAGGATGAAACAGATTAACACTATACCACAGTAAAAAGAACAGAGTTTATTTACTAATATTGCTCCTCCAATATCATTAATACTTGCATTCACAATTCCAACCTAGAGTGCAGAGATGGGGTGAGAGGTGGGAGGGAGGGGTTAGAGGGAGGGGACATATGTATACCTATGGCTGATTCATGTTGATGTATGGCAGAAACCAACACAATATTGTAAGCAACTGTCCTTCAAATTAAAACAAGTATGTTTTTTTAAAAAAACAGAAAAAAAAATTCCATCCCTGTGTTTACTACTGAAGCTGAAACCTATTAACACTAGTAATGATAGTTGTAATAATAGTAACAATAAGAGTAAGAACAGCTAATATTTACTGAGTACTGCATACTTTGGACCTAGATACTGTTTTTAAGCACTTTACATATATCATTTCCCTTCTCACCTAAACTCAATTTATAGATCAGGAAGTTCAGCTCAGTTCATTCACTCAGTTGTGTCCGACTCTTTGTGACCCCACGGACTGCAGCATGCCAGGCTTCCCTGTCCATCACCAGCTCCTGGAGCTTACTCAAACTCATGTCTATCCAGTCGGTGATGCCATCCAACAATCTCATCCTCTGTTGTCCCCTTCTCCCACCTTCAATCTTTCCCAGCATCAGTCTTTTCCAGTGAGTCAGTTCTTTGCATCAGGTGGCCAAGTATTGGAGCTTCAGCTTCCAATGAATATTCAGGACTGATTTCCTTTAGGATGGACTGGTTGGATATCCTTGAAGACCAAGGGACTCTCAAGAGTCCTCTGCAATACCACAGTTCAAAAGCATCAGTTCTTCGGCACTCAGCTTTCTTTATAGTCCAACTCTCACATCCATACATGACTATCAGAAAAACTATAGCTTTGACTAGATGGACCTTTGTTGGCAAAGTAACGTCTCTGCTTTTTAAAAGCTGCCTAGGTTGGCCATAGCTTTTCTTCCAAGAAGCAGGCATTTTTTAATTTCATGGCTGCAATCACCATCTGCAGTGATTTGGAAGCCCCAAAAAAAATAAAGTCTCTCACTGTTTCCATTGTTTCCCCATCTATTTGCCTTGAAGTGATGGGACCAGATACCATGATCTTAGTTTTCTGAATGTTGAGTTTTAAGCCGACTTTTTCACTCTCCTCTTTCACTTTCATCAAGAGGCTCTTTAGTTCTTCTTTGCTTTCTGACATAAGGGTGGTGTCATCTACATATCTGAGGTTATTGATGTTTCTCCCAGCAATCTTGATTCCAGCTTGTGCTTCATCCAGCCCGGCATTTCACATGATGTACTCTCCATATAAGTTAATACACACAGTGACAATATATGCGGCCTTGACATACTCCTTTCTGGATTTGGAACTGGTCTGTTGTTCCATGTCCAGTTCTAACTGTTGCTTCTTGACCTGCATACAGATTTCTCAAGAGGCAGGTAAGGACTGGGGAAACAGACTCTTGGAGGGTACAAACAAAACCTCATGCACACCAGGACTCAGGAGAAAGGATCAGTGACCCCACAAGAGACTGACCAGACTTGCCTGTGACTGTCCAGGAGTCTCTGGCAGAGGCATGGGCCAGCGGTGGCCTGGTGCAGGGTCAGCGGCAATTGAGAGCAACAGTGCGTGCACGGGACCTTTTGGAGGAGGTCACCATTATCTTCATAGATAAGGAAACTGAAGCTCAAATAGGTTAAGTAGTCTTGCACAAGATCATATATTATACAGAATGTAACCAGAATGCAAACTGCAATCCAATTCAGAAATGACATTCTCCTACAAAACTATGACACTACCTTTTCTCAAGAACTTTTAAACCTGAATCCCCAACCCACCCTTAAGCTAATGCTCTAAATTCCTATAGAAGGTGCCTGTCCTAAACTTGAACATATAGAAACTACCCTATCACTATTAAAATCAACTGGAACTACGTTCAGCCAGGTGTGATTCTGTGATTCAAGAAAACATATCACCTTACACTTGCCAGGTGCTTTATAACACTTGAAACAACAGACGTGACATCTGTGGGTAGAGGGAAGCAGGCCCTTATATCCACCCAGAGCCGTCAAGGGAAGGAACTGACTTCATCACTCATGTGGACAGCAGCAGTCGCCTGATTTCTGTTACTCACTAGAAATGGTCTCATTAAAGAAAAATCCCATGTGTTTCCGCACTGTAAATGTGCCAACAGACAGCTCAGTAGGAGATATTTCCAAACAACAAAAGTGTTCATCAGACAATGACAATCTGAACAGAGGAACTGAAAATCTGTTATATGCAGCATGAAAGTGAGCCAATTTATAGATCCTGTTGCAACGTAAAAAGTAATATAATAAATAATTTCTAACATTCCTGGGGAGAAAGGATTTTTTAAATTACATTTCTGAAGCAAAGGTGTCAACTAACAAAATTTACTTTTTTTTTTCTTGTTGTTACTAGAAAGCCAGAGAAGGATCCAATCTTTCTGAAAAGACTTTTCACAAAAACACAAAAACATAGGCAGAAAGAGGTGGTGCAAAGTGAAAGTGTGAGTTGCTCAGTCCTGTCCAACTTTTAGTGACCCCATGGAATGCAGCCCACCAGGCTCCTCTGTCTCTGGAATTCTCTAGGCAAGAATACTGAAGAGGGTTGCCATTTTCTTCTCCAGGGCATATTCCTGACTCAGGGATTGAACCCGGGTCTCCCTCACTGCAGGCAGATTCTTTAGTCTCTGAACCACCAGGGCACATAAGCTCCACCAACCTAAGAGCAGAGGGAAGACTCAGCAGGCTCAGGCCAGGACTCTACCTCTGGTAGGAACCTTGTTCAGCAGCTGACCCTTGAACAACAGTGGGGAGGGGGTTGTCAGGGCATGGACCCTCCCCACAGTTGAAAATTTGAGTATAATTTACAGTCAGTCCTCCGTATACACGTTTCCTCCATATTCACAATTCTGCACCTGTGGATTCAACCAACACAGATCTGTAGTACTTACTGAAAAAAATCTGCTGTGAGTGGACCCAAGTAGTTCAAAACCCCTGTTATTCAAGAGCCAACTATATTTAATAACCCTCAAAGTCAGAATGAACTTTAAGACCTCTCTCTGCTGACTCATGAATGAGTTCAAGTTACTCAACTCATTCTACAACCCTGTTTGATTTTATAACCAATGTACTGAAAGTGTTGAGAACTTATTCTAATTTTTGTTGACATGTAAGTGTGAACTAATACTGTATTTTCAGTGAGTTAAGAGCTCAATACTAGAAATTAAAGGTGACGCTGAAAGGCTAAATTATCATAAGCCCTTCTAGAGTACCCAAACTGTATGCCCTTCACTATCTCATAAGCAAAAAGGAAAATTACTTATTCATGTGAACACACGCAGTATCCTAAATCTAATTCATGCAGTATCTTAAATCTTTCCTCTCTTTCTAAAGATAAAGCATAATTAATTCCAAGTGACAAATTGCTTGTGCTTTTTTATTTAATACATTCCTTTGGTTTTTCTCCTGTGAGTTCATCCTTTTCCTTAGGCAAGCATCAGCACAGCACTGAGGCCCAAGATACAGGCACAAACAAGAAAAGCAGAAGGCTGGGAAGTCAGAATTCTGAGCTCCAGATCTTGCTTGATCTCCAAGTAAAGCGACCTTGAAGTCACCATTTAACCTCCCCACCCCCCCGCCCCCGGTTTCCTCATCGGAAAAGCTGGAACACTTGCTTCCTTCCTTCACCAAGACTAATATGAGAATCAAATAAGCTCAGTGATCTAAAGCAATCTCCAAGCTTCAAAATGCTATTTAAAAAAAATGTACTGTTATTGCAATTAATACATTTCAAGGTGAAAAGTTACCAAACATACACGGATCCTAGATTCACTATTTGTATGAACGAAGGTAGACGGGGAACACACAGAGATTTTTTATTTTAAGTTAATGAAAAATTTTAATTACACTTCAAGGAACAGAGAGACACAAACTAACCTGTCTACATCCTGTTAAAATTGATAACCACAATACCAGAAATTACTTTGTCTCTAAATTAACGCTCTATTCATGTTTCTTAACATGACGGTAAACTTCATCAACTGTCCAAGTTTCACCACTTACAATCTAGGATCTGCAAATGGGTACAGTAATAGGACCTTCATATTTATTGTGTGCTTAGTCACTCAGTCATGCCTGACTCTTTGGAAACCTTTGGACTGTAGCCGGCCAGGCTCCTCTGTCCATGTGATTTTTCAGGCAAGCATATTGGAGTGGGTTGCCATTTCTTCCTCAAGGGATCTTCCCGATCCAGGGATCGAACCTATGTCTCCTATGTCTTCTGCATTGCTGGCAGATTATTTACCCACTGAGCCATTGGGAAAGTCCTGTATTTTCACAGCGGGATTGCTATGAGAATTGAGTTTATGCTTGCAAAGCACTTAGGACAGTGCCGGCCAAGGCAAACCTACTCCTGTGCAGCAGTGGAGAACCATTCATATCTGGGGTCAAACCACTGCTCCAATCTCTACTAGATGAAATGCAGATTTCAGACACAGGTTTGCTCATCTGTACAAGGAGGAAAACAGTACAGGTACTTACACCTCATATGAAGATTAAAAAATATATTTGAAGATTGGAAAGATACCTGCTACATCCAAAGCATTCAGTAAATGGTAGCAGTGGTGGTTTTGCTTAGAATAATAATGTTTAATAGTAGTAATACTAGTAAATTATTGAACAACCCCTTAAATTCTTTAACTTTCAGTAATTTATTTAGCTTAAATACAGTTCTGAAACAATAGTTGCATGAATCTTGGCTGCAGCAAAATTGTATGTGATTTTAAAATGTTAACAGAGGAATAAGTTCTCATCTGCAACCCCAAGTTTAATTCTGCTTCAGACTTACCAATGCCAAAATACTTTAAAAAGTCAGAACTACAATAATGCTTGAGAAACATATGGTTAATTCCTTTACATTTAACTTTCTATAACCTTAGCACTCCTACAAAACTTGCATTGTCTAATTAATCTAGTGTGCAACATTATTCCACTAAAACAAAGCCATGCATTTCTAAATAATTTTTATGACTTCCCAGTCTTTGTCAGCACCATTTTTGTTTGTGCAAATGCCAAAAAAAAAGAGATGAACTTTCTGAAAATCTTTTAAAAGTCAAGACTTTTCTTTCATTTTTCATTTCCCCAATTCATTTTCATTTTTCATTTCCCCAAAAAAGAGGAAGAAAATAAAGGACAACGGAAGAAGATTTTAAAAAAAATAAGAGGAAACGTCAAAGAATAGCAAAATATATCTTTCTAAATTGATAAGGCATTTTTGTGGGGCGAACAAACTAGAGAACTACCCACTTCACCAGGGGTTCTATCTGATTTCTCTCCATCTTCATGGCTCCATTTTATGGCCAAAGACAAACATGCCACCACCTCTTTACAAAAGGAGCTTTTGCTTTCAGTTCCTTGTAATTGTCATCATACGTTATCCTCCAACACATTGCTGGACCTCAAGACAACTAAATCACAGCTGGCCAGAGAAAAGAGGAATTCTAGAAACCATGTCCTTATACCTATTTCCTTTTGCACAGACTACTAAGCGGGCAGGTGGTCTGATGATGGAGGAGACTGCTGACATTCAGAAGATCACAAAGTGATCAAGAGCAAACCCAAGCCTTCTCTCTCCCTGGACAGGGGGACTTTCCCATGCTTGTTGCATGTCAGCATTAAATTTCTTACATTTCTGTTTCAACTTTGTACTATTTCTTCCCATTGCCAAGCAAACCAATCCACTGCTTGGTTTTTATTTTATAATCAAATATTACAATGTAAAAATCAAATGAAGTATCACTCTCAAACAGCCTTTTGATGAGATACTAGCATGTAAATCATAAGAGTAAGAGCAAATTTCTCAGTATTGTTTAGGTTTTTCCCTGCTTCTGTATCTTCATAATGCAATTACATCAACAGGGGTTATCTAACTGCCTGTATGCTTAATCACTTCAAAATAAATGAATGTAACTTTTGATAGGATGATTCCTATCCTTTTTCTTTCCATTCTTTTGAAAGGTTGTCAACTATTATACACCAATGCTTGGTGTACATCCAATATGAGCAAATTAAAACCAATTTACACCTAGTAGAGAATGGACGTGTGGACACAGTGGGGGAAGGTAAGTGTGGGAAGAACCAAGCAAAGCACTGATATATGTGCACTATCACGTATAAAGTAGTTATCGGGAGGTTGCTGTGTACCCCAGGGGGCCCAGCCTGACACTCTGATGACCTAGAAGGGTGGGGTGGGGGCGGGGACAGAGGCTCAAGAACAAGGGGATACATGGATGATTACGACTGACTTGCACGCTGTACAGCAGAAATCAACACAACACTGTAAAGCAACTTTCCACCAATTAGAAAAGAAAAAGAAAAAAGAACCAATTTATACATGACAAATATCACTGAAATCTAAAAATCTAACATGTATCTGCTGAAATCAAGGCAACAACAGTTACTCAACAGCCTCACACATTTCAGTAATTTCATGTCCTCTGCAAGTCACTGACTCAAGTGTCAAAACAGAAAACAGAACATTCTCAGCTTCCAAATATTAGGTGTCCTTCAGTTTTGGAGAAGTCTGGAAGGAAAGAATACCAGTCCTCAGTTATGACAGCCCAACAAACTATCTAAAAGAAGGAAGACAGTAGTCCTGCTTTCTGAGATAACCAACAGGAAAAGTTGTATCTGGATAAAAGATTCCCCTTATACTGCTTTAAATAAAAAATAATAATAACAATAATTCTACTGTCATTTGTACATTTTTTTTGCTAAGCCATCTATATGTAAAATTTAATTAACTACATAGTGCACACACCACTTCAGTTACATGTCCTACTTCAAGATAAACAACAGTATTTGATAAAGTGTTCTCAAGTTTAAAAATACATTAAAAAATAAAAAGTAATTACCTTTCCGAAGTCACGGACATCAAACAGGTCAAATGCCTCGAACAGTTCACTCTTTCTCATTCCAAATGTCTCACAACAGGCTGTGAGGAATGTCCTTATGTTCTTCAAACAGAGAAACTAAGGAATGAGAAATAGCCATTAGTATACAGTGAATCATTCTAAATGCTACCTATCCTCTCTCACACCCAGAATGCTGAGAAAATGCCAAGGAAGAATCCATCTGCTCTTGAGGGTGTTTTCCATTACCCTGCCAGCAATATTTAATGATTACCCACTCTCTCCCAGGCACCGTGACACAGCTGTGAACAAGGAAGACAAAAGTCTGCCCTCATGATACTTACAGTCTCATAAGAGGAGACAAACAGGAACCAACTCAGCAACAAAAACAAAACAGTAACTCTCTTTATTTTTGTATGGTGGTAAGTGCAATAGAGAAAACTAAAGCCAGGAGAAGGGATCAGGAGTCCTGGGGTGGGTGGAGGGAGCCTCAGTGAGATGGTTAGAGGAGTCAGCGGGAAGAGGAAGGATAAGCAGGGAAGCTGTGAAGGTGGGGAAGGAGCAACCATGCAGAATTACAGGACAGAGTATTCAGCATTAAGTAGCATCCTATGTCAAGGTCCTGAGGTGGAAGCTTCTGAGGTTATGTCTGAGGAAGGGGCCAAGTTGGACAGAGCAGAATGGATGACAAAGAGAAAGGCAGGAGATGAGCTGGAAAGGCAGTGAAGTCAGATGAGAAAGAGCCCTGCTGGACAGGCTTTTACTCTGACTGAGATGGAAAGTCACTGGATACCTTGCGACAGAACTGGGATACGATCTGATATTTTAAAGATTTTTTTTTCTTTCTTTTAAAAAAATTTTATTGAAGTATAGTTGATTAACATTATTATATTAGTTTTCAGGTGTATAACAGTGATTCAATTTTATAGATTACACTCTATTTAAAGTTAAAATTTGTTGGCTATATTCTGTGTTCTGTACAATATATCCTTGTAGCTTATTTTTTTTCTAATAATACTTAACTCTATATTAAAAATACTAATACTACTATTCAACAAATGATCGATATAAAACATTTAAATAAAATTAGTTTTGGTAGTTTTGGTACTAAGTCTTTGAAAACTAATATGCTTTGTACACTTGCAGCATATTTCAATTCAGTTGTTATTTTTTGTAGGGGGAAGGGCTGTGCTACATGGTTTGTGGGATCTTAGTTCCCCAAAAAGGGACTGAACCCACACTCCTGGCAGTGAAAGCATCCTAAACACGGGTCCACCAGGGAACTCCCAGCGTATCTCAGTTCAGACCAGCCCCATTGCAAGTGCTCCACAGCCATATGTGGTTAACTGCTGTCATAATGAACACATGGTGCTAAAGTTTCAGGTGCAGGTGTGTAAACAGGCCCCTCTCACTCAAAATACGCACAGACGTATTGAGCTTTTAAGGTCCTCTGTCACGCGCCCCACCATGCAGCCAGGCTGGTCTCCTCCTGGCTCCTTTCTCCATGCTCGTTCCTGCCTCTATGCTTGGACTTTACCTTTCCTCTATCCAATAACCCTCTCTCTTTTCCCTTTTCTGTTCTAACACCCAGCCCAGCTGCTGTTCCATCTCCTCCTGGACTACAGCAGTTCCTACTGCTCTTTTTTCAAAGCTTTTATATATATATATATATACACACATACATACACACACAGATCAAAAGGGGTTGGAGCAACGTTAGAGAGGGTAACACTGGATAAGAAGCTATTACAATAACCCATCCAGGTGAGACACAGCCATGGGAAGATGAGGTGTTCAATTTTGACTCTTAATTGGAGATGCCTATTAGCCAACCAGTCCTTCCTAAAGGACATCAGTCTTGGGTGTTCATTGGAAGGACTGATGCTGAAGCTGAAACTCCAGTACTTTGGCCACCTCATGTGACGAGTTGACTCATTGGAAAAGACCCTGATTCTGGGAGGGATTGCGGGCAGGAGGAGAAGGGGACGACAGAGGATGAGATGGCTGGATGGCATCACCGACTTGATGGACATGGGTTTGAGTAAGCTCCGGGAGTTGGTGATAGACAGGGAGGCCTGGCGTGCTGCAGTCCATGGGGTCACAAAGAGTCGGACACGACTGAGCAACTGAACTGAACTGGATTAGTCATCCATGGGACATGGGACAGCAGACAACTGGATATATGAAGCTGGAGTTCAGGGCACAGGTGTGTACTCCAGACATAAACCTGAGTCTTCGGGGTATACAAAACATTTTTAAACCATGATATTATCTGATATGACTTTGACAGAAAGGAGAGGAGAGGAGAGAATCTGGGGTCAGGTCATCTTAAATCAGGAAAAGAAAAGGAGCCTGCAAAGGGGCTGAGGAAGAGGGACCCGGTGATGAAGGAGAACAACCAAGTGAAGAGGCTTTCCCTGAAGCCAAGTAAGGAAGCCGTTTCTAGAAAGAAGGAGTGATAATCTGTGTCAGATGCTACTGCTACTCAAATAAGATTTGACCAGGTGTTTTCCTTGAAATCTGGCTGTATGATGGTAATAGGTGCACCCTGACAAAAGCAGGTTCCATGTGGAGGACTGGGGTGGAGAAATGCTATATGGAGCAGCTTCAAGACACAATAGGAAGACAGAAAGTAAAGACAGAATATATCAATAGATTCTGAGGAGTTTTGCTGCAAAAGGAAACAGAGGATTGAGGAGGTCGTAAGCAAGAAAGAGAGGTCAAGGAAGGGCTTTTTAACAATGGAAGCTGTTTACAACATGTTTCTAGCAAGGGAGAGGCACAGTCACCCAAATGAAGTCCTTGAGTGGGCAAAGGAAAAAGGTCTGATGCTCAGGCACAGAAGCTGACCCTGGAGAACAGACTCAGGTCATCCACACCAACAGGGACAAGAGGTAAGGCAGCCACCATCACAACTTAACCAACAGAATTTACTTTCAGCATCTAAGCTTCAGATCCAACTAAGCAAAGGACACACATACTCCGAAAGTGAATTTCAGAAATAGTTGGAATGGCACACATTAAAAATAAAGTTACTAACCTCCAATAGGTGAGAAATCTATTAGCCTATTATCGCAACTTTGTTTAAAAAAAAAAAAAACACTGTCAACATTTTATTTTGTTGTTGTTTTCCATCTTGGTTTGTTTTTTAATTTGCAGAAAGCACATTTTACTTTTTCCACTTTGGAAACATTCAGGTTTTGCATGGGCTTAACCCAGACATAGTTTTACCCTTTACAGGAATCCTTCTTGAGGCTTAAATATTTCAGGAGGGGTTAAAACCACAGGGGAAACATCATAAACCCTTTGAAGCACAAAAGCAGCAGCCAATCTGCACATACAGTTACTGCTTTCATTTTTAAAAATTCATAAGAGACCTTTATGACACAGAATCACTCTGCATGTAGCTCTTCCACATAGAACTGCTTATTTACAGATTAAAAGCCTTGCATTCTGCCAAGACAGACAATAATTACTCTCTTGGGGATTATGCAACGGCGCTCTTGCAATATTTTTTACATAATTAAGTGCCCAACTCATAGCTCACCAAGGAACAAAGCATAATTGCACACGCTACCCTCTGAAGATTTCACACCAAACTCAAATTTTCCCCCGTGTCGGAAAAACTACAGTAGAGTTCCATTCAAGGGCTTTGATCGTTAATTCAGAAAAGTATTACTGAAAGCAAAAAAAAGAAGAAAAAAATACAGTCATCATTGAATGCATTACAAGAGATCATTTAAAAACAGAACTTTCCCTAGCTTCTGAAATCAATCTTAACCTTATTTGCCCCTTAAATAATTCAATTCCACAAATATTTACTGAATTTGAAGAAAATCACTGGTACGCTCTGCATTTCCAGGCAGTCATCAAGTTTGGTCACCCTTTTATTTATGTATTTTTTCAGTCAACAGTTTTTGAATGCCTACAATGTTCCAGACACTGAGGATACTGAAAATGAATAAAACAAGCTTCTCTATTAATCACGGCTGGAGATTTTCATAGTTACCCCCAAACTGGCTAGTAACACTAGGATCACACTTCCGCTAATGGCTCTGTGCAAGCACAGAACAAAGTTGAGGGATGGAGGAAGCAGACCCTAATGTCATCACAGAAGCCCTGGATAGAGCTGGGCCTGCCAACCCACCCACCCCAGGCTTTTGCTATGTTGAACTCTTTCCTTTTCCAGTTTTTTTTTTTTTTTCCCCCAAACCAAGAGAAAAATTGAAAGAATAGTACAATGAACATTCCATTTACTCAACAACAATAACATACTGCCAAAGGGGCTTTTGTGTGCCAGCCATTTCTCCATTTATTCATAAAAATTTGAATGTGAAAGTAAGTTCAGACATCATGGCACTTCACTGCTAAATAACCCTACATGCATTTCCTAGGAATAAGGACACTTTCCTAAATATGTACAATACCACTATGGACCTCAGAAAATTAACAATAATTCCATATTATTCCATATCCATCCCATATCCAAATTTCATCAATTGCCCACCCAATGTCTTTTTAAACTGCTTCCCCCAACCCACACCCAGTCTAGGATCCAATTCAATTTTATCCATTATGCTTTATTTTTTGCAGTATTTTTAATCTAAAAATTTTTCTTTTTTTTTTTTTTCCATGACACTGATTTTAGAAGAGTATAGAACCAGATATGTTATAGAATGTCCCGCATTCTGGATGTGTCTAATTATTTCTTCATGGTATCATTGAATTAGTTCCCCCATCACTTATATCTCCTATGAACCAAAGCTACATCAAGATACAAGTTAAACAGTTTTGGAAAAAATATTTTATACTCTGAACTTCCTATTTCATCATATCAAAAGACACAAAATGTTAGGGTAACCCATTATTATTGACACTAGGCTTGATCACTTGGTTAAGATGGTTATTGCCACATGTATCTTTTATAAAGGTACAGGTTATCTTCTACATTAATAAATCCTGAGAGCAATAATTTGTTACCATGCAGCTGTTCTTTTTCCCAATAATTTTTCACCACTTTTCATCCACTGATAACCCTTGCTTTAATTACTCCATTTGGGACAGCAAAATTCTATCTTTCCTTCCACATTTATTGGCTGGTATTCTCACTGAAAAACAAGCTTCCCCTGCCCTCCTCCCTTCCTTTTTTTGAAATCTTTGCTTGTGTAACAATTAATTGCGATCATTATTCTTTTGGATGTTCAGACTGTCCTGAATTTGGCCACTGGGGGTCTCTTCAAACTGGCTTCTGTGACCTTTTGACATGACTCCATTAGTCTTTGCTTTATTATATCAAACTGTCCTAGGCCCACCTCATGTTTTCTCTGCCCAAGTTCTATAATCAGCCACTTCTCCAAACAGTTCCTTTTCAAGTTTTATAGTAAATGGTATTTAGAGAACAAGTCTGAGCATCAGGCTGTTCCCAAATTACATGAACCAATTACATCAAAAGAACCTGTAACTCCACCCTTTGCTGAAGCAATGTATCACCAGCAACGGGAAGAGTTAATGTAAACAAATCCTATCATTTTCTTTGTGGCACGCCTAAAAAGCCAACTCTTATCTCACACTGTTAAGAAAGAAAAAACTTGAGTTCACTGGAGACCAGTGAGCACAAGAGTTTCTTTATGCTTAGAGATGTTACTGGTCTTCGAAACACTGACACTTTGTATTTAGCAGCTCAAAACCTCTGCCTTCAGACCTGGTGTATGATGGGCAAAGACAAGTACATTTCATTATTTCGTTTCATAACCATATTTTATGTTTGACCAAAAATTACCTAACTTTGCTAAGTTTTTAGTACAAGTGTTAGTCCCTCAGTCATGTTCCACTCTTTGTGACTCCATGGACTCACTGTAGCCCGCCAGGCTCCTACATCCATGGAATTCACCAGGCAAGAATACTAGAGTGAGTAGCCATTCCCTTCTCCAGCGGATCTTCCAACCCAGAGATCAAACTCAGGTCTCCTGCACTACAGGCAGATTCTTTACCATCTGAGCCACCAGGGAAGCCCATAAAAGAGAACTTAAAGACTTTTCAGAATTTAGGATGAGGACTTTTAAAACCAGAATTAAATAACTCTAGGATTTTTAAAATATTAAATATATCCACGCATGATCGTTACAGAAATCAAGGATAGGCAAAAGGTTTCAATAGCACTTTATCATTTAACACATATTAATGAGGTGCCTTTTACGTACTAGGCATCATAAAACTTCATAAAATGCCCCCCAGTTGGGTACTTATTTATTAAACACATATTAATTGAGTGAAATTGCCAAGAACTGAGTATTTTTTAAAAAGCAAGTATGATCCAAACTCTGCCACCAAAAGAGACCAGGCAGAGCATACAGACAAGGAAACGTGTAGTTACACAGCAACATGGCAAATGCCATGAAGAAGTCACTCAGAGGTCCCGCAGGAGCCCTGGAGTATCTGAGGCAGCTCTCTGGAGTAAGTGATCCATGAGACCCTGCAGGGTGAGTGGGCGTCAGTCACAAAAAGAGAAGGAGTGCTCAGTGTTCAGGGAGGGGAAGGGAACCTGCCAGACTCAGAGTGTGAGGATGTCCAGGTAAACGCACAGGATGGTATGAATATGAGATAAGACAAAGAATGGACTGGTGAGGACAGTGGAAGGGGTTCAGAATGGACACAACTCTAGGGAGCAGTGAGGGCGGGGCTGGACAGAGGAGCTGGGACTCACTGAGCAAGCCCAGAGGATGCAGGCTTTATCTGGAAGAAACGTCGAGGTTTTACATAGGCAAGTGCAATCCTCAGTTATTTTTGAGTGCTTGCTATATACCAAGTTCTGTGCTAAACGCTTACACCTTCTAATCTTCACATTAACTCAATCAGGGAAGTTTTTTTCCTTTCATATATACATTTAAACAGGTTTATGTAACTGCATGTGCCAAAGTAATGCAGTTGTAACTCAAAACCAGAGATTCTGGCTACAGAGCCTATATCCCTCACTGCTTATACTAGCTCCATCGTGTAGTGTGGAGAATTAACTGGTTTTGTTTTCTCTTTATTAGGGAGATTGTGTGAGGCAGATGAGATAAGAACAGGATGGTCTCATGTTCATATAAGGAAAAACTCACAGTGATTTGGATTAGAAGAGTATAAGAAGAAAGGGAAACAACCCTAGAAGGTAACATGGAAAAGAAATACCTGGTAATTGAGTGAATGTAGGTGGGGTGGAAAGAGTGAAGGAGAAAAGAATTCAGATTCATAACCATAGCTCCATCCTGGGAATTGAAAAGACAGAGAAGGGATTCAATGAAAAAGGTCACTTAGCAAATTAGGGAACAGGAAACAGGTGCCAAAAATTGAGTCAATTAATTCTGATTTTAATCTGGGAAGTCCTGGTATGGAGATATTTCACAGCCCCTCTCTCAGGTATGTTCTTTGACAAGTGACACATTCTAATGACACAGTCCCTGGTCTTCAGCCACAATGCTTACCCTCTCTTCAAAAACACATCAACAGCTTGCTTATTTACTACAGGTTGAAAAGCACTCGATAAAGATGCAGAAAACCCTTAGAGAGGAAAACTTGAGACCATCCATGTCTAAGACACCCTGAAAATTATACATCAGGCCAGAGCTCTCGAGATTAGACAGTTTCCTAACCAACAGCTATCACAACAGATGAAGCTAAGTGGCTTTTTACCTTTGTGGCTCCTGTTACCACTTCAATGCTATCGATACTGATGTTACAGAAAGAAAACATTTAAAGGTCACGCTGCTAAAATTCACAGTAATACGCTTCAAGACTCTCTTTTCCCTTTACTCTTTTTATAAAGTGTATGGTTTCCTTTTCCTCTATGTATGTAGAAACCACTTTGACTCTTCTCAATGAGACAAATGCAAACAGGATTGCTTCCCTTTTTCTTATCTGAAAGAATAAGCATGTACTTCTCTAAAATTGTTAGCAATATTGGACTAGTGTTAACTGAGGCTGCGTAACAGGAAAAGCCTCCACAGCTTATTATGAAATGAGTTATTTCAATCTCAACTGAGAAATGGTATCTTGTGGGAAGGTCAACAATTTCTAACACAGCTTCATAAACATGTAGACATGTTGACATATTGTAATTTTCATAGGAACCATCAGTAGACAGGTTGTCAGATAAAGTAAGAAGTTTCCAGGGTCTCATTTCTTTGAGGGACACTCATTACCTCATTTGAAGGAAAGTGTGAATTTGAGCATTTGGTCTAACTCAAATTATAAGTGGTCCTTAACAGACTGATGGGCAGTTCTGAAGGCACAAAAGAGACCATTATGAAGCTCATCCACAAATATTAAGGTAAAAGCAGAATTTTCCTTCTGGGCTGTCTCAGCTTAGACTTAGTCAAGTCTCTGCCTAGTACCCTTGTCATTCTAATTCATCCCAAGTCCCCCCCTTTTGGAGAACTGCAGGCTGGAAGGCATGGAAGGGAACCCATAATAAATCAAGTTTCTCTCCTATTGGGGTTTTCTATTTCTGTCTGTTTTACCATATCCTCTCCTCTCTCCACTACATCTGTCTTTTAAGATTAGGTCAACTAAATCTTACATCTTCTGGAAATCTTTTTTAAAAGAAAAGAATAATTTGTACTTCTATGAGGACTTTATCCTTTCTGCTTGTGAGTCAGTAGGTCCCCATAGAAGGGGCATCATTCCCATTGTTCTTTGAAGACCATACTTACAGATGCCTTCTGAATAATTATCAAATAATTACACTGCACTTGGCATCAGTTCAGGACTGCACAATATCGTCCATTTTCCTCTTGGTCCTATTATTACAAATAAATGAAAACCCTAAAGGACACTCAGGAAGAAGGCCAAAAATGGAGGAGGGCCATTTCTCATCTCCAGTTTTGTGTTCAAATCTCTAAACTAAAACTGCCCTATTTTCAGTAAACTAAAAGCCAATTATTTCTGTTTTGATTATATGCTATGCTGCAATTCATTTTTAGAAAATAAGTTTTTTAATTGCTTAATCACAAATATAGTAATTTAGGAACACTGAAAGTTACACGGTTGTTTTTTTTTTAATTTTCTCCATGATGAGGCACTTTAATGGATTATATATAAGTACTGAAATGATAAAGTTCATATGTATAGGGCTAAGTTGTAAAAACATGTACATCCTACATATTCTGTAGCAGCAGGCTCACACCTGTGATAATAACTATCTGGACTATATCTGTTTGCCCAACCAGTGATACATGAGAGAACATTTTTGAGAGCAGAGACTACATTTATTTCATCCATGTATCTCCATAGCTTTTCTTCTTTCAGTGTTTTTAACTGGAGAATAATTGCTTTACAATGTTGTGTCAGCTTCTGCCATACATCAGTATGAATTGGTCACAGGTGTACATATGTCCCTCCTGAATCCCCCTCCTATCTCCCATCCTATCCTCTCCACCTCATCTCCCACCTCAGAGTTGTCACAGACCCCTGCATTGAGCGCCCTGGGTCACACTGCAAATTCCCACTTGTGATCTGTTTTACATATGGTAATATATACATTTCCATGCTCTTCTCTCAGATCATTCTACCCTCTCCTTCCCCCACTGTTCTCCATGTCTGCATCTCCACTGCTGCCCTGCAGATAGGTTCATCAGTACTATCTTTCTAGATTCCATCCACATGCATTAATATACAATATTTGCCTTTCCCTTTCTGACTTACTTCTCTCTGTATAATGGGCTCTAGGTTCATCCACCTCCTGAGTAGACTCAAATGCATTCTTTTTTCTAGCTGAGTAATATTCCATTTTATATATATATATATATATATGTACGACAATTTCTGTATCCATTTACCTGTCGATGGACACCTAAGTTACTTCCATACCCTGCTGCTACTGCTAAGTCGCTTCAGTCATGTCTGACTCTGTGTGACCCCACAGCCAGCAGCCCACCAAGCTCCTCTGTCCCTGGGATTCTCCAGGCAAGAATACCGAAGTGGGTTGTCATTTCCCTCTCCAATGCATGCATGCATACAAAGTCACTTCAGTCGTGTCCAACTCTGTGTGACCCCGTGGACGGCAGCCCACCAAGCTCCTCTGTCCATGTCCTAGCTATTGTAAAAAGTGCTGCAATGAACACTGGGATACAAGGGTCTCTTTCAATTATGGTTTTCTCAGGGTATATGCCTGGTAGTGGGATTGCTGAGTTGTATGATAGTTCTATTCCTAGTTTTCTAAAGAATCTCCATACTGTTCTCCATAGTGCTGTATCCATCTACATTCTCACCAATAATGCAAGAGGGTTCCCTTTTCTCCAAATCCTCTCCAGCATTTATTGCTTATAGATTTTTTAACGATGGCCATTCTGACTGGTGTTAGGTGATAACTCATTTTAGTTTTGATTTGCACTTCTCTCATAATAATCAACATTAAGCAACTTTTCATGTGTTCATTGGCTATCTCTATGTCTTCTTTGGTCTGTTTAGGTCTTTGCCCCATTTTTTTGATGGGGTTGTTTGTTTTTCTGGTATTGAGCTACATGAACTGCTTGTATATTTTGGAAATTAATTCTTTGTCAGTTGTTTCATTTGCAATTATTTTCTCCCATTCTGAGGGTTGTCTTTTAATCTTGTTTATAGTTTCCTTTGGTGTGCAGAAGCTTTTAACTTTAATTAAGTCCCATTTGTTTACTTTTGTTTTTATTTCCATTACTCTTAGAGATCCTCACTTTTATAATGGACATATTTCTTAATAAATTGATGAATGTATGATGATGCAATTTATCTGCATAAAAGAAAAAATAATCATCACTCCTTGGTAACCAATGAACTCATATGGAAATTTACATTAAATTGTCACCATATCCTCTTACTTATGTTAATGTATCGATGTCTTCATTATTAAATTACACCAAAAGTCTTTTTAGAAGTTGGTGATTTTAATAAATATAAATCAATTGAAGACTTTAAATTAGTAAGCAGTTATGTTCATAAGCATCATCTGGGTTGCCAGCCCAGATGATGATGTGTATTCAGTGGTGGTCTGCTAACTAGTTTTCAGGGTCCCTGGCCAGCTTCATCACACACAGACACACACACACACACACACAAGCCCTCTGCTGCTTTCAACAGCTTGTCTTCATCAGAAGAGGCACTGTATCCCTCTCCTTTGGCAGGAACTTAGACTTTTAGTTTCAAAGGCTTACTGTCAACCCTAGAATTAGTCTTTGTACCCAGAAACAAAAAGGTTAATAAACAGCATCTTTAATCCTCCTTATGTGTTTCTAGTCTTTGCACTAGAAAACCACGGCCGGGATGTGCAGAGGTCAAAATTAGCCTATTTTACTATGTCCATTAACCTGCTAATGAAAGCAGTACACGCTATTGCCTCTAATGAGAAAAAGTAACCCCCAATCACATTTTCACCTGGAACACATCTAGCCTGAAGCACACAATGAATGGTCCAGTCTGCATTCCAGAGAATCCTGTCTTGCAAGGTTTCTTATTACAGGTACAGAAAAATAGGCATTTCCTTCTGCACAGGCCATTAAGGGACAGTAGCTATAAGTCAGGATTTTTATATTGGCACGAGCCGTCACAGCAATAGCAGCAGGGGCAGCAATACCAGTGGAATGGAAGCCGTGGTTGTGGTGCAAGTGGCAGCAGCAACAGATTCAGCTGAACAGCCAAGAGAGTCCCGCCCTGTGAAGCAGGAAGTGACAGCCACCGTGACTGGGTTACACCAGGGCCGGCAGCCAAGGTGGGTGCTGAATGAAAACAACATTCGTAAATGAGGGAAAGTCTTGGGGTGACACAAATTAGCGCTGCGTTTAGCAATGAGCCTTGGAAATCCATTAACCCAAGAGAATGGAAACACAGTTTAGTGTGGGTCTGATTGAAATGAAAAAGCTGTATGCAAACAGAAACAAGGATGTCTAACTGCAAGCACCACCCCATATAGCCAACCAGCTGGGATGCAACCACAGAACCCTCCACACTTCACCCAAGCACGACTGAGAAGTCCCCACGGAGCCCCCAGCTCTCCACCCGCTCCCTGGCATGGCCAAAGCAGGAGTGAGGAGCCAGAGATGCCACAGGGAAGGAAAGAGTGGAAGGGCGAGTGAGCCTACATCTCTCCCTCCTGACTCACTCTACCCTGGACTCTGCACTGGGTACTGTCATAATTGCGACTTACAGATGCAGCTACTGAGGCTCAGGGAGTGAAATAATGGCCTCTAAGTCTCCTGGTCAGTAAGTCAGAGAGCAGATTTCACAGCGAGGTTGTGACTCCAAAGACCATGCCTCTAACAACTATGATCTTCTGTCATAGCAGACTCTGCTCCAAGTCAAGGAACTGGGAGCCACGGCTCCAGCCCTCCAAGAGAAGACAGTCCTGTGAAGCAGAAAAACAAATGCACAAAAAGCATACTGCAACCCTCAACAGTTAAGTCCAGGGGCAAGCACTGGCTTAGTAAGAGCACAAGGGAAGCGCTCCATTCCACGAAGGGGGCAAGCTGAGATTCATTCCTCCAAGGAAGTGGCTGAATTGAGTGCCAGAGAAGGAAAACAAAGTCATGAGAAATGGTATGGTTAGAAGCAAAGGCCTGGCCTCTTGGAAGAAATGCAGAAAAATCACATGGCCTCCACAGCGAGTGCAAGCAAGAGAGCACCAGTGATGAATGAGACTGGGAAAGTCGGTCAAGACCAGATCCCAACTGGGTCTCGGAACTCATTTCTCCAAAAGAACATGGCAGTGCCTCATAATAATGCATATAACTCTACAGTGAGTAAAACTACATGCCCAGGTATAGCATGAAGCACATCCATGAAGAATTTTAGTTAATACACAGCAAGGGGCTTCCCAGGTGGTGCAGTGCTAAGAACCCACCTGCCAATACAGGAGATGCAAGAAACTCAGGTTCAATCCCTGGGTCAGGAAGATCCCCTAGAGAAGGAAATGGTGAGCCACTCCAATATTCTTGCCTAGGAAATTCCATGGACAGAGGAACCTGGCAGGCTACAATACACAGGGTGACAAAGAGTCAGACAAGACTGAGCATGCATACGTGCATATAGTCCTATGAGGAAAACACTGTATTTCATTTATCCATAAGAAATTGAGACAAAATAATCTAAGGTCCGGGTAGCTAACAAGTAACAGAACCATATCCGAGCACCGTCAAGACTCTTCCCTGGACACAGTGTGGCCTCTATATTGCTCGTGGTGTGAGGCTCTACAGGAAGGTGAGGACCTGACTACAGGCCCCTAGGCAGGAGAAGGAAATGGCAACCTACTCCAGTGTTCCTGCCTGGGAAATCTCATGGACAGAGGAGCCTAGTGGGCTACACTCCATTGGGTTGCAAGAGTTGGACATGACTTAGCAACTAAACCATCACCACCACAGGCCCATACAACTTAAACAGACTTGGGTCTGCCCCAAAGAAAGCCTAGGAGAACATTACCCCACAAGAAAGTATTACAGGCACTTCAACTGTTGGACTTCCTTCATCCTCCTTTGCCCCCAAAGTTTTAAGAAATGTAAGAGGAAGACTGAGTTGGGTTCTGCACAGTGGATGATTTCCAAAAATGCTTCTGTCTTCCTACAAATCTCATTCATCTCAGTTTCTATAGTCTTGTACTTTCTCCCTTCAATTCTGCCCATGCTGGAAATTCTGTCACACTGTTTCCCACAGTTCATATTCCCCTAACACATATCCCAGACATCACACTTTTACATCTGCCACTGCACTGCACCAGTATTCAGTATAAACTAAAAACAAAAACAAAAACATACCTATTCTTGGGGAAAACTTTTTAAAAAATGAGAATTTTCAAAATACAACAAAAATGTACCTGAAAGCATTACATTAATAAATGTACTACCAGTTATATTTTTTCAAAAGCAAGAAAATAAGCTCAAGTTACCTTCCTTAAATACAATCTATTAAGTTAAAAAAGAAACAGATGGCATATTTGTGATTTTTCCCGCCCTTGGCTGTGACCAGGGATTGAACTTGGGCCATGGCAATGAAACTGCCAAATCCTAACCACTAGACCACCAGGGAACTCCTGTTAGTGCTTTTTCCTGAGTGTAAGAAAACTTTCCCTGCAGGAGCACCCACAATACAAGGCTCTGGACCAAATCCACACTTGGTCAAGGTCAGAGCAGCAGCCTGGGGCCCCACACTTCAGTGTGGGGGCGCTACTAGCCCAGCCTGTGAGCAGCAGTCACAGTGCCTGCCAGGTAACATAGTTCAGGAAAGCTGTGGGAAGCTGATTTCTAACTGATCACTTCAATCACGGGCTGAATTTAGTACAGATGACCCTTGAACAACACAGGTTTGAAGTGCATGGGTCCACTTATATAGGGATTTTTTTCTTAACAGTAAAAACTGCAGTACTGCATCATGAATGGCTGGTTGAACCTGAGGGTGGGGAGGACCCGAGACACAGAGGAATACCCAAGGGTAACAAGGAAATGCCCATAAGGAGGAACCTTGGATAAGCAGAGCCAACTAGAAGTCACATATGGATTTGACAGCAGGGAGGGTCAGTGTCCCAATCCCTAAATTGTTCAACAGCCAACTGAACATTTTTTTGACTATACTGACCTCCAAGTGAAAGTTGTTAAAACAGAAATATCAAGTACACTCTTACAAAGGCTAGTGGAGGTGATGGAATTCCAGTTAAGCTATTTCAAATCCTGGAAGATGATGCTGCAGTGCTGCACTCAATATGCCAGCAAATTTAGAAAACTCAGTAGTGGCCACAGGACTGGAAAAGGTCAGTTTTCATTCCAATCCCTAAGAAAGGCAATGCCAAAGAATGCTCAAACTACCACACAATTGCACTCATCTCACACGCTAGTAAAGTAATGCTCAAAATTCTCCAAGCCAGGCTTCACCAATATGTGAACTGTAAACTTCCAGATGTTCAAGCTGGTTTTAGAAAAGGCAGAGGAACCAGAGATCAAATTGCCAACATCCGCGGGATCATCGAAAAAGCAAGAGAGCTCCAGAAAAACATCTATTTCTGCTTTATTGACTATGCCAAAGCCTTTGACTGTGTGGATCACAATAAACTGTGGAAAATTCTGAAGGAGATGGGAATACCAGACCACCTGACCTGCCTCTTGAGAAACCTGTATGCAGGTCAGGAAACAACAGTTAGAATTGAACATGGAACAACAGACTGATTCCAAATAGGAAAAGGAGTACATCAAGGCTGTATATTGTCACCCTGCTTATTTAACTTATATGCAGAGTACATCATGAGAAACACTGGGCTGGAGGAAGCACAAGCTGGAATCAAGATTGCTGGGAGAAATATCAATAACCTCAGATATGCAGATGACACCACCCTTATGGCAGAAAGTGAAGAACTAAAGAGCCTCTTGATGAAAGTGAAAGAAAGAGAGTGAAAAAGTTGGCTTAAAGCTCAACATTCAGAAAACTAAGATCATGGCATCTGATCCCATCACTTCATGGCAAATAGATGGGGAAACAGTGGAAACAGTGGCTGACTTTATTTTTCTGGGCTGCAAAATCACTGCAGATGGTGATTGCAGCCATGAAATTAAAAGATGCATACTCCTTGGAAGAAAGTTATGACCAACCTAGACAGCATATTAAAAAGCAGAGACGTTACTTTGTCAACAAAGGTTCATCTAGTCAAGGCTATGGTTTTTCCAGTAGTCATATATGGATGTGAGAGTTGGACCATAAAGAAAGCTGAGCACTGAAGAATTGATGCTTTTGAACTGTGGTGTTGGAGAAGACTCTTGAGAGTCCCTTTGACTGCAAGGAGATCCAACCAGTCCATCCTAAAGGAGATCAGTCCTGGGTGTTCACTGGTAGGACTGAGGCTGAAGCTGAAACTCCAATACTTTGGCCACCTGATACGAAGAGCTGACTCATTGAAAACAGACCCTAATGCTGGGAAAGACTGAGGGCAGGAGGAGAAGGGGATGACAGAGGATGAGATGGGTGGATGGCATCACTGATGCAATGGATATGGGTTTGTGTGGACTCCGGCAGTTGGTGATGGACAGGGAGGCCTGGCATGCTGTGGCTCATGGGGTCGCAAAGAGTCGGACATGACTGAGCGACTGGACTGAACTGAACTTACAAATTTAGTTTGAAAAAGCCTAAACTCTCACATTTTGTTCTTCCAATGCCACAACGCTGTTGCTCAGTCCGTAAGTTGTGTCCAAGCCTTTGCAACCCAATAGATTGTGGCACACCAGGCTTCCCTGTTCATCACTATCTTCTGGAGTTTGCTCAAACTTTTGTCCATTGAGTCAGTGATGCCATCCAACCATCTCATTCTCTGTTGCTTCCTTGTCCTCCTGCCCTCAATCCTTCCCTGCATCAGGGTCTTTTCCAGTGAGTCTGCTCTTCATAACAGGTGGCCAAAAGATTGGAACTTCAGCATCAGTCCTTCCAGTGAATATTCAGGGTTGATTTCCTTTAGGATTGACTGGTTTGATCTCCTTGCAGTCCAAGGGACTCTCAAGAGTCTTCTCCAGCACTACAATTTGAAAGGATCAATTCTTCAGCACTCAGCCTTTTTTACAGTCCAACTCTCACAATCATGACTACTGGAAAAACCATAGCTTTGACTAGATGGACCTTTGTTGGCAGACTAATGTCTTTGTTTCCAGGTTTGTTAGAACTTTCCTTCCAAGAAGCAATCATCTTCTAATTTCATGGCTGCAGTCACCATCCACAGTGATCCTGGATCCCAAGAAAAGAAAATCTGTCATTGCTTCTATTTTTTCCCCTTGCATTTGCCATGAAGTGATAGGACTGCATGCCATTATCTTAGTTTTTTGAATGTTGAATGTTAAGCCAGGTTTTTCACTTTCCTCTTTCATCCTCAAGAGGCTCTTCAGTTCTTCCGGTTTCTGCCAATATAGTGGTATCATCTGCATATCTCCCAGGAATCTTGACTCCAGCTTGTGACTCACTGCCACATTAAATGCCTCCCGAATCCCCATATCTGAATATCCAAAATATATCTGTCATTTGCCTTTCACACGGAAAATTATTTTTAATATTTTACCAGGCTCAAGTCTCAATTTTCATTTCAAAACCCTTGCTGTTCACATGAAGCTGGGGACACAAGATACTCCAAGGCACATACCACCCAAAGCTTACTCAACTTTCTGATGTCTCATGATCCCCACTTTTCTTGACCTCCTTATCAGAATGATAAACATTTTAATTTTTCCAGTACATTTTTAATTTTTTTTCAGTTCATTTTCTACTTTGTCATTTCTCTGTGTTAACAACAAAGTGGGAAAGCCATATTGTTAAATTTGAAACAATTACTAATTTTATAAAATCAGATTATCTGGGCTCTAGTCAGTCTGTTAACTTCAAAATTTTCAGAGGCTTTTTTTTGGCAAAATATCTTTAGAAGTATATTTAAGAACTGTGCTAATTTCTACACATTAAGTACATACAATTCCTGTATATAAAATATAATGATTAATGGTCGCTTTATAATTTTGTGTGTTATTCACTCAATCATGTCTGACTCTGCAGCCCCACGGACTGTAGCCACCAGGCTCCTCAGTCCATGGAATTCTCTAGACAAGAATACTGGATAGGGTAGACATTCCCTTCTGCATAGAATCTTCTCGGCCCAGAGATGATCTCCTGAATTACAGGCAGATTCTTTACTGTCTGAGCCACAAGGGAAGCCCGTAAAATCCTAGCAACATTATTATACCTACTAGCATAATGAAGTAACATGGAAAACACTGTTATTAACCATATAGTGTCATACTGACTTTGTTGAAATTAGTTAGACATCTATAGTGCAACTAAAAATGAAGGGTGACACATTTCCCCAAGTAATTTCAACTTCAGAAAAGAGACATTTTCTCTAAAATTAACCCCCAAAATGTTTAAACTGCCATTCAGATCAGCAGCTTATTTAGCTCTAGACTAAGCAACCTACTCCCCTTCCTCCTTCCCTCACTCCAGAGGATAACAGCACTTTCATTTTTCTGAATGTCTTTCAGCAGGCTTCTTCTGCACACTGAACAGCTTAAAACAAATCTGAAAAACTGAATAACCTTGAAACAAAATTATTCTCATACAGATCACTGGGTTGTTTTGTTTTTTTGCCTAATTACATTCTATTTTCTGTCCACATTTCTAACCTAATTGTTCTTCTATTTGCACCCACACCCCTTCCAATTTAGCATCACCCCTAAATTCTGTGTCACTTTTAATTTTATTACCTGACAGAGAGACATCTTTATGCTCCAGCCTTGGCTCTTCCCATTTCACCGTAATTTTTATTAAAATAAATTTGTAGCTTTTTCCAAGTTAAATAAGAATACATAGACTCTGCACTAAAATCATGATATTATCAAGAACTGAATTACAAGTCAGATCAAATCTGACCTATATATGTTATCTGTATGTTTACATATATGCATGTGCGTATGTGATTTTTTTTTCAATAAATAGCACTGCTTCGATATAGTATTTCATTCTGGAAATATTAACCAAGCAGAAATACATCCTAATTAGGTGCAGAAAATGTTCCTTGGTCTTTCCCTTTTCCCACCTCTTTCTTAGCCTCCCAGTAAACTCTGTTATCTCTAAATCCAAGAGAGTTGTACTCTGTTTAGAAAACCTGTTAACAACCAATCACCAGAACTTCTCACCACACCTTTCTTGAGCTCCATATCAAATTAACAGTGTTTTACTACCAGGGTCAATACAAAAATCTAAAAGGAAAAAAATTAATGCATGTGGTAACCTAGTTGTTAATACCCACAGCTGGATACCTTTAGTCTTTTGAGTCCAATCTCCCAGTGAACTTAACTTCTGCAAACTCAAATCTGCCCCCAACTTAGCCTTTTTTCTACCAAAGATTTAAAAATACTTTCAGGTCACACAATTTAAAGAGACTGTACTACATCATTCTAGAACTGTCTTCTCTCTAAGAAAATGTTCATAGGTTGTTTCTTCAGCAGAAGTTATCCACTACCACCCTAATCCTACAAGGAAGTTGTGGACTGGGTGTTTTGTTTTGTTTTTTTAATATAACACCAATTGAAATGCTATTGTATGATTTTTGAACAATTATTTGTAAACATAGTTCCCCCTACCTAAAATGGCATTTCCATAAAGGACCACTGTCCTGATTTACTATGGATGATCTTTAAGCCCTACTGTCCTGCTTTAATTATTGACTATGTTCCTGTCATTTAAAAAAAGTTGTTTGTACAATAAATTACATCATCATTTTTCTTCCTCTTCCTAGAACATCTCTCACTCTTTACAATACCACACTTATGTGTTAAGGCTTCCCTGGCAACTCCAGGTAGAGCTAGTCATTCTCTCCTCTTGTTACATCACTTTAATCATATATCTTTCATGAAATGTACTATATTGTATAGTAAGAAGACTTTTGTATTATTTCCCAAACATAGAGTAACACAATACACACACACACACACACACATATATATACACATATACAGGAATGCACACATTCACTCATGCACACTATACGCACTGTATACAAAGGGTAATAATACTGGATACTAAAAGGAATAAGAACTAGGAACAAAAGACCTGGGTGTAAATCCTGGCCCTGTCATCAAGAATTATGTGATTGTGCGGACTTCACATATTTATCATTATTAAGCAACCCCTTAACCCATATGAGTCTTGGTTTCTCCATTTATAAAATGGGGATAATCATACTTCCCTATAGGTTCGCTGTATAAGGTGTGATAATCTATGAGAAATCTAAGTTCATTAATTCATTTCATCTATGAAGCACCAACTGAGTGCCCATTAAGTGTGAGGCATCATCAAGGACAGGCTGATGCCAAAGACACAAGGCTGCTATAAGGATAGATGACAAAATAGAAGAGAATATAGACAAGCCCTTTCTCCCAGGGAATTCATAGTCCAGGGATTAGCACTTAACCCTAAGGAGTTATAGAAATGTAAGCATCATTGCTATTCTCTTCACGTTCCTATAAACTTCCTTTCTCTGATGTTTCTCTCTTGCTCGCTCGTTCTCTCTCCAATTTCTTTGAACAACTTCTCTTGCTATCTGAATTTAGGTAGTATTTAAAATATTACTTATGTTAAAAAAAAAAAAAGACAAAAAGTGAGTTATGAAAGCAGTAGGGGACAGGCTACTATCTATCTATACATATATAAAGAATGAAATAAAGGCACTGAATATGGATTCATTAAAAATTATAAGGATCCCATGGGATTCTTTTGTGAGTGATTATTTTTTCCTTGAATTTTTGCAAATCAAGTATTAGGCTTTTCAATTTATACTCAAGCTCTTGAGTTTACAGAAGACAAAGATAATCTTTTCTCAGCCTAGTCTTTCCCCATTTTGTTTTTCCAGATTTATTAAGATATAATTAACATAACTTATTTAAGTCGAAATTGTACAATGTTTGTCGATTTGAAACACTTTACATATTGTAAAATGATTACCACCACCATAGAGTTAGCTATCACCTCCATCATGTCACATAATTACCATTTCTTTTTTTGTCTTATATCCACTTTTTGCCAGTCACCATTAGTATTTCAAAATTAGTTTTACTTATCTCTTTCCCAGGTACCTGCCTGCATGTGGTTTAGGATCAGACTAAATGCCATCTGGTCTCCAGTCCATGGCTAATAAAAAAGATCTTCCAGGTGATTCTGGATGGAAACTAGGATAGTTCAACCAAAATCAGGAAGTGCAAAATTTTTTTGATGTATTTATAGGAAAAAAAAAAATTGGTCAAGTTGCTAAAAGCTCTAGCATCACCTTGCGAATAATACTTATGACTCAGATATCTATACTGTCGGTTATCCTGTCACTGAACATTTTCATTTTTAGCACTATAATTTATTTTAGAACTTACTCCATTTGCAAGAGTCTATAAAAATTTAAATAATTTTTCTACTACTTTTTTTACTAAATTTTAAAAGTTGGCTTTTTAAAATTTGATTTTTATATGTCTAGAAAAACACTTCCCAGGAGTACTCATCTCCAACTTTATAATAAAAATCAAAGGATAAAAGCGTTTGCTTAACAGTAATCTCTTTTTGCAAACCATGTGTTCTTCTGAGCAAGGTTATCTGGAACATCTTTATTAAAAACATCAAATGCCAAATACAGCTTTCTTCTTATTCACCATATTCACCTTTTTCCCTAAGTGGGTGTCGGTCTTCATTATATCCCCTACAAGATCACAAAATGACAAAGTTCCCACATGAGGTAAATGTCAAGACTGCCTCCTGCAAGAACAGCACATCACGATTTACCAAGAACACACATCAGTTCCTATACAGGAAGTCTCCAGCCCCATGAAGGGAAGGAGCAGCAAAGCCAGTCAACACACAGGTGGAACGGCTGTTGACACAGTCCTTCAACAGCGCTCACATGAAGAGCCAAACTATTTTCTGTAACTGATCAGATATGGTCATTCCTTAACATTTTAGGCAGAAATAGTCACTAGAGCCTATACTCCAAATAATAGTATATTAAACATTTGTTCCTTTAAAGAAAATTTGACACAGAGATAATTCTGAAAAAAAATCCCATTCAGTAGATCTTACTGCAGAGTGAATTTGAAAATTATAAAAATGTGTAGAACTTAAAGGAAAAAAAAAAAAACTAGAAGGAGAAAAAAACAAATTTAAACTGGCACCAATTTATTAAGTAAAATGTCCTCTTATGATAGTTTCCACCCCCACCCCCTCCGCTGCAGAAAATTTCAGTATAAGTTCTCAGACATCCTACTAATCTCAGACATCAACTAATACAAGCTTAAATCTCATTATAAGCAAATTGATACAAATCTCATCACATAAGAAATTTTATTATAATGAAATTAAGTGTTTAGAACAACAAAGTGATTCCTAGAGCTTCTCAGGCGGCCCACAAGAAAAAAGGAAGGGGAAAAAGAAAAAGTCAGGGGAGGGAGAAGAGGGGGAAATCTGGTTACATTATTATTTATATAATTAAAAATTATGGACAATAAATGCTTCCCTATTAACTGCACATTTTTTAAATGACAGATGTCAAACACTACATGGTTTTACCAGCAAACTACATAATAGTGATGACAGACATCTTTAATTTCAAACAATTCACTCATAATTTAACACAGTTATCAAATGTACCTTCTCAAAAATCCCTCATTGTAAGATAACTCATATTCCTGGTGTTCCAGTTGCCTGAAGCTGCCCAGTCCACTACACACCCAGAATATGTCAGTTGTAAATTTTACCTTCTAGCCCACGAGACAGTTATATTTGTTCCAATACAGAAGATGTTTCATTTAAATTATTATTTTAATTTATTTACCACTGAATCAAGTGTCTTTCCCCCTCCATAGCCCAAACCTCCCCATAAAGTTACCACCAACCCAATGCCTGGGGGGGGTGGGGTAGAATCAAGAGGAAGGGACTGAGTTGACCCAGTCAGTTTAAAACATGTAGAAAAAAACGAGCTATGGAGACGCAGGGGAAGCAGATACTTGAACACACGTCCAGAGTGACTTAGAACTTAAAGCTCATCAGCAAACATTATCCTCAATGGTGAAAAACTGAAAGCATTTCCCCTAAAGTCAGGAACAAGACAAGGGTGCCCACTCTCACCACTACTATTCAACATAGTTTTGGAAGTTTTGGCCACAGCAATCAGAGCAGAAAAAGAAATAAAAGGAATCCAGATTGGAAAAGAAGAAGTGAAACTCTCACTGTTTGCAGATGACATGATCCTCTACATAGAAAACCCTAAAGACTCCACCAGAAAAATACTAGAGCTAATCAATGAATATAGTAAAGTTGCAGGATATAAAATTAACACACAGAAATCCCTTGCATTCCTATACACTAACAATGAGAAAACAGAAAGAAAATTAAGGAAACAATCCCATTCACCATTACAATGAAAAGAATAAAATACTTAGGAGTATATCTACCTAAAGAAACAAAAGACCTATATATAGAAAACTGTAACACTGATGAAAGAAATCAGAGGACACAAATAGATGGAGAAATATACCATGTTCATGGATTAGAAGAATCAATATAGTGAAAATGAGTGTACTACCCAAAGCAATCGATAGATTCAATGCAATCCCTTTCAAGCTACCAACGGTATTTTTCAGAGAACCAGAACAAATACTTTCACAATTTGTATGGAAATACAAAAAACCTCAAATAGCCAAAGCAATCTTGAGAAAGAAGAATGGAACTGGAGGAATCAACCTGTCTGACTTTAGGTTCTACTACAAAGCTACAGTCATCAAGGCAGTATGGAACTGGCACAAAGACAGAACTATAGATCAATGGAACAAAATAGAAAGCCCAGAGATAAATCCAGGCACCTATGGACACCTTATCTTTGACAAAGGAGGCAAGAATATACAATGGAGAAAAGGCAATCTCTTTAACACGTGGTGCTGGGAAAACTGGTCAACCACTTGTAAAAGAATGAAATTAGAACACTTTCTAACACCATACACAAAAATAAACTCAAAATGGACTAAAGATCTAAATGTAAGACCAGAAACTATAAAACTTCTGGAGGAAAACATAAGCAAAACACTCTCTGACATAAATCAAAGCAGGATCCTCTTTGACCTACCTCCCGGTGTATTGGAAATAAAAGTAAAAATAAACAAATGGGACCTAATTAAGCTTAAAAGCTTTTGCACAACAAAGGAAACTATAAACAAGGTGAAAAGACAGCCTTCAGAATGGGAGAAAATAATAGCAAATGAAGCAACTGAAAAAGAATTAATCTCAAAAATACACAAGCAACCTCTGCAACTCAATTCAAAAAAATAAGTGACCCAATCAAAAAATGGGCCAAAGACCTAAACAGACAGTTCTGCAAAGAAGACATACAGATGGCTAACAAACACATGAAAAGATGTTCAACATCACTCATTATCAAAGAAATGCAAATCAAAACCACAATGAGGTACCATCTCATGCCAGTCATAATGGCTGCTATCCAAAAGTCTACAAACAATAAATGCTAGAGAGGGTGTGGAGAAAAGGGAACCCTCTTATGCTGTTGGTGGGAATGCAAACTAGTACAGCCACTATGGAGAAGAGTGTGGAGATTCCTTAAAAAATTGGAAATAGAACTTCCTTATGACCCAGCAATCCCACTCCTGGACATACACACTGAGGAAACCAGATCTGAAAGAGACACGTGCACCCCAATGTTCATCGCAGCACTGTTTATAATAGCCAGGACATGGAAGCAACCTAGATGTTCATCAGCAAATGAATGGATAAGAAAGCTGTGGTACATATACACAATGGAATATTACTCAGCCATTAAAAAGAATGCATTTGAATCCATTCTAATGAGGTGGATGAAACTGGAGCCTATTATACAGAGTGAAGTAAGCCAGAAAGAAAAACACCAATACAGTATACTAACACATATATATGGAATTTAGAAAGATGGTAACGATAACCCTATATGCAAGACAGCAAAAGAGACACAGATGCACAGAACAGTCTTTTGGACTCTGTGGGAGAAGGCAAGGGTGAGATGATCTGAAAGAACAGTATTGAAACATGTATATTATCATGCATGAGACAGATCGCCAGTCCAGGTTTGATGCATGAGACAGGGTGCTCAGGGCTGGTGCACTGGGATGACACAGAGGGATGGGATGGGGAGGGAGGTGGGAGGGGGACTTAGGATGGGGAACACATGTAAACCCATGGCTGATTCATATGAATGCATGGCAAAAACCACTACAATATTATAAAGTAATTAGCCTCCAACTAAAATAAATAAATTTTAAAAAAAGAAAAAGGACTTAAGGCTCCAAGATTTCAGAGACTTAAGTAGACCCTGCAGTTTTATCCTCAGGATGCAAGCTGGGAGCTAAATTAGTGAAATTAAAGAAGACCACAGCTAACATCTGCTTTCTATCTATACTATACCTATAAAGGTATTTTGTTCACATGGCTTATCATCGATCATTGTAAAAATAACACAAGAATAATATGAGTATAATTAACATTTATACAGGTCTATGTGCCAGGCACTATTCTAAGCATCAGTGTGTGTACACATATATACACACATACACACTCATTCAATCCTCCCATCAAACCTTTCGGTTAACTACCTCCATTTTACAGATGAAGAAACAGAGGCAGATAGAAGTTAAACTCTTGTCCTAGGCTGACACACAGACAATACGTAGAGAGCAAGGATTCAAACTTAGGCACCACGGCTTCAAAATTACTATTCTTAACTACCACATTATTCTAACAGCACAGGAAAGAAAGCTTCAGGTGCTTGCCTACTTCACTGACTGCTGTATACTTCTAAAAGATCATAAAAGAGTAACATAATTTACATTTTATTAAATAGTAATCTCATTGATCATGTATCCTATTTGCTCAAAAATGAATTACATAAGACTTTTGCACAATTGTTAAAATTTATATCTGATAAATATGAATCACATGGAAATATACAAACTATTATCATAGTGCATATGAAGCTCACAGCAATTTACCCACAAAGTGATTCAGCAGAGAAGTGCTATTGCATAGAGAGATGTGTAGTGAGGTAACATTGGAAATGCCATGCATTTGCTCCATTGGGGATCGAACTCACCTGGGACTCCAGGCAGGAAGTGGGTCTCCCTGCCAGAGCAGGGGCCTCACACTCCCCCATGGCCACAGCACACCCAAGACTCTGAGTCCACCTGGACAGCACAGGCATATAATGTTCAGGTCAGAGAGCCAGAGAACTGCAAACTCAGAGCCATTTCTACAAACTCTTAGAAGGCAACCTGCATTCGGCAGAATGTACTGGGTATAAATCAAGTATTAAAAAGAAGTTAATTGTAAAGCTCTCTGTCCACTTAGAGACTGAGACGTCATTTGAAGAGGTCCTTAAGAACTGGCCTTTGGAAAAAGACAAGCATGCAGAGTGCCCCCATCCCTTTTTCCACTCAAAAACTATGCTTCTTCCAATATCATCAAGATTACCACTGTCTTCACTCATCAAATTAACTGCACAGCAGCCCATATTACCAACTTGATGTCTGATACACTGGATATAGTCTATTTAGTGTGCTGCACTGCTTTTATTGTTCAGTGTTAGTCAATGAAAAAAAGTTCATAAACTTTAAGCTACTTGCTCACAAATTTGCTCCCACATAATCTTTATCTACTATAAAGTCCTTTAGTTCCTTAAGTATAAAATCTCCTACCACAGAGAAACCTCTAAACCCCAGGCTAACATTCGAGAATGGAGGAGGAGGTAATGGGGGTATAAGCTTCTATTTGGTGTCTATAATCTTATCTTTAAAAAGGCTGGTATTCAGTTATTAGTCAGGAATACAATCTCTAAAAAACTGTGTTTATAAGAATGTCAGATTCTATGTATAACATGTTTCCAGATCTATTGTATAACCCACTGTTTGCGTTAAGTATTAGAGAGGGACTCTGATGCATTTGCAATGTAGTCGACCATTTAGGCCATATGGGACTAAAGAATGTCTCTCTTTTTCAAGTTTGACTCTAAACACTGATCAGATCCTCAAAAAGTACCTCCCCAGAAATAGACGGGAAAAGAGATTCACTCTGTTCAAGTGCTTGGCACTCAACAAATATAGGGGGTGAAAAACAGCCTGACCCAAAGAAATCTAAAACCTGTAGTAAAGTTTAAGCCAGTACACAAAGGGCCATAATACAAAGAACAGGAAGCAGCTGTGACAACTGCCCTAAAGTGCTAAAGACCCAAAGCCACCACAGAAGTACTGAGAGCTCTCGTAGCAGGGGCTGGGGCTGTTTTTGCATCTCTGTTGCCTAGAGAGACACAGTGATAAATATATGTTTAATGAGCTAAATTAATAAATCCCTTTGAATATTTCACCAACAACATGAGGGAACGCGACTGTCTTAAAAGATTCAATTTTATTTGCACGGGAAGCCCTACGAACTGGAAAAGCAGAGAAAGGGTGAAGGCAAAGAGAAACGAGAAGAGGCAAATGTGAGAAGAAAGAGGGAGGGGGCAGCAGCAGTGTGGACAAGGGATGGTAGGAGGCGTGTGGAAAGCTGAGAAAGCCAAGGAAAGGGAGGAGGTGTGGCAGGAAGGGGCTGCTGGCACACTGGTGAAAATCCCACAGCCCCAGCTAAGTTTGGAGGCCTTTATCCTACAGGACAGCGAGTCACATCATCTGACCTCGTGCCCCACATCATGTGCACACATCCTGCTTATTGCACAACAGCTCAGTAAGTGCAAATCATGATGGTTCCTCAGAACTGCTTATCTAAGCCCTCCTGGTGGTACTTCTAGCATTCAGAATTACATACTTCCCACACTGATGCTGGGAGAATCAGTCCTCTCTATTACGAAATGAAGGTGACAGAAGACATTTTCGATGACTATACTACAGCCCTTCCTTGCTAGAATTGTCCCCAAGCATTTTCCCACACTGGTCAATAAAATCCGAAGTCTCAGACTGTTTTTTCTAAAATGCCACATTTTAGATTTTTTTCACTAAAAAGAAAAAAAAAAGTTTAAAATATGAGTAAATAAACCCTTACCTAACTTGGAATCTATTAAGTATTATGTTTATTTTTTTTTTATTTTTAATTTTGGCTGTGTTGTATCTTCATTGCTGCATGGGCTTTTGTCTAGCTGTGGCAAGCAGAGGCTGCTGCTCTCCGGTGGCAGTGCACAGGTTACTAACTGCAGATGCTTCTCCTGTTGCAAGGCATGGGCTCTAGGGCATGTGGGCTCAGGATTTGCGACTCCCCGGCTCTAGAGCACAGGCTCAGTAATTATGATGCACGGGCTTAGCTGCTCCGCTGTGTGTGGGATCTTCCTGGACCAGGGATCAAACCTGTGTCTCTCTCCTGCATTGGCAGGCAGATTCTTTACCACTGAGCCAACAGGGAAGATCTCAAGTGATTTTTAGATAAAAGAGATTTTATTACCCTTATGAATAAAAATGTCAGTGCAATTTTGAAAAAAAACTGATAAAATCACTGATGTTATTAAGTTAAAAAAGCAAAAGAGCAGATAAAGCTCAATACCTGTAGAATGACCTCATTTGTAAAATATGTATGGGAAGATGTGAGCATGTGAACACATATATACATAACACACATATATATATATACATGTATCAATAAATTTGATAATGGCTATCTCTGGTAGTGAGATTTCAACTTATCTCCACTTTCCTCTATAAATAACTTTTATAAGCAGATGCATTCTTCATCCATAAGTTTGAAAAATAAAGCTGATTTAACTTTGGAAAAATAAATATGAGAAAAAATAACATGAGAAAATAATATTTATCATCAACTCCTTGAAAAAATAATGAGTTTTCACCATCACCAGTGACCTTCTGAGTAAACTATTGTTCTCCCCTGCCAACCCCATACACAAGCCTGGTAGACAGGGATCTCTTTATATGTACATTTAGTACATCAGTTTATACTAATAATGTAAAGATGGTTTTTCCTAAAAAAAGATTTCAACTTCTAGAGTCCCTACAGGGCAATAGGAGATAGTCAGTTGATTCCTGGCTTATTATGTTTTATTATACTTAACAACTCAGATACTTCACAGCACTGCAAATTTTGTCGGTATCTAAAATATATTTCCATAAAATACATCTACAGAAAATACATCTTCCATAAACTAACTAAATGTGCATGCACTAGATTATATATGAATATAAATAACTGAATGTTACATTTGGACATGTCCTATAATAAAGAAACACGCACAAAACACCTTTTAGGCTGTTCTACACAGTGTAAATCAATTTAAAAACTGTCCTTAGTAATGGAAAGATTCTTCATCCTAACAGAAAATTAGTATATCAACATTTCAATCCAAGAAAGGACTACACTCAGGCCATGTGTCAACAAATGCCCTCTAAGTATAAATTGAGGATACAGAGATGAATGAGATGCAAGGCTTACACTCAAAAAGCTTATTATCCATTAGGGAAATAAATACACCAACAAATACAAGTTCACTAAGACAGTTCAAGTAATATGGTAACAATGATGGAACAATGTACACAGTTCTCTAAGGGCACAGGGAACACAACGGTTATTCCATCTAGACGGGTGGGGTTGGGAAAGTTTGCTAGGGAATTTTTTTCAATCCAATTATTATTTTTAACAAATGAATTACAAAGACATCAATTTCTTTCACTATGGACTCAGAAAGACAGAGTGTCAACAGCACAGTCACAGAGATAAATTAAGACAAAGAACCTAGAGGTGAGCTGACAGAGGTAAGCAGCCATCCAGTCACATCAAACACTGCATATCATTCTCCAGCACTTAAGCTTTGTGAAAGTCCTAAGTAAGGCATAGTTCCCTCCTTGAGAACTGTATAGCCCACTGGAAGAGAGACACAGGGACAAATCATTACAACACAACTTGCTGATGGCTGTAAGAGTGGTGTGTCTCAGCCATGGGAACAGTTAACAGCTGATGACACAACTACACAGTGAGAGTTCAGGGAAGGTTGAAGAAAGAAGGAGCCATGTGTGAGCTCAGAGGACAGGGGAGTTCACTAGATGAACGTTCTGAGGCAGCAGGATGTTTCTGGGCTCAACAGGATCCTTTGTGCTGTTACTCATCATCCTTAGCCCATTCTATAAAACAGGTATTGTTCCCATTTTCTAGCTAAGGTACATGTGGTTAAACAGGTGAAATAACTTGTCCAAAGCCAAACTAATAATAACACGTAAGTTGGGTTATGAAAGCAGACCAAAAGTCCCACTTGGCTCCTTCGGCTTTTCCCAGACAGCTAAGCACAAAACATAAGGCTTACTTTGATCCATATCCTGACTGGTTTCAACCTGATTTCTTCAGGAGTCTCCTTTAGATCTTTCCAACAGTTCAGTCTCCATAAAATTTCTATTTCTTCTACAGATTCATACATTCTCAGCATGCTTGTTATATATCAACAGGCACTTGTGGCTCACTAAAATTATCCCTGGCCTGGAGGAAGCACAAGCTGGAATCAAGATTGCTGGAAGAAATACCAATAACCTCAGATATGCAGATGACACCACCCTTGTGGCAGAAAGTGAAGAGGAACTAAAAAGCCTCTTAATGAAAGTGAAAGAGGAGAGTGAAAAAGTTGGCTTAAAGCTCAACATTCAGAAAACTAAGATCATGGCATCTTATCCCATCACTTCATGGCAAATAGATGGGGAAACAGCAGAAACAGTGTCAGACTTTATTTTTTGGGGCTCCAAAATCATTGCAGATGGTGATTGTGGCCATGAAATTAAAAGACGCTTACTCCTTGGAAGGAAAGTTATGACCAACCTAGATAGCATATTAAAAAGCAGAGACATTACTTTGCCAACAAAGGTCCGTCTGGTCAAGGCTATGGTTTTTCCAGTGGTCATGTATGGATGTGAGAGTTGGACTGCGAAGAAGGCTGAGCGCGAAAAAATTGATGCTTTTGAACTGTGGTGTTGGAGAAGACTCTTGAGAGGCCCTTGGACTGCAAGGAGATCCAACCAGTCCATCCTAAAGGAGATCAGTCCTGGGTGTTCATTGGAAGGACTGATGCTGAAGCTGAAACTCCAATACTTTGGCCACCTCATGCGAAGAGTTGACTCATTGGAAAAGACCCTGATGCTGGGAGGGATTGGGGGCAGGAGGAGAAGGGGATGACAGAGGATGAGATGGTTGGATGGAGTCACCGACTCAGTGGACATGGGTTTGGGTGAACTCTGGGAGTTGGTGATGGACAGGGAGGCCTGGCGTGCTGCGATTCATGGGGTCGCAAAGAGTCAGACATGACTGAGAGAACTGAACTGAAAATTATCCCTACTTCCTCCACTTTTCAAGAAACTTCAACCTGCTGTGGACACACTACAAAGTAAAACTCAACTCTTGATATTTCCACTAATTGAAACAAACATTTATCTATGAATAGACATCCATTTGTTACACAGTATGTAAGCTGAGGTACTTAGGCAACCCACCAAAAATGAACAGGGTATACAAGTGAAAATATGATACAGTGTAGTCACAAAGTAACACTAGCTACAATTTATGGAAGAGATAAAAGTTACCCAAACTCGCCCAAATAAAAGTTACCCAAACTCGCCCACCGTTGCATGCAAATTTAATATCTTCCCTACATTCTTCTGGAAAAAATGTCTTTGCTAATGGTTGAAAGTCATCAGTGTAGTATCTAAAAGTTGGTTTTAGGTCATCACCATTAATAGATAGAGGTGAGAAGTTTTCTTTTCGACACAAACAGTGAAATGTCACACCTTACAAAGCCCTCACATTGAGGGAGCCACACTGTATCAGACCCACATCCAATCTGTTGTCAAGACAAGTCTCTAAACTAGGAGAGCATAAGAGTTGATGAGTACAGTCTTGTTACAGAAAGACCAGTGCCTCTAAACCACAAAGACTGCTAACAGATGCAGTGTGATTGACACCATTTTTCTAAATGACCTTATAAATGATCTGCAGCAACAGCTATCTTCACCATGACATAAAGAAGAGATGGCTCAGTTAACAAAGGTTACAATATCACAGTTGGGATGGGATTTTGTGGCCTCCGTTAACTTAACAGTCTTGTATCTCACACGCAGCTATTTATGGTGGTGCTGTGTGATTAAAACTCCCAGGAAAATGGTCCAGAAGTTCTCCACTCATTCAGTCTTACGTTATTAACAAATTTTTTCTGTCTTGTGTTTTATGTAAATACAATTTCTATAAAGCCATCCAGTTTGCAGCAGAGACTCAGTAATAACTGTTACCCACTTACACATAAAAACAACCAATTTCCAATAAAATTAGTGATGCTGTACTTAGTAAAGGTTATGAGACTATAAATACATATAAGTCAGACCATCAGAGGAAAATATAAAAACTAATGATATGATAAGGGAAATATCATTTATATTGCTGGGAGCCCAGGCAATGTAGCTGACAATTTACCTAGGTAAAGTAACTTACCAAGGGCAAGTAATTTACCGAGGGCAAGTCATTTCCAGTCTTTCTCTCATGATCTATTAACTGTAAGATTATTAAAATAATCTATGGTTCCCAGGATATTTCAAATTTTAAAAAATCACAGGAATACTCCACGTCTGTTAGACACTGCCTGAACTACTGTCTCAAATTAGTATGCAGTTCCATTAGATCACACTACATTCCTTTCAATAATACATCTTTTCAGCAGTCACTGCGATTTAAAAAAATAATACAGTTGCCCCTTGAACTGGAAGGAAATGGCAACCCACTCCAGTATTCTTGCTTGGAGAATCCCAGGGATGGAGGAGCCTGGTGGGCTGCCGTCTATGGGGTTGCACAGAGTCGGACACGACTGAAGCGACTTAGCAGCAGCAGCAGCAGCCCCTTGAACAAAGTGAGGGTTAGGGGCATGGCCCCTCAGTGCAGCAGAAGTCAGATTATCAATTTACAGGCAGCCCTCTGTGTCCATGGTTCCGTATCCATGGACTCAACCAACCACGTATTGTGCAGTACTGTAGCACATATTTGGTGAAAAAAGACCTGCACATAAGTGGTCTCACACAATTCAATCTGTGTTGTTCAAAGGCAACTGTGCAGCACATCAATCAGTATGGAACAGGAAATGAGGATATGGGGATGCGAAACTTTACTCTAAGATCTGAGAAACTGTGGAGTGGCCAGCAGGCATATATATCTCATTAGCAAGTAGTTGTAAGTATACAAGAAATAAAAATAAACTTTATTTTTCCCTTCCATTTATGTGTATCCTTCCCCCCACCCCCAACAACTATTATGTTGTCTAGAGCTAACTACTTTAAAACAAAAAATGCTAAGCTTGTCTTTTTTATTGTTTTTGCTATTTTTGAGCCGGGGTGAATCCAAGGGGTGGGGGTGGGGAATCATAGATACTTGGATGTGTTGCAAACTGAGTCTCAGAACCTCTGTTCCTCTGTTGTAGATGGATTCTTACCTTCCAAGCCAAAGAACAGGAGGCTGAACTGAAGGTCTCTAGGGGTTTCACCTAGTTTTCTGAGCTAAGTTTCTAAGATGATTGATGGGGAATCCCCTGCCAGTTCAGTGATAAGGACTGTGCTTTCACTACTGAGACAGCAGGTTCGATCCCTGGTTAGGGTACTAAGATCCCACAAGCCACAAAGCATGGCCCAAAAATAAATAAATTTTTAAAGTAAAGAATAAAATGATTGTTAAAAAGGTCACTTGTGACTGAATGTATGCCATCATTTTACATTATCAGTATAACAGAAGGCCATTTAACTGTTACCATACTTCCCACCCTTACAATGATTTTTGCTCATTGTCCATTCTGTGCCATTTGTCTAAACACGATGATTAATATGAAGTATAATTTTTATTTCACATTCAAAAAGAATAAATTATGTTCTTTTTGGTAACATCCTCCCTCCTGCCTTTTCAACAACTGTCAGGTATAGAAGTACTACCTAGATAACAGTTACACAAAGGGGTAGATGAATTTGCTCTATAGTATGCATTCAGTCTGTAGGTAGACTGTTAAGACTGGCTTCTGTTTCCTACACATTTGAGAATAACCTGAGGTCCTACATGTTCAAACCGTCAAGAAAATATTTATGCAATTATGCTAAAAAACTTATGAAATTAAACCAAGTATATATCACCTGCCATGAGATTATAAATCTTATTATACAGAAGACAGTAGGATGCCAATGAAATTAAAATTAAGAAAACAACCTTCACCAACACATTTATAGAATCTCCTGAAATGAGGCAACTTGTCTATGTATAGACATGATCGTGTTTACCCTACCAAATAAAAAACTTAATAATAACTTCCCAGCCCTAGATACTGATATTATTGTACCAAGAGATAAATCCCAATGGCTAACATGACTGCATTAGTAAACCAGTCTTAGGTTAAAAATGTAAAAGCAGAACCAAAATGATATCATCTACTGGTGTGAAATAATTTCACTGACAAGGCAAAGCTTGAGGTGATGGCCTTCCTTCTCAACAGAGTCAAGTAATACACAAAAAGGAAAGATAAATCAAAATTAAGGTATGGAAATGTGCTGCTAAGAAAAAAAGAGAGGTAGCAGGATATTTGATCTAAAACATATCTGAACAGTTGGCCTATAAGAAAAAGGATCTCAGGTCTTTCAGAAGAATCTGCAGCTGTATCAAAGGTGTGATCAAAATGGACCAAATCATGTTTGAAGTAATGAATGGAAAACAAAGTCTGAAAAACAAATACCATCTTTGCCAGAGATGTGTATTCACTCCCTAATCAGTTCCAATGTGATGGTCAGGGATGAGAGCAGGAAGGAATTAATTAATAATTAATTAATAGTGAGGGCTTGAGAGGCAGAAAGATGCTGGTATGACCCCCCACCACTGTTGCTTGTAAGTTGTGCGATGCCAGGAAAATGACAGTCTCTCTCTCTAACCTCTAATGGAAATGATAACACCAGTCTCACAGAGTGGTGTGAAGAAGGCAATCACCTCATCACAGAGGCGAAAGCAGAGCCTGCATCTTTATTACCATGTCAGAGCTTCAACTAGAAACTGACAAAGCTGATTCCTCTCCTTTGTGGGCTTCCCAGGTGGCGCTAGTGGTAAAGAACTCACCTGCCAATGCAGGAGACATAAGAGACATGGGTTCGATACCCAGGTCAGGAAGATTCTTCTACTTTAAGTTTGTGCAAAACCTCCCTCTATCTACCAAATATTCCTATCTTAACTTCCTCCAGCTGTCTCAAACGAAGCATAGCAAAAACAGAACTCATATTTCATGAGAAAACTTTGTGTTAAAGAAGAAAATTAACTTGCCTCATCCTCCCATTCTTATGACCTTAAAATCATTCTTGACCTCCTTGTTCTCTCAGACACGCTCAAGCCATCACCAGGCTCTCTCAACCCTTTGCACCTGCCTCCTCTGACTCCTTTGCTTTCCACCCTTGTCCCCACCAACACTCAACAGCTGGATACTCTACTCCTTTCATCATCAGCCTCTGCTTTAGGCTTCTTCTCAGCCAACCTATCTTAACTGGAACTGTAGATAACATCTTTCTCCTCATCACTTTCTGCAATGTGGGAGACCTGAGTTTGATCTCTGGGTTGGGAAGATACCCTGGAAAAGGGGATGGCAACCCACTCCAGTATTCAATGCCTGCAGAATTCCATGGACAGAAGAGCCTGGCACACTCTCGTCTATGGGGTTGCAAAGAGTCAGACACGACTAAGCAACTAACACACAAAATTTGAGCTTCTTCTTAACTAACCTATCTTAACCTGAACTGTAGATAACATCTTTCTCCTATCACTTTCTGTCACTAAAACGTTCCTCTTTCTTCAACATCAAAAATCAGTTCCAGAAAGAACTTGTGGTACTGTCTCCACTCAGAGCCACTGAGTGGACATTGCCCACCCATGAGGCCCCTTTGTGTAAATCAGAAGAGGCACCCCTCCTTCCTCATGATGCTTTATTTCCATCTTCTAGAAAAATTAGCTGAAGTACTGATTTCATTTAAGAATGCCAGATGACTGTTGTACTCCAAGATGTTGCTCTAAATAAGCACTAAAGTGTGATGCAATTGCGCGATGAGCAGCAGGTGTGGCAGCCACCATCCACAATCACACACAAGGTGGTGTCTTCTCTTCCTTATTCCTTTCCAGTACTGAAACCCCCACCCCAAGTCATCCACACCCTCCAGCTGAAACAAAAACCACCAGTGATATCCCAATTGCCAAAGTAGATGGCTGAATTTCTATTTCTTGTCCTATTTGACTGCTGTATGATTCTGCATTGTGATCACTATATTCTTGCATGGTTCAAGGACAATATTCTCCTGGATTTCTTCATAACCCTCTGACAATTCTGTCACAGTTTTAGTTACTGTCTTCTGCCCTTTCTGCTGTGTAAACATCTCATCTCCGGGTTCCATCTTTGCCCTTCCTTTTTATCATAAACACAATCTTGGTCAAGACTTCAATGACTCCCAAATAAGCCCAGATGTCCCACCTATATTCCCTACTGATACTACCTATAATTTCCCTCTAATATATACCAAACTGAAATTCATATTTTAAAACAGATACAATATCCCCCAGTGTCACAAAAAAAGGGGGGGGGGGAGGAGAAACTTCTCATAAACTTAGATAATGGAGTCACTATTCTTGACCTCTCCTAAGCTAGAAAGATCAGAGACAATTCAACTTCATTCTGCACTCATTCATTCAATAAATATCTGAGTGTGTACTGTGTACCAAGATGATGTCCCAGGCATTTCAGATAGATATATCAGTGAACAAAAAATGGATAGAAGAAAAATTTATCATCTTGAAACTGTAGTTTTACCAGGGAGGTAGAAAAGAGAAGCAGATAATAATAAACTTACTAATTAAATGCAATATAGTTATTCAGTATAGTATTTATAGATAATGTTACAGAATGGTAATATGGGGGCAAAGGAAACTATTGCTTTACACAGGGTGCACAGAATGAGCCTCATTATAGAGGTGATATCTGAGCAAAGGCTTCAAGTGGGCAAAAGAGGTGACCCCATGGATATCTGGGAAACATGCATTCCAAGCAGAAGAACAGCCAGAGCAAAAGGCTTTTCCTTAAGGCATAAATTAAGGAACCAAAGCACGTAGATAGGCATAGACAGACTATCTACCTAAAAACTGTGAACAATGTGACCAAATCTGTAACGTCTGTGATGGGAATAAGCCCCTCGAAATGGTGCGCCTTGGGCAGTCAGCCTCGCCCCAAACTCCTCCTCTGCCCTGTGCGTCTCACTTATGTACCACTCTCTCAGTAAAGGGTTCCCACACCACATCATGGCCATCAGGAAATCCTCTACACTCCTGTCTGCACACAGTCAACTACTGGCATATGCAATCATACATTTATATGTGCTTTTTCTTTCTAGATACAGCCTTGATTATATTTCTAACTAGATTGATAACTACTCTACAGTAATACCTACCAAAATGCCTTATATATAGTAGCCTCATGATAACTGTTCATTGAGATTGCAAAAGGCCTCTGACATTTAAAAATAAAATTCAAGAGACCTTTCTGGATAAATCGAACTTTACATCAAACCCAGACAGCAATCCACTGAGCCAAGATATTTACCACAATGATAAATAAAAAAACTTTAAAAGGCATATTTATAAAGCACATTGATTTTTTTTCTGTTGATTCCATTTTATTGATTTTCTGAAATAACTTAATCACTCATACTTCATTTCAGATAATAAATGTTTTTAATATTGCTCTCTAAGATACAAAATCTTTAATCTTCTAATAAAATTAAATCTTTTTAAAAATACAGGAAAAGTATTCCCTTCTAGTAAGGAAATATTAAAGATATGTGTACATGTAACAACCAAAAGCCTAGTGAATATATTCAAATGAAGATTTCAATCTTTGTTTTAAAATATTTTGAAATGACTAATCTATACATTTTTGTGAACAACTAGATAAAGCCTGGTATTGTAGAGCTGATTTAAACACACATGAAGAATCTACTGAAGACCAGGGTTCCACCAGAATATTGAGATTACCAATTCAATTTTGTGATACAATTTTATGATGATCTTTCTATATGTCATAAAAGGGAATCCCCTATAACAGAACCTGACCATTTTCTAATCACCTGAAGTCTCAGCACCAATGATGAAGAGCTTATTCCTAGTGGATCCACTGAATCCCCCAGAAAGTTTGGGAAAGAGACTTTCCCGCAACCCCTGCCCATCAAAGCCACTTCCAGAAATGTAATGGCTTGTAATTATAGCCAGAAGTCAGAACAACTCAGCCAAGGCTTCTTTTTCTTTTTTTTTAAATTGGGGTACAGTTGCTTTACAACATTGTTTTGGCTTCTCCCGGACAGCAAAGTGAATCAACCACACATATACATATGTTCCCTTTCTTGGATTTCCTTCCTCTTTAGATCACTACAGTGCACTGAATGGAGTTCTCATTTGTTATCTATGTTATAAAAAGAACAAACTTGGGCCATTTGCAGAGATGTGGATGGATCTAGAGAGTGTTATATGGAGTGAAGTAAGTCAGAAACGTTAAGGCTTCTTAATCACAGGATGGCTTTCTAAGGCCTCCTTTCTTGCTGCTGGGAATGGTCAGCAAGGAACACACGTCAATGTGAGCTCTACAACTGGAGGTCTCATCTACAATGCCTGAGGTCATGTTTAAATACTCAGCACCCATCTCAGACCCCTAAGAAATGCCTTTTGTTAACACTCTCCGACATAAATCACAGCAAGATCCTCTATGACCCACCTCCCAGAATATTGGAAATAAAAGCAAAACTAAACAAATGGGATCTAATGAAACTTAAAAGCTTTTGCACTACAAAAGAAACTATAAGTAAGGTGAAAAGACAGTCGTCAGATTGGGAGAAAATAATAGCAAATGAAGAAACAGACAAAGGATTAATCTCAAAAATATACAAGCAACTCCTGCAGCTCAGTTCCAGAAAAACAAATGACCCAATCAAAAAATGGGCCAGAGAACTAAACAGACATTTCTCCAAAGAAGACATACAGATGGCTAACAAACACATGAAAAGGTGCTCAACATCACTCATTATTAGAGAAATGCAAATCAAAACCACAATGAGGTACCATTACACACCAGTCAGGATGGCTGCTATCCAAAAGTCTACAAGCAATAAATGCTGGAGAGGCTGTGGAGAAAAGGGAACCCTCTTACACTGTTGGTGGGAATGCAAACTAGTACAGCCACTATGGAAAACAGTGTGGAGATTCCTTAAAAAACTGGAAATAGAACTGCCATATGACCCAGCAATCCCACTTCTGGGCATACACACTGAGGAAACCAGATCTGAAAGAGACACGTGCACCCCAATGTTCATCGCAGCACTGTTTATAATAGCCAGGACATGGAAGCAACCTAGATGCCCATCAGCAGATGAATGGATAAGGAAGCTGTGGTACATATACACCATGGAATATTACTCAGCCATTAAAAAGAATTCATTTGAACCAGTCTAATGAGATGGATGAAACTGGAGCCCCTTATACAGAGTGAAGTAAGCCAGAAAGATAAAGAACATTACAGCATACTAACACATATATATGGAATTTAGAAAGATGGTAACGATAACCCTATATGCAAAACAGAAAAAGAGACACAGAAATACAGAACAGACTTTTGAACTCTGTGGGAGAAGGTGAGGGTGGGATGTTTCAAAAGAACAGCATGTATACTATCTATGGTGAAACAGATCACCAGCCCAGGTGGGATGCATGAGACAAGTGCTTGGGCCTGGTGCACTGGGAAGACCCAGAGGAATCGGGTGGAGAGGGAGGTGGGAGGGGGGATCGGGATGGGGAATACGTGTAAATCTATGGCTGATTCATATCAATGTATGACAAAACCCACTGAAAAAAAAAAAAAAAAGAAATGCCTTTTGTTTGTTGGTTGGTTTTTAATGACCCCAAAAGAAAGGGCAGAGGGAGGGAGGAAGACAAAGGCAGAAAGACCCAAATATATGACACGATGTCTATGGTCTTTCCTAGTGGCTCAGGAGTAAAGAATCCACCTGCCAATGCAGAAGACATGAGTCCAATCCCTGGGTTGGGAACAGGCCCTGGAGGAGGAAATGGCAACCTGTTCTAGTCTTCTTGCCTGGAAAATCCCATGGACAAAAGAGCCTGGTGGGCTACAGTCCATGGGGTCGCAAAAGAGTCAGACACGACTGACTGACTAAACAACAGCAACAACTCTAGTCTCTGGGAACTGCTTAGAAGCACTTCTCATTACATTCCTGAGAGGAGCCTCAGTAATTATTATAGTAGGAATTATTGTAATCAGAACTTTAAACTGCTATTTAAATGACAAACATACTACATATCACTTTAAAAAAATAAGATGTGCAGATAAGATTTTAGTTTGTGCAAAATATGATATCTATCAAAGTGAAGTGACAAGCCAGAGGTTTCTAAATAATCCTAAAAAAAAAAAATCTGTTAAAAAAATTTTAAAGGAAACTACCAATATTGCCGTCTACCACTGGGCAGGTCTATGCAGCTATTCAAAACTAACTGGTGCTTATTTATGTTTATGCTATTTAAACAAAATATTATCTGAACAATTTGAGCTCTCTCCTAGCTTATCAACTTTAGCAATTTCCTAATTTAAAGTCTAAATCAATTCTGCTACAGTTAAAAAATGATTTCTTATTCTAATGATATGACAGAGAAGCACTATTAATTTTTGTATAAGTATCAAGCTTTAATATTCTTTAAAATTATTATGTGATTTCATTCTTTACTTAAAAGGTCTTCTGCTCTGTACCTTAAAACACTTTTGTGCTTTCTCAGCACTCATATAAGCAAACCATGTTGGGATCAACACTTTCTCATCTCTCACACACACACTCTCACACTCTCTCACACACACACACACACACACACACACACACACACACACACACACACACACACACACACACACACACACACACACACACACACACACACACACACTCTGTCTCTCTCTCTCTCAGGACTGTATTATCTAACCAAAGTCATGCAGTAATAAACACCAATGTAGTCTTTGGGAGCCAAGAAAATTCACAATTAGACAATGTTGGTATTCACTGTCTATAATTAACATTTATAAAATACTTTAGTAAGTTCAGACTTCAAATGTAACTCATAGAAGGGAAAGTTATCATTATCATACCAGTCAAATAGAGAATTCCACACTAGATGTGCCATTTCAGGAGTCCTTGTCCATTTCAATCTCTCTGGGGCAGAAAAAGAACAAACCTAAACGTACTTCCTTGGCCTAGCATGAGCCAAGGCAGAGAACACTCTCAAAGAATGCAGTGAGCACCATGATGAGTCACATGCCACATCTGTAACTCCTTAGTCAGCCTTTGCATGCTTTATGTCAGATAACCTAAGTAGATATTCACAGTAACTTTATGAGGAAGATACCATTTTCCCCATTTAATGGATAAGGGAACTAAAGCTCAGAGAATGAGGGAACCAACTCAAGATCACATAGCATTCGGACAGTGCTGAGATTTGCAACTTCAGAATCTGGTTTTATTTGCAGTTTCATTTTTGTTGTTTCTTTAAACAAATTATCAATGGTATAAAGCTGTAGAACAGAATCTTCAACCTCAGAGCACTTTTCCATTTAATCCTGCTCTTAACCACCATACATATTCCCTACTTCTGCCCTTGAAATACTCAGAGGACCATCCTGTTAGGAGCCATGAACACAATGCCCGGGGCCAGTGAACTGATCAAGAGCCTATAGAAAATATGAGGCTGAAGGGTGAAAAAGAAGTAGTGCTTCAAAATGATTGAAAGAAAATTTCTAAATTGAAGTTAATAAGAGTTTACCTTAAATGTCACACGTATCACAGAATCTAATGACAACTGCTCAAGTGAGCAGTCAAGAAAGTTTAGTTATACGTGAAAACAGTTTCTAAATTAAACTTTTCTTTCTTGAATCCCCCAATATACATAATTTATAGAGAATTATAGCCAACTGTAAATTAAATGTGATATTTATAGCCAAATAATCAAACCCACAATTTTTATGATTATCATTATTGTGAACATTTATTGAGCAATTATCATTTACAAGCACTATACTCAGCACATTACATGAATTCTTTAATTTAATCCTCATAATTCCATGATGAAAGCTCAATTATACTCATTTAACAGATGAGGAAATGAACTTGGAGAAATTAAATGGAATGCCCAAGATCACACAGCTATTAAGTGATGTCAGTGGAATTTACATCCAGGCCTATCTAATTCCATAGCCTTACCAATACCCAATCTAAATCTTTCTATGTATAGTTAAGAAACAGGCAAAGATCAACATCCTCCCTGGATCATCAGCTATTAAATCACTTACAGGAACATAAATAACAAAGCCCCCTCTTCTCAGGTGTTGAGGAAGGCAAGGGCATACATTCTACTCCAAGAAGAAAGCTTTCAAACTGTTCTTCAGAATTGTTAGTCAATCCATACAAAACATTACACACTATTTGTTTTTAAAGCAAAGAAGAACTAAAGAGCCTCTTGATGAAAGTGAAAGAGGAGAGTGAAAAATTTGACTTGAAACTCAACATTCAGAAAACTAAGATCATGGCATCTGGTCCCATCATTTCATGGCAAATAGATGAGGAAACAATGGAACCAGTGACAGACTTTATTTTGGGGGGCTCCAAAATCACTGCAGATGGTGACTGCAGCCATGAAATTCAAAGACATTTGCTCCCTGGAAGAAAAGTTATGGCCAATCTAGACAGCATATTAAAAAGCAGAGACATTACTTTGCCAACAAAGGTCCCTGTAGTCAAAGCTATGGTTTTTCCAGTAGTCATGTATGGATATGAGAGTTGAATTATAAAGAAAGCTGAGCACTGAAGAATTGATGCTTTTGAACTGTGGTATTGGAGAGGGCTCTTGAGAGTCCCTTGGACAGCAAGGAGATCCAACCAGTCCATCCTAAAGGAATTCAGTCCTGAATATTCATTGGAAGGACTGATGTTGAAACTCCAATAACTTTGTCCACTTGATGAGAAGAACTGGCTCATTTGACAAGACCCTGATGCTGGGAAAGATTGAAGACGGGAGGAGAAGGGGACGACAATGGATGAGATGGTTGGATGGCATCACCGACTCAATGGAAATGAGTTTGAGTAAACTCTGGGAGTTGGTGATGGACAGGGGGGCCTAGGGTGCTGCAGTCCATGGGGTTGCAAAGAGTTGGACACGACTCAGTGACTGGACTGAACTGAACTGAAGCTACATGATTAGCAGCCCCAGATTAGCACTGCAGTAGCGGGTCTTCCTGGTGGCTCAGATGGTAATGCATCTGCCTGCAATGCAGGAGACCTGGGTTCAGTCCCAATCCCTGCACTGGGAAGATCCCCTGGAGGAGGGAATGGTGACCCAGTCCAATATTCTTGCCTGGAGAATCCGATGGACAGAGGAGTCTTGTGGGTTACAGTCCATGGGGTCGCAAAGAGTTGGACATGACTGAGCGACTAACTCTCACAGTGGCAGCTGACAGCAAGGGAAAAGTGAGAACTACAGTAGTTGAAGGTCACAGTACTGACCCTGATTGCATAAAAAAGTCAAACTCAATTCAGTATATTATCTTTAAATCACAATAAATTTAAATATATGCAATATTAAAAAGTATTTATCTCAAGTTAGAAAAAATTTTAATTTTGACTTTTGAAGGGTAGGCTTGAGTCACACGAAATTTTCTAAGGCAGAATCTGACTACTTAACCACAAGCAAATACAAGGTTACTCAATTGCTTATTGCCCTAAACAGATTCTCTTCTTCTCCCAACTTCTACAACAGTGGCAGCACACAAAAATATAATTCATCATAACCAGTCAGAGTGAAGGTTTTTAACAGATTTTTCTGATTATAAAAGGAATATGAGCAAAGCATATAAAAGTTCAAAAATATAAAGAAATGGAAATTAGAAAATAAAATTACCTATAATCCTACTAACATTAACATCTATATCTGTATACTGTATTTTTTAGTTTGTTTTATTGTTCTTATGAGCTATATATAAAACATAATTTTAATAGAAGTAACTTGCAGACAAAGAAATAAGGAGTTGAACACAAGGGGAAAATTGAAGATTACAGTGGATCAGCCAAGTAGAAATTTCTAATGGAATAAAAATGCTGTGCCTCACAGGAACACCACTGCAGGACAAGAGACTCTGAAGGCTCTGTAACAGGATACTGTACTCTCTAAAAACTGCTTCAACTAACTTAAAATCCTCAAAATGCTTAAGATAAATAAAACCTATATCTCATAATTTAAAGGTTCATTTGGTTTCTTCACTATATTTTAAGGAGAAAATGTTCTGAGTCTCTGAACAACAAGGTTCCATAGAGATAGCTGCTGCACACTCTTTTCAGCTCGGTGAAAATTAACTGTTAGTCGACTGGTCAAGTGAGTGTGAAAGGGTTCTGTTACAGTCAACCAACAGAGATGTAACACCAAGGATGGAATAAAACAAAACCTATCAGCCTGAGTTTAAATACTCTCTAACCCACAAATTTAGCAGACAACTGGACAGGCCCTTTGGATTCCTCTTTTCTTCAGTATATTGTCTAGAAGCAAATGCTACATATTTGCTGGAAATGACACTAGTTTAGACAAAAATGTAATAAAACTTGAATGTTGGTAAGAGCTATCAAGTGCCATTATAGAATACTAAGATAAGACAGCCTCACTGGGACTAAACAATTAGGGAGTTTAGAAGTTGTTTTGCTTTGTTTTCCATTTTTCTATGAAGAATGAAAGCTTAGTGAAATCTGTGGAATATACTGAAAACATACCTAAAACTACGTTTGAAAAAGCAAATGTTTCACAAAAATCTATTTTTTCCATGGAAATAACAACCTCAAGTACACACTGATATTTTCAAAGAAGAATCAATCCATCAATTTAAATAAATAAATAAAACTGTTGATTTTTTTGTTTTGTTTTCTAATTCTCTTAAAACCTCAGATTTTAGGGAATTATCTGGTACTCCAGGGTTAGGATTCCAAGCCTCCACTGCAGCAGGCACAGTTGGGCATGATTCCTGGTCGGGGGAACAAGAACCTCCAAGGAACAGCCAAAAACAAAACAAAACACACACACACAAAAAAAACAAACAGTACAAAAAAGCACCTCGGGCTTTAAAAATGCATAAGGATATACCACCAAGGGCAGATAGTGACTAATGTTTAATATCTGCATCACCGACATTTTTCCCCACACAATCCTATACCTAAAACTTGAGCTTGTCCCCTTATTTTCCAATAGGTCTTAGAAGTTAAAATCCCAAAAAGCACGTGTTGACAGTGAACAGGACCTTGGGACTCTGACCTGTTGGGATAAACCGTAGAGAGAAAGATCAAAATAGGCTCCCACTGAGGTTGTTTCTGAACCAATCTTTCTAGCTGTAGAACCTCCACTACCCTCCTCCCTGTCTCACATGATGAACAGTAACCACCACAGACCTTAGGTCAAATTCTTATTTTGCTAAAATTTTATCTTCCCCAAATATCCACTAGCTCCTCCAGGCAGAGACTAGAGATCTGCACCCACACTGAGAAAGACATCATAGGGTCCCTCCCAAAGCACCAAGTCCACATGAGGCAGCTGCAAACTTGATTGACCCTCAGGAGCTGAGTTTCTTTAGCAAATTCCTTTGTGAAAAGGTTGTCTCAAGTATTCAGCTCTACATGAACTGAGAAATCTCAGCCACACTTTCTACTTGGTAAAGTGGCATTATGCTTAGAATCAAGTCAACATGTCTCTTTCTCGTTTCTCTCCAGGGCTAAAATCAAGACTTTAGTCTCATGTTTGTCCACCTAGCCTATTACAATTTCTTCTCCTGTAGGTTTTTTGTTGTTGTTCAGTCGTTCAGTCATGTCTAATTCTTTGCAGCCCCATGGACTGCAACATGCCAGGCTTCCATGTGCTTCACTATCTCCCAGAGTTTATTCAAACTCATGTCCATTGAGTCAGTGATGCCATCCAGCCATCTCATCCTCTGTCATCCCCTTCTCCTCCTGCCTTCAATCTTTCCCAGCATCAGGGTCTTTTCCAGTGAGTTGGCTCTTCCCATCACATGGCCAAAGTATTGGAGCTTTAGCAACACTTAAAATCTATAAATAAATTATACTCCTCAAGAACACAGGACTTCCCACCCACTAGTGGTAGAGAATCTGCCTGCCAATGAAAGAGACGCAAGAGACATGGCTTCTATTGTTGGGGCAGGAAGATCCCATGGAGTAGGAAATGGCAACCCACTCCAGTATTCTTGCCTCGAAAATTCCATGGACAGAGGAGCTTGGTGGGCTTCTGTCCATGGGGCTACTGAGCACGCACAAGAACACAAACGTAAGACTGCTTTTTCTTTGCACAGTCTATATATACTGCCTATAGAAATCCATGTCTATTTTTAATATTTTAAAATCCTAATCATTTAAAAAATGCTTTTGGCATCTGACTATACAAACCCAAAGCAAAGGCTATGTTTAAGATGAATTTCACAAGCTGTATGTCCCTACAGAAACGTCAGAGGGCCACAGATCAGCTTCAGTGTGAACTATCCAGCTTGATGGTCCTTTGCCATTTCCTTGTGGCCAGGTGTACAAAAAAAATCAAGAGTATAAAAGTGAAATAACACTGCCAACATTTCACAGAAAGGGCAAAAAAGAAAAAAAATTTAATGCTACAAATTTTAATCAGATAACTAGGAGAAAAAAAAAAAACAGTTTCCTAACCTGTAGCAAAAATTCAACTCATGAGCCAAAAAAGAGGAAGTGCACTTGACCTTAAAAAGTACTCAAAGATTTTCAAGGCTAGATCTCAAAGATGATCAAGGTTTGTTTGTTTATCATTCACGAAATACATGAGAGCACAAAAGGATCTCTCTTTCTCAAAATAATGATATATGAATTCCCTAGCCCAAAGCTGTCAACGTGGTTATCCGTCAACCTATTCACAATAACCCTTAACCCAAGGAGAACAGAAACTGAAGGATGCACTAACAAAACCTTTGTAACTGCCACAGCTTCATTTTTTCCCACGTAATTTTTAAGACTTCAGATTGTTTCATAAACAACTACAAATGGCATCAGGTACCATCACTTTATAGCAAACAGATGGGGAAAAGCAGAAAGAGTGGCAGGTTTTATATTCTTGGGCTCCAAATCACTGAGGACTGTGACTGCAGCCACGAAATTAAAAGATGCTTGCTACTAGCAAGAAAAGCCATGACAAACCTAGACAGTGTATTAAAAAGCAGAGACATCCCTTTGCCAACAAAGATCCATATGGTCAAAGCTATGGTTTTTCCAGTAGTCATGTATGGATGTACCATAAGGAAGGCTGAGCACCAAAGAACTGGTGTTTTTGAACTGTGGTATTGAAGAAGACTCTTGAGAGTCCCTTGGACTGCAAGGAGATTAAACCAGTCAATCGTAAAGGAAATCAACCTGGAATATTCACTGGAAGGACTGATACTGAAGCTGAAGCTTCAATGACTTTGGCCACCTGATGTGAAGAGCCAACTCACTGGAAAAGACCCTAATGATGGGAAAGATTGAAAGCAAAAAAAGAAGAGGGTAACAAAGGATGACATGGATGGAAGGCATCACCAACTCAATGGACATGAGTTTGAACAAACTCTGGGACACAGTGAAGGACAGGGAAGGCTGGTGTGCTGCAGCTCAAGGGGTCGTCCAAGAGACAGACATGACTTAGTAACTAAACAACAACAAATGTCTATACATGTACAGAGAGATGGTGATGACAATGATGAAGATGATGGTGATGGAGGAAGAGAAGGAAAGATAAATACAAATACTGATGATTTTTATAGTTACCATAAATACTGGTAATTTTATGATTACCAAATGGCTAATTGGTAGTGAAATTCTAGAAGCAGAAAACCAGTCTGACTGCGCAGGCAGAGCCAGACATATCAGAAGTGCATGCTGGGCAAGATTCAAAGGGCAGCTGACACAAAAACCTCAATTTTATGTTGCAATAGTGATGTGCAATCAACATTCCTGGGCCCTGCCCTCTGGAGCTTGCAGCCCAGTTGCTTCAGTCCCTCCTGTGTGCACTGGACTCACATGAGCTGTCTTTGGGTCCCAGTTCCAGCTATCTGCTGTAGAGGCAAAATATTTGAGCCCCAATGTCATCACTCCACAATAAGGATAAAATGATTCCTCTCCCATAAAATTATTGTGAGGATGAAGTGTGCTAATATGTACATGAAAACACTCTGTAACCCTTCATGCACAACACAAACGGGATGTGTCTGTTTTACTAGGAAGACTGTCCCCTCCAGCCACCTTTCTCCAGGATATCAAAGTGTTTGGATAGTGCTGAGACTTTCAGATATAACCAGGAAGTACAAACTATAACTAAAGTTACTTCAACCAACATCTGAGCACTTAGTAAGCACAGTCATATGTTCAGCACTGTACAAGACACTGTGGGAGACAGAAAAAAACAGAAACAAGATTTAGTCCTTTAATTCCAGAAATTAAGTTTCACTAGCGAAATAAAACCAGTACATGTGAAACAACAACAAGGCGTACAGGCCAGCACGTGACTAAGGGGCTAAACTTGTAGGTAGTACTTACTTTAGAACCCAAAAGGAAGGGAAATGTTTTTAATTTTAATTGACCAAAGGTTACAGAAGGTGTTTCAGCAGGGAGATAGAGTTCAAATACAGATACAAAGGCAGGAATGTATCTGTGAGTCTGATTAGAGATTATCTCAAGTAGCAAGTGGTAAAGAAGTGAAAATTCTTCAGAGTATAGGGAACTTAAACACCAAAAAAATTCCAAATATAATTCAACAGGCCTAAAATGAAGACTAAACAGATCTAGAGGACACAGAAAAATATCACTATGAAAATTTCTGCCAAGGGGAAGAGTTGCAAAAGCAAAGAAGCTGAGGCTGATCGGGAAAGTTTAATGAGATGCAAAACCTCCATCCACAATAGGTTTATTTGCAAATCTAAATTCCTTGGTCCAATTTTTAAATGCAAACTCCAAACACTAGAGTGGGAAGAAACAGATGTAATTTCTGATAAGCCAGGACAGACGTCAGGTATGACTGTCTTGCATGCGGCTTACCACACTGGAGGCAGCACATATTTCAGAAGGATCTGGAGATAAGAGAGACACAGGTTCCAATCCTATGTGAACCTGAACTAATTACTGGGTCTCTATTCCTCAGTTCCCTCATCTACAGGGTGAAACAGCACATATTCCAGAGGTAATGCGAGGTTCAAAGTTAGAAAAGAAATTCTGGAAACTTTCAGCAGTATCTAAATGTTAATTAAATAAGAATAAAATTGAGCACATTCTGTCAGTTGACGAGGACTCTGAGGACAAGGGCTGCGTTGTATCCTCCAGCACAAACCTAAAACCCAGCTCAGTCTCTCCCATCTACAGGATGGCAGCACATCTCAAGTAATTGAATGAGTGTCAGATCTCACATGATGTATTTCTGGAGAGCACCCGTCATGTTCTGTGCACTAAGCAGGTCTTGGGTCTAGTGCATGTGTGCGCTCAGTCGCGTCTGGCCCTATGGACTATAGCCTACCAGGCTCCCCTGTCCACAGCATTTTCCAGGCAAGAATACTGGAGTGAGTTGCCATTTCCTTCTCCAGGGGATCTTCCCGACCCAGGGATCAAACCCAGGTCTCCTACACTGCAGGTGGATTCTTTACCACTGAGCCACCAGAGGTCTTCAATTACAACTATAGAAGTCAAAAAAGAAAGCACGGAGCCGGGGAAGTCCAGAGCAAGGAGGGGCGCATTTAACCTAGTCTACATGCTCAGAGAGGAGCAAGCAACAGTCATCCATTACTTCTATAATTTCCCAGGAACAAAAGCTATTAAAAGTTAACTGCCTATTGATTTAAATACAGATTTTTTTTTTCAAATACTGATTTGGACATCACATTAAAGGGAGGAGGGGAGAGGGAGGTTGCACAAAAAAAGTCAGATGGAAGAAAAAGTTTTTCAGGTAAGTTCAAGCAACATCAATGTATCCCACCGACAATATGCAAAAGTAACGGAAGCATAGTGTTTACCAACAATCAACATTTTACCAGAAAACCCACAATTACTCTAAGTAATCTGCCTCTGTAGTTATAGATTTTTCTTAAAAGGGCACTTGTCCCTAAAGCATAAAGATACATGAACCTCTCTTATTTCAAATACATTCCAAGTAATGCTTCTGATTTTGAAGCTATAGTTTTAAAACTCAAGCCATGAGTGTGAACTTCCAAAATTAATAAGTATCTGAGTTCCTCCTCTCTGTAAAACATCAATAAGCCATTGAAGAAAATGCCTTAAAGTAATATCCAACTATCAAATAATTTACAATCCATATAGGAAAAAAATAGGAGTTCAATAAATAAATGCAAACTACAAAGATATCACGAGACACAATCCCATCTATTCTGATACAAGCCCTAGTTCAGGCAGTCTTTGCCTTTTTCAAAAAATATATTTATTTATTTATGCTACCCTACTCTTAGTTGTGAACTTCCCTGGTGGCTAAGACGGTAAAGAATCCACCTGCAATGTGGGAGACCTGAGTTTGATCCCTGGGTTGGGAAGATCCCCTGGAGGAGGGCATGGCAACCCACTCCAGTATTCTTGCCTGGAGAAGCCCCATGGACAGAGGAGCCGGGCGGGCTACAGTCCATGGGGCTGCAAAGAGTTGGACACGACTGGGCACAGCACATTCTTAGTTGTGGCACGTGTGCTTTCTAGTTGTGGGGCATGGGCTCAGCAGCTGTGGGTGGGCCCAGTCGCCTGGTGGCAGGTAATATCTTCATCCCCCAACCAGGGACTAAACCTGAGTCCCCTGCATTGCAAGGCAGATTCTTAACCAGTGATCCACCAGGGAAGTCTCATCTTTGTCTTTTTAGTTCACTTGCACAAGTGTCTGTAACAGCATCTGTCTCAGCAGGCGGCGAGTGAGTGAGTGAATGAAATTCACACTTTGAGCCGGGAGAGCAATGTCACAACAAAGGGTTCAGGAAATTTTTCATGGTAAAAAAGAATCAGGGGCCTAAAATGATAGAATCTAGACAATAAAGTAAAGGTGGGCAGGAGCGGGGGGAGTGGGTGGAGAAGAATATCCCGCACTAAGACAAGTTGAGGAGCTAGAAAGTGCAAATGTGACTAGAAATTCATGCAGAACACCCCCAGACTAGAAATGTTGGCAAGGATAAGACTGTCCAAAAATTTAAATGTCAAATTGAAGTGCACAGACCTGGCCACTTTAGCTACAGAAAATCACCACAGTTTCTTGAGAGGACAGCGTGGTCAGCACCAGCCCATTGGTAGTCTTGTGCGGCTAGCAGTACACAGCAATGCTGCCGTCATTCACAAAAGAGCTGAGGACGCGGACCAGCGAGGGCAGAAGTAGCCTGGATGGAAACAATGGGAAAGCTCAAAACTGCTAACAATCCTCCCATGACTCACTGGAAATCACCACCTTTGGGAGACAACTTACTCAGCATTTACCTTGTGCCATATGTACCACACTAAACACTTTCATGCATATTTCGACATAATTCTCAAAAATAACTCCAAAATAATAAGAATTTTCTGATAAAACTGAGATTCAAGGAAATTAAGTAACTGCAAGGAGTCCAGCTGTAGTCTGACTCAGAGCTCAGTGATCTGAAACACTGTGCTCTAAGTTAGAAAGGGGCCCAGAGATTTTTTTAAAATTACGAGGTATTGTTTTTAAATCCAAGTGAAAAAGGAGAAAGATGATACCATTGATAAAAACAGAGAACACAAGAAAGACACAGATTCAGACATCATGTTTGGGGTCACAATACACAGCGAAGGAGAACTGTCTAGCAGGCACCTGGGAATGATCAAGTCCAAGATCAAAAGTGGAATATGTATTAGGGTTAGGATGTACAGACAGACCCAGGAATTAACTTTTAAAATATAATAACAGAATAATATTGAATTATTTTATCAACAAATACTTTGTGAGCATCTTTCCTATGCCAAGCATAAGGCTAACTTTGGGAGGTAAGTAAAACCAAAAGTTTCTGCTTTCATGTAGTTTAAATGGCTAAAAGATGGGAGCTAATAAGAGCTGAATATACACAGTGTAAATCACCTTTTACTTGATTAAATATGATTAAATATCTACATGCAGGAATGAGAAAACACAGGAAGAAAAGGACACCAGACTGGAGAGTAAAATAGTACAAAGTAAGATGAAAAAAAAAAAATCCTATGATTTCAACACAGCAATTGAAATAGAAGCCACAGTGTGGGTTATAATGATTTAAGTAACAACAGACCTAGTAAATGGGACTGACCTGGTAAATGCCACTATGGAACTCAGAAGGTCTCTTCACCAATCTGAGTGGACCTAAACAAATCCTGAGCTTTCTGTGAGGATATAATGTTTCAAAAATGTAAGCCTAGACTGTTACAGACCAAACCAGAGTAAACAAAGAAGAGGAAGTTAAGGATAAAAGATACAAGATACAGGAGAGACAAAGTATATTTCTGTACATCCTATTTCAGAAGTATTTTCTCAGTGTATCTGAATTAGAGTAACTGGATATTTTGATAGAAAAAAGAAACTACTACAGGAAAACAAACCATAAAGTAGAAAGTTATTTCAAGTATATCTGTAAATGTACTTCTACTGTTACATATGCCATATGAAGAAATATCAAAATAACAAAAATATCAAATTATCCATATATATTAATGAACTGGATAGTTTAACTCAACTTATTCTCCAGTTTATGTTTTAGTTAAAATTTATAGAAATAATAAACCATTAGATATTGGCTATAACAAAATATTTATATTTAAGTAAAAACAAATCACTGACTTGAAATATACTCTACATTTGTCCTAAAAATGAAACTTACATTTACCTTCAGATGACAATATATTAAATTTTCATTGAACAGTAATGTATTTTTATAGAGAAAATTTAATATAACTATTGCTGAAATCAAATTCACTATGGAATTATTATTCTACTCATCAATTTAGGCATGCAATTTCATTACTAGAGACAAGGAATATAAAACATATCAAATCTAGACTAATTCTATTATGTGGTCCAATGAATCTATTTTAATGCTATTTCCATGTAGCAGATCAACTCTAAAAGTTTATCTTTTAGCCTATTCTTAATATAAATTAGGTAGTTGTCTATAATGCTGGGTAAATCAGACATCTTTAAGGATGAAGTGCCTAAGAAATTATCTATTCTGGTCCCACTGTGTTAAAGATGAGAAACCAAGACTAGAGGAGGTTAAATGGCTTTCTCAAGTTGACAAACCTCATTTTAAATAGATGGATGGGGGGAGATGTACATTATGCATTTCCTCCAACTATTATAACATACTTTATATGCATATGTTAAAACAGTTATACATGCAAACATAGTTATTAACATATTTATACAAAGACATATAGAATGCTTATCTCCATAAATGCGTGAAACAGCTTATTAACATTTAAATCAGTTTATGAACCACATTAAACCATGTGGTACCTTAATGAGAACAGACATAGAATTAAGAGAAACAGAATCAGTGTCCCAGAAATAGAACTCAGAAAACACAAATATGTGATACATAATAAGGGTAACCAAAAAAGGGGGGAAAAATAAATGAGGGAAGAAATTGATCCTGGTTTTAATCAGATGGCTTATTTATGAAATAATTTCTTGAAATCACTTGAATAAAGGGGAGAGGGTTCAGTGATAATCTTTTCTTTAATAATGGGGAATACGTGTAAATCTATGGCTGATTCATATCAATGTATGACAAAACTCACTGAAATGTTGTGAAGTAATTAGCCTCCAACTAATAAAAAAAATAATAATAATAATGGCTGGTCTTATCTTCATATTGCAGAAGCAGTCTTAAGGTCTTTAGCCTGCATTTAAACCAAACAGAAAACTGCCAATGCTTTCTTTTCAGAACACTTTGTATAAACTTCAAGATCTACAGCAAAGGCAGAGGGGATTCCCTGCTGAATCAGGCTCAGGCATGTGATAAAACAGTAACAGTACTGGTACAGTGTTAGCATTATAGGAATTTATTCAACTGATGCCCATTTAACAGATGAGACGCTAGATAAAATGCACAGGAGTTCAATGCTACCACAAAAAACATAGGTATAAACATGGCCCTCCACTATGAAAACTCTAGGACAAACAGACACAAAATTCTTCCCCACTAAGTAATGAGCAAAAAAGAGCTATTAAAAGATAAATGAAAAAACCATACCTGGGAGAACAGTCAGCTATAAATTAACAATGCCCTTGCTACCAGTTGTCCACCAACTATTGACTTGGAAGGAGAGAGAGCATTTTGCGCAAATGCTATAAATGGTAGCTATGACATGGTGACCTTTAAAAACTGATATATCTCTGGATAATCTACTATTAAAACAGAAAAAATTCTGCCCAATTAGTTGAACTTTCCAATCTATTTCTCTTTAAGAAGCTCCCCACCTACTCTTTACATTTCACTGTAAAATTACTTTATGTATTTTAAAAAAATATATTTTTTAAAAAATTTTAAATGAATGTAAAGAAAATGCAAACATTTCCCTCTCGGCTAGTCAGAAGAAATCCATCTTTTACTGAATTTCCTCACAAGTTGTCTGTACTCCTTAGGGTGATGATCATGTGTTCCCTTCATGATTATGTCTGTGTGTGTATGTGTGTGCCTTATTTCACTTCCAGCTTTTAAACTAGCTGAGAACAGATAAGAGCCTTATCTACATTTTCTTCTCCACACAATATCTTACATTGCATTTTACATGCATATAAATAGCATAAAATGCTTGTATCTTTGAAGTATTATTTTATTTCATACAGATACCATCAAAAACCATTATTGCTGGCTTCCCTCTCCACTGCAATTCACCTTCACACTGTTCTTTAGAGGATTATTCTAAAACAAAACTCCAATTATATTTTTCCCTTCCTTAAGATCCTTCAGAGGCATCTTACTTCCCAAAGGATCAAATTCACAGGCATGTCACATATAGCTATTATAATCCCATCTCCTCTCTTATCACTGCCACAAACCCACAGTCAGGTTTCAGGAAGCCTGCGTTGTTCCTCCATGTCTTTGCTCTCTCTTCCTGGTCTACCAGGCAACATTCTTACAAGCAGTACTCAACTCCAGTCTTCAGATTTCACCATGAACTTTCCTCAAACACACTGCATACTACTATGCATATGCCTGTCTTATGGCACTTATTATTACAAAGGGCAGGGAGCTGGGAAGGTAAATATGGCTTTCTCCCCCTCTAAGTTGTAAAAGCATCATTAGGTGATAAAAAGCTAGAAACCACCTGCAAGAATGTTTGCTAAATCCCAGAACTTAGACTAAGACCTGCCACCAATGAAGTCCTAGAAGACAGTAGAAAAGTTTATTCTACTCAAGCATGAAGCCTGCCTGACAAATGACAACCACACTATAGCCAGTCATCCTTAGGGATGCACTTAATTTCAACAAAGCACTTGGGGGGAAAGCTCTTAAATAGAGGATGAAGCACAAGCTGGAATCAAGAGTGCCGGGAGAAATATCAATAACCTCAGATACGCAGATGGCACCACCCTTATGGCAGAAAGCGAAGAGAAACTAAAGAGCGTCTTGATGAAAGAGGAGAATGAAAAAGTTGGCTTAAAACTCAACACTCAGAATACAAAGATCATGGTATCCAGTCCCATCACTTCATGGCAAATAGATGGGGAAACAATGGAAACAGTGAAAGACTTTATTTTGGGGGGCTTCAAAATCACTGCAGATGGTGACTGCAGCCATGAAATAAGAAGAGACACTTGCTCCTTGGAAGAAAAGTCATGACCAACCTAGACAGCTTATTAAAAAGCAGAGACATTACTTTGCCAACAGAGGCCCGTCTAGTCAAAGCTATGGTTTTTCCAGTAGTCATGTATGGATGTGAGTGTTGAGCTACAAAGAAAGCCGAGTGCTCAGGAATTGATGCTTTTGAACTGTGGTGTTGGAGAAGACTCTTGAGAGTCCCTTGGACTGCAAGGAGATCCAACCAGTCCATCCTAAAGGAAATCATTCCTGAATATTCATTGGAAGAACTGATGCTGAAGCTGAAACTCCAATACGTTGGCCACCTGATGTGAAGAGCTGACTCACTAGAAAAGACCCTGATGCTGGGGAAGATTGAAGGCGGGAGGAGAAGGGGACGGCAGAGGAGGAGGATGAGATGGTTGGATGGCATCACCGACTCAATGAACATGAGTTTGTGTAAGCTCCAGGAGATGGTGATGGACAGGGAGGCCTGGGGTGCTGCAGTCCATGGGGCTGCAAAGACTGAGCGACTGAACTGAACTGGTGAAAAACCATAGCCTAACTAGACGGACCTTTGTTGGTAAAGTGATGTCTCTGCTTTTTAATATGCTGTCTAGGTTGGTCATAACTTTTCTTTCAAGGAGCAAGCTTCTTTTAATTTCATGGCTGCAGTCACCATCTGCAATGATTTTGGAGCCCAGAAAAATAAAGTCTGCCACTGTTTCCACTCTTTCCCCATCTATTTGCCATGAAGTGATGGGATAAGATGCCATGATCTTTTTGTTTTCTGAATGTTGAGCTTTCAACCAACTTTTTCACTCTCCTCTTTCACTTTCATCAAGAGGCTTTTCAGTTCCTCTTCGCTTTCTGCCATAAGGGTGGTGTCATCTGCATATCTGAGGTTATTGATATTTCTCCCAGCAATCTTGATTCCAGCTTGTGCTTCATTCAGTCCAGTGTTTCTCATGATGTACTCTGCATATAAGGTAAATAAGCAGAGTGACAATATACAGCCTTGATGTACTCCTTTTCCTATTTGGAACCACTCTGTTGTTCCATGTCCAGTTCTAATTGTTGTTTCCTGATCTGCATACAGATTTCTCAGGAGGCAAATCAGGTGGTCTGGTATTCTCATCTCTTTCAGAATTTTCCACAGTCATCAATACCATTTTTCTAGATTCCATACACACACACACACACACATATGTATATATTTGTTTATATATATATATATATTTATCTCCAAGGGCTTCCCTTGTGGCTCAGCTCATAAAGAATCTGCCTGCAATCTGGGAGACCTGAGTTCGATCTCTGAATTAGGAAGATCCCCTGGAGAAGGGAAAGGCCACCCACTCCAGTGTTCTGGCCGAGAGAATTCCATGGATTGTATAGTCCATGGGGTCACAAAGAGTCTGACACAACTGAGTGACTTTCACTACACTATGTTATATATGTTATTTGCTTTTCTTTCTGACTTACTTTATATATAACAGGCTCTAGGTCCATCCACCTCACTAGAACTGGCTCAAATTTATTCTTTTTATGCCTGAGTGATATTCCATTGTATATATGAACCACATCTTCTTTATCCATTCATCTATCAACAGACATCAGGTTGCTTCCATGTGCTTGCTATTGTAAATGGTGCTGCAAGAAAATCATGATTTTCTAAGCATCACTGGCAACTCAGTTTTTAAGACCTTTTAGAAAAATTTTATAAAAATTTTTTTAAAATTCAGTATAGGAACTGAATTTAAATCAGTTCCTCTACTGATTTAATACCCATGCCTAAATAACAAATGAACTATTAAAAATTCTAACCACATATAGAATTCTGAGGGGACTCCCTGGTGCTCCAGTGGTTAGGACTCTGAGCTTTCACTGCTGAGGGTCCAGGTTCAATCCCTGGTGGGAGAACTAAGATCTCACAAGCACAAAGCAAGGCCAAAAAAAAAAAAAAGAATTTTCACAGTTACTAAAAGATACATATCAGCTTGATAACCAATTTTACCTTCCAGTCAATATTATGTCAAAAACTATTAACTAATAAAGCTTTTTTTAATGCTGATTCTCTGGATGGCTAACAGGTCTCTAAGATGGCATAAAAGTTGCCTTATCAGCAAAATAGGAACTTTGTCTCCTGGCTATCTCTCAGCTTCTGCCATCTTCTCAACATACTACCACCAAAACAGATCATGCATGTACTATATACACTAAGAAAATTTAAGAAGCTGTAAAAGCTTATGTATGACCACATTTATTTTATTGACAGTAGCTATAAATGCTGCCTGCATACCTATTTGGAAAGTTGAGGCTATGATGAAACTGTTGATTCTGTTCCTTCACAGGTTCCATGAGGGTGGGAGGAATAGGGCCACATGTTCCTTAAGAATACTTATTGTATTAATTATTAAATAGTGTTGAATAATGGAAGGAAATTGAGAAGAACAGTTGGAGAAACTCTTGGCAATACTGTGTGAGATAGTAATAGACCTAGAGTTACAGGACAAAGCCACTCTTAATTCCATACCAAACAGAAAGATGTACATATGTCCACTAAATTACATGTACTGATATTCAAAGCCATATTATTAACACCAAAAATTGTTAATAGTAAAATAGATACATTGTGGTATATTCATAATATGAAAAAAAAAACATACTATTTTAAGAAACAGTGTGGATAAACCTCAAAACATAATATTGAGTGAAGATGCCAAACACAAAATAGTACATTATGTATGATTCTATTTATATAAAGTTTAAAATAAGACAAGAAAAGTTACAATGTTGAAGATGACATTAGAAGTACGTTTGAAGACTAGAGAGACAAAAGAGAGATTTGGGGGTGCTGGTAATATTCTATGCTAATAATATAGGTGAGTTTGTAAAAATTTAGTGAACTCTATACTTATATACAGAAAAGTGTACAAATCATATTATGCTGTAATTAAAAAACTAAATTTGTACTCCCATATTCATAGCAGTATTATTTGCAATGGTCAAAAAGTAAAAACAACCCAAGCGTCTATCAGCAAATAGATGGATAAACAAAATGTGGTATATATGTTCATAACTAAATATTATTTAGTCTTAGAAAAATGAAATTCTGACACACGCTACCTGTGGATATAACTTTCAAGGCTAAGTGAAATAAGCCAATCACAAAAGGATAACTATTGTATTATTCCACTAATGTGGGGCACCTCAAGTAGTCAAATTCAAAGGGAGAAAAAATAGAATGGTAATTTCCATGGGGGAGGAATGAGGGGATTTTGTCTCGTGAGTACAAAGTTTCAGTGCTGAAAGATGAAAAGAGTTCCAGAGATGCACGGTGGCCGGGAGAGTTGCATGACAATACAGATATAGTCAATGCCACAGAACTGTACACTTAAAAACAGTTAAAATGGTAAGCTTTATGTTATGTATCTTTTACCAATATTTTTAAAAACTGATGTAAAAAAATAGTTCCTGGAATCGCTAAGGGATTTCCACTGGCCAAACATAGGATAGTTAAGAGTGCCAAAAAGAATAATGACTACATTAATGAAGACACGTTTAATGTATAAAAACCCACTAATTCAGAATGAGACAACACAATAGAAAGACGCCTCACTTCCCATTTCCGTGCCAAAAAGAATGCATTGGTCATTACTTGAAATAACTAGGGCATTAACTCCTTACTCTGGAAATTGGTAATCAAAGGGAAAGAACCATTTTTCCTGCCTTTCACATATAAATTACCCTTCAGAATTACCAAATACCTAAGATAAAGAATATTCTTCTTTCTTTACTGAAATACTCCAGTCAAAAAATGTGGAAGAAATAATGACAATTTTTTAAAAACACAACTTTGCAAATCAATAAAACAATTGTTTTGGGCAAAGAATAATAATCAGTGACACAACTGATGAAAAGGTGACAAAAGACTTCACAATAAAGGAATGAGACTGCCATCACCTGAATCCACTGATCTGTCTTAGCATGTCTGTGAGTAGCACAACTAGACACGATTTGTCTCTGAGTTGATTTTAAATGAAGGGGACTGCTCTAGACTAAGAGACTTAGGACAAGTAAAATCCAAATGCAAAGTACAGGTTAAAAAAATAAAAAAAATTTAAAAAAGTACAGGTTGTACTTGAATTCTTATTTGGACTAATTTTTTAAAAAATGAGACAATAAAAAAAAAAAATGAGACAATATAAGAAGTCTGAATGTAGACCGTACGTGAGACTATACTGAAGCACTGTTCTTTTTGCGAGATGTGATCATGGCATTCTGGCTCGTTATGAAAATGCACAAACATTTAAAGGTGCATGTCAAAGCATGAAATGAGTGTTTCAGGCAATAAAAAATAACAACAAAAAAGACATATCCCTGAAGGATATATGGGTACTTCGAGGATTCCCCTGGTGGTCCAGTGGTTAAGAATCCACCTGCCAATGCAATGGACACCGGTTCGATCCCTGGCCCAGGAAGATCCCACATGCCACGGGGCACTAAGCCTGTGTGCAACAACTACTGAAGCCGACGCATTCTAGAGCCCCTGTTCTGCAACAAGAGAAGCTACTGTAATGAGAAGCCTGTGCACCGCAGGTAGAGAGCAGCCCCTGCTCACCACAAACATAGAAAGTCCGTGACCGTGACAAAGACCCAGCGCAGCCAGAACTTCACTAACTTTTTAAAAAGAATACAGGGTAACTTTAATAACTGCTGAATTCAAGTGATGTGATTTGCGAGATCATGTGCTCTCTCGGAAGTTTCTCATTAGAAATAATTTTAGATTATTCAGTCAATACAGACTGTGCTAATACATACATCAGATTGTCCATCAACATTAAAAGAAAAAATTAAAATAGTCTAATAAACATTAAAAAGATTAAATCTAATAAACATTAAAACAAAAAATTAAAATATTCTAATAAGAATTACAGTCAGATACTTCTTCATTTCATAAATAAGCAAACTGAAGCCCAGAGAACCTCACTGGTCTGCTGGAAATCCTACAACTATCAGTAACAATCAACACCTGAACAACTAACACTGCACCACGGAAACCTAAATTCCATGCCTCAGACTTGGGGGTTTGGTAAAGGAAAAAGGGGATGAATTCTCAGTAATTTAACTCTCATACTATTTTATTTCAAATATGTACTTTTGAATAGTAAGCACTGTCCATGTGCAACTCATTTGAGAAACAGCTCTGTTTATATATTAATATTTATCTATTTACATATTAATAGTATAAATCTATCACATGCTTAAATATTTTTCTCACAGCCAGCCGGTACAGCACATGAAAGACTGTGCTGCTCACTTAGGCAATGAGAGTCTACGTGGCTCATGGCTCTGGGCATTCCTGGTGCTTAAACTGTGTTTTCCTTGGTTTCAGTGACCTATGCCACAGTGACCTCTGGTTCATTTACTCTACCTGCTATTATGTTATGTGTTAGCAACGATTGTAATGCATCATAACAACTAACAAAGATATGCAAACCGTAGTACTAGAAATGCCCCACAAGTACCAAAGTAGATGTTAAGAGAAAACTTTTCAGAGTTCAAAGCAAATGAGTGGGTCCTAAATGCAATTAGGAGAAGGGGACGGCACAGGATGAGATGGTTAGATGGCATCACCTACTGGATGGACATGAATTTGAGGAAACTCCTGGAGATCGTGGAGGACAGAGGAACCTGGTATGCTGCAGTCCATAGGGTCGCGAAGAGTCAGACACAACTTAGCAACTGAACAATAACAACAAATGCAATTACAAGTGTTCTTATAAACCACAAAAGAGAAGGGAATGTGAAGACAGAAGCAGACACTGAAATGACGTGCTTTGAAGGTGGAGGAGGGGGCCACAGGGCAAAGAATACAGGCAGCCACTGGAAATTGAAGAAGGCAGGGAAATGGATTCTGCCCTTGAAGCCTCTAGAAAGAATTAGCCCTAATGACAGCTTTCCTTTAGCCCAGTGAAACTGATCCTGGACTTCCGCCCTTCAGAACTGCAAGATGATAAGTTTGGGTTGTTTTAAGGCAATAAATTTGTAGTAATTTGTTACAGCAGCAACAGGAAGCTGACATATATTCCAATGATGAGGAACACATCCCCACAATAAACAGAATATGACTGTATAAAAGAAACTTATAATAAAGTAATGAAAAGCATATGAATATATTTTAAAACCTCTTAACATTTTTAGGCTTAAATGAAAATAGTATCAACAGTTTTTTCCCAGCATGTTTATTTGGGGTGGGACGATGTGTTTTGTTCGTCTTGATTTGTTGGTCCTGCTCACACTTGAGAGGGTGTAAGAGGTTTGTTTTGTTGGTAGTGGTATAGCAGTGATACTTCCCTAAAAGACAGTCTCTCTCCAGAAACTACCTGGTTATCCCCTACCTTCATCAGCAAAGAACATCTTAGGCCCATGGTTCTTTAAAATCTACTCGTTTCAGATTGTGAATACAAATGTCCTCAGAGTCAGTTCCATTAATTAGCTCACTTCCAAATTTAGAGATTATTAAAAGGAAGGGAGAAAATGAGGGCTCATCTACCCATTCCTGCAACCATATTTGCAACACTTCAGATTTTAATTGAAGCATAAAATTTGAATCTCATTACTTAATAAATACAAGGGAAAAATAAAATATACTATCATTAAATAAAGAAATGTTCCTGTACACACCACTACATTTAAAATACATCAAGGACCTTCTGTATAGCACAGGGAACTCTGTTCAATACTCTGTAATAACCTAAATGGGAAAAGATTTTGAAAAAGAATAGATACATGTATATGTATAACTGAATCACTTTGCTGAACACCTGAAATTCATACAACATGTTAATCAACTATACTCCAATATAAAATTTTTAAAAATTTCATTTTTTTAGGCACTTCCCTGGCAGTCCAGTGGTTAAGATTTCACCTTTCACTGCAGGGAGAACAGGTTCAATCCCTGTTTAGGGAGCTCAGTGCCTCATGGCCAAAAAACGTAAAACGGAAACATAATATAACAAATTCAATAAAGACTTCAAAAATGGTCTAAATTTTAAAAAATCTTTTAAAAATTTTTAATTAAAAAAAATTTTGTAAATGTTCTTTTAGTCATAGGTAAAGAGGAATGTTACATTTTCTTCCTTGGCCTTTAGCATAAGCCTGGCTCACACAACGATCAGATTAAAATCCGACAGCTCCACCACTGGTCTCAGGGTTGTCTTGTTTGAATGGCAAATACAAAACAGTTTTGACCATTATCTTTATGACCGTACTCAGAAGCCTCCACTTCTTAATTTCAATTCAATAAACTTTGATTTCCTCAAGGAAATTTAAAAAGGGGCTTATATGCTTATCTTGGGGTAGTAACAACTCCATAGTTTATTTCATTTAAAAATATGTTAAAAAAAAAAAAGTTTAGTCACTCAGTCATGTCTTTTCGCAACCCCATGGACTGTAGCCTGCCAGGCTCCTCTGTCCATGGAATTTTCCAGGCAAGAAAACTAGAGTGGGTAGCCATTCCCTTCTCCAGGTGATCCTCCTGAGCCAAGGATCAAACCCAGGTCTCCTGTATTGCAGATTCTTTATCATCTGAGCCATCACAGATACCTTTTAATACTGGTAAGGATAAACTCTTTAAAGTTACTCTGTAAAATGGCTACATATAAATGCTGCAAAAACTTCAGACTTTCTCAAATGTCATCCCTAGAATAGAAACAAATATACCTCTACTGAGCTTAAGTTAAACATTCTTTAAGGTGATAGGAAAGAATACTGAAAAAAAGGTTGATCTGAGAACAGAGTATTTTCCCACTCTTTCCTGCCCTAAAACACACACAGAACTAAACAGATTCCGTATCTTTCAAGTGTGGAATTATTTTTCTGAGCCATTACTAGTGAATCATAGAAATGGTTACTTAAGAATTTCTAATTATTTCAGGCAAAGAAAAGGCCTCAGGAGGGATGGTTCCTAAGAAAAGTAAACTTCTAACAAAAAGTCAAAAACAGAAAGCTTTGTTAAAAATAATACCCATGTTACACACAGACAGGCACATACACACAACCTGCATTCTCAAATAAAGAAAACCTGCATTCCCAAAACAAGTTGTGATGAAAACTTAACCACTTAAATTATGTGCTGTTTTTAGAATTTCCAAATATTACATTCAGGAAATTTCAGACTTAGTACATCCTCTTTAAGGAATTCTATAAATCATTATATTATTATTAAGATAAAACTAGACACTAAGCAAAATATAGCTGTGCACGAAGGCATATGAGAGGAGAAATATTGCAAGAAAGAAACTCCTATAAAAAACCTAACTACAAGAACGTCTATAGCTTTGAATAGATCACAGGAGGGTGACAACTTTTCAGGGCACTTGAAAGTTTGTCTAAGATCCCATTGAGTACTAGGAATAATAGCTTCTAAAGTTCCTCCATCCCTTTCCTCCATACAATATATTCACCTCTCATAGATTAAGCTAATTGATGGAGCCAGGTTACAGTTGGCAAATATCTGTATGAGCCAACTGGTCAATGAGATGGTTGGAAGGAATCTACTTTTAAGATAATTCCCTAACATTTTCTCCATGGGCAATAACAGCTGCACAATTCAAGACTCCTACAGCTCTCCAAAGCAAAGCAATTACTTGTAATTCATTCATTCATTTTAAAGCAATTATGTCAAACGTGATTTAATTCCATTCAAGTCAAACACTGAGCCCTTCCTAAGGAAAACACCCTAGAAAAGCAAAGAACGTATACTTCAAGCAACAGTTAAAATGCAGAGCAATGAGGCTTCAGTTCAGTTTCAGTTCAGCCCAGTCACTCAGTCATGTCCAACTCTTTGCAGCCCCATGGACTGCAGCATGCCAGGCTTCCCTGTCTATCACCAACTCCCAGAGCCTTATTCAAACTCATGTCCATTGAGTTGATGATGCCATTCAACCATCTCATCCTCTGTCATCCCCTTCTCTTCCTGCCTTCAATCTTTCCCAGCATCAGGGTCTTTTCAAATAAATCAGTTCTTTATATCAGGTGGCCAAAGTATTGGAGTTTCAGCTTCAACATCAGTCCTTCCAGTGAATATTCAGGACTGATTCCCTTTAGGATAAACTGGTTGGATCTCCTTGCTGTCCAAGGGATTCTCAAGAGTCTTCTCCAACACCACAGTTCAAAAGCATCAATTCCTGAGCACTCGGCTTTCTTTATAATCCAACTCTCATATCCATACATAACTACTGGAAAAACCATAACTTTGACTAGAGGGACCTTTGTTGGCAAAGTAATGTCTCTGCTTTTTAATATGCTTTCTAGGTTGGTCATAACTTTTCTTCCAAGGAGCAAGCATCTTTTAATTTCATGACTGCAGTCACCATCTGTAGTGATTTTGGAGCCCAAAAAAATAAAGTCTGTCACTGTTTCCATTGTTTCCCCATCTATTTGCCATGAAGTGATGGGACCAGATGCCATGATCTTGGTTATATAAATGTTGAACTTTAAGCCAAGTTTTTCACTCTCCACTTTTCACTTTCACCAAGAGGTTCTCTAGTTCTTCTTCACGTTCTGCCATAAGGGTGGTGTCATCTGCATATCTGAGGTTATTGATATTTTTCCCGGCAATCTTGATTCCAGCTTGTGTTTCATCCAGCCTGGCATTTCACATGATGTCCTCTGTACATAAGTTAAATAAACAGGGTGACAATATACAGCTTGATGTACTTCTTTCCCAATTTGGAACCAGTCTGTTCTTCCATGTCCAGTTCTAACTGTTGCTTTTTGACCTGCATACAGATTTCTCAGGAGGCAGGTCTGATGGTCTAGTATTCCTCTTTAAGAATTTTCCACAGTTTGTTGTGATCCACAGAGTTAAAGGCTTTGGCACAGTCAATGAGACTTAGGAAAGAGGTAAAACATCACTCTTCCCTGGTGGCTCAGTGGTCAAGAACCTGCCTGCCAATGCAGGAGATGCGGATTCAATCCCTGAGTCTGGAAGATCCCCTGGAGAAGGAAATGGCAATCCACTCCAGTATTCTGGCCTGGGAAATGCCATGGACAGAGGAGCCTGGTGGGTGACAGTCCAGGGGGGTCACAGAAGAGTCAGACATGACTTAGCAACTAAACAACAACAACAAAACATATTTTTACAGAAGTCAAGCAGCAGCATCCACTGTGCAAAGACCACTGTGGTCTCTCCTACAATGTTCGGGGCAGCAAGACACTCAAGGAACAAGGGAAACAGAGAAGGAAGCGTATGACAGTCACATAGAGCTGGTCCTCATTCACAGAAATTAGGGATACATTTCCACAACAGAATAACGAGGACAAACATTTTGTCCATTCATTCACTCAAGTTACCAAAATGAGTAAGAAATCACCTGTTCACTGAAGAGGTTCACAGACCAACTGTGGAGAGACAGGGGACAGCGGGGCCTGTTAAGTGCTAAGACACGGAAGGTAAGCCAGTGAAGCAGAGAAGAGGCATCTTAAAACGGGGCGGCATCAGCCAAGGCTGTCACCCGTGTAAGTTCTGAAGTCATCTGAGAGTCAACCAGCAGGTCTGATGAGAAGATGTGCCTTTCCTGAGAGTGGCAGATGCAGGGACCAGAAGATGAAGGATAACATGGCCTGCTCAGGCCAACGTCTGATGGAAAAGACAGGGGTAGGGAAGGAGACAAGTGATGAAGCCAACACTGTGGGCAGGGCTTTGTTGAATTAAAATATTTGGGATTTTTATCCTGAAGATATTGAAAGATTTCATTCAAGAAATCTCAAAAACCATAAATATTTTAAGAAAAGACAATGTACCCAGAGGCTATAGAACCAAGAAGCAGGAAGACCCCATGAGAAAAGAAACAAGTCTCTGAAACTACAGCAACATCAGAGAAGCAGAGACATCAAAAAGGTGAAAATATCTGAACTCCGCTGTTGCTAAATCTGAAGCAAGTTGACAGATAAAGGAGAGTTTTGTTTTTTTTAATATGTGAAAGGCGAGGGCACATCAATTCTATGATTTGGGGGCGGAGGGAATAATTGAAGTCCCTAGACTGGAAAAACTTTTTTAATGTGAACTGCTGTCAAAAATATCCTGAAAGCATACAATGTTTAAATACCTGGAAAATAATCTAAATAATCAACAAATGCCTTAATGCAACTTACATTTCTGAATGCTAACGGGAAACCTCTACGACTTAAATTTGAGGAAACTGCATTTGGCCAATGATAAATTCTGTATTTAATGTATGGGTGAACTGTGCATTGGATTAGAAATAGAAGAGGATTAGCTTAGAATCAAAGGGTAAATCAGATTCCAGGTCTAATTTTTAGACTATAAATCAGAGATCTAGATTCTAACACTAACCAATTTTTCTTAGAGAATTTTTAAAAACAAGACAATCTGGAGAAACAGCAGTGACGCTATATGCAAATTCATTCATTAGCTCTGCTTTGCAACTTGTGCTTTGGGTTGTTTCATTCATTTGCTTAATTGACTGTAAGGAAACCAAAACCGGCCAAATGAGTCATGAATGAGTCACAGCTCACCTCCTGGAGCAGCCACAAGCCTGACTACAGCTCACTGCACCAAGCCTGAATTTCAAGTTGAAGAAGGATGTTGGGGAGGGGGCTGAAGGGAGCCATGGCTGTGGAGGATGTCAAAGAAATTGTTGGGGGAACAAGGACATTTTCAGAGCAGGCTTCCCTGCACATCCTTTCCAGGTTGGAATTTATGGGCTTACATCTCATCCCTAATCACAGATGAAATATACCTGCATCCAACCTGCTCGTTTTCCAGCTGATACTGTGACACACGGTCATTTGTTAAAAGGAAGGGACAACTCAAAGTGCATCTCTGATGCTGCCTTCAGACTTTCAAACACTGTGTGAAATGGGAAGACCAGAGTGACTAGCCAGATTGCCACGCCTTACAAACGGATAGGGAGAAGATACGCCGCAAGGGCGACAGAGTCCATACATCCTCTCTCCCGCCCTGAAAAAAAGCTCCATCATTCATACTATAATCCTGTTTTAGTAAATAACATACAAGTGACCCACAAAATCACAGTATCTGGATATTTGAAAAACAGATATCACAAAATATATATAACGATTTTTTTCCTTTTAAATGGAAAAAAAAAAAAAAAAAACACCAACGAGGTGTTGCTTCCTAGAGGCAGGGATGAAATCAGTGCGTGACCCACTGTTTCCTGCCACACTGACTCAGGAATGCTCCTGACTTTGCTAGTGAGCAGATGTAAACCTCAGCACAGAAGCTGTTCTTCACACTTCCATCTCTGCTTGCCAAATACTAACGTCATTTCCTTCCTGCTGGACTCGACATTTTCTTCTTGAGGAAAAGGACCATGTAAGTCTTAACACTGCTGGTATCCTCCACCATTTGAGTTAAGCAAAATGCATCCAAGAGATGTATGTCAAATGAGAAATGAGTAGGAAAGACCTACAACTATTTCCCGGCTGTTTACACCTCCCGATCACCACACTAATAATGCTGCTGCTGCTGCTGTTCACTCACTCAGTTGTGTCCAACTCTTTGCGACCCCATGGACTGCAGCATGCCACACTTCCCTGTCTTTCACCATCTCCTGGAGCTTGCTCAAACTCACATCCATTGAATGGGTCATGCCATCCAAACACTTCATTCTCTGTCGCCCCTTTCTCCTCCTGCCTTCTATCTTTCCCAGCATCAGGGTCTTTTCCAATGAGCCGGCTCTTCACATCAGGTGGCCAAGGTATTGAAGCTTCAGCATGAGTCCTTCCAATGAATCCTCAGGGTTGAATTCCTTTAGGATTGACTGGTTTGATCTCTTTGCAGACCAAGGGACACTAAGGAGTCTTCATCAACACCACAGTTCAAAAGTATCAACTCTTTGGCACTCAGCTTTCTTTATGGTCCAGCTCTCACATCCATATATGACTATTGGAAAAACCATAGCTTCACTAGATGGACCTTTGTCAGCAAAATAAAGTCTATGCTTTGTAATACATTGTCTAGGTTTGTCATAGCTTTTCTTCCAAGGAGCAAGCATCTTTTAATTTCATGGCTGCAGTCATCATCCACATATATATCATTATTCTACTTTCAAGCATTATAGCCAAAATGCTCTTTAATTTCACCATAAGGTTTTCAAGGGCCAATACAACAATTTCACAAAATGTAAAGAGATTCATGCTTTTAAAATACCTATATTTTACTAACACCATATAGGTAAGCCTCAATTTACTAAAAACTTTTAAATATACTCCATTAAAGTTTCTAGTTTTAGAATTTAGGATACATTTTCCCAATAATGCTAAGTTGGTAATGCTCTTAGGCCAGCAGCCAGGAGCTCTCACTTCAAAATAAACAAACTGAAAGTAAAATCATTTTGGCATTACTTCCTTGCTTTCAACATGACAGAATGCACTTATCACATCAGATCACGGCTGCCATCTTCTTGACATTTCTGGTATGGAGCTAAGCCCTAACCCTCATGGGAAGCCAAGGGCTACAACTGTTTCAGACCCCTCAAATATGAAGGGGCCAGGAAACAGAAAGAGAAGAATGGAAACAGGGAAATAACAATACTAAAGAACAGGGAGAGGGGCTTCCCCAGCAGTCCAGTGGTTAAGTATCCGCCTGCTAATGCAAGGGACTCGGGTTCAATCCCTGATCTGGGAGAATTCCACACGCCTCAGAGCAACTAAGACTGTGCATCACAACTACTACAGAAGCCCAAGCACCTAGACAGAGCTTGTGCTCTGCAACAAGAGAAGCCCCTGCAACAAGCAGCCAGTGTACCGCAATGAAGAGTTAGCTCCTGCTCGCCACAACTAGAGAAAGTCCACTTGCAGCAATGAAGACCCAGTGCAACCAAAAGTTTAAAACGTATAAGCTAATTATTTTTTAAAAAGAAGGAGAGATCCCTGAGCCAGAAGAACAGCCAATCAACTTAAAGCAACACCTCTCCACTCTATCCTTCAGACCCAGGGCCAAGGGAACCCCTGCCAAGGGAGGCTGAGGAGGGAAAGAGCTGCCATAAAGTACCACAAAGGCCAGAGGCCCTCTGGAATCTACTAAGGGAGCATACTAAAACATCAGGGATAGTTGGGGAGACAGAGGGTCAATTCCCAAAAGACTGAAGTATCTGTTCCCTGCACAACGAGGGGTATAGATAGAAAAGGGAAGGAACAGGAGAAAGGGAAGAAGGGCCATGGCCTTCTTCTAAATGGCCACTGCCATCTAGAAATGTGCAATGGTGGCAGCCCCAGGCCCCTCAGGTCCTAATTGTGGAGCCTTTCTTTCCCAACCTGCATAGGCAAAGCCTCTTAACTGCAGTGGCTCTTTGAGTCCCACATTTCTGGCACTCACTCACTCACATACAGAATGAATGTGGGCTCTGCCTAGTACAGTCAGCCATCCCCACAGTCTTTCATAAGCAGGAATGTTTTGTCTTGGGCCCTAGTATCTGTTGCAACTGCCTCTTCGGTGTCATTGCTTCGGGCTGTGAGAAGCGCTTTCTAAGGAAAACCATGTTGGTCCCCACATTTCTTCCAGCTCAACTTCAGCAGATTCCAACGCTGTTTCCACTGTTTCTGAAGCCACATCCCTGGAGTTCTGAGGACTGGCATCTAGAGGCACTAGAGAGGTCCCTACCCATTTTAATGACCAGGTCCTCAGTATCTCTCTCTTTCTTTCTTTCCCTTTTTTTTTTTTGCCACAAGTCAGGCATCATCAATGCAATGAACATGGACTTGGGCAAACTCCAGGAGATGGCGAGGGACAGGGAGGCCTGGCGTGCTGCAGTCCATGGGGTCGCAAAGAGTCAGACATGACTGGGCAACTGAACAACAAACAACAACAGGCCTCATACTCAATTTTTCTCTGCTGATTCCATTTTCTTTTGAGAAAGATTCAGAGGCCCCTGCCTTTCTTTCTCTTCTACTTTAGAACTATCACTGTTGGGCAGAAATGAACGGTTTACTTCCCAAGTCAGATACTCCTATCGGTCACCTCTAGCCAGGTCTGGGCTGGCTCCTAAAACATACCTCATCTCCCCTGTGCCTTCCCTTAGAGTCCTAACTCCATAAAGAACCCGAGCAGGAGCCTTCAGGGTGTAAGTGATCCTTGCAGGCTCAATTAAACTTGGCTCCTTTACCTTGAGACTCACTCACTTAACTCTTCAGTACTTAGTACCTCTCTCTCAAAGGCAAACTTGCTGTAACCACTTGGTGTTACTATTCCAGAGCCATCTCAAGCCAAAGGGCAGAGGAATGCTTTACATGCCTCAGAAGGTGCCCCTTCTTGGGCACAAGTAAAGCCTGGCTTGGATCCACCAGGAAAACAAAGTCAGTTGCATTTCAACCTCTGCTAGCAAAAATCTTTATGCAGTACACAAAACCACACCCAGCTCTGAGCTATGAAAATCTACTTTCCAACTGCTCCTGTTTCAGACTCTAGCTGAATCCTTAAAAGGGCACTTTGCGTTATTTTCTGAATCTTTGTGAAAACCTTTCAGAAATTGTTCCAGTCTTTTTCTTTTATTTTTCTCTTTTTAAACTGTATTTCTACAGGCCCACTACCCTTTCTAATTTGTGCTATTAGGAGGAATCTCCTTTCCTTTTTGTATCTGTCTATCCTGAGGTAAGACCTCCATTTCCCCTTCATATCTCTCACAAGATGTGAACCTTTCGCCTAGCTTACTTAGTCCTTTGAGTCTACCACTGTTCCTTTTCTGATGACTGAAGTTACAGTCAGCTCAGATCTGTCCAACTCTTTGTGACCCCATGGACTGTAATCTGCCAGGCTCCTCTGTCCATAGAATTCTTCAGGCAAGAACACTGAAGTGGGTTGCCAGATGATACTAAAGCATATTTTTTCAAACCACTCTAGTTCCTCCTTGATTCTCTAAGAAAACCTAATCTCTTGAATCTGAGTGTCACAGGCACAGGCCTTTGTAATCATCATCTTAACGTCTGGGTTTGCAATAATTTCACTGACTCACTGGTCTATCTAAACCCAAGAATGCAGAACATATTTCCTAAGTAAGGATATTCCGCTTCCTTTGTGTTCGCTTCTTAAGAAATTCTTTAACTCTTCTATAGGTGAAACCATAGTTCTATGAGCCAATGGTAGGAACTTAAGTAACAAACCGAAGTCGTATTTGACAGAGCAGAGGAACTTGTTAAAGTGTCAGAACACTGCTTCTGTCCCACTGAGCACCATGCGCCTCAGCTCCCTCTGGGGCTGTCTCTGCAGCCTGCAGCCTGCCCCGCTGCAGAGATGGTGCTTTCCTGGTCTGCTTGAGGTGTGTGTGTGTGGGGGGGGGGGGTGGTGAGAGGGGGTTGAGGTTGGTCATATGATGGTGTTGGTGGTGGTTTAATTGCTAAATCATGTCTGACTCTTTGCGACCCCATGGACTGTAGCCCCACCAGGCTTCTCTGTCTATGGGAATTCTCCAAGCAAGAATTCTGGAGTGGGTTGCCATTTCCTTCTCCAGGGGATCTTCTAGATCCAGGGTCAAACCCAGGTCTCCTGACTGCAGGTGGTCTCCTGCATTGCAGGCAGATTCTTCACCAACCGAGCTGCCAGAGAAGCCCATGGTCATATGATGATAGGCGGTCTATTAAGATCTGGGATAAACTGCAAAATTACCTTAGTTTCTCCAGAGCCCTCCTCTGTTTGTCCTGGAATGAAATTAACTAAATGTGTTGAGGCCACTTTATCACTTCCTACCTTGGCCTCATTCTCACAGTTTAAAGGAGGAAGCTCACACAATAGCCCTCGTGAAACTTCATCACTACTGCAGTCTGAAGTACTGGCCTGCAGCTTTGACTGAAACACAGCAAAAGCAGCAAATGCTATTCCGCCCCAAATAACTAAAAAGATCCAACCCCTCCCCCAGCCTCACCTGCAACTAAAGTCCAAGCTGAACCCACAAAACCCAAGTGCTACATACAAGTGCCTCAGCTCACCCACAGAGCCCAGTGAGGACCATGCAACTTGCACTTGGTGAGGCCTAAGCCCCATCACCAATAGCTGAGTCTGGTGAAGTCACTGGTCTATGGGCTGAGCCATCACAAGCGTCAGAGTCCCCCAAGGGCAAAGCAAGAAATGTTCCCCTTTCTACTGAGAGAGAAACTTAACGAGCAGTAGATACCACAGAAACAGAAATAAGATGCAAATGGGAACTATTCATTGATAAAAGCTAATATACACGGGAAAGTGTGGCTGAAGCATGCAAGTTCTCCTGTTCCCCTCCGCCTCCAAAAAATACTGTAAGCCTCCCCACCTTGAGGCCAGCACCTGCTCTGTTCAGTCTCCCCAATATATGAAAGGACAACAGAAAACCACCACCCTCTCTGCAAGTTAGCAGGTCTCAAAGAGAAGACCCAGAAGACGCTGAGTCACACAGACCCAGGTGTTCCTCTAACACGTTAACAGAAGTTCTTCCCCAGGGAAACAAAGTATAGGAAGGGAGACGATCTTGCGAAACAGATCCCTCCTATAACTCAAGCTGTTTTTTAAATCTTCCACGCCTAATCAGAGTTTGAATATCGCATGAGTTCAATCAACTGACAGAATGAACTCTGCTTCTGAATGAACAAAATATGTCTTTACACTTGCAGAAGTTAACAGCATCATATTAAATAGCTTGCACTCCTAAGAGATACAAGCCAAAACGGTCGGAGGTCTCAATTGCAAGGAAACAGACCGAGTATAATCCAATCTCTTAGGAATGTTCATCTTCGGCATCAAGTCCTTCTGCTGCTTGGCTTGGGATGGTTCTGTGCCGAGCCTCCCAGGCGGCTCAGGTAATGCCATTACAGGTCTTGGGTGAAGATGTTGGCAAAGATGAAAGACTGCCGGATGCTAAACTAAATTTGACACAAGAATGTGCCCTCTTCTCTTCGGACTTGCCCTCACTGACATGAAAGATTATATAAGAAAAAAAGCAAAAAAGACCTTAATTACAAGACACATGCGAGTTTTTAAAGGCCCTTGGAAAACCCTAGACATTTAATTTCACAGAGCAATTTGAAATCACAAACGCTTTTAACAAATTAAGACCTAAGATTCTTCTCTGTTGTGATTATTGCTAATAATAAGTTACTATTATACATTCCTAAAGATTTACTGAGTGCTCCATGCTGGGCTCTGTGCTGGTCCCCAGGAATTTGGCAGTGAATAAAATCTCACTGGGCCCTGCCATCACAAGGCTTAGGTCTACTGGGGAAAAAAAATCAGTCTTTAAGCAAAGATGATGAACTTGCCACAAGGAAAACCTAAAAACCAAGAAACAAGACAAATGGCAAGTTTCAAATCTAAAAGAAAAAGAAGCGGTGACAAATTCTGGTAGTGGAAAAATATTTACCAACGTGGCTGTAGCAAAATGAGCAAGAAAGAGGGAAACTGAGGTTAGAGAGGATGGAGGGGAAGATCACAGGGGGCCCTATTCAGGGTTCTGGACTTCACCCTCAGAGCATGGGAAGCTTTCTAAGAGTGATGAAAGGGTTCATGTGATCAGATTTAAGTATCCTTTTTTCAAGGCTGAAGACAGTAGGAGAATGCATTGGCATGGGGAGACCATCAGAGTGTACGCCAGCTTGGAGGAGGCACAGGGCCAAGTGAGAGCTGATGGGAGTTGGGGAGGAGCACAAACAAACTCAGGACAGACGTGAAGGGTGAGCCCTCAACACCTTCCACAGGCAAAGTGCTGACAGTTACCGTGAGGTAGCTACTTATCGGGGCTTCCCAGGTGGCGCTAGCAATGAAGAACCCACCTGCCAATGCAGGAGACACGAGACATGGGTTTGATCCCGAGGTCGGGAAGATCCCCTGGAGGGCAGCATGGCAAGCCACTCCAGTATTCTCGTCTGGAGAATCTCATGGACAGAGGAGCCTGGCAGACTACAGTCCGTGGGATCGCAAAGAGCTGGACATGATGACTTAGCGCTCATCACCCATTTTACAGGTGAAAAAACAGATTTAGTAAGTCATTTGCTCATTTAGCAATAAGCAGCTGATGTATGAATCAACTCTAAATGACACCAAAGTCCTTGTTTTCAACCAAGACTTTGAAGTCTTGCCCTTTTTTTGTCCATTAGAAATATTTCTCTACAAACCATCTGACAGTATGTTAACAAGAACTGCAAGTATGTTTATATCCTTTGACCTGAAAACTTCATTTTGGAAAATAAAGCTGAAGGAAATAATCCAAGCGTGGAAGGAGGAATAATCTGTACAAGGGCATTTATAATCATACCATTTATAAAAGAAAAGAACTGGAATTATAGCCAAGCTCCCGGGATAAACGGTAATGGAAAAGAATATTTAAAAAAGAATGCTTATGTGTAAAACTAAGTCACTTTGTTATATAGCATATTAGCACAACACTGGCAAATCAACTGTACTTCAAGAAAAAATAAATTTAAAAACAAAGATGAAACTAAGAGAGAGAGAGAGCTGTAAGTAACCCAAGTGACAATTATGTAAACAGGGGAGGACCAATCATCATGTTCAGAGCTACGTAATACTCCATTATTACTTTCTATGTGATCCTGAAAAATGATTGTCTTTGCTAAAGTTCTTCTTTATGATTAAAGAATGTAATGATTTCTTAATGATTAAGTTCTCTTAATGAATTTCTCAAGCATCTAGGGAAACTGGCATTAATAATACCAACCATAAATGCATTTAGTGGAAGAACTGTTATTACCGCTCTCTAATGTGCAAAGCTCTGAGGAAGGAACCTGTCATATATCATCTCCTAACAAATACTCTAACAACATACAGAGAAGACGGTGCTCTTCTCTACAGGCAGCTGAGAGAAGAGAGAGGCCAAAGAGCTGCCCTAGACCGTACAGCTAATCAGTACCACATCCAAACTCAGGACTCTAAAACCCACGTTCTCTTCACTGTAAATGCCACTCCCCAATTATCAGAGAAAATGGAGGCTCAGAGAAATTGAGCAATCTGAGACTCAGAGATCACAAAGCTGGTTAGTGACAGCATGAGAATTCAATGAAGGTCTCCCAGTGTCACTATAGGCCTCTTCTTATATCACAGTTGTCATATAAGAAATCACCAATAGATAGATAAACCTATACACATTAAATCACGTTTAAGCCACAATATTCTAAAGCTTGGATTCAACTGATCTCAAGAAAACATCTGCAGAAAGACAGAGTACAACAGAAAAGAAAAATTTGCCAAAGGCCAACAAAAAGTTATCCATCCAATAAACTGTAGGAAAAGCCCTGTATCATGAAAAGATTAGATGGGGTGGGAGACAGAGGACCTCCCATCATTACTAAGTGCCTACTATGTCCTAGTACTGTGCTGGCTATTTTGCCCAACAGAATTTACTTGCTCTTTGCACCACTCTGCAGGAAGAATCCTATTTCACAAGCAAGACAACTAAGATGGTGAGAGATTAAGGGATTTGCCCATAGTCACAGCCCATGTGGTATGATGTGAACCCAAGCCAGTCTGACACTAAAGTTCATATTTTTTTCAATAAACCACACTGCCTCCCACTGCAACAAAACTGGTAGAATTATATTTTTTTGCATTCTGTGATTAAAATGAAGGACAGAATAATATCTGGCATTCTTGTCCAAGCAATATTAAGGCTAATGTTACTAAAGTCATGCCACAGCCATTCATAGAAGCACTCACTCTGTGCCATGTATGACTTGGAAACATAAAGTTGAACAAATGGTCCCCAATCCCATGGAACTCAAGAGTCTGGGAGAAACAATGCTTTTGTGTCACCATTAATGAATATCCATATTCTTGGCAATGGGGGACACATCTGTGATATCTCTTTTGAAATGGCAAAAGCTCAGCTCTCTTAGGAGCTGAGTAATTCTGGATGGCTAAATTTCTGGATAGCTGAGAATTTTCTCTTTGAAGCATGAGATCTTGGACTTCACAACTTTTCCTATTTAATCATTTCTCAATGCTTTTGTCAATTCTCTCAGGACATTCTGAGTTCCAAAGCCTGAGATCTTGTGTTCCCCATTCTCACTGATTCCCCTTTACTATTCTGTCCAATGAGTGGATTGATAGATGGACGGGAGTGAATAAGATCTTCATAATAAGTACCTCACGTAAGAAATTCTGAACTCAATCACTTTCCAATCTTAGAGAGTTTTTCTGGTTTGTTTTTAAGAAATAATATGATTTAAACTTCTCTTGAAGTTCTGGGTCATTATTAGCATTGTGATTTGAGAAAAAAAATAATGTGCTATGATTCAGGAAACCAAGTAAACTTGGGAAAATTGATGCATATATTAGGGGTCTTAGACTGATCATTTTTAAAAATGAAGGAGCTGAACTACAATTATCTCTGAGGCGTCTTCCAGCTCCACAACTGTATAACTCTTTGAAAAATAAAATCAGTTCCTATAATGGTCGATTCAAACAGAACCATCCCTCCCCAGAGCCTTATGCAGTATGTGAATTAGTTTGGCTGCATTCTCCATAGTTTAAGATGAACATGGTTTTTGAGCTCCTGAGTCCATGATTTATAGTTTTGACTACTGGCAACCTAACTTTCAGTCCTCCCTCTTTTCTCATTTTAACTTGCAACCTGTAATTTCCTTGAAGTTGGAGGGGAAAGAAAAAAAAAGGCTTAATGAAAGGAATGGAATCTACATTTATTGAGTATCTTCCAAGTGCCAAATAAAATATGCATGACTTTAATTAATTTAATCCTTACAACACTGCAAATAGGTATTATCTCTATTTAATAAATGTGGAAACCCAAGATCAGAGTTATTAAGTTGCCCAAGGTTGTAAGTGGCATAGCTAGGGTTCAAAGCCAGGCTGATGTCTCCAAGGCCCACGTGCTTTCTACTACACAATGCCATGTATTAGAATAGGGAGTAAATTAAACATCCTCAGCCTTGAAGGCAGAATCTAGGAACTCTCCCTAATGATTACCTAAATTACATTTAGCTTATTGCAAGTACATGGAGTTTAAGAAATTCATTTTCTCTCATCTTCTGTAGAGAAGTAAGGGCTTTATTAGTATTCTTTATTATTTTTTTTAAGTGCACTTTTTTCACTTAGCTTATTTTATATAAAACCCAGGAGGGCTTTAGGTAGTTATCAAATGAGCAAGGGTACCAAAAAGCTTAGTGCTAGCTAGGTGAGAATTTATATGTATCATTAAAACTGGTGAATCATTTACTAAACACTGAAGAGAAAAATTAAATCCTTTACCAAATTTTACTATTTTTCTCTTAACTAAGGTCATTAAGTATAACTATATATTTGAAAAGATTAAAAACTCAACAAGCTTTACTATCAGGACTGCTGCATAAATATGCTCAAGAATCCAGCTTCTCATTCTAGAATTTATCAGGATGAAGCTGATAAACAATAATTATATCACATCCTTTCCTTAAACACTATCTCTGGAGGCACCCAAATCTTTCAGGGAGGTGCTCATCCTGAGCTCCAGAAATCTCAGTTCCTGCTTCCTCTTCACTGTAGATGAATGCCTTATATTCTACGGAATCTCCAAGTATAGTTTATGAGCAAATGCAAGATTCTATTTCCAAGTACTCTGTCATTATTAAAAAGTTGAAGTCCCCAGAGGAATCGGGTGGAGAGGGAGGTGGGAGAGGGGATCGGGATGGGGAATACGTGTAACTCTATGGCTGATTCATATCAATGTATGACAAAACCCACTGAAATGCTGTGAAGTAATTAGCCTCCAACTAATAAAAAAAAAAAAAAAAAAAAGTTGAAGTCAAGCATTTCTTGTGTGACTGACTATGAACTAAGCTAACAAACTTTAACTAGCCAACAAGCACTTTTTCACATTTGCAAGTCAAATGCCAGGGAATTTAATAATCATCTGCTAAATCTGCACTCTGGAGTATCAGTAAGTGATCAATAATTCTACATCTACTTTCCTTTGTTAGGCACCACATATGTGATTAAGTGAAAGTTGCACTAATTCAAAGATAACATTACCATAAAAAAAAAAAGGCTTACTAAAATAAGCAGACACTGTGAACCGTTTGCAAGGGGGGACATGCAGCCTCAGTCCTGCTGGGAAATGACAAAAATGACTTGGGAGCTTCTGGTTTGTCGGTCGATGTTCACTCAAACACACCACTGGGTTCTGCAGACCACAAACCAAAAGAAGTACTTATGCAAAATGTTGAACTTCTCAGTTTTCATAACACCTGGTTCCCTCTGGGATTTTCATTGATTAAATATTCCCTTCGAGACCCCAACTCCTCTCTTGGGAGTCAGAAGGCCAAAAACTGTACACATGTACTTGGAGAGTTCGTGACAATCACTCCCTCTCGTAACAGTAATAATGGTCACCATCACAGGGAGTGGATGAGGTGGACGGGGCCAAGGACAAGTTCAGGAGGGCTGGGTGGTCACGGTGAGGGCCAGGTGAACTTGCAGGGGCTGGGGGAGAGGCGGGGGCTCAGGGAGTCTGTCTTTAGCAGATTGGAGTCTGAAGCGGGAATGAGAGGAAGCCAGAACCTGAGGTATTCCAAAGCGGTGAGAAAAGCAGCGTGAGGCCGCAGTGAAGCTGGACAGTGAACGCAGCCGGCAGTGCTGGCTTCAGCGGCTCTCTTCAGCTCACAGGCAAGAACAGGAAAGCCTGCGGAGCAGGGGGGCTCCAGGAAGGCCCCTCTGAGGTCACAGAAGGCGAAGGGAGTGTAGGTGAAAGTGGCTGGCTGCAGATCCAGACCGGACTGAGGAGTACACAGCCAGGGGCAATAGACCTGGGAAGGAGGAGTGGTCAATCACCTAAAGAGCACAGGCAGGATGAGGAAGGGTTCAGACAGGTGTGAGGGAGGGAGAGGTGGCCAGCCAGGAGGTTAGCGGGAGAGCTTGCAGGCCTCCACATCCTCTCTCTCACACATGCACCCCACCCAGCTTTCTTTCACAAACCTTCTTCCTCTCTAGTAACCACTCACGTCTGTCCTCTTCCTGGTCTCGTCTCTCTCATCCAGTCTCTCTCATCCAGTTGCGTGCACTTTTGCACTGACCTTGTGGCCTTCAGGGACTTAACCTTCTTTGTGCATTTTTGCAAAGGCCTCCTTCCAAGGTCAAATCTGCTTTCTCCCAGCCCCTCAAAAGCAGAAACTCCCTATGATTTACCTTTATGCCTTCAGTGCCCTGCACACAGAGGGAGGCACTAGACAAATGTCTATGGAAAGAAATACCAGGAGCCAGGCACACACGCAATCCACTTTGTGCCATTAATGCCATGCCCTGCACATCAGCAAATTAACAGTGCATCCAAAAGAGCATCACTTACCTACCAAATATTTGCCATGTTCATCATTCTAACTCAAGTCTCCCTTCCCATCCCCCTGTCTTATAAGGGCACGTCTGAGGTAAAATCCATGCTCTAGACTGAAAGCAACACAGGGTCAGGGACTGAGTTTTATTCACCTTTGAATCCTAAGCATCTACTACAAAGCCCAATATTTAGCAGACAAATGGATAATTTGATTCATCAGTCAGTCATATGTACAAATTCCCATGAAAACAGAACCAAACAGAAAGCAGAAGAGCTCTAAAATTACCAAAAAGCAAATAATCCACAAACTAGATAATCAGACTCTAAATGACTGAAAACTGCTTTCATTATTTTAAAAGCTTCTATTTTAAAGACAGAAAACTTCAGTACCAACATAGTAATGTCACTTTACGTTTTCAGAGTAGGCCTTGCTTTCTCCAAGCTCCTGCAGTTCACCATCCATCAGCTAAGCTAGGTACCAGGAATGGGAAACTTCACTGAATTTGGAATTAGGACAGCTGGACTCAAGTCCTGACTTTACCACTTCCTGTCTGTGACCTTGAGAAAGGTCCTTTAGCCACTGCACATCTCAATTTCCTTCTCTGCAGAGCAGAGATAAGATCGTGTTCTTCCTGCCTCTTAGACCTAAGAGGATCAAGGAGGTACGGGGAGGAGGGAGGAAATAAAATCTTGCTGAATACCTACTATACCCAGACATTTTACATATATTACTGAATTCTCACCACAATCCTGCAAAGTAGATTTTTACTATGTCTAGCCTCTTATAGGAGGAAATTGAGACTCAGCAAGGAAACTAACAATTTTATGAACTTGGGAAAAGTTAAGTGCCAGAGCTGGGATACAAATATTTCTGGCTGGTCCCAAAGCTCTCCTCATGAAAGACAAAATGAAATCTAAATATGTGTAAAAAACATTTAGCTGCTTTTTAGCAAATTATCGTATCTGTAAGTATTTTCTATCATTGATTTAAGTATGGAAGGTGGAGACAAAGAGAAGCAGCTATTTGCTAAGGCCACATGTCAGAGACAGAGATGGGGCCAGAACCTGGGTCTCCTGACTTCTGGCCTGAAGTCTTTTCATTAAACCACACCACCCCACACCCCCAGGAAAAGGCTCCTGACATTACTGGACACAGAGGCATGATGCTTGTTTTTTCAGACCAGCTGTTACAGATCTATTTTAGGACAAGCACTTTGAAAATCATGGAAGGTGAGTATCAAGTGTTTCATTAAATATTCCATATTAATTGACCCTTTAGAGAACTCCCACGTGAGCAGCATATGCTGCCGGCTTCCTGTTAAGCAAGCCACTGAGAAGCTGACTACACTTCTTGCAACACACATTTTGAAAGCACATTCAGACAGCAGCACAAAGTACAATTCAAAAATAGTTTTCCATGAAAATCAGAAGTAGCTACTACTTCTCTGGCTGTGCTTCTGTCCATTAAATGCTCATGACTGGGGAAAGGCAGAATGTAAATTTGTGACTGTCCTTAATTCCAAGCAGGGTCTGTGTTAATAGTGGGAAAAGAAAAACGAGTGGGATATAATATTCCAAATAACAGCTAACAATAGATGTCTTTGAATTTATAAGAAGAATGGTTATAATATGGGGGGCTGGGGGGAGGAATAATCATGTGGAAACATGCCATGTAAACAATGGTATTCTGCCCAGGGAAATGTGAGCAGTCCTGACCCCACTCAAGAGCAGGGCATTAAACTACGTCCTGGAGACCAGCTGTCAAAGGCACGGTGTTAAAAGGCCAAAAAGGACCTGCTATACACTCATTGTCTCCTTTCCCCTTGCTACCTTTCCTCAGTTTTTCTGCCTTTATTTCCTTTCCCCATCACATACCTGTCAAAAGCCTCTCTCCCATTTTACACTGATACATGTGATAAATATGGATAAAACCATCCAGCTAATACATTCAATTGTTGTTTAGTCACTAAGTCCTGTCTGACTCTCTTGCAACTCCATGGACTATAGACTGCCAGGCTCCTCTGTCCATGGGATTTCCCAAGTAAGAATACTAAAGCGGGTTACCATTTCCTTCACCAGGAGACCTTCCAGACCCAGGGATCAAGCTTGCATCTCCCACATTGGTAGCCGGATTCTTTACCTTTGACCCACCAGGGAACCCCAATTCAATACCCTAATCCAAAGTTGCTACTCAACATGCAACTTCATATGGAGGTGCTATGTTCAAGAGCCACAAAACCAATCAGTACATTCTTCTGCAGGAATGCCACAAGAGCAAAAGACAGAGGAACAAAGAAAAATTCCTCATAGCTCACTTTCAGATTTGCCAAAAGCCTTGCAATTGGGATCTCAGTTCACTCTAAATGTTTTCATTCTAATCTTGACTCCATCATGAACTACTTGTTAGGACAAGTTACTAACTCTTAACCTTGAAGAGTATCACAAGGATGAACAGCAGTGTCCCCCTCCTGGTGCTGTGATGACTGGCTGAGATAATGTGAGCAGTGTTGCCACATTGCCTGGCATGTTTCTGCAAAAGCAGTAGTAATAATCATCGTAAAAGTAGTTAACATTTATTGAGCATTTGTTATGTGCCAAACACAGGGATAATTAGTTCATTTGGTCCTTTCAACCACTCTAGAAGGTAGGTTCTTTTGTTAAGTCTGTTTTGAGATGAAGAAGTTGAAAGACAGACAAGTTCAGGCACTTTCTGGTAGTCACTCGGGGGAAAGCAGCAGTATGTAGCAGAGTAATGTTATCTGCTATTGTTAGTAATGCTGCTTAAGGAACAGATGTTTCTGGTTTTTAATGACATAGTGCTCAGCAAATATTATTAAATTTTATATAGGTGTGTTTGACAAGGTAGTAAAGAGTTATTTTCATAAATACATCAGTAAGTTTCACTAATGCCTACTTATGTATGCAAGAAACGTATGAGTCCCCGGGTCAAATTCTAGAGATGTATATACATGAAAAAGCCTGTGATAGCCTCAAGCAGGCTCACAGCATGGAAGGGATAAAGATAAGAAAAAGATTGCAAAACAGTGCAAGGAATGCTGCCCTGCACCCTTGTACACTGTACAGTGAGGCACGACGCAGTAAGGGATCAGCCACACACAGGGAGGGGTAGGGTGACCCTCACTGCAAAGGGCCCTTGAACCAAATCTTCACTCAGACTAATGAGAAAGGGCATTTCACGTGGAGAAATGGGCAAACACAATAGCAGAGAGACATTTAACAGCACAGTTCATTTGAGAAGCCACAGAAAGGTCAGGAGCAGAGTTGAGAAAGCTTTCAGACATGAAGCAGTACCAGCCCACGGGCCCCTGAGTGCTTACTATGGAGCTTGGATTTTATCCCATGGTCCATAGGAAACCACTAAACAGTTATAAGGGGGTAGACGGCAGACCTGCCCTAGTAGTTCAGGTTAAGCTTTAGGAGACCTTACTCATTCTCCATCACTCCTGATGGTCATCAGCAAGTCTGTGTGTCTCTATCTTGAAAACATATCCTGTGCGTGCTAACAGAAAGAGCCAGGAGACAATAAAAGACATAGGAAAGCACAGAGATAGAGGGAAGGAGGGCTGGCCTTTGCTAGGAGCACTGATAATTCACCCACAGAACACGAGAGAAAGCATCGTCTATGGGTTAGATGCAGGAAGGTGGGAGCCTGAAGAAACTCTCCTCTGACTGTGTCTGTTTTCTCAGAGGAATAGGAAGCAAGATCACCAAGTTGAGAGGAAGAATGGAAATGGAAGTTCAAGAATAAAAAGTACCAAATAGGCATCTGGGAGAGTCACAGACTGAAGTTTTCCAATTGGTCTCAGTGCCCCTTTACACTCCTAAAAAAATAATTATGGAGAATCCTCAGCAGCTTTTGTGTTTGGGAGTCTATCTATCAACACTGAACATATTGGAACTTTAAAACTGGGAAATCTTTAACATATACACAAACATACAACCACAGCAATGACATCAGCAGCGTGTAGCTTGGGGAAAACTCCACTATACATCTGTGAGAAAATGAGAGTAAGAAAAGGCAAATAATATCTTAATATTATTTTTAAAAGTTTGACCTTATGGAACAACTAGAAGCATTTGAGGGGCTGTCAGAAGTCTCCCTCATAGCTCAGTTGGTAAAGAATCCACCTGCAATGCAGGAGACCCTGGTTCAATTCCTGGGTTGGGAAGATCCACTGGAGAAGGGATAGGCTACCCACTCCAGTATTCTTGGGCTTCCCTTGTGACTCAGCTGGTCAAGAATCCGCCTGCAATGCAGGAGACCTGGGTTTGATCCCTGGTTTGGGAAGATCCCCTGGAGAAGGGAAAGGCTACCCACTCCAGTATTCTGGCCTGGAGAATTCCATGGACTGTATAATCCATGGGGTCACAAAGAGTCGGACACAACTGAGTGACTTTAACTTTCAAAGTGACTTTAACTTTCACAGAAGTCTCCAGATCATACTTTAAGAATGTGTGGTCTAGAGAAATGTAATCAGATAGCTGAGTCACCTGAGGCACCTACCTGAGGACAGGGATGTTGAATTTAAAGTGAGTGCACGTAGGAGGCATAGGTGTTCCTCCACTGGGTTCAGCAGCTGAGCTGCCGGCAGAAAGTGAAGAGCTGGATTTAACCAGGGTTGTATTTTAAACAGATTGAATATCACTACCCAAGAGAAGCTAAGGAAGTAGCTACAATGGCCATGGTATTTAAGATGAGTAAGAAGGAAATGAAGACATGAAGGCAGTGAAGAGGTGGTGGGACCAAGAGTTCAAAAGATTGCTGAATTTTAGGTATTAGTAGAATAATCCAAAAAGGAAGGATTAGTAAGAGAGTAGGATGCTTGAAACAGAAAACGGAAGGTAGCTGGAAACAACTTCAAACTCAACATCCGAAACTGTCTATATGCCCTTCTCTCTGAAATCTGCACCTCCTCTCTATCCCCCTAGGCACCCAAGCCTGAAACCTGAGGCTCATCCTGGATACTTTCCACTCTCCCTGCATCTTAAGTGGTCCCAACTCTGATCCATTACAACTCTTCATCATCTCTCATCTCTCTTGCTCCTCCCTGCGCCTCCACTCCAGCCCCTTCTCTGGCCGCGCATCCACCGGCCTCATCTACGCTTGACTGAACTTCAGCAGGAGTCTTTCTCATACCCAGCTCCATCCTGCCCAATTCACCCTTCACTGTGCTGTGGAAGAACTTTCCATGGTGAACTCTGATCATGTGATCTTCATGCACGCATCCATTCATGAAGAAACTATAACCCCAGAGATGGGGACATAAAATAGGCAGATATAGGCTATCATCATGAACACCGGGTCCATCAGAGCATGAAAAGGAGGTAATGCCACAGTGTCATGAAATAATACAGGGCAGAGGACACACACAAAAAAGGCAGCAAGGTAGAAAACTCAAAAACTCTCAAGGTATTTACAGAGACGCCAGCGAAAAAAGTTAAGTAAGAACATAAAAAATACAAGAGAACCAGAACAGTGTAGCGTGGTGAGAATTAGAATTTCAGGACAGACGCACAGTCAATAATACAAACTGCCACTGCGGGTTTAAGGAAAAAAAGAGTATGTTGTATTTGAAACTTAGGATCCTATCAGCGGTGATCTACACTGGATCAACCCTATTTGCATTACAAATATGATATAATTTTCTCCATCTTAGGAAAAAAAAAAGGCACTGTCTCATTTTCATCACCCTGACAGACACAGGGTTGTACCTCACCAGTAAAGCTTTGGTACTCCAATCCTTTATCCTAGGCTCTGGTTCCTAGAGAGCCCAGGTTAAGCCATCAAGTATGCAGACAGACCAAGTGCTTAAGATGCCTGAGCTACTTCACATGAAAAGATATTGACTGGTGTCAAATATAAAATTATGCTGGCCAAGAGAATAAGCCAACAAATGGCAAAGAGGTTACTGACTCCTGAGAAGAAAGACTAAATAATGACATTATTCTGAACTGACTGGCTAAAAATGTAACTGCCACACCACTCTTTTTGGACAAGGATAGCCTTTTCTTCCCCCTCAACCATGTAACCCAGTAATCTTCACACAGCAGTACCTGGCGGTAGGGATGCAGATTTGCATTTGGAAAGCACATCTTAAAGTTAAAACTAATATAATTATGGTTTTCAAACAATGTAGTTATGTATAGCAGAAATAAACTTCTCTTTAAGCATTAACAGTGATAAAAACACAACTGTGTAGGTGAAAAAGACAATCATTGTAATATCAGTTGTAAATAAACAAAATACTAGTTGAAAAAAAAAAAACCCAATTGTGTGTTAGGAGCTTTGAAGGAAATCCTGGGGACAAAAGTAGTGAATTCTTTAAGCAATGCTGCATCACCAACGCTTAGTACTTGGTGAAAAATATTATGTTGGGGGAAAAAAACATGGACATCAATGACTGAATTGAAATGGTATTCAGCAGAGTAGCCATCAGAATGAAAAGTTTTAGGAACACATTAAATATATTTCATATATGTGTATGTGTTAGTCACTTAGTTGTGTCCGACTCTTTGTGATCCCAAGGACTGTAGCCTGCCAGGCTCCTCTGTTCATTTCTCCAGGCAAGAATACTGGAGTGGGCTGCCATCCCCTTCTCCAGGGAGATCTTCCTGACCCAGGGATCGAATCAGGTCTCCCACACAGTGGGCAGATTTATTACAATCTGAGCCACCGTGGTGTAATGGCAACCCACTCCAGTTTTCTTACCTGGAAAATTCCATGGACAGAGGAGCCTGGTAGGCCACAGTCCATGGGGTCACAAAGAGTCAGACATGACTGAGCGACTAACACTTTCTGGTTAAATATATTTCACTTATGTTTTTTTATATACATACATATCTTTTCCACACATACACATATATACAACTGTGCCATATGATAAAGTTTGTCTAAATCTAAAAGAGCTCTTGTAATTGGTATTACATAAAAATTCTATATGATAAGAAAATAACCCTTTTGATCTCTTTTCCCCTACTAGCCAGTATCCCATTTATCTGCTCTCTCTGCAGCAAAATTACCCCCAAACACATGACTATACTTGTGGTCTAGATCCCCTCCTATTTGCCCTTCTTCTCCAGTGGAGTGTTTGCCCATCACACCCCAAATCTGTTTCTACCAAGGTCACTCAAGAATTTCATATTGCTTAATACAATAGTCCATCTTCAACCCTGTTTTCACTTGAACAACATTTAACATGTCTAATCAATCCTCCTAGAAACACTTTATTCACCTGATTTGCTCAAACCACATTCTGCTAGCTTCCCCTCCTACCCCATGGCCATTTTCTCTCAACTCCAGTGCAGGGTCTCATCTCTCTACCCTTGACACATGGCAAGCCCCAGGGCTCACACCTCTGACCTTTTCTTTGGACACTACACCCTACGTGATACCATACACTGCCAGGATTTTAAATACCATCTATATCTGATGCCTCTGAACTTTATCTCTCCATCTCCAACTTCTACAGTTGCCTGCTCAGCATCTACAGGCCTGATGGGCATTTCAGACAGAACTAACTCCACATCATCCTCCCCCTCTCTCCACCTTCCATCTTCTCCACCTCAGACAATGAAGACTCCATCAGTTCAGTTCCTCAGGTCAGAAACCCTGGAGTCATTCTTGGCTCCTCTCACCCCTGTCATCTGATGCTGTCGATAAGTCTTTGCTGGCTCCACCTTCAAAATATACCTAAGGCGGGTTCTTTCCCATCACCTGCCCTGCAATCACCCTGGTCAGAGCCACCATCATCACTGCCGGAATGACTGCCTGAGCCTGACTCTTCCATCCTGGCTGCTCTGCTCAACACAGCAGCCAGAATGACCCTATCGAAATTAAGTCAGGCCACGTGATTCCTATTTTACTCAGGGTGGAAGTCTTAAGTCCTCCACAGTTCACAAGTGCTAAAAATCTAGTTCCCATCTTCTCTCTGATCTCATCCCTACCACTCCTTCCCATACTCACTCTCCTCTAGCCATTGACCTTCTGGTTGTTCCTCCAGTTTACCTGCCATTTAAATACCTCTCACGACCTTCGCACTTGGGTGTTCCTTCTGCCAGGAACTTGCTTCTTCCAAACATCCACATTCCTGCCTTCTTGCACTCTGTTCAGGTCCTGCTCAGTTGTCAAATCCTCGGAGGAAGCCTTTCTTGACTACCTTCCATAAAATCAAATCACATTTCCCTCTACACCCTTACCCAAGCTCACATCTCTTCAGAGCCCATCACATTATATAGCCGTTTATTTATTGTTCCTCACTAAAATATAAATCCTTTTAGGGCAGGGACTCTATTGAGTTTACTGCTCCAAGCCAGTACCTAAAACAGTGTCTGGCACATAGTAGGAACAAACTATTTGTTGAAGGAACCCTTGAAAACTGAATAGGTCATGTTAAGACAATTCAAAGTTTACCTATACTGTACACAGTGGTCAGTAAATTTATCAAATGTGTTATTACCATCCTAAGACAAAGCAAAAATTACAAAATAATAAGATTAGAGAAACTGTCTGCAATGCAGGAGAAGTGGGTTCAATTCCTGCGTTGGGAAGATCCCCTGGAGAAGGAAATGGCAACCCACTCGAGTATTCTGGCCTGGAGAATGCCATGGACAGAGGACCCTGATGAGCTACAGTCCATGCGGTCACAAAGAGTCAGATACAACTGAGTGACTAACACAAAGATTAAGATAATTTCATTGACAATACATCCGTGGTTGATTACAGGCATTTATGGAGACCGTCTTAACCACCAAAAGTGACATCAAGCCCAAAACCCAGTCTTCCACAAAGCACCTCCCCAGTACAAATAGCACAGAAAGGCTCTTCTCTTCCAGAATCATGTATATGCTTGGTATCCTATCTAGAACACTGTTTTGGATGAAAAGTAAATCTGTCTAGTATATACAGAGATCAGATTTCACAGATTGTGTGGATTTTCATGGATCATCTGGGTTTTATTTAACTTTTATTCTTTATAATAAAAGGAATATGTTTAATGTGTAACTAAATGGGATTAATATTTAGCACCTTAACTAATAAAATAAAATCTAAATCAGGGTTTTCAAAAAAAGAAAAGAACCTATATTGAACTGAAGAATATTCTCCTCTTTCAATATAAGACCTCCAAAAGGCCGATGTCCACAGCCAAAAACAACAATTACTAAGTAAGAGAATCTAGATCCCATTTATAATTTTATTTTGGAGGACAGCTGATTAAGACCCCAAGATTCAAACCTAAAATTGTCTAATTATTTGAGGGTTATCATTTTTTCACACAAATAAGGTAGAAGACTAAACAAGAAGAGTGGAAGAAATCCCACTCATTGGAGATAAACATTATTAAAAGAGGCTACTCATTTTAGCCTCTTTCTGAAAAATTAAAAACAAGCAATAAGCAAGATACTGATACACTAGAATTTCTGGTGTCACTATCTGTTCATAACAGTCTCAAATACCACAAAACTCTGAACTGAGAGTCTCCAGTTATTTCCTGGCCTAGAAGATCAGGTGTTATAAAGAGTCTATTTCAAATTAATATCTTCAATAAAACTTAAGCCAGGTGGACAGAATGAGTCTTAGACATAGCAAAAGCCACAAGAACTAGTAATAGCAACTCTAAATTCAGAAGAGTAAGGTCTGCTGGGACATATGTCAGAGTTTCACTGGGTTATTAGATTATTCACTATAGTGTATGAATTGAGCTGACAGATGAGGAACCTGATAACCAGAAGCAGACAGAACCTTCACCAAGAAAGACAGGAGTAGTTAGAGGCAGAGATGTCAGCCCAAAGGAACTTGTAGACTTTGCAATTGATGTTTAGAATTTTGATTGTAACCTTTTACTCTTAATGTGACAATAGCCAAAAAAAAAAAAAAGTTTTAAGTAATTTTGCTAAAAGTGAACACCTATTAAGTGCATAGTATCTGCCAGGCACAGAAGGTGTGTTAAATACGTCAATGAATTATTTAATGAAAACATTATGAAGTCTCATTTAAGAATTTAAGGACAACTTACACAATACAAGATCACCTGTGTAGAACTCAGTTTTTCAGCAACATTCTCTCTCTGCAATGTAGCCAAGAATCAGGAAGACAGCAAGAAGAGACATCACTGTATTCAGGTACTAGCCTTCCACAGTTCATTTTTGGAAGAAGTCCACACTCACAGAAAATTGTTGTTTAGTCGCTAAGTCATGTTCATAGAAAATTACTGCACAGAATTTGGAACCAGGAAGCTCAGGGTTAAGAACCCCAAAGCACAACAGTCTAAGGAAGGTCATTCAACTGTTTAGCTCATTATAACACGGTGACTTATCTGGTAGAATAATGTAGTAATTCCTTTAGGGCAAGGATCCTGAGGTGTTCACTGTGGTATTCCCAGTAGGGAATAGAGTTCTTAGAGCAGCGTACGAGCTCAATTTTCATTAATGATGCTTATAATGAAGATTCTTTGTTGTCAAAAATATTAAATTACATCTACTATATTCTACAAGGAGAACAAAGAGCAAAAACACATTTGAAAAAATTTTCACTCATTGTTAACACTGAAGTAAAGGTTAGAAAGTTAAAACAGAGAACCTTGGCTGTCAAAAGCACTTGATTATTGAGAACCACTTAATGAACAACCCCCAAGTGTTCAGTTTCAGGACACGCACAGTACCATATTACCTGCTGGTGGACCAAAGCATCCTAAGGCCATAGGTCAGGTGGAAAATGGGGATCTGCAGACTGGATAATCAGTTGCAGCTCCCTAGAGAACCCTGAGCAAAGCAGCAACTTCCAGCTTAATGGAAAAGTCTGTTAAATCCTTGGACATGATATTCCGAACTGCGACAACTCTTAAGGGGTCCATGGAGTTAGCCAACACCACCCCCGGAATATGGGATATTATGAAATAAATTATCTCTCTTCTAAAACTGTATGGTTCTCACCACTTACAAGCCTGTTCTTTCTTGGGAACCACTAACCAGCAGGTTGAAGGCAGACGGGCAAGGTATGCAGAACTGGAGGTGCAGACGGGCCCTGATAAAGCGCTGACATCCAGAAGAGAGGAATGTGTGTGCTCTAACTTTTAAAACATAATTATTACATTACCTCGAGTCTGCATTATATAAAGTTCTGCTGTAAAAGGCACTGTTCTGGTTGCTAAGTAGCTGAGGCTCTGTATCATTCAGGATTAGTGCTGCTTAAAGTATATCACGTAGGGAACTGTTTCCTCTCCCTTTCAAGCTGAAAGTGGTTTTTTACTCTGAAAGTGGCTTTTTCTCTAAAAGAGATAATAGATGTACTGAGTTGTATTTAACACCTTTCTGCATAAAAACTTTCTGACAGGACCAAGAAACTACCATTCCACTGTGTAGCGACTCACGAGTTTAAGATGCACACAGCCTTCCAGAGTTGCATTTTTTTTTTTTTTTAACTCCTCAAAGAGGCACCTCCAGGAAGGGCTCCAGCCACAGAAGCCAAGAGTGCACCATACCACCTGAGCAAGCACTGAATGAAGGCAGGCGGAATCTGGAGCGAAACTTCGGCGTTTCCTGCTGCTGTTGAGAGAGGTTGGACTGGCTCCTTCTCACATGGCTTAAGACGAGCTATAAACACAACCATGAAGCTTGCCAGCTGGCCCCAAGCTCAGGGGGCTTTCAGGGCAGCCGCTACGCTGTGCTCCCTTTTCCGCCCTTTGGCAGTGTCAATCCCGTACAGATAACGGTACCGGAACGCCCTCCACTTCCTAGAGTCCTCCTTTATGTCATGCTTCCTCTTTCAAGAAAACATGGGGACGAAATGCAAGCAAAAGAACTAAAGGCATAATTACCCCCCATCAGCTCCTTCCATGCCTGCCCATCGTTATTAAAACAGAGCTGGACCAAACTCTTTTTGTTGAGCCCAACACCCACACCCACACCCACACACCCACACACCCATCCACCCACCCCCAGTAGGTGAAGGGCACCTTAGGACAGCTTGTTCTTTCCCGCCTCACAGAAAGCCCTTAAGAAACCCCCATACCATCTTAGGACACAGGGCTCTAGCATTCAACTAAAGAGCTAAACCACGTAAAGCCAAGGTACAAGAAGCCGAAGCGGTCCGCAAAGCAGAAGGCAGGGCAAACAGAGAGTACCTAGATGTTTGCATTTACACAAAGGCATTAGCCGGCTGATTAATGGGAGATGCCGGCTGGAGGCGGAGGCGACCGCGCCGCCCTCGTTACCTGGGACATCTGCGGCCTCAGGTTGATCTCCTTCAGGTTGATGGAGTGCGCCCGGAGGTTGTTGAGCAGTTGGCAGAGCAGGACTCCATCGCGGAGGGTCTGGGCCAGGTCGAACACCTGCGCCGAGTCCCAGGTCACCCGGTGGTTGGCGGGCAGCACCTTGCAGTGGATGAGCCACTGCGCGCATTGCTTCCACGGCTCCATGCCCGACGGCTCCTGGACGCTGCCCGGCCGGGGCAGGCAGCGGAGATGCGGCGGCGGCCGCCAACGCCGCCGCCGCCGTTCCTCGGCTCCGCCGACGCCAGCCGCGGCCGGCCCCTTGCCTGCGAGGGTGCGACGGTGCGAAGGAGCAGGCGCCGCGGCGGGCGGATCCCGGGCCCCGCGCCGGGCTCGGCTCCGATCCCGGCCCGGGTCCGCCGCCTCCTGGCCGCCGCCGCAGCGAGTCCCGCGCGCTCTTCGTGCGCTCCAGCCGGCTCGGCGGCGGCGGTCGCGCACAAGCTTCCGACTTGCGAGCCCGGCGCCGGGCGACTGAGCATGCCCAGCGCGCGGGCCGTTCTCGCAGCCGTCTGCGAGTCCCCAGAGGCGCGGGTGGGAGAGCGCGCGCCGCCCTGGCCCGGGGTCGACGGCCCGGGCGGGGAGGGGAAGGGAGGGGAGCGGGGCGGCCAAGGGGATCCCTCAAGGCGCCCCCGCCCACCACGAGCCCTCGGGTCGGCGGAGCTCGCACAGCCCCAGGCGTCCGGAGATCTCCTGCTTGGGGGGAGTGTGTCTAAACAGTGTAATTCGGTGGGGGCTTCTATTAGGACCTCCTAAACAATTTTTAAAGGGTTCGAGAGGAGCGAAGGATTAATTGGGGCATCCGGACTCCCCAAAGAAATGAAAAAAAAAAAAGCACAGGGCATCTTGAGAACGCAACGCTGAAAGTTATAGAGATCGTTACCCCTCACCCCTCCACCTTCTAAATTCCCTTCCTACAGATAACTCCTGTCCCCCCGAGTTAGTTGCTCGCGAAGATGTTTTGCCACAATAAAAGCGTGTATCTGGAGACGCCTGCCGAACCTACCCCCACCCCTTCCCGCAGCTTATTTCAACGCGATGTGTTTTTCACGTAGAGATGGTTTCCCTCTGCCGTCTTGGGCTCGGAACTGTTTGGCGTCGCAGTCCCGGCCCTTTCACTAAAAGCACAAAACCTGCGGGAGAGAAATAGGCCTGTGAAACGCCCACCGAGCCACGGCGGCCGCACTGCGCATGCGTCGGCGACGGGCCGGTTTTGAGCGCGTAGAACTCTAGTTCTCAGCGGCACGGGTTGGGCTAAGTTCTGAGACCCTTCGTGAAAGCTGGAACGTGCCCCCAGAACTCGAGTGCTGGCTGACAGTGCATTCGCATTTCTTAAATTTGGGGGGACTCCTAACTGCCCCCTTTTACTCCTATTGCCCCCCAAAATAAAAAAGTGTTTAAATGATTTATAATTTATTACCACTTGAACTCTTGCACTTCTGCATAAATGTGGTCCTGGATCTCTGTTTCGAGATATATTCTAAACATTTTTTAAAATAAAAATAAAATATGAAAATCGGTGGGATTTTTAGATCATTTTTTATTTTACTATTATATTTCTGTAGCTCAGATGTTCTATTATGAACCAAATTAATTTTATAAGCAGGTCAAAATGTTATTCTTAAAAGTGTTTCTGCTCTGTTAAGGACAAGCACTCCTTTTCCACTAGCCTGTGACAAACACAGCACACTGTACACTGAGCGTTAAACAATAAATCGGCCTGAGGATTTCCTTTCCTCACATGCATCCTTTCCCAGCAACTTCCTCTTGTGTTCAACTCAGATTGCATCAACGGTACAGTGTTTCCTAACCTGTAATCTTGGCAAATAAATCATACAAAAGTTTTTTGCTTCACACCTAAAACTAACACAGCATAGTAAGTCAATTATGCTAAATGTTAAAAAAATTTTTTTAATAAACTTTATATATCATCTTTAGAAACAAAATCCAGCACATCTGAATCATTCTGTAACAAAAGGTCCAGCATAAGGAGAAATTTAAACTAGAAAGGAAGTTTCCTTAAAAAGGAAGAAATAGCTAACAAAAATATAAACTTTGTTTCAGGTAGCATCAGATCAGCTTTGGGTGTTGTAGGACATTTTCAAAGCCCGAAGCACACGTATCAGGAAGCAGAACTGGGTTCTGCACTGCTAGCAGCGCTAGTGTCTAGCAATATGCCCTTGGGAAAATGATCTAATTCCTCCACATCTGTAGAATGGGGAAAATAATATTCAGCTCACTGTCTGGTCATCCAGATCAAATGATACAATGCCTTGCTATTCAAGATGCAGTCTATGGACCAACAGCATCACCCAGGAGCTTATTAGAAATGTAGACTGTTGGGCCCTACTCCCACACTGAATGAATCAGAACTTATATTTTAGAAAGATCTCCAGGTGACATATATTTACATTAAAGTCTGAGAAGCACTGATACAATGCCTAAGACATGTGAGGCCTAACAGTAAGAACTCTATAAGCATTAACTAATAGCTCTCAGGTCACAAAAAGGCAGCAATGACCTAATAAATTCTATTAAACTTTTATAATCATGTATATTAATATATAACATATTAGTATACATATGTATATACATATGTATATATTAAAAATATGACTTTGAAACATTCATTGTTGTTGTTCAGGTGCCAAGTCATATCTGACTCTTTGCAACCCCATGGACTGTAGCCCACCAGGCTCCTCTGTCCACAGGATTCTCCAGGCAAGAATACTGGAGTCAGTTGCCATGACCCCCTCCAGGGGATCTTCCCAACCCAGGGATCAAACCCAGGTCTCTTAGTCTCCTGCACTGGCAGATGGGTTCTTTACCACTAGCACCACCTGGGAAGCCCAAGATATTAATAATACCTCTCAAATACAGTAAACCAGAGATTGGAGAGAACGGCAAGAAGAAAATATACTGAAGGCCTAGAAAAGAGAGGCTAGTGGAAGTACTAGGTCCTTCCAGTAAACAAGGAGCTCAGTAGAAAAAGATGAGTCATGTGGGAGACGTTAGTATCAGAAATTTGGATGAGAACAAAAATGGCAATGGGGTTTTTTGAGCTGTCAGTTTTGGTCCCTGAGCTGAGTGTAGAAGACTAAAATCTGTCAGTGGCATCTCCTTGTCGGTTTAGGGCCCCAGTATTCCAATGAAGGCCATTCTTGCACAGGTGACATGAGACTCAGGATTCAGTGATCCCATTGCCCTGCAGGCTACCTGTGAACCTGAAGCTCCTCCACACGCTACTGAATGCCAGGCCCTCTATTGCACACTTTACATACATTATCTGCAAGTTAGAGGAAATCACCACCACCACCATCACTGATGAAGAACCAAGATCAAAGGCATTTATCACCTTGCTCCTGGTTACAAATCTTGTCTCTGTTGAGACATAAAGGACTATGCTACAGGAGCTCTTTAGAGTCCCTAAAATGATACCAAATGGTTTCACAGCCTGTGGGTCTTGCCGCCATTTCTGGGCCCTCTCGCACAGCAGACTTACTCTTCTCTTGCATGGCTCTGCGGTTTGGATAGATTGTAAACCTATTAGGTTTACAAGTGGGTGGGCAAGAAATGCCACACTCAAGAACTTACTGAGCTATAGTTAAATAAAGGAAAAGTGGGGAGGGGGAGAAACACTTTGCCTTTCTTAGGCAGACATCCTGCCTCCATCGTCAGTTCTGCTACCCTCCCGCATAGCAGACCTACTCTTCTCCTGCATGCCTCTGCGGTTTGGATCTTTGCCTTGGTGCGATGCTTTATACAAGTGGGAAATGGGACAGGTGGATTTCTGAGCTCTAGGAAAGATAAGACAATAAATGATGGATACCACATTCTAGGTCTTGTCCCATGTTCAAAATTACACCATAATCAGAAAAGTAAGGATTAGAGAATTCACTGGTTTATGCCTCAGTCCTAGTGTATCAAACGACTTAAGGAAAGCTGGTGAGAGCCACATAAATCCACTGCTTGCTAGAATTGGTGCTATCACTCAATCTTTACCATTTTTTCTTCTTATTCTTTCAACGTAAGTTTAGAAAAGCACTAAGAGCTATCTACCACCAAGAAATTCAGAAACCCAATTTTCTTATTCCTTATTTATTTCTTACTTTATGACACAAAAGAAGTATGTCATTTTGAAGCTTATTGAAGATAAATCAATTCTAGGAAAGAATTTTTTTTAGGAAATAATTTAAAAAGCAAACATGTAAGTATTGTATACTGCAAACTGAAATGTAGCCTGTTAGGTTAATTTTCTTCAACTACAATCAAATGTTGATTGGTTTCACATAAACATTAGGGATGCAGGCTTTATGTTTCTAGTAATTTGATACTGTTTTAAAAATAAATACCAGAAAGCCGTTGTGAAGATAGGATGGTGGTAGGGTGGGACTTCTCTAACAATCATTTTTTAAAATAAATGTTCCCAAATCAGTGTGAATTTAAAGATTTTTAGGTACAACTGAGCAGGATCTTGTTAGGATCTCAGGATTTTCTCTCTTTTGACATGTTTAAGTCTTGATAATGCTAACAACAACAATGACAATAAAGGCCCTTTTTCAAAATGTCACTTAGCATCTAACAAAAGAAATTCACTAGAAATAATTTATGACACAAGTAGCTTCCAAAGAAGAAGCTTAAAAAGGAGGGTAAGAACATGACTGTCACTGTGTTACATGGGATGAGCTAATAGCTAACCAATGTGCAAATAAATGAAATTTATTTCATTTGTAAAATTGTTCCTCCTTTCTCTGTAGGGAAAACACACACACACACACACACACACACACACACACACACATGTTTAATTCACCACATTAATTGCCCCTCAGCTGGGTCTTCTCAGAATCTGGTTCACGTTAAACATGCTGTACCCCTCAAGCCCTGCTTAGACATTCGTCCATTGTCAGACAATAGCTGTGACTCATGTATACATTATATTTTAAAGATGACTGAGACGGTCAGACTTAGAGGGAAAAGCTAAATAGTTATGTATTCCTGTGAGCAACTAAAGGCCTTAATCTAATTTGTGAAACACTCCCATTTTATTTGCTGTTGGTATAAACAAACTGTGGAAGAGGGAGCTCTTCACACTGCAATGGTGAATGTTAAAATCCATAAGGAAACTTTTGTGGGAAGTCCTTGCTGCTCCTGTTTCCACAGAATTCTACGCATATCTCAAACATTATACTAAGTTCCTTGTAGAAAAATTATCTCTTTGACACCCAAACCACCACCATCTTCCCAGTACCCCCACTATGACCTTCCTGTGGGCTCCTTGGGAACAGAGACTGTAACTAATTCATGTCACATCTCCAATGTTTAGCACCTAGTAGGAGATAAAGGGAGGGAAGGAAGGATAAATGAAATGAAGAAGATGCAAATCATGGGATGACAGTAATCCTGGGGGAGAAGAGGAGCAAGGCTTAAGTTCCCATTACCATTTTCACATTTCACTCAAATTTATTCCTGCCACCAACAGTATCCTTAGGAAAATAAACCAATGCTGCCAGACTGATTGGCTTTATCTATGTGAAGAAAGCGCAGGAGTTTTAAAAACCCAACTGATTTTCATTTAAATTTTCTTTAACAATTGAAACCATTATAAAAAAAATAATAATAATAATTGAGCTTACCTGGTGGCTCAGACAGTAAAGAATCTGCCTGAAATGTGAGATACCTGGGTTCAATCCCTGGATTGGAAATATCCTCGGGAGGGGAGCTGGCAACTCACTCTAGTATTCTTGCCTGGAGAATCCCCACAGACACCTGGCGGGCTACAGTCCATGGGGTCGCAGAGTCGGACATGACTGAGCGACTAAGCACACCCCAAAATTGGGAACTGCCTGGAAAAGGTAACATTTAGTTCAGTTGATACCTCATGTCTGATATAAGATAGTGACAACAACAGCTGTTATTTGTTGAGAGCTTATTGTGAGCACTAACAGGCAGCTATTGAACTTTCTACGCATTTTATTTGATGCGCATAACCTCTCTGAGGTAAGTACAATTATTTTCCTCATTTTATGGATGAGGAAACTGAGACTAAGAAAACTCAGTTAGCTTTCCTAAATGCAAGCAGCTGGTAAGCGGCAGAACCAACACTGAAGCCCAAACATCCTAATGCCAAGATCCACCTGGGAGCCACACAACCACACGTGATGCCACTCTGCCTCCCTGGAGATTTATAGAGAGAGATTGCCAAGGGCAGACTGCAACGAGACGACTTTACATAACCAACTTTAAATGCTCCACACCTGTGCAAGCTGATGAATAAATACAGTTTTAATAGTTACATGAATGACATTCCTCCCTACTGCTGTTCACCTATCAGGAAAAGAATCTAAATCTGTTTGGTAAAGCAATGTTGTTTTAACTCTTTATTTTTATTCTTAAATATTCCTTTTAAAGGGGTTTCCCTGGTGGGTCAGTCAGTAAAGAATCCACCTGCAATGCAGGAGATCCGGGTTCGATCCCTGGGTCAGGAAGATGCCCTGGAGAAGGAAATGGCAACCTACTCCAGTAGTCTTGCCTGCAGAATCCCATAAATAGAGGAGCCTGGTGGGCTGCAGTCCATAGGGTCACAAGAGTCAGACACAGCTTAAAGACAAAACCACCACCACTCTATTAAAAAAATGTTTTTAATGTTAAGCATTCCAGTTATTCTTTTCTGATATAACACTTTTGTTTTATTTTGTTGTGTCTTGTTATGTTTCAGACTAACACGAGGTTTTTAAATGCTGTGCTTTAGAAATCTTGCAGATATCTTTTTTGATTATTAGACTCATTCTGACAACATGGGAGTGATTTCATAAAAAATGTAAACCAGCTTTTCCAGGAAGTGACAGGAGAAATCTAAAAAGCACCAAAATGGAAACAGTGTGCCTTATTCACCTTCCACATGTGCACACACAGGCAGAAAGGTATTCTCACATTCCTGTATTTGTAGACCATTTAGGTTCCATCCTGTCACTGTGGCATTAGGTTACCTGTAAAATCTTAACCGGGTGTTTATTGCTCAAACACACACAACAGGGAGACACTGGCCGCACTAAAAGAATGCTGTACGTATCAGGTCAGAATGAAAACAGTAATAATTTCTGTTTCAGACTATTTGGTTTGTTGCTGGCTGTAACTTTTAAGTTATTCTTACAGAAATTTCCTAGATTTTGGAAATAACTCATGTGTTCTGCTAACTTTGTTTCCCTCCTCCTGTCCACTGACATTTTTCAGGAACTAAAATTCAGGGCTCTTTAGATCAGAGTATAGTGTTAGGGTGTAAGAAAGAGCTAAGTCTACAGAGGGTGGCTCTGAGAGAACAGGAATAATTCAGATTATTTTAGAGAAGAGGATGAAATTGGTAGACCTGAAGAAAATAGATACTTACTTTTTATACACACACACACACACACACATACACATACGAAGGAGAAGGAGATGGCAACCCACTCCAGTATTCTTGCCTGGAAATCCCATGGATAGAGGAGCCTGGTGGGCTACAGTCCACATGGTTGCAGAGTCAGACACTATATAGTGAGTGAAGTGAAAGTCACTCAGTCTATACATCTATATACATACGCATATACATACATGTATACATACATATTCACTATATATACACACGCACATATTCTATATATACACATAATACATATATATATGTGTGTGTATATATATATATTACCCCCCCCCCCTTTGGCTGCACCACACAGCATGTGGGATCTTATTTCCCTAACCCACAAACTCTACATCAGAAGGGGGATTCTTAACCACTAGACCACCAGGGAAGTCCTTACTTTTTGTACATTTTAAATGTCATTACAACACATGAAGAACAATCATTTCAAAAAACGGAGAGGGGGAGGTTATTATCCATTAAAAAATAAATCTGCCAATATATCAAATCTGATTTACCTACTGCATGAAATAAATACTTAGCATTTTCTAAGTGCAAAGGCACTCTGTTGAATTTTATGTGAGGTTACAGAATAAAAGTGACACAGGATTCCATCCTAAATCTCTGAAAAGTTAGCCAACACTACAAGGCAAGGATATGAAAGACAGCACAAAGACCTCAGATTTTTCTGCGTGGTGCAGTTTTTATATTGAATGTCAACTGCTTATAGAGGTTGAAACTAGAGTAAACTTATGAACAGCACTGAGATAGAAGGATTGCTAGATAAAACAAACATACAACACCTTTTTCTTGATGTCTGCCATAGGCCTAGAAGAGCAGCCAGCTAAATGAAGTTTATAATCTTCTAGAATCCTGATCTCTCCACATTCATGTCCCTTTCCCTCTGTCTCCTTAATCACTTTAATTATCAGGAAACAGGAATAGCTTCTGGGTGCCCCCAGGCCCAAAAATGTTCACACTGATGCCATTTGAAGAAGCAAAAAGAGTTGACAGCATTAATTAAAAACTCATAAGTGCCGAAAATTCTGACTAATGGAGGTAAATCATAACAAAACCCCCTTCCTCCCGTATCAGCACAAATCTCCCAAGCTATCCTGCTTCAGCACTAAACGGTTCAGCTTTCTCAGAATACAATGGGACAGGGGCTGCTCCTGGCCGCTGGGGAAGACAGGTGATCAATACCAGCACAAGGGCTGTGGTCACCCAGCCTCTCTTCCTCCCACTGATGGGGAATTGAGTTACTTGAATCAAAGTGAATGAGATTTTGCTGCTGACTGTCTATCGGTGCCTTTCATTTTGATCTCTTATTTTAAAGTGCCTGGGAGGATGTGGCCGCTGACTGAAATTTCTCTTTACAGCTGCATGCTGTGATCTGCATGTGGATGGTGGATAACTGCGGCCCCATATCTCCACTGAAGCTACCAGATGAATTTTTGGAAAAGGAAAAGGAGATGGATGCTCCTGACCTAAAGCCAGTGGGTCTCCAGCACTAGAACGAGGATGAACAGAAAGGTCTTTCCTCGGTATCGCATCTGGTTCAGACGTTTTATGGCAGATACCTGCCTCATCATTGCTTTTTCAGTCTCATAACATCTCTCACATTCAGAGATTAAAAGTTCTTTAGTAACACCTTCCAGAGTGTATATAAAAGTGGCAGTAGTTTATAGATTAAAAAGTGTTTATCTCTAAAGAACCAGAAACTGGTATCAGTGAGGAAAAAACTCATACATATTTTACATTATAATCTAATTATTTTCGAAGTCAGCTTTAACTACCCTTTTCCATTTCTCTGCATTTAAAGACAGAGATAATATTTTGCTGTTTACAAACACAGATTCAAAGCAGACACAAGTTTAAAGATGTTGTCTGTGTGTGATCTGTTTTCCCCCCCTCTAGATTTTCTACCCAAAAGTTCTCCACAATATTCTCAGACTCTGCAGATACACTGGAGACAATCCAAGCCCTGAATTCCACTTTTTCAAAGGATCTTTCAGGAATGAGCTAAGCAGTGGTCCGTCTGCAGCTGGATCAAAAACTAAACTGTCATCTCATTCAAGTTACATACTGTGGCAAATGAGAGCAGCTGCTAAACTAGTGTTGTCTGTGGGCTCAGTTCCTACATCAGCCATGCAAGCTTCGCTATGCTCCATGGCCACAAAACATGGTTCTAAACAAAGCCAGATCTGTACCTGATGCATGTGATGAGTGAGTGGAAGGATCCAGCTAAGTTGAAGCATCTCCCTCTGCCCACTTTAGACTCTCTCAAGCCCAGGTAAAGGCCACCTCCTTGGGAGGTCCTTCCCTGATAATGAAAGAAAACCTCATCCTTGCCTCACCACCACCACCATTCACCCATCCCCACCTGTGTTATTTCTACCTTGTCTTATAGTTGTCCTTAAGAGGAGTCCTTAAGGAAAGACAGTGTCTAGATCATCCAGGAATTTCCAAAACTCACTAAGTATTTATTGAATGAATGAATAAATGAATGAGTGGTCTAAGACCTACTCCTATAGACAATACTGCCTCTAGTCATAAACTACAAAAAGTTTGCATATTATTTCCAGCATTCTTGTGCATATTTAACCTTCCGTTGCCTAGGTTTTACATTATTTAAACAGTTTTCTCTAAAAAATTTGGAGAAGAGTATAAGAAGCAATCTAAGCAGTGTAAGAAGGAGTGAAGAGAAAGTTTTAGGAAGTAGTGGTGGCTGAAGACAGAGGACAAATATAACCTAGAAATGAGCCATCCAATTAAAAAGCAAAACTACTCCAAAAGTGCTAAAGAAGACAAAATATTTAGTGCAACTCTGGTGGTAAATGTTATCTATTTACTTAAGCAATTACTATAAATAAAATGTCATTAAAATAAATATATGTCTAATAGAAGTTTCAGAATTTTTTCAATAAGCCTAAATCATACTTCACTCTAAAACATACTTCACATAGAAAGTGTTGTTTCTCAAAGTGATTTTCTCCATAATATCTGAACTATACAAAATCTGTGTGAGACAGATAAGCCCTTCTAGCTGTGAAATTAGCTTAGTCACTAGTCTAGTGAGCCCATCCATGAAATACCCTGGTTATTGGCAATTTGTCATCTCTGAACTATTTAAATTAAATATGGTTACAGTTCATTCCCAGAAGAGGTCAAATCACTTAGCAGAACATAAAAAAAAAAAAAGAGGATGTGTCAGTACTATCCTTAATCAAATTCTTTCACTTTTTAAATTCTTTTTTACTCTTGGCCTTGGTTACCTAAATTCATCTTCAGGGTTATAAATGACCATTGGCCATTTATCAGAGCAGGAGTCTTTCTTGAAAGGTGTAGGCATCTGTTAATTTAAACATATACGGGGCTTCAATTTTGAGCCAGGAGCTGAACTACATGCCTTTACACATCTTATTTCATACACAATAGACCTGTGGAGATTTTGTGTCCCAATTTTGCAGGTTAGGAAGAAGGTTCCAAGAGGTAAAACCATGTTTATATCAATCTGCTATTAAAAAAAAAAAAAAACACCACAAACAAGATTCCTGAATCTACCTCAAGCCACTAAATTAGAATGTATGAGGTCAACATAGGAATCTATTTAATCAAAATTCTTGCATTTTTTTTAAACTAGTGCTCTAGAGTGAGGATGATGACCTTTTATTATGAAAATGTTCAAACTTAGAAGGAACTTTTACTAAATCCCCATGCACCTATCATCCAGTTTCAACAGTTATCAATACCAAAGGAGTGAGTATATTTTTAATTGTTCAGACTTTGCCCTGTGATGCTATAATTTCTATGTTCATTGAATGAAACATCCAGGTGATCCTTTAAAATAAAATTTGAGAACCAGTGGGGTTTCATGACCTTCTCATTGTCACTTAGCTGGGGAGCAGCAGAGCTGAGAAGCAAATCTAAATGATACAACTTCAAATAGGGTTTGCTTTCCTCCATTAAACCATAGCTGGTATGCATCAAGTCCCCAAATATTTATCGACCTCCTTTATACTCATATAGCGCTGGATTGAGGACTTAAATGTGTCTAAAGAAATAAATACATATTATTGTTTTTTAAATATGTATAGTGGAGAAGATTAAATAGACATACTTAACAGTTAAATTCTATTTCAAAATGTTCTGTAACCAAAAATAATGATGTAGATAATAAGCATTTTAGCATTATCAGAAAGTGGAAGATCAAAGAAGAATGAAATCACTTAAAAGTCTTTACAGAAGAGATTCAGACTTGGACCTGAACATTTAGCAAGAGAAGACTTCACAAGTAAAGAGTAACATGTGAAAAACACAGCATTCAAAACAAACAAATTATTTTTGGAAGATTAAGGAGTTAAAAAAAAGGCTGGCTGGACCAGAGAGATCATATCAGGAAGTTGTCTGGATTATCTGAGGAGCCAGATCACGGAGGTTCTCAAGGGTAAGACAGAACAGAGGTAACAGGAAGCCACTGAGAATTTTTGAATAGGAGAGAAATAAGATCAAAGTGATAATTCAGAAAGAAAACTCTAGCCACAGTATGTTTGGAAAAGATAAAGTTGGAAGTTCAAGGTGACCAGAGAAGAAGTTATTGCACTGAATTAGGCACAAGATGAAAAGGATCAAGACTTGAGAGATGGCTATGGAGAATTTTACGGAGTCAGCTGAACTTGGTGGGGACAACTGAGAGGCAAGAGTTAAGAATGACTCTGAGATTTTGTAACTGAGTCATTTAGAAGAACTAAGGAATATCAGAATGAGTTTTACTGAAGACATCAGAGACAGGAGATTACTGTTTGGGTCAGAATGAGGGTGGGAAGGCTAGGGTTGAGCATAGGGGATGGTTGAAACAGTGATAAATAGGAAATCAAAGGAAAGGCTCATTGGAAACCAATAGTGAGATTCAGGGATCTGCTCAGATGAGGGAACAAGAGGAAAAGAAGAGCCAGAGAAGAAATAGTTAGTAGCACTATGGACATCCCAGTGACCTGTCATTGAATTACCCCAGTCCAAAGCATCTGCCTACAATGCAGGAGACCCAGGTTCAATCCCTGGGTTGGGAAGATCTCCTGGAGAAGGACATGGCAACCCACTCCAGTATTTTTGCCTGGAAAATCCCATGGAAGGAGGAGCCTGGTAGACTACAGTCCATGGGGTCGCAAAGAGTTGGACATGACTGAGCGACTTCACTTCTTCTTCAAGTGGGTACCCACCAGAGCACTACTTCAACATTAGTCCCTGTGTGGATGCCCTTTATAAAACTGCCCCTGACAGGTCCTAAACAGGTAGAAAGCCCTGCCGTATAGTTTCTGTAGTGACTTCCAGATAATCAATCTAGGGTCAACCCTCATTCAATATATCTGACTTATAGAGCATTAAAAATATCTTTTAAAACTTGGACTATAGAGGATAAAATGAATTAGCAAGGTAATCAAAGCAATCTATGGTAAACTATACACGTATCATAAAATATTCATTTCAGGCCTAGTCCATAGGTGTCTTAGGAGCTTCCTTGGTGGCTCAGATGATAAAGAATCTGCGCATGATCTGAGAGACCCAGATTTGGTTCTTGGGTCTGGAAGATCCCCTGGAGAAGGGAATGGCTACCCACTCCAGTATTCCTGCCTAGAGAATTCCATGGAGAGAAGAGCCTGGTGGGCTTCAGTCCAAGGAGTTGAAAAGAGTCAGACATGACTGAATGACTAACATACACAGGTATCTTATAGTTTGGTCTTGTTGGGCTGTAATCCCTCCTCCTTGAGGGATTAGGAGCTCTACCTATCCTAGGTAGCTAGAGGCAGGTCTCAATTCTGCTTTAGGGGTTTATTTTACTTATCTGAGTCCATATGTTCCCTTCTAGAATTCCAAAATGGTCTGTGACAACTAACAATTGACTATAAAATCAGTACTTATTGATCATGATCTTCACAACACTATGAGATTAGAAATCAATTATGGCTAAACAAAGATGTAAAAAACCCATGAGATGGAGGAGGAAAAAAAAAAAAAAAAGCTTATAGCAATACAATCCTACCTCAGAAAACAAGAAAAATTTCAAATAAACAACCTAATCTTACACCTAAAACAACTAGAGAAAGAAGAAAAACTAAAGCCCAAAGTTAGTAGAAGGAAAGAAATCATAAAGATCAGAGGAGAAATAAATGAAATAGAAGGGAAGGAAACAAAGCAAAAATCAGTGAAACTAAAAGTGGGATCAGTGAGGAAATAAACGAAATTGATAAACCTTTGGCCAGACTCATCAAGACCAAAAAGAGAGGACTCAACATAAAATTAGAAATGAAAAAGTAGAAGTTACAAATGATACCACAGAAATATGAAAGATCAAAAGAGAATACTAAAAGCAACTTATGCCAATAAAATGGGCAACTTGGAAGAAATGGACAAATTCTTAGAAAAGGACAATCTTCCAAGAATGAACCAGGAAGAAATAGAAAATATGAACAGACCAATCACAACTAATGAAATTGAAACTGTTACTAAAAACCTTCCTACAAACAAAAATCCAGGATCAGATGGCTTCAGGCTTCAGATGGAATCAGATGAATTCTATCAAACGTTTAAAGGAGTACTAACACCCATCTGTCTCAAACTCTTCCAAAAAATTGCAGAGGGAGGAACCCTCCCAAACTCATTCTATGAGGCCACTTATCACCCTAATACCAAAATTAGACAAAGACTTCACAAAAAAAGAAAATTACAAGTCAATATCACTTATGAACATAGATGCAAAAATCCTCAACAAAATGCTAGCAAACAGAATCCAACAACATATTAAAAGGATCATATGCCATGATCAAGTGAGATTTATCCCATGCTTGCAAGTATTCTTCAATATACAGAAATCAGTGTGACACACCATATTAACAAACTGAATAATAAAAATCATATGATCATCTCAATAAATGCAGAAAAAGCTTTTGACAAAATTCAACACTCATTTATGATAAAAACTCTCCAGAAAGTAGGCACAGAAGGAAACAACCTCAAGATAATAAAGGCCATATACTACAAACCCATAGCAAACATCATTCTCAGTGGTGAGAAACTGAAAACATTTCCTCTAAGATCAGTAGAAGACAATGATATCCACTCTTCCCACTATTATCCAACATTGTTTTGGAAGTCACAGCCATGGCAATCAGAGAATAAAAAGAAATGAAAAGAATTCAAATTGGAAAAGAAATAAAGTGATCACTGTTTGGATATGGCATGATACTATACATAGGAAATCCTAAAGATGTCACCAGAAAACCACTAGAACCAATCAATGAACTAGGTAAAGTTGCAGGATACAAAATTAATACAAATAAATCTCTTGCAACAAAAGACCAGAAAAAGAAATTAAGCAAACAATCCCATTTACAACTGCAACAAAAAGAATAAAATACCTAGGAATAAACCTACCTAAGGAGGCAAAAGACCTGTATTCAGAAAACTATAAGATACTGATGAAAGAAATGAAAGACAACACAAACAGATGGAGAGATATACCATGTTCTTGGACTGTAAGAATCAATATTGTGAAAATGATGATACTACCCAAAGCAATCTACAGATTCAATGTAATCCCTATTGATCATGATCTTTTCTAATGCTCACAATTCAGTGGCAAAGAAGACAAAGTCTTTACCTTCATGGAGTTTACAGTCTCCCTCTGACTTTGCTCAGTGACTAATGATTAATGAGTATTCTCTCCAAAATAAAGCAAGCTGTTTCTAACTGTATCAATTATACGTGCTATCTCTGCCACTGCCTTTTTGGTTATGTGCACATCTGAACTCTGATTTCACATTTGAACTCAAAGCTGTACTTCCTTGTCTACCTGCCATGACTAGCATCAGACCTTCTGATTTCAAAGGCGTCCATATTCAGTTAAATTGCACGGGGTCAGTAGTTGATCTGATTTCCCAGGTGGCTAAGTGGCAAAGGATCTGCCCGCTAATGAAGGATATGTGGGTTCACTCCATGAACTGGGAAGATTCCCCTGAAGAGGAAACAGCAACCCACTCAAGTATTCTTGCCCGGGAAATCCCGTGGACAGAGGAGCCTGGTGTGCTACAGCCCATAGGGTCACAAAGAGTTGAACATGACTTAGTGACTAAACAATTACATCATATCCCCAGTACCCTGAGCAGCCTCTCTTTCTGCTGAAACTGAAGGTACCAACTACTCCCTGATCTTCCATTGCTATTACACTTCTGTATTCAATCCTTGTTTCCAAGTTCCTGTGACCCATGTGGTTCTCATTCTGTCACTGGCTGGGAACAAATATTCTTACCCTCTGAGGCCTTAGTATGGTGCTACTAGGAAGAGCAACACCTGCCACTCTAGAAACAGCCTTCCCCCATTTGTACCTGTTTCTAAATCCTTTGTAAATCCTGAGCCCATATAAGAAATTTTAAAATCAATGATTCTGACCACAAGAAGCAGAAAAAAATTCTTTCCTTCTTTCCTCCAACATCCAAGTTGCATTGTGTCTTAGAAATTAAGACAGAAGGGAATTTCAAGAAGGATGGGGTGTGAAACTCAGAGAACTGGACTTGCTGGTTCCAGCTTCACTTTTCTGCCCATTTATTAAAAGTTAGAGCAAATAATTTTATAGGCTCCTTTAGAAAACCAAACAGATTTTGTCACTTTTAATTAAGGGGATTTTATTTATCCAGGAAAATAGATTTTTTCAAGAAAAATGCACTGCTTAAAAGGATATCTATTTAGCAGATTCAAAGAACAATAAATATAAAATCTATCAACAAGAAAGTCCTACAATATAGTACAGGGAATTATGTTCAGTAAGTTGTAACAAGCAATAAACTAATGGAAAAGAATCTGAAAAAGAATATATATATAAAACTGAATTACTTTGCTGTATACCTGAAGCTAACACAGCACTGTAAATCAACTACAGTGCTAGTTGCTCAGTGGTGCCCAACTCTCTGTGACCCATGGACTGTAACCTGCCAGGCTCCTCTGTCCATGGAATTCTCCTGGCAAGAATACTGGAGTGGGTAGCCAGCCATTCCCTTCTCCAGGGGATCTTCCTGACCCAGGGACTAAACCCAGGCCTCCTGCATTGCAGGCAGATTCTTTACCATCTGAGCCACCAGGGAAGCCCAAAATCAACTATGCTTCAATTAATAAATAATTTTTATAAAAAATATTGCATGTCTACCTGGCCTTGTTAATACATTAACAGAGAATGTTTCACTTCAGTGAGAATGCATCTCCAATCATATACTTTTAGAAACAAGATTTCTATTTTTTTCTAATCATAAATGATTCGAATATTTCAGCACTGATATTGTCACCACTCATTTAGGGTAGCTTCCCTGTAGAGTTATCTAGACATTCTTTTATTTTCTTCTAAACAGCATTCACTATAAAAATATAGAGTTTTTCTAATTAATAAATGTTAAATCAATCCTGAAAAAAAAGCATATTGTTTTATGCTGCAAAAATAATAGGACTAACATCCAAGTTAAATAATTCTCAGATAGATGTTTCAAAAGGAACACTGTTTCAAGTTGCACCCATGAAAAGTAAATGGTTTGCTTTACTGAGGCTCCTAAGGGAGAAAGATTGTCCACAGACATGAGGTTCATCATTGGAAGTAAACACTGTTCTACAGCTGAAGCTTTGTTCTTTTTCTAAGTTTTAAGGAGACTCAGAAGCTTAAATCTTTTATTAAAAATTTATAAGGCAATTGTTACTATCTTATTTCATTTTCAGTTTTCTTTTTCTCTTATCTTTCATGAATTTTGTATGATGAGGAAACAATTTCTCTACTATTAAAAAATGCTTTTAACAAGAGAGAGATGTTAGCTATAATAGGAAGAGATCAAATGATAGATTTAATTTCAGTGTAGAAAGGAGAGTTTTCCTCAATGGTCAAGAAAAGAAAAGTAAGACATTTTAATACACAATCAATTTTGTAGTTCTCATGGCTTTACAACAGTTAAGCTCCCATCAAACACATATTTTCATGTAAGAAGTTCAGAGCATGAGGTAAAAATGATTTTTTTCTTCCCATAGAGAAATAACAGTGCCCAAATTCCCAACAACACATGCTGAATGAAAGCTTTCATGTTAATATGGATTAACTTATCTTGACTTATTTTAGCACAGAATTTGTAACTTCAATGAAACATGGAATACATATTCAATTATAAAGTATTTTAAGCCCTGAGGCTTCTAGTAGAAGTAATAAATTAATCCTGTAGAACCAAATTACACATTCCTATCTTCTATTTCAAAAGATAAAATGTATCAGAAATTCAACAGAGGATAACGAAGAATTATCAGGATATAGAGAAAATCATTCATTAACATACTCTAAATAAAAGTGAATTTTGCAGTTTCTACATGAGTAGTTACCAATTCTTAATAAAATTAATATCAATTCTTAATAAAATTTCATGCATAATATCTAAAGTTCTGAATCTCTGGGAATGAAAAATGCTCTTCCCTCAAAGTAAACTGGTTTCAAGCAATATTCATCCAAACCTACTAACTTCTGAGAGCGAACTTTAACACAGTTGACATTCTTTTTCTACATTCAGAGAAATTGTAGACTCAAAATCATCATCTTCACCCTATTTCTGCCTTCCCCACCAAGAACTGATACAGTAAGTTTCTGCCAAAATGACTCTGCTTCTCAATTTTCCATTTCAGTCACATAGCTGGTTATGACTTAAGAAAGCATGGTACTGAATGTTTCATGTGCCCCCCCCCAACCACACACACCATCTACGTGGCATCTAGTTATCAAGGCAATGTTAATTCTAGCAAGTGTCAGCCAATATGTGGAAGATCAATATCATTGTAACACTAGACCAAAGGCAGAGAATTAGGGTTCTAACACTAACTGGCCCACATCTGCCTATGTGACCTGAGATAGTCTCCCAGGTCTTGGTTTTCTTTGACCTAGTGATTAAGTGAGTAAGTCTAGATTATTTCTAAAGTTGCTTCCAACTGAAAATTCTGATTCTTAAGCACACACATTCTTTCCCAGTCCATCAGACTCAAAAATATGAGATTTAACTATATCATTTTCATCTAAGCTATCATCAAGCATCTTTTGTTTGATTGGTTGGCTTTTCATCTCATTTGGACCATAGGCATGCTCCATAGCCTTGTTAATTCAGTCTTCCCAAGGTACATATCCACTTCTCAACATCTTTCCTAACTATGAATATTCAGGGGCTCCCTATAGCCTATCCTATTAGAGATTCTTCATAAGAGATGATAATATGATACATTTTGAGAAATAATTTGGCTCCAATTCATCAATCAAACCTTATTCTCCAATACAGTAGAGACACTGGTTCACCTCCCTATGGCCTTTTGTCGGCCATGGTGTCTTGTCTTGAAACTACTCCATTCCAACTCCCAAAGCTAGCCAGTTATAATTCATATAAAATATGTATAAATTCCTGCATATATTCAAAATTCTTTATTCAAGTACTCAAGACCCGCTGCCTTCAACTAGAGAGAGGCAGCATAGCACAGTGGTTTTAAGTGCTTTTGAAGAAGTCGGATTGCCTAGATTCAACTCCTGGGTCTGCCACTCGCTAGTTCTGCAACTTTGAGTATGTGAAACAACTCCTCTGTACTTTGGTCCATACAGTGGGGACACATTAATACCTGTGGATTGAATTGTGGTGAGGTTAACAAGTTATATGTATAAAGCACCTGGAATAGTGACAGTAGATAATCTAAAAGTGTTGGTAACTACTATCACACTAGCCCTCTGTAATACGCTTGGTCAGGAACATGTATTTAGGCATATATATATATATATATATATATACATATACACACATATAAAATTGAGGTATAGTTGCCTTACAGTGTTATGTCAATTTCTTCAGCTGTACAATGAAGTGAATCAAATATATGTATAATATGCTCCCTCCGAGCCTCCCTCCCACCCCACTCCCATCCCATCCGTTCAGATCATCACAGAGCACCACACCACAGTGAGCTCCCTGCTCTGTATGGTAGGTTCCCATTAGCTATCTGTTTTACATGTGGCAGTGCATATATAGGCACATATATTTAAACTGTCATCTGCTGCCTATTTCTCTTTCTCCTGACTAATTATAAAGAGAAGAGGAGAAGACTTCCCTGGTGGTCCAATGACTGAGACTCTGTGCTCCCAATGCAGTGGGCCTGGGTTTGATCTATGGTCAGGGAACTAGATCCCACTTGCCACAACTAAGACCCAGTGCAGCTAAATAAATAAATACTTTTAAAAAGAGAGAGAGAGAGAAGAGGAGAACAAGAGTGATGCCATTCTCTCCATGGGCACAGAGTACTGTTCAAACTTCCAGTATCCACAACCAGAGTGAGAACTACAAATCTATAGAGGCAAGCTATAATGATGATTAAAGGGTTGGAAAATGATGATTATAAGGAAAGACTAAAGAGCCAGAACTAATCATCCCCAAAAAGGAACGTTAAAGGTTATTTAAATAAAAACCTTTAGAATACAAAGGGCCCTTGAAACCCCGCTGGGAATTGTTTACTGTCCATTTTCAAATTCCATTTATTTCCTCCTCCCTTTCCCTCCCCATGATTGTGTTCCTGCCACATCTCATTCTGTTCCTTTTCCCTGGCTTACCTCAATCATGCACCAGACACTCATATACATCTTGTTCACTACTACTCTGGAAGATGGATTTTATCAAGCTTTTTATTGAAGCTTTGATGATTAAATAGATTGCCCACTGTCACATAACTGATCCAGTAAGTAGCAGAACCAGAATTCAAATCAGACTCTGATACTAACAGCCAAGATCAGCCCATGACACATGCCATCACTGCTATTTCTCCTTTGACTTTCTTATGCCTTATGCCATCTCTCCTCCCAACTCTTTCTGCTTTGCACATTAATAGGCACATAAAAAATATTCACAAGAGCTTCCTGCTTCAGAAGAAAATACCAAGAGTTTTAAATACTGCAATAATTCAAGACGTTGGGCAGTCTTTTCTGAATGAGCAACATTAATACTGTAACCGGAGAAGGCAATGGCACCCCACTCCAGTACTCTTGCCTGGAAAATCCCATGGACGGAGGAGCCTGGTGGGCTGCAGTCCATTGGGTCGCTAAGAGTCAGACACGACTGAGCGACTTCACTTTCACTTTTCACGTTCATGCATTGGAGAAAGAAATGGAAACCCACTCAGTGTTCTTGCCTGGAGAATCCCAGGGGCGGGGGTGCCTGGTGGGCTTCTGTTTATGGGGTCGCACAGAGCCGGACATGACTGAAGTGACTTAGCAGCAGCAGCAGTACAGTAACAGATTAGTTAACTGGTTCTCCCGTGTATGAGCTAGATTAAGATTCCAAGGGGAAGGCATCTGGCTTGACAACTTAAGGAGTGCTTTTTGGAACCAAAGCTTTTCTGTTCATAGAAAATCCAAGTGGTTGAAAATTCCTTAGCCAATAAAACGGAATGGTTGCAAATGTCAACTTATAAAACCACGTGGACTCTACTAGGGGTTGATAATTAATCAGGAAACTTAAAATTTAAGCATTTTAATCCCCTTAACACACAAGAGAAACTGATGGACAATTTGATTATGCTCACAACTCAGGCAAAGGTAAGTGGGTCTGTGAACTATAGAATTCTCTCAGTAAATCAAATTTTTGTAATCTTTGCCCAAGTTTTAGGAAAATCTATGTAACAATTACAGAAGATTACCCATCTGAAAGTGTTCTACTATTTCATTTAATGACCACAAAATGAATAAGATATGGTGGAAATCTTGATACTTTTTTATGATATATGAAATCTGCTCTGAGTCTACTAATGTCCTTAAAAGAAGCAAGCAAACATCCCAATACAGGAGCTTCAGATAAAATGAAAAGCTTCCTTTATTCCATCAATGTATGTTGATTTGTTCTTTGATCTTCCTTAAAACTGAAATTAAACACACATATATGAACTCAGGAGAATCCTACCAGGCACTATAGATCTGACCCTGTTAAAAGATTTTCTTTGGGTGGAACATAAACTATAACCATCTTATTGTCATATAATCAATAAAGAAACTTGTTGATGTCTTTTACTACTGTAACTCTCAAATATTTTTCCCCTGTGTAATTATTTAAATCATATACAAAAGTATATATACACATATATAAAAGAAAGTTAAATATATATATATATACACACAAAAGTAATATATAATCAATCCAGAAAGTTAAATATATATATTTATATATATATTTATTAGTTATATATATTATTAGTTATGTATATATATATATATATTTATATAACCCAGAAAGTTAAATATATATATATATATAAAATAAATAACCAGGAATTCCATCTCCAAGACTTTTAACATTTTGGTGTGTACTCTTTCCATCTTTTCTTATGTTATATATATTTAAAAAAATAAAAGTGCCTGCTTGCTGTACATGCTATTTTAGAACATTTTTTCATTCAGCATTTTATTAAAATTTTCTGATATTTATATAATCTATTATTCATTTTATAAACTCTGTTTCATTTAATACAATATACAAGTAGCTGTATTTTGTATTTCTAATGCATGTGAAACAGTCAATAAGTTATTTGGAAACACAATTAGTTTACCAGCATCAAGATACTCTAGTTTTTTATAACCACTCTATCTTGCTCTTAGGTTCCAGGGTACTCTGCTTTAAGCAAACCCACATATCATAAGCTGGAAAAAAGCATTATATAGTCAACTAGAAGTAAAATACTTTTTAAATAGTACAGCAGGCCAGCCTGGAGCAAGAGTACAAATGGAAGCCACATATCCTATATCTAAATACTTAAAAGTTATAAATCAAACCAACAAACTGCTGAATAAAGTATGGTGTACACTTCTACCTTGATAAAAGTACTTCGGAAATCATCTGAGAGTCAGGTAGGATGAAGAACTCCCAGACCAACATGGAGGAACAGGGAGATCGAACTGGCCTCTGTCCACAGCCTATTGCCTATGGCCCACTTCTCCTTCTCCTTGCATCCCTGGCTCTGTCTTACCCCACCAGAGACTCATGCACATGCATGTGGACACTTCAGTCCTGTCTACAACTCTGCCCACAAATGCTGTCCCTTGGCCACACACCAGGCCTGGGAGTGTGTGCTCAGTAGCACATCAGCCTTTGAGAAGGGAGGAGGGACAAAAGGAACAGAGCTGTGCAGGGCTTTGGAAGCCAGCTGAAGGGAGAAATGGTAGGGAATTGGGCAATCTTAGGTACCAAAAGCAGAGTGTAAAAGAGGGGGGCTGCAGAGTCTCATTGAGACACCCCCAGTCCTGTGACTTCCTGCTCTGATGTACTTGTGTTGTGGTGTGGGGTGTGGAGTGCAGACCCTGGATGGGCCTTCTACACCACAGTGCCCAAGGCAAGGGCCTCTTCTGCCTGTGACTGAGGGCAGTACCAGGGCAAGCCCACCTTTTGGAGAAGATTTTCTTTTACAAGCTCATTTGAAGTAGATATTGAGACCCTGAAGGACAAACTCTGGCAAGAGAAGATCTAAAAGAGAGAGAATGATTAAAAGTCTGAAGGCAGAGCGCATGTGATTAGATAGTAAAACCTTCTGGTTCTCATGAATCAGTTGATGGTAAGGAGAATTTTTGCCCAAAAATGGAAACCCATGAAAGAGTTTGAACCTAGTTGACTTAGGGTTTAGTAGATTGACAGACAGAATGGGCCAAGAGGAAATAAGTTCTCTGAAACTTCCAAAACCCTAAAGAAATCTCTGAATTATTGAAGACCATAAAAATAGTGGGCCTTGGGAGGGAGAATGTTAAATTGACATTATCTGACTCAATGACTCCAGCTGACATCTTGGTAGTATCTATATGAAAATCTGTAATTGAATAAATAAAGTATGAGTGCTTTTTCACTTTGCAAATACATTTTATGATTATTTTTAAGTGAATGGTTTAGGGCTTTTAAATGATTACATTATAAAAATGAGGGTGACAAAATAAACACATTTCAAAAGGTCACATGTAGAAATATCAAAATCAGAGATCAACACGGCTCTGAATTCCCTTGTGCTATATACAAAATCCAAAACTCCCTCTCCCTCTCCCTGTTGAGGACACCAGAATTCTATCAGGTGAAGCTAAGGTTTTCAAATAAAGTTCAAGAAGCAGTTTTCAAGATTTAACACTGGTGTAAAAACCATCTACATTTCCATGCAATGAGCTGCCTGTGTCTAACAAGTTTTTAGGGGTACTCTTTCCTTTCACAGAACAAAGTAGTAAATCAGTCATGAGTTAGCTCCACATAGTTAAGCAGGAAGCACAATGTACTGTTCACTCCCTTTAATATACTGAATACTTTGTGATTTTAGCCAAAACAGACCTGACTTCTATAGCAGCAATGGCTAGGGCTTGTTCTCATTAGCTTCTGGCCCTGCAACTACAGATCCTATGAGAGAGCTCTTAAATGAAGTGTTAGTGAAAGTTGCTCAGTCGTGTCCGACTCTTTGTGACCCCATGGACTATAAAGACTATATAGACTATAGAGTCCATGGAATTCTCTAGGTCAGAATACTGGAGTGGGAAGCCATCCCATTCTCCAGGGGATCTTCCCAACCTGGGGATCGAACCTAGGTCTCCTGCATTGCAAGCAGATTCTTTACCAAATGAGCCACCAAAGAAACCCGAGAATACTGGAGTGGGTAGCCTATCCCTTCTCCAGTGGATCTTTCCAATCCAGGAGTTGAACTGGAGTCTCCTGCATTACAGGCAGATTCTTTACCAGCTGAGCTACCAGGGAAGCCCTGAGCTCTTAGGAAATACAACTTACTACCAAAAGGAAAAAATTCAGGAGGCACCAAACCCTTCCTAGTCAAGACTTTTCAATTCAAGTACTATTGTCAGTAGTTTTTGGTTCTGATAATTACTTTGGATCCTTTATGACCTCTGTGCATTTATATTGACTGTATTTTGCCTAAACTACTTCCCATTATGATCATTCAAATTCACTGAGCATCTGCTATGTGCCAAGGGTCACTACCTAGTGTGGGAGACAGTCAAAATGCATGCCTGGACTGGCATTATAAGAATAAAATAGCACACGCAAAAGCTCAGATGCCTAAAGGTACTCAACAAACTCAGAGACCAGTAAGTTGTCTGGAGAGGCCAATATATTGTGTGTAAGAAGTGAGGGAATTTTCTTCAGTGGGACAATCAGCATAATGTAAAACTGGTGTAAATCAAAAAAATTACCCTAGAATTGGAGGCATTGTGTTGTAAGGCTTCAAATTTTGAGATTAGTTTTCCTGGATTCTTGGAAACTAAAGTAGAAAGTTGCTACACTTTTTAATGGAAGGTTTTTAGTAGAGTTTTTCTTTAAGTTTTATTTTAGTAGAGTTTTATTTCTATACAATGAACAATTGACAGATCTCTGTATTTTTCTCTCTTTTCCTGGCATGTATTATGTACAGTTTTGAAGCAATGATGATGCTTACAACAGCTTATTTACATTGATCTCTTAAATTATAAATACTACAAAATGTCAAAATTGTGAGAATTGATACATCTTTGCTTTAAAGGTTATTAGACTGGAACTTGTATTTTGTTTAAGGAAGACTTGGAGTGTTCACTGATGGTTATGATTTTAATATTTCTGAAGGCTGTTACAGCGGCCTGGATATGTGTTGAAAGCTAAACTTAAAAAAACTTTTTTAAACAAATAACTATTTTAAATAAATCCTATTTCAACACAGTGGGGGAATAAATGAGGGAAAAGAATTGTGTGAAGCAGACTGGTTCCAAATAGGAAAAGGAGTACGTCAAGGCTGTATATTGTCACCCTGCTTATTTAACTTATATGCAGAGTACATCATGAGAAACGCTGGGCTGGAAGAAGCACAGGCTGGAATCAAGATTGCCGGGAGAAATATCAATAACCTCAGATATGCAGATGATACCACCCTTATGGCAGAGAGTGAAGAGGAACTAAAAAGCTTCTTGATGAAAGTGAAAGAGGAGAGTGAAGAAGTTGGCTTAAAGTTCAACATTCAGAAAACAAAAAGATCATGGTATCTGGTCCCATCACCTCATGGGAAATAGATGGGGAGACAGTGGAAACAGTGTCAGACTTTATTTTTGGGGGCTCCAAAATCACTGCGGATGGTGACTGCAGCCATGAAATTAAAAGACGCTTACTCCTTGGAAGGAAAGTTATGACCAACCTAGATAGCATATTAAAAAGCAGAGACATTACTTTGCCAACAAAGGTCCATTTGGTTAAGGCTATGGTTTTTCCAGTGGTCATGGATGGATGTGAGAGTTGGACTGTGAAGAAACTGAGCGCTGAAAAATCGATGCTTTTGAACTGTGGTGTTGGAGGAGACTCTTGAGAGTCCCTTGGACTGCAAGGAGATCCAACCAGTGCATCCTAAAGGAGATCAGTCCTGGGTGTTCATTGGAAGGACTGATGCTGAAGCTGAAACTCCAATACTTTGGCCACCTCATGCGAAGAGTTGACTCATTGGGAAAGACCCTGATGCTGGGAGGGATTGGGGGCAGGAGGAGAAGGGGGTGACAGAGGATGAGATGGCTGGATAGCATCACCGACTCAATGGGCATGAGTCTGAGTAACTCAGGGAGTTTGTGATGGACAGGGAGGCCTGGCGTGCTGCAATTCATGGGGTCGCAAAGAGTCAGATACAACTGAGCGACTGAACTGAACTGAATGGTTGAAGGAGAGGATAGAAGACAGACAGAGCCAGACCATAAAAAGTCAGCAGAGAAACCCACAGCACCCCCCCACCCAAGAAAGTTGTCCTCAAAGCCCACACTTGGAGGATGAAATCACTGTAATAATGAGATTCTTCTGACATCTTGCCAGTGAGATCCTTAGTAGAATTGAGTTTATGCTGAATTTTATTTTCTAAGGAATTGTGTTAGAACATGATTCTGTAGGCATTTCTGAAGAGCCAACGGACTGCATACTGTTCCTAAGACCACAAGAGTCCTGGCTTCACAGAGGAAGAAAGTTGAACACATCAAACTGTTACGAAGACCTTTGTATAACTAAACTGGGAACACAGGGACCACATGATAACAGAGATGGAAAGGTCCAGGGCCAGGATCCTGGGAGAGACTTCAGGAAGGGCAGCCACCTAGTAGTGTTTTTAGCATAAGGCCATGTTTGCCTGAGGCACAAATACTAAAGCAAACAGTGAGAATGTCCATGGGCACTCTTGAGAGGTGCAGAGGCTCAGCCTTAAGTATGTCAGCATAAACATCCGAAAGCTGTATCCAGACTGAAAGTGAAAGTCACTCAGTCGTGTCCAACTCTTTGCACTCCCATGGACTATACAGTCCATGGAATTCTCCAGGCCAGAATACTTGAGTGGGTAGCCATTCCCTTCTCCAGGGGATCTTCCCAACCCAGGGATCAAACCCAGGTCTCCCACATTGCCGATGGATTCTTTACCAGCTGAGCCACAAGGGAAGCCAGGATGCAAAACCCGTCTTCATGCAGCCTTGGAGCACATGGGCTTTTACATGTCCCTGCTCCGTAACACACACAGCAGAACACAGATGCCCTTGTGCGGTTCTACCAGCAACCTAAATATTCAAATACAAAAGTCTGCGTGTAAACCATAACTCTTTGGCAACTTTCATTTTTAGAGAAAATGGCTTATTTTTAATGCCCAAGTTGAATTCTAGGCTATAAAGAAACTAAAACTAAACAAAGGTTTCTAGAGACTCTTTGTTGTTGCTGTTTAGTTGCTCAGTCATGTTTCTTTTGTGACCCCAGGGACCATCACCCACCTGGCTCTTCTATCCATGGGATTTCCCAGGCAAGAATACTGGAGTAGTTTGCCGTTTCCTCCTCCAGGGGATCTTCCCAACCCAGGGATTGAACCCAAGTCTCCTACATTGGCAGGTGGATTCTTTACCATTGAGCCACCTGGGAAGCCCAGGAGAGATGCTTTAGATGGTGACAAAGGTACCTCTATTTTCCTTTGGTGGACATTTGTTTTTTTGTGCCTGAGCAGCATTCACTTTCTCTTCTAGCCAATCCTTTAGGACATATCCTACACAGTCTTGGTGGGTGGTCAACAAAGGTGTCCTACCAAGGGCATGTGGGTCCAGCTACAGTAGTCTCCTTCCCCAAAAGCACAGTGACAGAAGAGCAAGAAATGATTGAATCTAAATTCAAGAAATGATTGAATCTAAGTCATTTCTCACCCTTCCTCTGTCTCTGCTCTTCTTCTCCCCCACTTTTTCTCTAGAGTCTCTTGCCACCCCCCTCCTCTCCCCATCCCCAGTCCTCTGTCTCTCTCCCTCATTTTTATCGTGTTAAGTTAGCCAGGCTTGGTCTCTTGCTTGAAACCAAAGAATCCTAAAGAATACATTGCAGTTCACACATCTCAGTGGCCTCGTGAGCCTAAGGGAATGATCAGAAGGGCAACCACAAGGGAAAGAGATGAGAAACTTGGACACTAGGTTCACAGCTGTATATAAGTTCTAGAATTTCCAAGGTGTTTCAAAATCGTGTGAGAGGAGGAGGCAGGTAGTAAAGATTGGGTGTGGAATGGAAAATTCTGCACGCATGAGCCAACAGAGGCTCTCTAGAGTGCTAATCCAGGTTCTAAGAAGAACCCTGGGCAAGGCACGCCGTCAGGTGAGTGAGGCCAGCACCATGGACCCGCTGAGTCACCGCTGACACAAGGCTAAGGGCAGCAGCAAGAAGGTGGAGTGTATCCTCCAAGGTGGTATTACAGAACCATTCAGAGCAATATCAGAGCCCCCTCAACAACCAGCTGGAGCCAACCAGGAAGGTGTAGAGAGTGTGCTGCCGCATGTGCAGAAGCTGAGGGTCGCTTGCTCAGCCGTGGCAGGAGCCTTCCTATCATTTCTGACTTAGTGTCTAACTAGCAACTTTTCCAGGAAATGGAAGAGTTCTGAGAGCAATGCAGGTGCCTCAGAGGCTCTTCTGAATCACAGCGCTCTTCCATTTCTGCTGCAATGGAAAGTAGACTCAGTATACTCAGACTTTGTATACTCAAACCCACAGAGAGCAGGTTCCCCTAGTACCTCACAGTTTAGAGTCTTTGTTTATAAGGGAGAGTAACACAGCCGACAGCCCAGGACTTAAGTCCTGCCTCCTCTGCCTTATTTGTATAGTTCAGAGGAGCACAAAGCCATCTCAGAGCATTTTCCTGGGGATAAATGAGATGGTGCATATTATGCCTTTAGCATAGAGACCCACACACAGTAAGTGATCAACAATGGGAGAGAAAGTGCCAGGAAAGAGGCTCAGTGATGCAACCAGGAGCAGCTCCGATCCCTTCGTTGTTCTTTTCAAAGTCCTGTGAACATTCTGGGTAAGAAAAAAGCTGGGTCTGCACTCCCGGAGACCATAAAGTCTAGCCCTAGAAACGTCCACTGCAGGTGGAGGGGTCAGGAGGGGGTTTGGCTCTTGCTTCAAGAGGGGGGAAGGGGAGCATCTGGCAGCAAAGTCCCTTGAGGCCAAGTGGCAGCTGACTCACACAAATGGCATTTGGATCGAGGTGGAAGGAGTAAGAGAGCAGCCTGCCCCTGCCTCCCGGAAACGGGCTCCTCTCTCATCATCACAGCTGCCATCTCTCATCACCCAGGCCTCCCCCAGATGTGGCAGCCCACTCACTCACTGAATCCCCTCCCACACCAGGACAGGTCGAGACTTCGCTGCCTGCCCAGCACTCCCTGGTCCCGAGTATAAGAGACAGAGCAACAGCAGAAGATGTGGGGGTTGGAGGAGGATTGATACCTGTTCTGTTTTTTTTTTTTTTTTAATGTAGCTGAACAACAATAAACATCTGACATTTAGGTAGTTTGACTATCAGGACAAGAGAAAGTATCCTTTGAGAAGACAAAGACCCATGTTCACAGAGACAAATCAAAAGTTGTAACAAATAACAGTGCAGAAAAACAAAATCCTTCCACTTGTATGGTTGCTTCCAGTGAGTCATGGTTGGGACACTGTTGGCTCCAGCATCAGTGAATCAGTGAGACAGTGACGTTTGTGATGGACCCTGAGAATTAACTGGCTTTATGCAAAGTCACACTATAATCACAGGGAAAAAACCCTAAACTTTATTTGGGTATTTGTACTACATTTTTAAAAAATACAGACATTTCCAAAATTTTTTTTCTATTTTTATGTCCAATTGTTTTTGCATCAGTAAAATCCCATTTGGAAATTGTTCTACCATCACAGTGTCTCTTTGGAAATGGTCCATGGGAAATTAGTAGTGCTGAATTCCCATTTCCCTCTAAAATGTTCCCTGAAGAAACTTAAGCTCTCATTTCCAGTGGCTTCATATCTGTACTCCAGTAACAATGCTCTCATTTGATGCACAGATTTTTTTAAAGTACTATTATTTACTAGGAGTCCCAAATCCTGTGCTAAGCGTTACAGGCATTGCCTAATTTTGTAGATTATCAACAGGAGCCTCAGGGAAGTTAGAAGTTACTTGCAGAGCAGAAGAGCTCAGACTCAAATCTGTCCTAGTTCTTTGCATTTGTTATGTGACCTTGATAGAATTAGAAGAGCATGTTTTACAGTCTCAGGTTTTGTATTACTGACTCTATGTCCACAGTAACTGGCAAATATGCGGTATTCAATAAAACTTTAGTCTTCATCACTGTTTTTACTTCTTTTGGTAACTTCTGAACTTCACCTCCTCTTAGTGTATTCCATCACAAGCTAACCAAAGAAAGCACTCAGCATCTATAGTTCTCTCTCTGAAATTCGAGGAGTAAGATTAGAGTATAAAATAGGAGTTATACAAACCATAAAATGAACTTTCTGATTGATTATTGAGAGAAGTAATTGGGGTTCACATTATTATTTTGTTGTCATAGATTTCTTCACAGCTTTTCAGTATTCTCAAGGTCAAGGAGGGTAAAGGATGATGGGAAATAGCTGAATTACTAAGGAAGCAACCTTAATGGGAAGAACCAGATGGTCTCATGGACCACAAGTGAGTAGAACTCAGGTGTCAGCCATCTAGATATCCACCCATGTAGCTGCACTTTCTCATTCCAGATTCCAACACTGTCATCAGAGATTCTCTCCACATCACCCCAGCCCACACCCCAAGGCAATCCTGTGAGGATGGAAATCTTGTTAGCCCTGTTTGACAGATGAGGTGACTAGCTTAAAGGAGTCACTGAGCCACAGAGTGGCAGAGCTGGGTTACAGTCAGTTCCCTCTGAGCTCTTAGACTGTTAACTAATAGTCTGTTTCCAGCAAAACCTTAGCCTGGTAAAAAAAGTTACCCTTCAGGAACCTTCTTGGCTGAGATGGGCAATGACCTCCAGAGACTGCGTTTCTGATCCAAATCAAACCTAGGCTGAAGGAGACAAAGGAAGAGCCAAAAACAATGATTCATTGCCTACCTTTGTGAAAGATGATGGTAATTCTAGGTCAAAGTCTAATGAACGGATGTCCGCATAGTAATTAGCACTGCAGGGCACCTCGGCTGGCAGTCTTGGCAGAGCAGCTGTGGATCGTCATAGAAACGGACTCCTCACTCCTGCAGAGGAATCCACTTGGCTGACCCAGGACAGAGCAGGCTTCTGCCAAGGACCCCCCTTTCCCCCAAGATGGAATCCTGCCCCTCCAACATCTCCCCAAAGAGAAGCAACTCATAGACGAAAGGTCACAAGAAGATGGGAAAGCTGTGCCTCTTAGCAAAACACAAAACAAAACAAAACAAAAAACACTTCATCCTTCATCTAGTTGCTTTAAAACTTGAACTGGCAGCTCACAGTTGCCCCCAGGGGCAGCATCTCAACTCTGCTAGGGAAAATTTAAGTAGAATCAACTTGGTTCAATATACCCCTTTCTGTAAGATTCATCATTTATAGTCAAGAAGGACAGTATTAATGGACCCCAAAAGATATCACCTTAACATTTCATTTTATCTCTATATGTCTGTTTCTTGATACCCTTAAAATTTTTTCACCAAGCATTATTAATCTAGTTAGCACTCGAGCTATTAGTTATGTATGTTATATATAAGTTTTATAACTTATCATATATGATACATGCTGCTGCTACTGCTAAGTCGCTTCAGTCATGTCCGACTCTGTGTGACCCCATAGATGGCAGCCCACTAGGCTCCTCTGTCCCTGGGATTCTCCAGGCAAGAATACTGGAGTGGGCTGCCATTTCCTTCTCCAATATAACACATATATGATAACATATAAAACTAATGTTAACTTTTTACTATTATTTATAGTATATGGCATTATGTTATAAATCTACCTTTTTTGGGGAAAATTAGGTGAAGGAACCAAAATATAGAAAACATCTAGCATGAACTGAGCATTTTATTTAAACTGCACAGCTCTATGAGAAATTTATTATTAAATCTTCACTGCATATGAAAATAATGAGATTCAGAGACATTAAATAATCAGACCTACATCTCAGACTGTATAGAGCTGGGATTCAAAGCCAAGCCTGCCTGATTCCAAAACCTCTGTTTTTTTCTACTACAAAATTTCACACACATTTGTTTTACTTTGCATGTGTCTACATCTGGGATTACTCTGCAATACATAAATTACAGAAAAATTCCAAAATTCAAACTAGTTGGAACCCAATAAATTAGAATTTTGGTTCTTCTTTTTAGCCATCTATTTTATATATAGTAGTAAGTATATGTCAATAACAATTTCTCATTTTGTCCCTCCCTCCGTTACTTTCATAGGGCTTCCTAGGAGATGGTAGTGGTAAAGAATCCACTTGCCAATGCAGGAACCACAAGATATGTGGGTTTGTCGCCTGGGTCAGGAAGATTCCCTGGAGTAGGAAATGGCAACCTACTCCAGTATTCTTGCCTCGAAAATTCCATAGACAGAGGAGGCTGGTGGCCTACAGTCCATGGGGCCACACAGAGTCAGACACAGCTGAGCAAATGCGCACCCTTACTCTCAGTAACCATAGGTTTGTTTTCTATATCTGTGTCCATTTCTATTTTGTAAATAAGTTCATTTGTATCATTTTTTAGATTTCATATATAAGCAATATCATATATCTGTCTTTCTCTGACTTACTTTGCTCAGTGTGACAATCTCTAAGCCCATTCATGTTGCTACAAATGGCATTGCTTTGTTCTTTTTTCTGGTTGAGTAATATTCCATTGTACATATGTACCACATCTTCTTTATCCATTCCTCTGTTGATGGACATTTGGGCTGCTTCCATGTATTGGCTATTGTAAATAGTGCTGCAATGAACATTGGGGTGATGTATCTTTTCAAATTATAGTTTTCCTACCCAGTGAGATTCTAAACTATTGAAAAAAGATTCCATTAAGGTCAAAATATACTACTTAGGCAGTAGTATATTCTAATGAATTTTCCGAAGTTTTTTTTGGTAGCAAGCTGAAAGAAATGTAATGGGGGGAGGCAGGGGGACTATCTAGAAAATTACACTACATAGTTTCTTGATCATACAATTAGCCTATGTAACTAGATCCCTTTTAAAAAGAAACCCTCATTTTCTTCCCAAATGAGGGAAGGCCCAAATTTGACCATGTGGATGAAAATATGTGCCACTGGGTGATGAAGCAAAATGACCAGGTTCAAATCCCGACTCTATCATTAGTCAGCCTCTGGACCACTGGCAAGGCTTAAATCTTTGGGCATCATATTTCCCATTAATGAATTAATGAGTTAGAATAAGATGACCTCTAAGTCTCCTTGGGCTTCCCTTGTGGCTCAGCTGGTAAAGAATCTGCCTGCAATGCAGGAGACCAAGGTTCAATCCCTGGATTGGGAAGATCCCCTGGAGAAGGGAACAGCTTACCCATTCCAGTATTCTGGCCTAGAGAATTCAATGGACTCTATAGTCCATGGGATCACAAAGAGTTGGACATGACTCAGTGATTTTCACATTAGGACACAAAAGTCTCCATCTAGGGGTATGCATTCATTCATTCAATAAATATAAGTATTGACATTTTTATAAACAGAATGTTCCAGTGTTTGATGATTCCATCTTGACATTATTACCACCATCAATGTTACATCATTATATTTTAGGTATCTACCTAAACTAGGCATAATGAATACAAATAAATGACTGTCCTTGACAAGGAGCTCACAAGAGGAACCATGACACATACAACTGTAGAAGGTAGCCCAATGGTTGGTATGAGGAGGAAGCATTACAGGGGTTCCCAAGAATTATTTAAATTTTTTTCATTATTTCAGTAGTTATGCTAACACAAAGATGTTGATTTATGGAGGATTCCTTAGCTTCTGCATTGGACATGGGATTGTATCTGATCTTTCCTCTGCATTTCTCCCTCATTGTGAAAAACCCATATATCCAGAAAAATAACAAAATGCAATCAAAGACAAATGGCTACCTGCACATAGCAAGTCTTCATAGGAAAATATGAACAATTGCATGCTAAACAGTCAAAAATCCGCCTTCAATGTGGTATTCTAGTAAATGCCTGCTATGTGCTTCTGCTGAGAGGGCTATAGAGATAGAAGAGAATAAACCCTGTCCCCTAGGACCTCACCATTCACTTTGGAAGACAAAGATGCAAACAGTTCCATTAGGTGTAATGACAGGGGTACTAACAATATCGCCTCTGGATGAGCAAAAGGGGAGATTTAATGTTGCTTGAAGAATCTAGGAAGACTTCTCAGGAAAGACAGGACTTTTTCTGAGCTCTCAAGAGAGAGGAGGACTTTGCAGAGTGTTCTGTGTACAAAAGCAAGAAGGCCTATTCTTTCAAGCCTAAGCAGTCTGTGCCAAGACCCGTCTCGTCTGCGCCAGAGTAAGTAAATCCATATAATTGCAGCATGAGGAGCTTGAGGGAGCTAGTGGCAGCCTAAATCCAAATCCACAGGGTTTCCACCAATATTGAGTAGCAACTAAGAGCATGAGATTCAGGGCCAGACCTCCCAAGTGTGAATCCTGGTTCTAGGCGACCTTAGGCAAGGTACTTAGCCTTTCTGTTCTATTGTTAAGTATTAAATGACTTAACATGCCTGGCACTTAGTAAGGGCCATAGAAATGTTTGCTATTCAATATACAATGAGAAGTCACAGGAGGAAATGAAATTAGCATGTGAGCTAAGTGGTCTACTTATAGTTATCCTTACTGTGCAGTGGCTATATTAAGGAGCTGGAAAAGGATTTTGTGGTTGTAACTGTGTTGCAAAGTTTAGAGGAATATATATTTAATCTACATACCTATTAATGATAGTCCCTCAGCCCTGGGAGCTCTCAGCTTGTTCAGATTCCAAAGACATACCATGAAGGATGGTTTACATTCTCAGGAACTCCCAGGATTTAGAGGGGATATTTCTTTTCATTAAAACAGTCAGGGTCAGCACTTGCTTTAATATGGAATGATTGTCCTATTTCTTATTCACTCTTTCATGAGTTTTATTATAGTTTGCTTAGAAAATACTAGTGTGTTGGAAAATAAAGATTAGGGTCATAGAAAAGAATGTAGAATATCTAGCCAGACTGGCACACATGATTCTTTTAAAAGATGCCAAGGACATTTTCCTCTTAGGAGAACCAGGAGCAACAGGCTTAAGGGAGTTCTAGAGACTGTGTGTATTAATTATAAAAACTATTCTTTGTTTCTCTGTTCTACTGCTCATAGGTAACCAACCTTAAGAAGAAAAATCACTGTTTTTAACAGCCAGAAAAGAGAAGTTAAAGTTAGAGTTGTGTTGGCAGACTCCAAAAAATGTGATTTTCCCTTTTTTGATGGATAGTAAGTGCAAGTATTATAATTCACAAAGGCTATTTCTTTTGAAAATTCTGGATCAAAACCTCATTACTCTCATTGCATTTTCAGCAAGAATTGAATTTCTAGATTATATAAGTTTTAAGTCTGAACTTCACTCAAAGATCTACAGGTTGCAGAAAAATAAGCAGGGTAGCATTTCTATTCCATGTGCTACACAGAAGGGTTGGAAAAGGAGGCCAAGAAGCATCGCCCTCCAGGAACTGCAGCAGGGCAGTGTGACCTAGTTGTGGATCCAGACATCTGGCATTCTAGTCCAGTTTTGCTATGATCTGGGCCACATCATTTACTAACTTCCCCGGGCCTGGTTTTCTTTCTGTGCTGAAATGTACATTAATGCAGGAGATAATTCCAGCTAAAGTAGTCAAGAATGGTGTTTCTTTCCCTCCCTCCCTCCCTCTCTCTCTCTCATTGCTATTTTGCTTCATAAAGGCCTAAACTAGGAAGATGTTAGATTTTATACACACACTTAGGAATATGTATGCATATCTTTATTTGATGATGATGTATCATACATAATGATCATATATATCATTATTATGTTGTTGTTATTTAGTCACTAAGTTGTATCCAACTCTTTGCAACCCCATGGACAGCAGCATACCAGGTTTCCCGGTCCATCACCGTCTCCTGTTCTGGAACTTGCTCAAACTCACGTCCATTGAGTTGGTGATGCCATCTAACCATCTTGTCCTCTGCCATCCTTTTCTCCACCAAATAATTGATCCTTTTGAACTGTGGTGTTGGAGAGGACTCTTGAGAGTTCCTTGGACAACAATGAGATTAAACCAGTCCATCCTAAAGGAAATCAACCCAGAATATTTATTGGAAGGATTGATGCTGTAGCTGAAGCACCAATACTTTGGCCACGTGATGTGAAGAGCTGACTCATTGGAAAAGACCCTGATGCTGGGAAAGACTGAGGCAGGAGAAGGGGTTGACAGAGATGAGATGGTTGGATGGCATCACCGACCCAATGGACATGAGTTTGAGCAAATTCCAGGGCATGGTGAAGGACAGGGTAGCCTGGCATGCTGCAGTTCAAGGGGTTGCAAAGAATTGGACGTGACTTAGAGACTGAACTGAACTGAACTGTAGCCTGCAAGGAATTTCCCAGGCAAGAATACTGGAGTCAGTTGCCATTTCCTTCTCCAGGGGATTTTCCCAACTCAGGGATTGAACCTGCATCTTCTGCATTGGCAAGTGGATTCTTTATCACTACATAGGGGCCTCCCAGGTGATACAGTGGTAAAGAACCCACCTGCAAATGCAGGAGACACAAGAGGCACAGGTTAGGTTCCAGGGTCTGGAAGATCCCCTGGAGTAGAAAATGGCAACCTGCTCCAGTATTCTTGCCTGGAAAATTCCATGAACAGAGGAGCCTGGTGGGCTACAATCCACAGGGTGCAAAGAGTTGGATGCAACTGAGCACACACGCATGCACACACACTCACATATGTGCACACACACACACCTATATACATCATGCATAATCACTTTGTAGATCTTTAAAACTCATGCTCTCTCTATGTAATCAGTCAGTATCAGTTCAGTCACTCAGTCATGTCTGACTATTTACGACCCTGTACCACGCCAGGCTTCCCTGTCCACACCAACCCCCGGAGCTTGCTCAAACTCAAGTCCATTGAGTCGGTGATGCCATCCAACCATCTCATCCTCTGTTGTGCCCTTCTCCTCCTGCCTTCAATCTTTCCCAGCATCAGGGTCTTTTCCAATGAGTCAGTGCTTTGCATCAGGTGGCCAAAGTATTAGAGTTTCAGCTATGTAATGTTATTGTCTAAATGTTGCAGAATGATCAGGGGGCTATTGATAGATGATAGGAACCAGCACTTTTCACTTCTTGGGTTACTTTCCCAAAAATGCCAATCATGTGCATCAAGGGGGCTCTTTTGCAAAGAGTCTGCTTAGGGAGCTGTAGTATTTCCGTGTTTTCTGGGCTCTTCCTACTCCATGAGATCCTCATCAGCAGTGGTTCCCCAAGTGTACTTTTGGGACCAGCAGTGTTATCATCAGCATCACCTGAGAACTTGTTAGAAATGCAGCTTCTCAGACCTCACTCCAGATCTGCAGAGCTAGCAGCTATGGGGGCCCAGAAACCTGTGTCTTCACAAGCCTCCCAGCTGATTCTTATGGATTCCAAATCTGAGACTCTCTGCCTTACAGTATAGAAGCACAAAGTTGGCCATTTGGGGAATACAAGAAACTACTACAGCAGAATAGCAATCTGGTGGTACAAATCACATGCCAAGTAGGTTATTACAGTGTAGTCTCTTCAAATGTTGCTGAGATATCCTCCATTTAAAACCGATAGCTTACGGTGAACGGTGTTGGGGTCATGATCTCCAAAGAAGATTTAGCTTTGGGAACAGGGACCAGACTTGATCACTCAAGAGCTTTTGTATAGCAAAGTTTTATTAAAGTGAAAAGAGACAGAGAAAGCTTCTGACACAGACATCAGAAGGGGGATGAAGATGCCCCCCTTGCTAGTGTTAGCAAGGGAGCTATATACTTTTTCAATCGGTTATTAGAATAAATCAAAGAATGTCTCAAAGTTGTAAAAATTTTACCAGACCCACTCCCACAATTTACATTTTAAGGTAACAGGATTAGAATTTAACAATAGAAAGATCTTACCAGACTCACTCCCATAATATACATTTTAAGATAACAGGATTAGTCAGAAGGTTTTCAGGAAGGAGAAACTGTCCTCAAGCAGGATACATTGTTGTTACATAATCCTTAGTATAGAGTTTAAACTGTGTTGTTTGTTGTGTAATCATCACTTCCGGGCTTAAAAAAAAAAAAAAAAAAAGGCGTTTTATTTGACTAAGATTAAGGACTGTAGAGGAAAAAAAAAAAGAGGTTTGTCCTATCCTCCTCCTTGAGAGAAGGGGACTTCCCTGGTGGCTCAGATGGTAAAGTGTCTGCCTACAATGCAGGAGACATGGATTTGATCCCTGGGTCGGGAAGATCCTGTGGAGAAGAAAATGGCAACCCACTCCAGTACTCTTGCCTGGAAAATCCGGTGGACAGAGGAACCTGGTAGTTTACAGTCCATGGGGTTGCAAAGAGTTGGACACGACTGAGTGACTTCACTTTCCTCCTTGAGAATTCCAGACCCCTATCTCCTTGAGAGCCCTAGATCCCTTTCTCCTTCTTGGGGACCCCGGACATGTTATCAACCTGCCTAGGAACTGACTCTCTCTCCAAACCAAAATGTTAATATGACTTTATTCAGTCTTATGTAATTTCTTATATCCAGAAACATTTATTGAGCCATATCATATGACAAGCACTGGAAAATTCAGATGAGAAAGAATTAGTTCCTGTACTTATCAACTCATACTCCACTAATAATCCAGGAGAGAGCAGAATTTATATGATGACTATTTATTAAACAGTACTGGGAAAGATCAATGTTCATTCAGCACTCAGCTTTCTATATGGTCCACTTCTTACATTCATACATGGCTACTGGAAAAACCATAGCTTTGACTCCATGGACCTTTGTCAGCAGTTCTCTCTGCTTTTTAGTACACTGTCAACATTTGTCATAGCTTTCCTTCCAAGAAGCAAGTGTCTTTTAATTTCATGGCTGCAGTCACCATCAGCAGTGACTTTGGAGCCCAAGAAAATAAAATCTGTCATTGTTTCCACTTTTTCCCCTTCCACTTGATGTGAGGCCATGGGACTGGATGCTATGATCTTAGTCTTTTGAACCGAGTTTTAAGCCAGCTTTTTCACACTCTTTTCACCTTCATCAAAAGGCTCTTTAGTTCCTCTTCACTTTCTGCCATTAGAGTGGTGTCACCTGCATATATGAGGTTTGCTGATATTTCTCCCGGCAATCTTGATTCCAGCTTGTGAGTCATCCAGCTTGACATTTCACATGATGTACTCTGCATGTAAGTTAAATAAGCAGGGTGACAATATACATCCTTGACGTACTCCTTTCTGGATTTGGAACCAGTCTGTTATTCTGTGTCCAGTTCTAACTGTTGCTTCTTGACCTGCATACAGATTTCTCAGGAGACAGGTCAGGTGGTCTGGTATTCCCATCCCTTGAAGAATTTGTCACAGTTTGTTGTGATCCACATAGTCAAAGGCTTTGGCATAGTCAACAAAGCAGATGTAGATGTTTTTCTGGAACTCTCTTGCTTTTTCGATGATCCAATGGATGTTGGCAATTTGATCTCTTGTTCCTCTGCCTTTTCTAAATCCAGCGTGAACATCTGGAATTTCATGGTTCACATACGGGAGAAGCCTGGCTTGGAGGATTTTTAGCATTACTTTGCTAGCACGTGAGATGACTGCAATTGTGCAGTAGTTTGAGCATTCTTCGCCACTGCCTTTCTTTGGGTTTGGAATGAAAACTGACCTTTTCCAGTCCTGTGGCCCTGATGAGTTTTCCAAATTTGCTGGCACATTATGACCTAATATCAATTTGGCCTAATATTGGATAGACTCATTTTGATCCTTTGGTTAAATTCATACTCAACTTATATCTTCATTGCAAATAAATGTACATTCTTCCCATTGCAATTTTTAAGTGCAGGATGATGTTTTCAAACACTATATTCTGTTCTCCAGAAATCATTTATCCAGTAGTTTCACTATCCGTTAATGATGCTTGTCTGAAGAATTTAGTATATTTTTGGCAGCAAAATGGAGATTTTCCTAATTCTGTAATTTCTTCTAAAATCTTTCTCTGTCATTCTTGCACAAAAACACAACTTTTTCTTTCTACTTCTTGCATACTCTGAAGCATTGGTATGGAATGTTGATTTTTGTTTGGTTTTGGTGTTTTTTCTTGGGGTGAGGGGGTCATACCACACAGCTTGCAGGATCTTTGCTCCCTCACCAAATATCGAACTCAGGATCCCTGCAGTGGAAGCATAGAATCCTAACCACTGGACCTCTGGGAAACTGATTCTTTTTGAAAAGTCAGTATACTATAATTTAGTTCCATGACTAACTTTTAATGTGCAAACAATTTCCAAACTGGGCTTCCTGAAGGGACCCCAAGGCAGTCCCTTATCCTTTAGCCACGTCCTCATGATTCTTTGAGCCCTTCCTTGCATGTCGACACAATAACTTATCCTAGGAGCACATTTTCATGCCCCACATCTGGAACCAGCTGTGTCTCCAAGGAACTTTGGCTCCCTTTAATAGGCCATGGTCTTTATAAGTCAACATGTAAGAGCCCTGACCATGAGGCTCTAGAGTTAAGCTCGAATACTGTACTTTATGACTAGAATGAGGTATAATATCCTCTAATGACTGAGGTATACCAGTGAAGCTTTGGAAATACAGAGGAGGACGTGGCATGAAGAAAAGAAGTTTGGCACGTTTGCCTTGCTCATCCGCCTTTACTGTTATTTCCATGCTGATGCCAGAGTTATTTCATTCAACCACCTGACCACTGTAGAAACAGTCTTTCTTATCTGGGCCCCAAGAGTTTCAGTTTTTTTATTTCACCCTAGTCACACAAATATCTGGAAAAACACCTTTTCTGGAGCCTTCAGAGAGGTCAGAAGCCCCTCTTCTCCCCCTCGTCCCACTCTTGTTTCTCCTTTTGTACTGATTCATTCATTCTTGACTTCCTTGTTTTCTTTAAGCATGTAAAGTATGTTTCCTAAATAATCGTCTCTCTCTGGAGCTTTAAACTTTATTTTTGCCATGCCTCTGTGCATGTGGGATCTTAGTTCCCCGAACAGGGATGGAACTTGTGCCCTCTGCAAGTAGAAGCCTAGAGTCTTAACTACTGGACTGCCAGGGAAGATTCTAACTCTTGCCCTCCTTGTAATAGACCTCTCCAAACCTCACTGTCTTAACATAAGGCTTAGTACCAAATACTAGCTCACTCAAAACCCAATTTTATATCATACGATATCACTTATATGTGGAAACTAAAACAATGATACAAATGAATGTATTTACAAAACAGAAATGGACTCAGACAAAAAACCATCTTGTGGAAACCAAAAGGGAGGAGCAGGGAGAGATAAATTAGGAATTGGGGATTAATGGATATAACCCCCTATAAATAAAACAAACAACAAGGATCTACTGTATGACATTGCGAACTCGGTTCAACATTCTGTAATAACCTAAATGGGAAAAGAATTCAAGAAAGAGTAGACACATGTATATGTATAACTGAATCACTTTGCTACACATCTGAAACTAACACAACATTGTTAATCAACTATATTTTAATTTTTTTAAAAAAAATCAATTTTGTATTTTAATTACCCTGTCTTATGTGGAGGTCCTTCTTAACCACACATATTTTAGGAGGACAATTTTTATTAACCTGGGTAAGTTTAAATTTGTATTGTGAGGGAGAGAGGAGAAAATAGGCACCTTAGAGTTAACACCAAGCCAGGTTTCCTTAAAAGGCCACAAAAGCAAGCTAGCTGAATGCTCACCTGGGCTGTAGCAACTCAAAATACAAAGCTTGGGTGGGTTTGGACATTTCTGGTTGGAGCGTCTTCCCAGAACATCCTTCATTCTCTACTGTGTTATGTTTCTTTATTACTATTACTGCTGCTGCTGTTCTCAGTAATGGAATTAATAATAACATTTTGGCCTCTTCAGCCATCTCAAATTTCTGTCCATTTTAGCCCACAGAAGAGACAGCCAGCCTGCAGGACACTGCCGTTGAATAGTAAGTGATCTTTCAGCAGCACAAAGGAAAGAATCAAGGGCCTGTTTAAAACCATTCCCTTAGATCTTTTCCAGACAGGAATTAATAAAGCATCCCTGCTTAGGATCACAAACTGACCTGGAAAATAGACCCACAACTGCGAACCCATGTCCTCCCCTGGATACTCCAGACCAGATCTCTGTCTGCTGACAAACCAAGAGCTACGCTAACCCATTACTCACGCTGAACCTGTTTTTTTGCTGTTGTTTGACCGTGAGCCAAGCAAAACGAACATTCATGTGGTGCACTTGGCAGCTGCCCGACTCCAGACTGCACTTTTCCACAGTCCAGGAGAGGCTTTGAAGCTGGCCTCCCGACTGCTTTGGCCCAAGCTGGGGAATCACCCTTGGAGGAGCAGAGATCAGCCAGCACTGAGTCACACTGCCCTTCAGGTCAGGCGACATTCAGGAAGGGCCTGGCCTATTGGCCTCATGACTGAGCAGAATGACTTGGCCAATTCCTTGGGCTTCCAAAGAGGTTAGACATCACGCAAGAGCCTTTTTACTGTGTCTCTAGGGTAAAGAGTTTAGCTGTTTACACTCATATTTTGACATAAGAACATCCATCCTTTTGCCTACACGTGTTGAGTTGGAAGAGTACCCCGGTGTAAGGCTTTAGAAATGTTTTGCAAACTCACACTCAGTTTACCAATAATTAATTACAGGACGTAAACTCATATATGACAAGGATTCAATACAAAGAGCACAAGAGTGAATGCATAGATTAAAAAAACAAATGAACTTAGAACACCAAAGGAGAGAATGGAATAAATGAATGAAGACTGAATGAATCCCAGGAAATCCAGGTTTTAGTCCCTGCTCTGTTCCTTCATGGCCTCTCGTTTAACCACTTGGACATCAAGAGCCCCATCTAGAAAATGGCTCAGGGGGATGATTCTTGATATCTCATCCAGTTATAAAGGGTTTATTATTTAAACTGTGTGCGTACACAGGTTAACAATAAAAAATCAAACCAGTTTATAGTTTGCAGCTATCAGTAATATTCAAACAGCTTCTACATGAGCCAGAATCCAAGAGCATCCCAAAGTTGAATTACACCACATGATTAACAAATTGTGATCACTTGAATTTTGAGTGTCACAGGGTCAAGCAACTCAATCTCTGTGACACATATCATCACCTATTATATTCAATATACATCACCTATAATAGTCACCTATAAATATTCTAGACACATTTACTCCCAAACTATATAGAAAACATAGCAAAAAAATGTGTATTACTTACCCCAGGCTTATACTGCTATTTTCAGATGGACACAGATGAGCTCTTTAAAGCTGGCCCCAATTTAAAGACTATAACCTGGAGGAAATAATGAGTTTGAGTCATTTTAGTTAACTAAGCATTTTCCAATTAATGAGCAATTAAAGGAGTGCCAAAGTTCATATGAATTCTTGAGACTTCCCTGAAGATCCAGTGGCTAAGACTCTGTGCTCCCAATGCAGGGGGCCAGGTTTGATCCCTGGTCAGGGAACTAAATCCCACATACCACAACTCAGTCCGCATGCCACAACTAAAAACTCCACATGCTGCAAATAAAATAGATCCCGCATTCTGCAACAAAGATCAAAGACCCTGTGTACCGCAACTAAGACCCAGCACAACCAAATAAATATTTTTTAAAAAACAATTCTTAAAGTTACTCAGATATGAACCCTTATTATTGCTATCATAATTTAAAATATGACATACTCACTACTTTTGGATAGTCATTTTTCTTTACTATTGCACTCTGCTAATTTAAATCACACTGGGAATTGGCATTTCAAGAAGCTGAGGATAAAACTATCTTCAGCATGCCAAAAATGATCACCAGTGTGTAAAATAGACCCGGTGCTCTCCCACATCTCCAAGTGATGTTTCCCTCTTCCAAGCTGCCCTGTATGCTGTGTGCTTAGACGCACAGTCTTTGCAACCCTTTGCAACGCTATGGACTGTAGCCTGCCAGACTCCTCTCCATGGGATTCTCCAGGCAAAAATACTGGAGTGGGTTGCCATGCCCTCCTCCAGGCAATCTTCCCAACCCAGGGATAGAATCCAGGTCTCCCACATAGCAGGTAGATTCTTTACCCTTTGAGCCACCAGGGAAGCCCTCCAAGCTGCCCTACATGTAATTAAACTACAAATGCAAAAGGGCTGTCTACATCAAATGCACACCTTTCTTGGAGCATGTCGTGCCAATGAGAATTAAAGCAGTTATTGGGAGGGATTAAGAAATAGTCTTCAGGATCAAATGCCGCCAGTACTTATTATTGTAATAAAAATGATATTTTAGCAAATATGAAGCTGATAAATTTTACCTCCCCCTAATATGTTTCGCTTTATCTACTTTTGACATCAAGAGATAAAAGACCCATGGTGGAATAAGTAGGCATGCTGAAGGAATTTAGAGGCCCGCTCTGTGCCCAAGAAAGGCCATAATCCTTTCAGAAGATGTTTTAAATTCCTCTAAGATATTAAGATTAGGACTTCCCTGGTGGCTCAGACAGTAAGGCATCTGTCTACAATGCAGGAGACCTGGGTTCAATCCCTGGGTCAGGAAGATCCCCTGGAGAAGGAAGTGGTAACCCACTCCAGTACTCTTGCCTGGAAAATCCCATGGACGGAGGAACGTGGTAGGCTACAGTCCATGGGCTCGCAAAGAGTCAGACACGACTGAGCGACTTCACTTTCACTTTCTTTCACTTTTCAAGATATTAAGAACCAAACCTGGAAGACCCAAATCATAGAATTTCATCAATTGCATATAGGATCTTTCTCCCCCAAAGTTTAGCCACAAAGCTGCGGGTGGACCAAAGGAGGCCATGAAATAGTAGAAGAAAAAGAGAAGCCCTTCCACTCTGATGATTGGGGGATGGTGACTGCATGACAGAAGGCAATTAGAGACCTGGACAATATAGAAAAAATACTAAGACATATGTTCTTTGATTTAGTCTAAGTTAAAATTAAAAGACTGCATATAACAGTGATACCTAATGAGAAAACGTAGGAGAAAAGAACCCTTTTGTCATTTGCATTTTAACTTCTCAAGGTAGGGTGTATTCTCAGAATTTAACAAATAGAATACTAAGCAATACTTGCATCCCATGGCTTCAGAAGCAGAGGAACAAGGAGCCCTTTTAAGAGACTTGGCAGGTGAGGAAACAATGAATTTAAACAAAATCCATCACCTGTTTTGTTTGTGGAGCAGCAAAAGGTCTTCTGTTTAATCCTTCAGGAATGAACCTTCTATTGTAAAAGATACAATATCCACAAAATTTGTAAAGCATATTGCATATAGATGTACATTATAGGAAACAGAAGTTGTTCATTTAAACTGTAAATGTTAACACCAACTTGTATCAACTGACATACCATTATGTAAATTGTGTAGATTCTTTTGTAAATGAGAGAGCTCCAGACTCCCTAGTCTAACTTTTCCTTTGCAGGTTGAATGAATAAATGTTGCCTCTAAATGTTTCTAGTTTTGATACAATGTGAAATTATGTTCTCAACAAAGGTCTGTTTGTAGAATGAACCACCTAGGCTGGAGGCCAGATGGAGGATGTAGAAGAAACTCAAAGGGGAACTTCATAGGTGACTCAGTGGTAAAGAATCTGCTGCCAATGCAGGAGACGTGAGTTTGATCCTTGGGGTCAGGAAGATCCCCTGGAGGAAGAAATGACAACCCCACGCCAGGACTCTTGCCTGGAGAATCTCATGGGCAGAGCAACCTGTTAGGTCCATGGGGTGACAAAGAGTTGGACTTGACTGAGCACGCACACACATGCACAAAGGTGGACCTCCAGAGCTGGGGGGACATCAGTCAGCTGGAACTAAGTATGGATCCTGACGGAGGAGAGCAGGAGTAACTGTGAATTCACTGACCTCAAACATCTGTGTCAGATGGCTGAAGAGGGCCAGGCAGTCTAACTCTGGGACACCCCAGCTACTCTCTCTGCTACTCTAAGTTTACATAAACCACCCCATAGTTGCAAATGTACCCAAATGCCATCTATCTTGTACTTGGGGCTTCCCTGGTGGCTCAGTGGTAAAGGATCTTGTACTTAACCCATCTTCAAAGTGGATGTAGAAGTGGAATATGGCTGAGTATGCAATTATTGCATAGCGAAAAACCAAAAATTACCTAAAGGGCTGCTTACATTATTAGTTCAGGATAAATTTAAAGCCATAAAGAACCATTTTCCCCCTGCTCTGCAATGAGTGGGGATCACCAGGAAGACTAGATTAGTCATAGATAAAATAAAGAAAATATATTCACTTTGCAATAGTATAGGGGATGGCAGAGGATGAAATAGTTAGATGGCATCACCAACTCAATGGACATGAATCTGAGCAAACTCCAGGAGATAATGAAGGACAGGGGAGCCTGGGATGCTGCAATCCATGGGGTCGCAAAGAGTTAGACATGACCTAGCAACTGAACAACAAGTACAGTGAGTGAATTTGCAACTTTGCTAAACTGCCTATGAAATTAGAGTGACAATGACGTGATCTAAGGGACGCCTGGGAAGCCTTTTCCCGCACAGTCACCTTCCTTAGCTTTTTACAGGGGAAACCAGCTTTTCCTTATCCTGGCCCCAAACTCCAAACTTGTCAGTAGGTAACAAAGGTCAATGTATTAAGTACAGATGATATTGAAAATGAACCTTGGGGGGTGAGAATAAGCTCATTAGTTAATCTGACATTAATTCAGAACTGTTATCCTTCTAGTTTCTGTGAACCATGCCCTAGACTAGAGGAATAAGCTTTAAGGAAAGTAATGACTAAACATCATTGAGCACCTAATATGCACCAAATGCTGTTCAATAGAACTTTCTGTGATCTGCATTGACAATATGGTAGTCACTAGTATGGCTTTAGACCATTTGAAATGTAGCTAGAGTGACAGAGAAAATAAAGTTCAATTTTCATTAAATAGCACAAGTGGTCAGTGTCTAGTACTATTGTATTGGACTATGAAGGTTCACATAAATGTTAAAATATTTAAGGCTGTATACTAGAAAGAGATACAGGGCATGGGAAATATATTAACTTCAATCTCTGGTATTTGAAAAGCAAAGCAAAGATTACATGTAAATCAAAAATGATGTCCACTTTCCAATTTGCATAAAGCCAGCTCTGCACTGAAGTATTGGGTTGGCCAAAAGGCTTGTTTGGGTTTTTCTGTACTGTCTAACACCAACAAACAAATATCTAGGAAAATTACATATATTACATTCTCCCTTTGAATCTGGTTATGAATGGAAGGAGTTGAAGTTTTGTTCCTGAAACTGCTTATAAAATGCTTGGAGGCTGTAAAATACTGCGATGCTTTTGCTTCTGGATTTCATAAATTTCCTCCCTTTTCTTAACCGTTCCACTTCTTCACCATCATGGACTTATTTTTTATTGTTCATTTGCTTTTATTTCTGAGAAACAAGATGGTGAGAAATAAAATAAGAAAAATTAAGCATATACATTTTACTATATAGCTTCGTGCAACTCAGACAATGAAGAGGCATTTTGAATATCATCAGCCACAATGCTTTGCTATCCTAGAGATTATATTTTACAGTCTTAGTGAGGCTGAAACTTTATAATTTAGGTTTGGATTTGATAATGAAAAAAGGCATATGAGAATGTTAGCAACATGCCTGATAGGCTAGAATAGGAGGAGGGAAATATTCAACAATAGAGCTAACATATTTCATCCCTATATATTTAAGTTGAGAACCAAAAATTAAAGCAAAAAGGTAAAATAGGAATAAGTATATTTTAGAAACAATAGTGCATATGCTCCCCAGTATATGATGACTAAAACAGTCAAAAGAACTCCATCAATCAGCAAGAGGAATTAGAAAAACAAATACATGTAAAACAACTGCTCTGTCTGTCAATTTGGAACCCAGTTGGGTGATGGCCTCAATTAGATAGAAGCACTGTAATTTGGTGCTTGATGTTTACCCCATCTGTCAGGTTCTTGGAAAGTTTTGTTAAGGGTAGATGGAACAATTATTCTAAATGATAGCACAAAAAGGCATCTGGAATACATTTCTCACTGTCTGGAGAGCTTGGCTCAGCACAGATTACAGTGTTATAAATAGGATCATCAGCATGTCCTTGACAAGAATATATCAAGAATTTTCACAAAGCTGGGGAGTTTTCATTGTCTTATGCAATACAATTACCAGCTCTGTCTACAAGTTGGGGGTACTCTACACTGGAGGCAACTGCAACTCACCCAGGCACCCACACTCAGCATCCATTCTCAACACTCGTAACATGCATGTACTAAGTCACTTCAGTTGCGTCCAACTCTTTGGGACCCTATGGACTGTAGCCTGCCAAGCTCCTCTGTCCACGGGATTTCCCAGGCAAGAATACTAGATTGGGTTACCATGCCCTTCTCCAGGGGATCTTCCCAACCCAGGGATCGAACCCACATATTTTATTCAAGTCTCTGGTGAAATGATTTGTGGGCTTCCCTGGCGGCTCAGCTAGTAAAGAATCTGCCTGCAATGCAGGAGACCTGGGTTCAATCCCGGGGTTGGGAAGATCCCCTGGAGAAGGGAAAGACTACCCACTCCAGTATTCTGGTCTGGAGAATTCCATGGACTGTATACTCCATGTGGTCACAGAGAATTGGACATGACTGAGCAACTTTCACCTCACTTCACTTAAATGGTTCATTTGGTGCCAAACTTAATGGATTTTGAAGGCTGAGATGTGGGGAAAACGCACACACACACACACACACACACCGTACAGACATTAACATTTTACAAAGGAACTCAAGTAGCTAATTCTTTAGCTATAAGGCTCATAACACCACCTTATTCTGAATGTGTTCATGCTGCCCTAAAGTTCAAGAATAATCAAGTTCCACGCACCAGAACACTGACACAAGCTCCCCTAACCAGGAAATCTTGACAAGCCAATCGTCTAACCCCACCCACTGGGTTAATCCTCCACAATAAAAAGGAACCACAGACCTCCAGAATACAGAAAGCCCACTCCAGATACAGCAATCTAAACAAGATGAAAAGGCAAAGAAATACCCAACAGGTAAAGGAACATGAAAAATGCCCACCAAGTCAAACAAAAGAGGAGGAGATAGGGAATCTACCTGAAAAAGAATTTAGAATAATGATAATAAAAATGATCCAAAATCTTGAAAACAAAATGGAGTTACAGATAAATAGCCTGGAAACAAAGATTGAAAGATTCAAGAACTGTTTAATAAAGACCTAGAAGAAATAAAAAAGAGTCAATTAAAAATGAATAACAATGAATGAGATCAAAAACACTTGGAGGGAACCAAGAGTAGAATAACGGAGGCAGAAGATAGGATAAGTGATAGAAGATAAAATGGTGGAATAAATGAAGCAAAAAAAAGAAAAAAGGATCAAAAGAAATGAGGACAACCTCAGGGACCTCTGGGACACTGTGAAACGCCCCAACATTCGAATCATAGGATCCAGAAGAAGAAGACAAAAGAAAGGCCATGAGAAAATACTCGAGGAGATAATAGCTGAAAACTTCCCTAAAATGGGGAAGGAAATAGCCACCCAATCCAAGAAACCCAGAGAGTCCCAAACAGGATAAACCCAAGGCGAAACACCCCAAGACACATATTAATCAAATTAACAAAGATCAAACACAAAGAACAAATATTAAAAGCAGCAAGGGAGAAACAACAAATAACACACAAAGGGATTCCCATAAGGATAACAGCTGATCTATCAATAGAAACCCTCCAGGCCAGAAGGGAATGGCAGGACTCAGAGAATAACCTACAACCTAGATTACTGTATCCAGCAAGGATCTCATTCAGATATGAAGGAGAATTCAAAAGCTTTACAGATAAGCAAAAGCTGAGAGAATTCAGCACCACCAAACCAGCTCTTCAACAAATGCTAAAGGATCTTCTCTAGACAGGAAATACAGAAAGGTTGTATAAACGTGAACCCAAAACAACAAAGTAAATGGCAACGGGACCACACCTATCAATAATTACCCTAAATGTAAATGGGTTGAATGCCCCAACCAAAAGACAAAGATTGGCTGAATGGATACAAAAACAAGACCCCTATATATGCTGTCTACAAGAATAATCAAAGTAAAGGTTTATTTTAAATTCTTTTCAAAAAATGTAAAAGTCCAAAGTACTTACTAAGGACCTATCTATATCATTACTCCTTAGACATTCAATTCAACAAGTATAAGCAGGGACTGGATAAAAAAGGAGTGAAAGACATTGAGGGAACCTAACCTCCTCATCTGGGATTTCTAATAGTGTGTATGTTCAGTCCTATTTACTTTGATAAATAACACATGCTGCCACCCTAGACACTCAAATGCAGCCAATGGCAGAATTGATAAATAAACTTTAAAAGATAAATCTTTAGAGAAAAAGTTAATAAAACACCTCTGGATAATTTAAGAGAACTTTTTAAAATGGACTTAACAGCAAATTTTAAAGATATTTTAAAAGAAATCACAAGTAAATATTACACAAAATGGCATACTAAAACTTTTGGAGACCTTAATGAAATTGATTATTTCCTGGAAAAATTGAAATCAAAATAGACACAAACATGTTAATCCAATGAATAGACTCAAAAAGTTCCTGATTCTTAGTCAATAATCAAGAAATAAAGAGAAAGTTTCCAAGATTTATCTTTCAAATAACTTCTATGCACAAGGACTATATCAATGAGTCCAAAACTATGATTACATTTAGTAGCTACATTTTTTAGGCATTTACTGTCTTCTTGAGATTGCACTAAGTGACTTACATGCCTGTCTCTTTAATCATCACAAAAACCTTACAATAGGAATTGTGTTTTCCAAGTTTTACCAAAAAAAAAAAAGAAGTAGAAATTGAGGCTTAGACTGAGTTGATAAAACTAGTATATATCTGATCCAGTGGGCAAACACAGGGCACAGAAACTGTTTTAATACATAAAATATTCCACAACATGAAAACCTGAAAAGCTACACAATAACTGGATGAAGCAAAAAAAAAAAAAAAAAAAAACCTGAAAAGAACAATATGAGAAAGAAAACCACGACAAGTCTCACTCATGATTGTAAGTGTATGGCTCTTATACAAAGTACTAAAAAGCTGAACTCTAGTGTATTTTCCCAACTTTATTGATGTATAATTGACAAATAAAAATTGTATATGTTTATAGGGTACAATGTAATGTTTTGATATATGTATACACTGAAATGATTACAATAAAGCTAACAAATCCATCATTTCAAATAGTTATCTCAAAAAAAAAAACACAAATAGTTATCTCGTGTGTGTGTGTGTGTGTGTGTGTGTGTGTGTTTATGAGTGTGTGAATGTGGGTTGAGGACATTTAAGACCTGCCCAGCAAATTTCAAGTACATAACATGGAATTATTAACTATAGTCACCATGCAGTACATTGGATCTCCAGAACTTATTCATCCTGCATAACTAAAACTTACATTTCTCCCATCTTCCAGCCCCTGGTAATCACTATTGTACTTGCTACTTCTAAAAGTTTGGCTCTTTTAGTTTCCAAGTATAAGTGAAATCGTGCAATGTTTATCTTTCTGTGCCTGGCTTGTATCACTTTGCATGTCCTTTGAATTCATCTGTGTTGTCACAAATGACAGGGTTTCTTTTTCACTGCTGAATAATATTCCATTATAAGTATACACATTTTCTTTATCTATGCATCAGACCTTGTATACTCAAATTATATCTGACTATTGTAATTAAGGCTACAATATCTCCCTGAGATGCTGATATCACTTTCTTCAGATATGAACCCAGACATGGAATTGTTAGATCATATGGTAGTTCTACTTTTGATTTTTTTGAGGAAACTTGATCATGTTTTTCATAACCAATTTACAGTCTCACCAACAAAAGTAACAAGAATCTATCTCCTCTATGTCTTTGCCAACATTTGCTATTTCCTGTCATTTTGATAATAGTCATTCACACAGGCATGAGGTGACATCGCACATGGTTTTGATTTGCATTTCCCTGACGACAGTGATGTTGAGCATTTTTTTCATATACCTATTGGTCATTTTTACATTTTCCTTTGAAAGATGTCTATTCATCTCTTTTGCTAATTTTTAATGTTGTTACTTGTTTTCTTGCCATTGAGTTGAGTTCCTCATATATTTGGGATATTAATCCCTTACCAGATGTATAGTCTATAAATAATTTCTTCTGTTTCATAGGTTTTCACTCTGTTGTTTCCTTTGCTGGGAAGAAGCTTTTTATTTTTTTTTTAAATTTTTTATTTTTATTTTTTTCATTTATCTTCACTAGTTGGAGGCCAACCACTTCACAGCATTGCAGTGGGTCTTGTCATGTATTGACATGAATCAGCCATGGAGTTTCATGTATTCCCCATCCTGATCCCCCCTCCCACCTCCCTCTCCACCCAGTTCCTCTGGAAGAAGCTTTTTAGTTTGATTCAGTGTCATTTGTATATTTTTGCTTTTCTTGCCTATGCTTTTTGTGGCATATTTAAAAAAGCATTGCTTGCACCAATGTTTTCTTCTATAGTTTTAAAGTTTCAGGTGTTATATTAAAGTCTTTAATACACTTAGATTTGACTTGTATAATGGTATGAAATAACAGCTCAACTTCATTCTTTTATCTTTTTTATTGAAGGATAATTGCTTTACAGAATTTTGTTGTCTTCTGTCAAACCTCAACATGAGTCAGCCATAGGTATACAAAAACCCCTCCCTTTCGAACCTCCCTCCCATCTCCCACCCCATCCCACCGCTCTAGATTGATACAGAGCCCCATTTTTATGCATGTGGGTACCCAGTTTTCCCAAAACTATTTATTAAAGTGAGTGTCCTTTCCCCATTGTATGTTCTTGGCACCTTTGTTGAAGACCAGTTGACCATAAATGCGTGGACTCTTTCTGGCTCTCTTTTCTCTTCCAGTAGTCTATATGTTTGTTATGTCAGTACTGTATTATTTTGATTATTATTGCCTTGGTTTATAATTTGAAGTCACATAATGTACTATCTCCAATATTTTTCTTTTTGATGATGATTGTTTTGATTATTCTGAGTTTGTGTGGGTTCATGCAAATTTTACAGTTGTTTTCCTATTTCTGTGAAAATTGCCATTAAAGTTTTGATAGAGATGGTGTTGCATCTGTTGCATTACTTTGGGTAGATCACTACAGACATTTTAAAAACAATTAGTCTTCCAATGTCACAAACCTCCATCCATAGTTCATCAGGCACTCTGTCTATCAGATCTAGTCCCTTAAATCTATTTCTCACTTCCACTGTATAATCATAAGGGATTTGATTTAGGTCACACCTGAATGGTCTAGTGGTTTTCCCCACTTTCTTCAATTTAGGTCTGAAATCTGGCAATAAGGATTTCATGATCTTGAGCCACAGTCAGCTCCGTCTTGTTTTTGCTGACTCTATCAAGCTTCTCCATCTTTGGCTGCAAAAGATATGATCAATCTGATTTTGGTGTTGGCCATCTGGTGATGTCCATGTGTAGAGTCTTCTCTTGTATTGTTGGAGGAGGGTGTTTGCGTTCTCTTGGCAAAACTCTATTAGCCTTTGCCCTGCTTCATTCTGCACTCCAAGGCCAAATTTGCCTGTTACTCCAAGTGTTTCTTGACTTCCTACTTTTGCATTCCAGTCCCCTATAATGAAAAGGATATCTTTTCTGGGTGTTAGTTCTAAAAGGTCTTATAGGTCTTCATAGACCATTCAACTTCAGCTTCTTCAGCATTACTAGTCGGGGCATAGACTTGGAGTACCGTGATACTGAATGGTTTGCCTTGGAAATGAACAGAGATCATTCTGTCGTTTTTGAGATTGCATCCAAGTACTGCATTTAGGAGTCTCTTGTTGACTATGATGACTATTCCATTTCTTCTAAGGGATTCCTGCCCATAGTAGTAGATGTAATGGTCATCTGAGTTAAATTCACCCATTCCAGTCCATCTTAATTCACTGATTCCTAGAATGTTGACGTTCACTCTTGCCATCTCCTGTTTGACCACTTCCAATTTGCCTTGATTCATGGACCTAGCATTCCAGGTTCCTATGCAATATTGCTCTTTACAACATTGGACCTTGCTTCTATCACCAGTCCCATCCACAACTGGGTGTTGTTTTTGCTTTGGCTCCATCCCTTCATTCTTTCTGGAGTTGTTTCTCCACTGATCTCCAGTAGCATATTTGGCACCTACTGACCTAGGGAGTTCATCTTTCAGTGTCCTATCTTTTTGCCCTTTCATACTGTTCATGGGGTTCTCAAGACAAAAATACTGAAGTGGTTTGCCATTCCCTTCTCCAATGGACCACATTCTGTCAGACCTCTCCACCATGACCCATCCGTCTTGGGTGGCCCCACAGAGCATGGCTTAGTTTCATTGAGTTAGACAAGGCTGTGATCCGTATGATCAGATTGGCTAGTTTTCTGTGATTGTGGTTTCAGTCTGTCCTCTGATGCCCTCTCTCAGTGCCTACCATCTTACTTGGGCTTCTCTTACTTTGGACGTGGGGTATCTCTTCACGGCTGCTCCAGCAAAGCACAATTTATTTTTGAGGGGCTCCAAAATCACTGCAGATGGTGATTTCAGCCATGAAATTAAAAGACGCTTACTCCTTGGAAGGAAAGTTAAGACCAACCTAGACAGCATATTAAAAAGCAGAGACATTATTTTGTCAACAAAGGTCCGTCTAGTCAAGGCTATGATTTTTCCAGTGGTCATGTATGGATGTGAGAGTTGGACTATAAAGAAAGCTGAGCACTGAAAAATTGATGCTTTTGAACTGTGGTGTTGGAGAAGACTCTTCTTGGACTGCAAGGAGATCCAACCAGTCCATCCTAAAGGAGATCAGTCCTGGGTGTTCATTGGAAGGACTGATGCTGAAGCTGAAACTCCAATACTTTGGCCACCTGATGCAAAGAGCTGACTCATTTGAAAAGACCCTGATCCTTGGAAAGATTACGGGCAGGAGAAGGGGGCGACAGAGGATGAGGTGGTTGGATGGCATCACCGACTCAATGGACATGAGTTTTGGTAAACTCTGGGAGCTGGTGATGGACTGTGAGGCCTGGCGTGCTGGGGCTCATGGGGTTGCAAAGAGTTGGACACAACTCTGGACACGACTGAACTGAACTGATTCTTACAGTCCATACATGTGAAATTCCTTTTGATTTATTTGCCTTCTTCAGTTTCTTTCATCAGTATCTCATAGCTTTCACTGTGCAGTTATTTCACCCCCTTGATTATATTTATTACTGAGTTTTTTAGTGTTTTTGATGCTATTATGAATGGGATTATTTTCTTAACTTCTGTTTTGGGTAGTTTATTGTTGGAGTATAAAAACCCAACTGATTTTTTTTTTTTTTGTATATTGATTTTGTACCTTGTGAATTTATTGAACTTGTTTGTTGGTTCTAACAAGCTTTTTTCATAGAGTTTTTAAGTTATTTTCTTCAAATAGTTCATGTCATCTGCAAACAGATAATTTTAATTCTTCCTTCTGATTTGGATACCTTTTTTTCTTGCCTAGGTGCTTGGGCTAGGACTTCCAGTGCTATATTTAATAGAAGTGGTGAGAGTATCTTATTCCTGATCATAGAGAAGAAGCTTTCAACTTATCACCATTGACCATGATGTTGATGTTTGCTGTGGGCTTGTCACATGCGGCCTTTCCTGACTGACTGAACTGAACTGACCATAGTACTCTGGTCAGCTTGTATTGTATCATAGTCCTTTGTATTTCTGTGGTATCAGTTGTAACATTTCCTCTTTCATTTATCATTTTATTTATTTAAGGCTTCTCTTTTTATTCTTAGTTTGGCTAAAGGCTTGTCAATTTAAAAAATTTTTCAAAATCCAATCTCTAGGTTTGTTGATCTTTTCTAATCTTTTTAAAGTCGCTATTCTTTTCCTGCTCTGATCTTTATTATTTCCTTGCCTTTGCTAGCTTTGTGCTTAGGTTATTCTTCTTTTTCTGCTTATTTGAGGTTTAAAGTTACTTGTTTGAGATCTTTTTTTCTTAATGTAGCTGTTTATTGCTGTATATTTCCCTCTTAGAACTGCTTTTACTGTATCCCACAAGTTTTGGTATGGTTTGTTTCCATTTTCATTTGTCTCAAGATATTTTTTATTCCCCTTCTGACTTTTTTTTTTTAACCAACTGGTTGTTCTGTGGTGATTTTTTGTTTAATTTCCACATTTGAAAATTTTCTAATTTTCCTTCTGTTGGCTCTAGTGGTAAAGAATCTGCCCACCAACTCAGGAGATGTAAGAGACACAGGTTGAATCCCTGGGTTGTTAAGATCCCTTGGAATAGGAAATGGCAATCCACTCCAGTTTGCCTGGAAAATTCCATTGACAGAGGAGCCTGGTGGGCTACAGTCCTCAGGGCTACAAAGAGTCAGACACAACTGAGTGTTTGAATACACACACGTTGATTTTTTTTAAGTCTCACACCATTGTGGTCGTAAAAGATACTTGATATGATTTCAATCTTCGTAAATTTTGTAAGACTTGTTTTGTGACCTAACGTATACTCTATCTTGAAGAATATTCCATGTATGTATGAAAACAATATGTATTCAGCTGCTAGTGGATGGATGTTCTATGTATTTCTGCTATATCCATTTGGTCTATAGTGGCCTTCCAGTCCACACTTTCCTTATTGATTTTTCTGTCTGGATAGTCTATCCATTGTTGAAAATGAGGTATTGAATTCCTTTACTATTATTGTATTATTGGTTATTTCACCCTTCAGTTCCATTAATATTTGCTTTATATTTTCAGGTGCTCCAGTGTTGGGATATCAGGTGCATATATATTTATAATTGTACCTCCTCTTAATGAATTAATCCCTTTGCTATTATCTAATGACTTTGGTTGGCTCTTGGCTCTTAAGTCTGTTTTACCTGATATAAGTATAGGTATTCCCGTCTTCTTTTTTTCCCCTTAATGCATGGTATATTTTTTGCCACCTCTCTATTTACATGTGTCCTTAAAGCTAGTGAGTCTCTGAGGAACATATATAGGATCCTGTGTTTTTTTTTTTTTTAATCCAGTCAGCTATTCTTTGTCCTTTGATTGAAAATATTGGTAGGTAAACACTTACTACTGCCAATCGCTTAATTGTTTTCTAACTGTTTGCAGTTTCTTTCTTTCTTCCTCTCTTTCTGTCTTCCATGGTGATTTGATGAAATTTTGGCAGTGGTATGCTTTGATTGCTTTCTCCTTGTGTTTTGTATATCTTCTGCAGGTTTTCCTTTGTGATTACATAAAACACGAGGCTTACATAAAACATCTCATAGCTATAATAGTCTATTTTAAGCTGTTGTATACAACTTTGTATACAAAAAGGTTACACTTTAACTTCTCCCTCCATATTTTATGTTACTGATGTCACAATTTACATCTTTTAAATATTATATGTTCATTAACAAATTATTATAACTATAGTTATTTTAACTAATTTTATCTTTTAATTTTTACATTAGGGTTAAAAGAAATTTACGTGCCACCATTAGAGTTTTCTAAATTTGAGAGTACTCAAATATTAGAGGACTTTAAATTTGATGACATTCTTACCTTTACAGTGAGATTTATACTTTCATATTGTTTTTGTATTGTTAGTGTCTTTTCAACTTGAAGAATTTCCTTTAGCATTTCTTATAAAGTAGTTCTCATGGTGATAAACCTTAAGTGAATGAATGTTTACCTGATAGCTGAACAAGGAATAAATATCTAAGTACAAAAACAATAAAAGAAATAACAAAAGGAAGGTGACAGATTTAGCATACAAAAACTCAAATGGCTGAGTAATATTCCATTATGTGTGTGTATGTATTCTTATATCCATTACAAAGGAATGAAATTCTTTATCCATAAAGGGATATAGTGTATACATAATGTTTATACATGAAAGAATGAAATTCTGCCATTTGAAGTAATGGGGATAGACCTAGACAGTATTATGCTTAGTGAAATGTCAAAGAAAGACAAAAATTGTATAATATCACTTACATATGGAATCTCAAAAATAATACAGACAGATGTATATGTAAAACAGAAACAGACTCACAGATATACAACTAGTAGTTACCAGTGGGGAGAGGGAGGGATTAAGAAGTACAAACTACTATGTATATAACTGTTAAGCAACAAGGATATATTGTTTAGCTCAGAGAATTATAGCCATCATTTTGTAATAACTTTTAATGGAATATAATCTATAAAAAATATTGAATTACTATGCTATACACCTAAACTAATATAATGTTGTAAGTCAACTTTAATTTAAAAAATTCAAAATGTTAGCAAATCAAAGATTATTATCAAATAAATGATACACACAACAAACTGAAAAAAATGTGGCAAAGTAGTAGATAAAGGGAAAATATTCTTAAGCGCTTCATCCAAATTGAAAATAAAATGCAAAGAACGACTACAGAAGACGAATAAAGAATAGACAATTAACAAGAGAAATTTTAATGTGCATCAAAGAAACGAAAAACAATCTCATACAGAGGTAAAAATTTAAACATTAATAAGATTGTTTTAGTTTATCAAATTATCAAAATGATACTAATTCTGATAAGACTACAATGAAACAAAAGCTACATACACTGCTATGTGTATAATTTATCCAAATGCCATTTAGCAAGACAGTAGGAAGAGTCTTAAAAACATTTCTACATTTTGACCCAATAATTCCAAACCTGAATTTAAAATTCAGGAAAAACTTTATGTATATGTATTATCCACATTTACACGGATAATACATATAGAATTATTTATGACAGTGAAAAATTGGAAATAACCTAAATATCAACCACTAGAAATTAGTTAAGCCATTCATATAATGCAGCTATTAAAAATCATGTTCTGGGAAGTGTTTACTAACATCAAAAAGCCTCACACTATTAAATTCATGTTCATACTATATATTTAGGTAAAGATGGAAAAAAATCACCTCAGTGCTCATAAGATAAATATCAACAAGATCAATTGAAATATTATGATAATTTTTAATAAAATGAAAAATCCTCCTGTTGTTTTTAAAATAGAATATAAAATATGGACAAATGCAAAGAAAGATGGTAAACAAATTTACAGTCTTTACCTACACACAGATCAAGCAACAATCCAAACAGCTTGGGATTCCAGGTAGCCAAGTGGACACAGTTATCCATGTGAGGAACAGGTGAGGATTTTGAACCCAGGAAGTGAAATATTAAAGATAGATACAGGACCACTGCTCAAGAACTGCCTGACGCCTGAGCAAAGGGCATCTGGGCTAGTGGCTCCTAGTATACTATTTCCTGTAAGGGCAAGAATTAGGGTCTGTGTGGGGCTAAGCCTGAATCTGCAGCTGTTTGAAGAATGAGAGAACCGATACTGGATAAGCCAAAAATTTAAAGGGTCTAGTACTGCAGGTGGTTTCTGACAGATATAGAAAGCAAGCTTTAAATATAAGGCCTGAAGTTTCTACTGAGAGAAGAGAGAGAGAATTATTGATACCAAAACAGTTCAACAAGCCTCCTAGTGCAGCCAAGTAAATCAACAGGGCTCAGGATCAGAAGGAATCAAGCCAGGAGCCCCATAAAATAAACGCAGAGTCTAAACAAGACTCACAGAACTGGTTTCATGAGGTTCCAGGCTGAAGGATGGACTCTGGGCTGGTGAATGGAATATGCTGATAGTGGCTACAGACTGGCTTCTTTTTTAATTAATAGTATAATTTTTAACACTGTTTTAGCACTACCTTTGAATGCCTGCAGATTCCTCAGGTCCCACTGCCTAACAGATGGGGAAAATCAGCTTATGTCTCCTGCTGAATTACCCCAAACAAGCTTCTAATAGTTTACTTTGTAATCAACCAGAAAAGAATGGTTTACCTACATTTTGCTTAATCTTTGGAAAGAAACATGGAAAGGGAAATTTCTGTAAGAACTGCTGCCTAAAACTTTCTTCAGCTCTGCAATATCGAGACGCAACTGATTTTTCTCCACCACATTTAAGTTCTTTCTATACTGTAGAATTGTAAAATGCATCTTTGACATACTACACATTCAGGAGATGAAGGAGGAGGTGCACAGCTCATTTATCCTGAGGAGGTCTTAAGAAGTTCATGGAATTACACTTCCAGGAGTTTAATACTTGGAGCAATTGCATTCTGTTGCTCTTCTGCAAACACATCAGAGAGTTGATTTCCCTTTTACAGAACCATTTATAGCACTCCTTTCCCCCCCACTATGAATTTTTTTTTCAAGTTTCTTATGCCTAGAAAGTAAGAGGTCAATTTCCAGGAAATGGCTTGCCTTAGATGTCCAAATGCACAGATAGTGCTGCCCCAGGAGAACAGACTTCTTGGGGTTTGATTACCCAAGGGGATACTACACCCACCTCCACTCCCACCATCCAGAAACTTGTTTTTAGAAGTGATTGACTTTAACCTTATTAATGATTGACTCAGAAATGTGGACTATATGGTTACACCTAATATTAAGACCTTTCTGGGCAGTGGAGAAAACTGTAATAACATAACCCTTCAAAGGTAAATTACTGCCTCACATTTACTAAAAGCTCATTGTATAAACAGAACTGGAGTGCAAGGGGCCTTAAATAGCCACAGAGACTCTTTCTGTGCCCACACCAAATTGAAACCAGGATTAAATAAATGTGGGCATTCAACATTTAATAGGGAGTTCTGCCAAGAATTGGAGTTAGACCACCTAAAAGCCTGCCATGAAGGGAGTATTTCTTTTAATAAAAGACTTAGGTATCCATAACACCTAAAATTGGCTTCTTAGTCATCTATAAAATATCAGTAGCTCCCCCAAATGAGTCCTCATAACCAGCCAGCTGCCTACCCTCTATTGATTTACCAGCACCTGCACTAGAGCCTGAATCCTATACCCTAATTATGATCCAAGGCAACAACTCTGTCATAGCCACTGACCCAATGTAATATCCATAATGTTTCTAGAAATTTCTACAGAGGAGAGTTTCATTTTCTTCCTGATAAATGGGAACAGATAGGTAACTGTAAATGTCCCAGAAGCACTATCTTTAGGTTCAAAAAATCAAACCTTCTACTTGTTACATTAATTCACAATACATAATTCTGAGTTAAGAAGTATAAAGCACTAGTCTTTGTCATACTTCATAGTAATAATACAGAAAATCAAGCGCATGGTGGTTTTCTCTTTCCAAGTCATTTTCCAGAAATATCAACTCATTTATTCACTCAACAACTATTTAGGATGCCAGGTACTATTTAGTTAGTAGAAACAAAACAGTAAACAGAAGAGACACAAATCCTAGCCCTCACAAAACTTATATTCTGAGGGGATGTGGTGGGTGTTGTTTATTCAATTGAGAGCAGTGTATACCTTTTCCAAAGCTCATTTACTACTCAGAGTACAAGTCAAATATTTTTTAAAAGTTTCATCGTTAGCATTATAAGGGACGGTGTTTGCCAGATGCTTCAACTTGGGGCCAGAATTGTGGTAACAAATGGTATGAATTTAGGTACTATTCTTGGCCTATACAAACGGGTCTTTTAACTTGGAATTTTATTTCCCAGAGTCCCTTCTGAGAAAGTGGGAGCCATCTATACTGGACCTCAAACATCAGAATTGCTACGTCAAAAATAGGTACATTTTCAGAGCTTTAATACATATTACAAAATGTCCCTTTGGTAATTGAGCCAATTTACCCTTCTAGTAGCAATGTATGAGTGCTCATTTCACCAACAGGTACACTCTTGTCAGTACTAGATGGTTTTTTACTGGATCTTTTTCAATGTCATAGGGAAAACAATATCATACAGTTATCACAATTTGCATATCGCATAAGTAGTTGTTGTAGATAGACTTAGCTGTTGGAATAATCAGTGAGTGAGCTCTGAAGATCTCCAATGTGATGTTTCTCTCAGCATAGCCTCAGGTTTCACAAACTTCGTATCTTTCTGAGAAACGGGGTGCCTGGGATGTATTATAAAGAACTCACACACATGCCCAGCATTCAATGCCTAAGTTCCTAAACCATCCAGTTTTGCTCCATTTACAATCTGGCCCACCTTGGCCCACCTTGATGAAATTCATCAAGATTCATTTGGTTGCCTGTGAAGGAAACAAAATTCTTTCTTATGCAAGGAGAAAGAAAAAGTATTGGCTCAGCTGGGAAATCAAGAGGTGGATCTAACATGGCTAGATCCAGCTTAACAATGCCAACTCACATTCATTTTCTGTCTCTCTCCACCCTCTCTGCCCTTCCCTCCCCTAGTCTCTGACGTTATTTATGCTCTCCCAGGCTCCTCTGCCAGTTCCCCTAGAGATATAACAAGGAATATACTGACCTGATTTAGAAGGAGTTGGTTCTTCCTGAACCAACAAATTTGCCCAGCCTAAGACATCTGCCCTTCTTTTGGGTTTTGAATAGTGGGGATAGGGTAGGGAAGAGATACACTCTGATTAACAGCTTTTCTGAGACTATGTGGAGGAGAGGAGGAGTTCCCCAGAGGAAATAGAAGAAAGAGACAGCAAAGCTCATTGGACAGACAAAAATTACAATTACAGTTACCACCGTTCACTGTAGTTACCAACCTTGTCTTCACATTATACCCCAAACCATGCCACCATATTTTCCCTGGCCTCTGATCTTTGCTTTCTTTCTGGCTGGTCACACTTTGTGTATCCCACTCAGCTTGGGCTGTTCATGGAGGCCAACCTTCAGGGTAATGTCCCTTCCAGATCAACTGTCTCAGCTTTATGACTGAGTTTTATAAATCGTATACTTTTCACTCCAGTCAAAACAGCAAGTTTGAGAAAGAGACACAACCTTGATAAAGTAGCAGTTTCTCAAACTTCTAAATGCCCATCCCTCATCAAATACTTGCCAGGATTTTGAGGCAGCAGTGTGGGAGAATGCCAGGTTGGAGAACATTGGATTTGTTCAGGGCTGTGAGGGGGCTGAGTAAGCTGTGTGTTCTGGAAGTGGGGGAGGAGGTAAAAGGGAAGGTGAGTAGAAAGGAAGGGGGATGGAGAGAGAAGAGTGAGACGTGAGCTTCCCTGAATGGGAGCTCAGTTGCCTCTCCACTGCAGATCCACCCCAGCAAGACCCCAGGACACTCTGCCCTCGAATTCCCAAACTGAGCATTCTCGCTGAGCTGGTGCTCTACTCTCAGCGCCGCCCCAGAAATAATCCTTCTCCAGAACCCCCAACCAGCTGCCATGGTTGAGCAGGTCCTTGTAGGCAGGTTTCTGTCATCTTCATTAAAATAGGCAGATTCCACTGTTCATTGAAAATACATTTTGTCATTTAGCAGAATGTTTATTACCATTTTAGAATTTACTGTATTTGCTTGCCTCCATTTCATTACTCACATGTCTATTTTCCCTCCATTATTTTTATCCTTTTAAAAGCAAGAAAGAGATCCTCCCATGTTAAGGCCATACTGCAAAGGAGGGAAGCTGGATGCCCCTTCTCTGGTTTCCTCATTTCTCAACAGCCACACCTTCCCCACCCATCTGACCCTCCCAGTCTCAGCAGTGGGTCAGTCAGTCACTCAACAGATGCTGTGGGAAGGTCAGGATTTCAGAAGTAAGCTCAGCTCACACCCACAGGGGACTCCCATTCTAGCTTTGACTTTAAAGACCCACCTATGGAGAGCAATGATCATATTATTTGTATTTTACAAATCTGGAAATTGAGATACAGAAAAGTTAAACACCTTGTCTAAATCACGAAACTAGTAGAGGGCATTTAGACTTGGCTCCCCTCCACCCCCACCCCCACAAAATATCTTGCTCTTTCTTTTCACAAAACAGCAATGCAGGTTCACTGGAGATGAGTTGCATGTGACACAGGTCAAGATTTTCAGTCCATGTTTATCTCTTTCTGGGCATTCTGTCTGCATTTCTGACACTGGATGAACCTGTCTGCCTGCTTGAGTGTAGATAACTGAGACTAGATCTCAAGGCTCTTTAGCTTTGATGTGGAAATAAAACAATCCATAGAGATTTTCCAATATTACCCTTTAAGATACATGTTGATATGCATGAGTCAAAAAAACATTTTAAAGAAACAGTAAACCAAAAAACTTAGAAAAGTTTAACAGGAAGAGCCTTGCATTAGAAATAAACAGATATAAGTTTAATTCTGAGTTCTACCATTGACAAGGTATGTTGGGCAATTTATTTTATTACCTCTGAAGTTCTGGGTTGTGAAAAAGAGAGATTTTAATTATATTTTTCCTAATACCTCTTCCAGTTCTAAAATTCCATGAACCAGATATACACTTTATGAAATATAATTTATCTTTCATTTCTCTTTTTCTCCTCTAAGGAGAATCTTCAGACTTTTTCTCACTTACGGTACCTGGGATATTGAAAAGCCCCCGAATTTAAGGCATCATTTTCTTCCACTGGACCTCTGTCAGATTCAGGCTCTCATTGCCCCTGGCAAGCATTTGCAAATCCAGGCTGACCTCTATCCCTTGTTCCATCGTTACTGACGCACAGAGATGCTCCCACCCCAGTAGCAGCTGCTCCCCTTGAAACGTCAGTTAAGCAGGGGCTCTGAATCAGGTACACTCATATCCTCCCGTAGCTAGAGATGACCACGTTGTGAAAGAAGCAAGCTCGCCACTCTGGCCCTCCTCCTTTTCCCGGGAGATTGGGAGGAGACTAGAAAAATCACCAATGAAGCCTGTGGGGATGCTGTAGTTGCCCAGCAAGTGGCAATTTTTCCTTTCCTGAAAAAGGGCCTTAGTCTTTGGGTTTAGGAATCTCCCTCTGGTGCAGTCTTTCCTGATGACAGTGCAATTTAATCAAAAGTTAGATGTTTTTGAGCCCCTTGTTTTCATCTGATGCCTGTGTACATGCTCAGTGGCTTCAGCCAGGTCTGACTCTTTGTGACCCTACAGACTGTAGCCCACACAGGCTCCTCTGTCCATGGGACTCTCCAGACAAGAATATTGGAGTCGGTTGCCATGCCCTCCTCCAAGGAATCTTCCCCACCCAGGGATCAAACCCACATCTCCAGCTTTGCAGGTGGAGCCTTTACCCACTGAGCCACCTGGGAAGCCCATAGTTCCCCTGAAACTAGCATTAAGGCTTCCCCAGTAGCTCAGTGAGTAAAAAATCTGCCCCCAGTGCAGGAGACACAGAAGATGTGGGTTTGATCCCTGGTTCAGGAAGATTTCCTGGGGAAGGAAAAAGCACCCACTCCAGTATTCTTGCCTGGGAAATCCCACAGACAGAGAAGCCTGGCAGGCCACAGACCAAAAGGTCACAAAAGAGTAGGACACAGCTGAACAACTAAGCATGCACACACTAAAACATAATATGCAGCAGTTAAATTAACCCAGACCTAACCAATTGTATCCAAACGTGAACACACTTAGGTTCAACAGATGTATGATCCACTGGGAAGATATGGCCATCATTTGTAAAACAAATTCTTGACTCCCTTAACTTGGGTACTGATCAGAAAAATAAATGGGTTTTAAGTGTAAGAGACGGTTTGCTTGAGATCGTTAAGAGTCAGCCTTTTGAGTTCTGAATGAGACCTTGTTTGTATCTGCTATTGTCTCTGCCCAAATCCATTGACTTTTCATCTGGCAAATCCCTTTCATATGCCATTAGTGCTTCAAAATTTGAGCACACAGACCCTCATTTTAACATATCAAAATGGGTGGGTCCTTTCCCCATGCCCTCAGGACCCTGCCCTCAGCATAGAAAAGTGAGAGTGAGCTAATCTAGAAAACCAAGCATGATGCCAAAAATGATGCTAAGGGCTTCTCTTATCATCCAGTTATTTGAGTGTACTTCAGCTTGGTCAACTCAGGGCCCTTTTACATGCAGTTTCCTCTCTCTGGAACACTTCCCCTTCCCCCAGCCTGGACACTTCAGTTTAGCCTCCAGGTCTCAGATGGAAGCTTGCCTGACTCCTTAAGTCTGGATCAGATCCCCTAGTGCCCCAGCTTATGCCTTTTATAGCATGTATTACTCTCTGTTGACCTGCCTTTTACCTGTTAAGACCTGCAGTGTCTAAAGGAAGTTTCTCCAACGATGGAGAGCTTCTATGTCTGTAGTCTCCAAAATGGTAGCCACCAGTCATGTGTGGCTACTGGGATGCTTAAAATGTGGTTAGTAGGTCTGAGTAAATAAATGTTAATTTATTTAAGTTTAATTAATTAAATGTTAATAGCCACATATGGCTAGCTGTTGCCATACCGGACTATGCAACTCTAGACCTTATGTCTCTTAAACACAAGGACTGTGTTTTATTCACCTTTGAACCCTTGGTACTTAGCCAAGAGCCAGACAATAAGTAGAGGCTAGATAAATATTTGTGGAATAAATGAATTTGGAGGGAAAAACCCTGTTTTTCAGACTGTCAGATTTACAGAATGAGCTTAAGGTTTTTGCCAGGGGAGAAGGGTGAGGGGAAGAGACAAGGAGTTTGGGACCGACATGTACACACTGCTATATTTAAAATGGATAACCAACAAGGACCTACCGTATAGCACCAGGAACTCTGCTCAATAGACTGGATGGGAGGGGAGTCTGGGGGAGAATGGATATATGTATATGTATGGCTGAGTTGCTTTGCTATGTTCCTGAAACTATCACAATATTGTTAATTGGCTGTACTCCAATACAAAATAAAAAGTTTAAAGTAAAGCTCTGCTGTTTCACCAGAAGTGCTTTCACAATGGGACCTCTAGGCCAGGTAGAAAGAAAGAGGTGCCTTGATTGACAAGGAGGAAGCTTTTAAAGGGCCAGACTGTCACCCAGAAACACCTCTATGCAAAAGGACAAGGCTGCTATTGGTGCCTCTCTCTTCCTCGCTCTGTACCCTTTATCCTCCACTCAGGCGTCATTAGTTTCCCAAGTCCTTAGTCTCCCAAGGCCAGTCCTTCTGGTCTACCCAAGCCCTCACAAGGACGCATCCCAGTGTCATTGAGAATAACTGGCAGAAGCCAACTCAGGCTCATGTAGGCAAAACAAAAGCCTAGAAGGATATGGGTTAATTCACATAACTGAAGAAGAGCAGGAGACTTGGACTTCAGAACAGACAGGAATCAGAGTAGCTCTGGATCTTAGTGCCAGGTCCTAATGAAGAGTTTTTGGGGGGTGGGGGGGTTGCCCTTGTAATGATGGGGTCTATTTCTTTTCATCTCTCCCAGGATTAAAATCTATGAAGGCTATATTTGATTGGCCTGGCCTTAGACAGGAAAAGGAGATAACTTGATGGACTGTTGCTGAACATAAATCCAACAAGAGGCAGTTGTTCCCCCAAACCAAAATTAGTGTTCAAGCTAGAATAGATGTTGGCAGGCAAAAATGATAGATATCCATGACAACTTCCACTAGCTTCTTTGCCATGTACTTTCTTTTCCTGTTTCATCTTCATCTCACCCCCCAACCTAGTCCACCCAAGAAGGCCTAAGTATCTCAATTCCTATTACATTATGGAATTGAAAAGTTTGCCTGTCAAGTCTTTAACAAACTTGTTTTAATCTAGAATACTTATGGTTGAAAAATTAATTAGTGTGCAAAAATACAAAGATTACTTTCATTTTAAGAAAGGTTGTCTTTAAAACCTCTCTTTAAAAGAGTGATGTAAGAATATCAGCCACTGTGGGGGACCAGGTGGAGAAAGATTTGCAGGTAGAGGAACTTTGAGACCAGTCCTTCAAATCCACTACTTGGTCTACAAGTGGGTTTTGTCTCACTTCTCACTAATCTCCTCACTCTAAGGGGGAAAAAATCATCTGTAATTACATCTACAAAGATAATAGCTACAAATATTATGTGTAATGAGCTTAAGGTTTTTGCCAGGGGAGAAGGGTGAGGGGAAGAGACAAGGAGTTTGGGACCGACATGTACACACTGCTATATTTAAAATGGATAACCAACAAGGACCTGTATACAATACAGCAGTTCATATATAAAAGATTCTATACTTTTATTTAAATATTTTTAATCCATTGATGAGAATGGTTAGTCAACTTCACCCATCACCAGGAGAGGGGCCTGAGGAGATTTAAAGGAAAATCCAAAAAGAAAGTGACCTGTGAAGAACTAAAACAACTCTGCCAGGTCCATATATCTCTGCTTTATTGGCTGAAACACTCCATCTTTGAGGTCTGGTTCTCTCAAAGTTGAGAAACAATGCCCCAAATAAATAGTGCCTAGAGCCCAAAAATCATTCTTACACGAACTTCCACCCAGATCTCTGCTGAAAATTTCTACATTCCCTATAGCAAATGGTTCTCCACACCATGACCAAGGTGAAGGCTGACAGCTAAGAACCCATTCAGCTTCTAGCTTCCCTATGCTAGCCCTGGAATAGAGGAGCAGCAGAGGAGGCCCGCAGAAGCCGATGATAAGAGCTCACCAGACCAACAGATTTGCTCACACATTCCCTGAGGATAATGTAAACCCAGCTGTTTAGTCTCTGGCTGGGTGGCCAAGCCTCTCTCTCCTGCCCACAATTGTTCCAACTGTCAATTATGGTGGTGAGTCACCACCGCAGAGATAAGCATTGTGCTACAGAGACAATCCCAAGGGTCATCCTGGGAATGCTTATCGTTTTTTTCTCATGCCACAAATCTTCCACTTGGCTTCTTCCATCTGGTATTTCAGCACCTGAGAAACGTCAGACTTGGAGTGCAATACACAGTGAGCTTCTGAGGGCTGTGAATCTCTTTGGAGGCTTCTGAATCTTGTGATATTGCAGGGCACTCATCACGAAGACCAGTGATCATTGTACGTTAGTATGGATAAAGCCCTGTGTTACGGTGGCCGTACAAACAGTATGGTACCCAGCATTGCAATGTGGCAGGGAGAGATGTAGAAAGGTGATAGAATTACATAGCAAATGAATACGAAATGAACAATAAATATCTTACATGATATAGAAACGTAAACAGAGACAGATGTCCCTCGAGAGAAGATGACTGAGGGAAGCAGGGAGAGTAGACATAAGAAGGACATGACATGCCTGAAAACATACTCTGGCATGGATGACCCATGAAATCATCATGTTTTCATTTGACAGAAGCCAGTCACAAAAGAACTAAATGTTGTATGATTTTGATTTTATAGGAAATGTCCAGAATAAGCAAATTCGTAGATAGTAATTAGTGGTTTCCAGGGCCTGGGGTGAGGGAGGAAATGGAGAATAATTGCTAATGAGAATGGGTTTCTTTTGATGGGGGCGGGGTGCTGGTTAATGAAAGTATTCTACAGTTAGACTGTAATCATAGTTAAAAATTGCCACAGTTGGTGATGGCTGTGAATATACTAAAAAACATTGAATTGTACACTTTAGATGGGTGAATTATAATGGTACGTGGAATACATATCAACAAAACTGTCTAAAAAATGTTCTGGGAAATTTTTAAAAAATAAACTTGATAATTCAAGTTGTTTTCATACTATTTCTTTCATTATTCTAAAAATCAGCTGCCGAGAAAAATCACATTATTTATTGATTTTTCAATTTTGTATTTATTTTGTATTCTTTTTTTGTATTTTATTTTATATTCTATCATTTGGAGCCAGAAAAGTTCTCTGGGCACCCACAACACATTTGCCAGTGTTACAAGCTGCTGCTTCTAGCCTGAAACACTTTCTTCATCCTCTCACTAATTTATATAGAAATTGTGTGCCTGCAGTGTCTAGGTCCTGAGGAGATAGTGCTGCATGAGAGACAAGGTCCCTGAAGACTCGGAGCTTTAATTTCAGTAAGACAGGTGGGGAGAGAGACAGCAACAGTTCAGTTGCTCCGTCTCAGTCATGTCCGACTCTTTGCGACCCCATGAACTGCAGCACACCAGGCCTCCCTGTCCATCACCAGCTGCTGGAGTACCCAAACCCACGTCCATTGAGTCGGAGATGCCATCCAACCATCTCATTCTCTGTCGTCCCCCTCTCCTCCTGCCCTCAATCTTTCCCAGCATCAGGGTCTTTTCAAATGAGTCAGTTCTTCGCATCAGGTGGCCAAAGTATTGGAGTTTAAGCTTCAACATCAGTCCTTCCAATGAACACCCAGGACTGATCTCCTTTAGGATGGACTGGTTGGATCTCCTTGCAGTCCAAGGGACTCTCAAGACTCTTCTCCAACACCACAGTTCAAAAGCATCAATTCTTTGACACTCAGCTTTCTTTATAGCTCAACTCTCACATCCATACATGACTACTGGAAAAACCATAGCCTTGACTAGATGGACCTTTGTTGGCAAAGTAATGTCTCTGCTTTTTAATATGCTAAGTTGGTCATAGCTTTCCTTCCAAGGAATAAGCGTCGTTTAATTTCATGGCTGCAATCACCATCTGCAGTGATTTTGGAGCCCAGAAAAATAAAGTCAGCCACTGTTTCCCCATCTATTTGTCATGAAGTGATGGGACCAGATGCCATGATCTTAGTTTTCTGAAAGTTGAGCTTTAAACCAACTTCTTCGCTCTTCTCTTTCACTTTCATCAAGAGGCTGTTTAGTTCCTCTTCACTTTCTGCCATAAGGGTGGTGTCATCTGCATATCTGAGGTTATTGATATTTCTCCCAGCAATCTTGATTCCAACTTGTGCTTCCTCCAGCCCAGCATTTCTCATGATGTACTCTGCATATAAGTTAAATAAGCAGGGTGACAATATACAGCCTTGACATACATACTCCTTTTCCTATTAAAGTGTATCAAACAGTCTCTGGGAGCCTGAGGTGTAGAGAGCAGCTCTGGAAATATTTTACCTGAAAACATTCAGGAAGCCCATGAGTTGGATTTTGGTCATCCATTGTTGTCTTCTGCTATGAACTGAATGTTTGTGTCTCCCCCAAATCCATGTTGAAACCCTAATCCTCAGTGGGGTAGTGTTCAGAGATGGGGTCTTGGGGAGAGCAGTTTCACAGATCACTTGACCTAGTTTTATGTCTCCCCAGAAGTCTATAACTCCACCTTGTTTATCACTTAGCTTGAACTTGAGATATGTACATTTATTTTTCTTTTAACTCTAAAGTCCCTTAAATTTGAAGAAAGCCATATATACACACTACTATATATAAAATAGATAACTAACAAGGACCTTCTGTATAGCACAGGAAACCACTCAGTATCTTGTATAATCCATAAGGGAAAGAAATCTTAAAAAGAATATATACATATTCAATTATATATACACAAACACAACTAAATCACTTTGCCATACACCTGAAAGTAATACAACTTTGTAAATCAATCATGCTTCAATTAAAACAAATTTTGATGGGGGTCTTAAGCTACATTAATATACTTTTTCTAATTTGATAGAATCTTGCCATCTTTCATGTTCTTTTGATGATACAACTCTTATCCATAAAATTATATTCACTGAATTTTGGACACCTCAGATGGTTCTGACTGTTAAACTGTATGAGAGCAAAGTTAAAAGTGCAGTCAATGGTGTGTCCAAGTTGAGAGGCACATGAAGTGGTGGTTGGAAGCACAGACTGGATCCTGGCTGAATGGGTTTGGATTCATCTATGCCTTTTGCTGATTACATCACTTTGGACAAGTTATTTAACACCTCTCTGCCTCACTTTTCCCATCTGAAAAATGGGTTTGCCATAAAGAAATGAACAAGGCTACATGTGTCTTCACCACCTTTGAGTACCACTCCAAATCCTTTGGGTCCTCCTTTTGCTCTACCTCCCTCTCTGGTGAAAGATTTCCTTCAGGCTTGACCAGCTCCCCCTAGGGGTATCGTGAGGATACCTCACTCCTAGAAGTCTGCATACCTACTGCTTCCTGTCACAGAGCTTCCCTGGTGGCTCAGACAATAAGGCATCTGCCTGCAATTCAGGAGACCTGGGTTCAATCCCTGAGTCAGGAAGATCCCCTGGAGAAGGAAATGGCAATCCACTCCAGGACTCTTGCCTGGAAAATCCCATGGACGGAGGAGCCTGGCAGTCTATAGTCCATGGGGTCGCAAAGAGTCAGACACGATTGAGCGACTTCACTTTCACTTCCTGTCGCAGAGCTTCTCTAATGCTCCAGTGGAGAACACCCGTGGGAACCCACTCTAAACTGGTGGTATGTGTGCAATCTTGAAGTTCAGCAGAGACCCACTCTTGATCTGAGAGGTAAAGAAATCATGAATAGGTATCACCACTTTCCTTGGGCAAACAGTCTTGAAAAGCATTTTATAAGGTGTCTTGCACAGGGTCAATTACCCATGGTGGTCACCTACTCAGTAAGGCTTCCTTGTATTGACTCTCCCTCCTTCTGTATTTCATTGGCCTTTGTGTTCCTGACTCCTATTCTCTGGGATCATTTCCCAAATAAGCTGCGTATACATAAGTCTTTGGCTCAGCTCAGCTGTGGGGGAACCCAAGTTAAGACCACATGGAAAGTGCTAAGCACAGTGCCTGGCATACAGTGAGTCCTACATAATAACTAGCTGCTACTATTTTGCAAAGGAATGATTGTCATGATGGGCCATGAAACTTAAGCTGGGTTAGGTGGGAAATGAGAAAATGACAGAGAAAGTGAAAAAGTGTGGTGCCAGTGGATTGAAGATCACATGAAATATTGAGTAGAGGTAATAGACCAAGTGAGCTGGAGGTGATCAAGCAGTCACACTCTTGAAATCAGTCTTTCAAGGTGGTACAGTTATTGACGGTAACATAGTCTAGAATGCGAACATGGAAATAATAGGTGGCTGAGGTTAGAGGGAAGAGAAGATCATAAGAGGCAAGGAGGTCAGTGGCTCAGAGACCATGGTGTTTATCCACGCATGAATTAGAGAGCTATCACTCCAACAATCCATTAGACAAACTACCTCAAAACTTAATGATGCTACCCTGAGAAAATCATAATTCAAAAAGACACATGAACCCCGATATTCACTGCAGCACTACTTACAATAGCCAAGACATGGAAGCAACGTAGATGTCCAGCGATAGATGAATGGATAGAAGTTGTGGTACATATATACCACAGAAGTTGTGGAACATATATCCAATGGAATATCAGTTAGCCATAAAAAAGAATGAATTTTAGTTGGTTAAACTGAGGTGGATGAACCTAGAGTCTGTTATATAGAATGAATTCAGTCAGAAAGAGGAAAAACAAATATATTAACACATATATATGGAATCTAGAAAAATGATACTGATGAATCTATTTGCAGACAGGATAGAGATGCATACAGAGAACAGACTTATGGACAGTGAGGGAAGGAGAGGGTGAGATGAACGGAGACAGTAGCATTGAAGCATATATAGTACTATATGTAAAATAGATAGCCAGTGGAAAGTTGCTATATAACACAGGGAGCTCAATCTGGTGCTCTGTGATAGCTTAGAGGGGTTGGTGAGGGGACAGAGACTCAAGAGGGAGACGATACATGTACACTTATGGCTGATTTACATTGTTGCACAGCAGAAACCAACACAACATTTAAAGCAATTATCCTCCAATTAAAAAAAAAAAAAAACTTAATGATGCATACCACCACTGAGCACTTGGCATCAGGTTCACAGGCCTGCAGTTCAGCTGGCTCATCTGGTCTGGTCCAGTTTGTGAGTATTTTGGGTTTGGTTCAGGTCTGCCGCAAATGTGTTTGTTCTGGGGGCCAGGCTGATGGGGTACTAGTGACTTGGGGCATGCTCATCTCCTGCAGATCATCATGGCAAGAGCCAAGCCAAACCCTGCAGGCATACTCACCACATCCTCCAACATTACATGGCCCAAGTAAGCCACATGGTGCCAAGCCCAACACCAAAAGTTCAGGAACAAGAGTGAATATGTGCTGAAGGATAATCCAAACTATCACAAAATGGATGATGAGGTCACCAAGAAGGGCGATGTGAACATTGGTGAAGGGGAAGACAGTGAACCAGGGGCAATGAAGCAGAATTTCCTCCCGTTGCTCCCATTCAATACATTTCATGGAGCTGTATTTTTTTCCTAACTCCTTCTGAAATCTTAGGCACATGTTTTTCAGTTACTATTAAATAATAGAGTCATCCCTGGTGGCTCAGTGGTAAAGAATCCACCTACAGTAGAGGAGATGCAATGCAGAAGACTCCGGTTTGATCCCAGGGTTGGGAAGATCCCCTGGAGAAGGAAATGGCAACCCACTCCAGTATTCTTGCCTGGGGAATCCCATGGACAGAGGAGCCTGGTGGGCTACAGTCCATGGGATCACGAAAGAGTTGGGCATGATGAACACAGTGACCAGTATTAGATAACAGTCTTTTGTTTGCTTTTAATTGCAAGACGCTTGAGTTTTAGTCATTAACACGTCCAGTTCTATGTAATAAACAAAAGACCAAATTTCATTTGAATTCAAGTTTCTCTCCTTCCTGACTTAAACCTTCTGAAGGTGGGAAGCCCGCAGCAGGACGGGGGGCAGGGAGTGGCTTCCCTACCTGTCTGCCTTCCCTTCGCCTGGTTCCTGCAGGATTGAAGAGGTGATGGGAACCAAACAAGGAGAGTAAAACTGGCCTCGGTTTTCTCTGATCATAGTGGATGTTTAAATCAACTGATATTGACAGATGTTTAAAGTTGCCTCTCTCCAGGACACCCTAGTAGTTTCTTTAGAGGCATTCCCACCTCCTGTTTCCTAGGACTTCTCACTGTCAGTTTCTTTATGGAAAGCTGTTTCTCCTCTTGAAGCTGCTCACAAGTCCTCCCCAAGTCCCTAGTTTTATTCCACACTGGCTCTCTCTGTTGGGATCCAGCTGCCTTGCACATTTAGGTTGCTTAGTCACAGGTCCACCACCCACCTCAGTGCCTTCAGGGACTCCAGGGGACACTGGTCAAACTCCCTGAGTGGTTTCCTTGAAGTTCTTCTCAGTAGGCTTAAAGAGACAGGAATCACTTTCTCCCTTACTCCATGAGGGAGACTGAAACCCACAGCACACAATTCTCTCCAGAAAACATTCTTTAATCTCTTTTCCTTTCTCAGAGCTGGATGACTAGTCACCTGAAGGTTACAAACCCAGTTCTCAATCCTCCTGCCTGGGTGATCCAGCAGCAACTGCATTCACTATCTTGGAGCCTCATATTTTTGGGCCACACAGCTTATGGGATCTTTTCACCAACCAGGGATCTAACCTGTGCCCCCTGCAATGAAAGCACAGAGTCTTAACCACTGGACCACCAGGAAAGTCCTTCAAAGCCTCATTTTAATGTCCTTCTGCTCATGAATGGAGGAGAGTCACTGAGATGACACAAATGGAGTGTTGGGTGGGTAGAGACATGATTTTCACTCTGTAGAATCAGGATTCCACAAGAGAACTGATTTTCCTCCTTAGAATTCTTTCCCTGGATTCCTAGTCATTAGATTCCTACAGGAGCCATCAGAAAAGAAGTATAGGGGGTTACAACTTATCTGCTCATATTAGAAAATGTAGAAGGCACTTTTATCATTTGATGGTGGAAAATTCATTACAATCTGAGCTATAGGAACTCAGAGGAAGAACTATAATGAAAGCTCTGAGTCATGAGACAGTAAAGACAAGGACTCTTCAGGCCACCATGAAGAGGAGAGGAAACTTAGAGCCTGCATATTTTATATATAGAAAACCAGAAATCTAGATCCTATATGAAGTGAAAAATCAGAACCAGCATGTGGGAAAACCATGGAATAAGAGAAGTTCAGGTTTCAGGGTACACCCACCACTCCCTTCTGAGGTCACCCTCTCTCACTTCCCTGCACTCAGGAAGTTCTTCATCTAGGGGAAGTAAGTCTCTTCTGAGACGTAAGGGGCAGTGGGGTGATAAATTAAGAGGCTCAGATTAGCAAATATGCACTACTATGTATAAAGTAGATAAACAACAAGCACAGGGAACTATATTCAATATCTTGTAATAACCTATAATGAAAAAGAATCTGAAAGAGAATATATATGAATAACTTTCTGGTACATCTGAAACTAACACAACATTGTAAATCAATTATACTTCAGACAAAAAAATAAGTCAGGTGATAACCTTAAATGTTCCACTTATCCAAAGCTCCTCCATTGACAAAGTCAAAGCCAGAATCAAAACAATGGGAGGCATCTAAGGGGTTTAAGCTAAGTCAAAACATGGTCATATTTACATTCTCAAATGATTACCCTGGTTCTAGTGTGGAAAAATTTGGGGATCAGTGAGAGGTGGAGAAAGGGACTTTATAATTCAGACCATGTGTAAATTGAACTCCATGTCCTTTGGAGAACAAATATATGATGATATTCACAAAGCTATTTCAAAACAAAACAATGCTACGGGATTCTTGGATTTTAAATCATTTATATCACATCTGTAAAAGTAGGTATGATGTTCTGGTTGTCCTTGAACCCTTGGTACCAAGTTTAGTGTCTGGCTGCTAAAGGATGTTTGTGAAATTAAATTGAACACATGGAATAATCAATAAATAGGTTAAAAAAAAAGTTTCAAGGTACTGTTTCTTACAATGTTCCTCTGCTGAATTGCTGTATTTGATCTATCTTTTCTGATGGTGAGGGTTATTGTTTACATAGTTTCCCTTTTGCCTTGGTTATCAGTTAGCTTGCTGCTGCTACTGCTGCTAAGTTGCTTCAGTTGTGTCCGACTCTTAGCGACCCAATGGACTGCAGCCCACCAGGCTCCTCCATCCATGGGATTTTCCAGGCAAGAGTACTGGAGTGGGGTGCCATTGCCTTCTCCATCAGTTAGCTTAGAGACCACTAATTGTTTTAGCCTTCAGTTTCAATATAATTGCTTCCTTCTCTTTTGAAAAGTCTCAACAGTTCTTCCTATCTAATGAATCTTATAAAGTCCCTTTATATAATTTTGTAAAGGAGGCAGGGTACAAATGAATCACGTCTCTGTCTATGTTCTTTGCTCTAGAATAAGGATATATATCAAGATCCAATTGATGGTCGGTGCCTGGAGTTGAGATGGCTGCTTGAAGACACAGGCAGGGCAGTTTCCCTTCTAAAAAAGGGTAAAAGATTTTTAACAAGTTATTTTCCTTGTGATGAGTGCTAGGAGAAGTACATGTTGCTATTTTTATGACTAGCGAGTGACCTAATCAAACTCAGAGGGTTGAGGAAGAGATATTTAAGTAAGACCAAAGGATGATGAAGAATTAGGTGAAGGAAGAGTGGGAGAACTGTTCCTGGTGGAAAACTGTGTGTATCCAGCAGAACCAGGGTGAGGAGGAGTCAGCAGGAGGGGTGGAGGAGGTAGGAACACCCTGGGGTCTGGCAACTCAGCACAAGTTGTTCTAAAACAATGGGAGGTAAAGGGCTTAGACAAGATACTGACAAGGTCACATCAGGGCTTCCCTAGTGGCTCAGAAGGTAAAGAATCTGCCTGCAATGCAGGAGACCTAGGTTCGATCCCTGGGTCGGGAAGATTCCCTGGAGAATGGAATGGCAATCCACTCCAGTATTCTTGCCTGGAGAATTCCATGGACAGAGGAGCCTGGTGGGCTACAGCCCATGGGGTCACAAAGAGTTGGACACAGCTGAGTGACTAACACACTGACAAGGTCACATTACATGCTGTAAGGATCACTCTGGTCCTAGCGTGGAGCATGAACAGAAGCCGGCAGGCCTGGAAGCAGGGAGAACAGGAAGGACGATCCCCTTATCAAGGCTGGGGGTACACAAGAGGGCAAGGGCAGTGAGGGTGGGGGGGAGAGGTACATGGGATAAGGATCGCTTACTGGTTGCATGCGGGAGATGAAGGGGAGGGATGAGTCAAGGATGAGTCTCAGATTTCTAGTTTAAACATCAGGGTGAAGGGTGAGGTCATTTTCTTAGAAAGAGAAAGAAGGAGGTTAAGAGCGGAAGGAGAGGGGACACCATGAATTCAGTTTCATGCAAGTGGAATTTGAGAGGCCTGTGAAACAGTCAAGTGGATGCATGGCAGAAAAAGTTGGATATGGGGGTTCGCTCAGATGACCATTATATCTACTACTGTGGGCAAGAATCCCTTAGAAGAAATGGAGTAGCCACCATAGTCAGCAAGAGAGTCCGAAATGCAGTACTTGGATGCAATCTCAAAAACAACAGAATGATCTCTATTCGTTTCCAAGGCAAATCATCCATATCACAGTAATCCAAGTCTATGCCTCAATGAGTAATGCTGAAGAAGCTGAACAGTTCTATGAAGACCCACAAGACCTTCCAGAACTAACACCCAGAAACGATGTCCTTTTCATTATAGGGGACTGAAATGCAAAAGTAGGAAGTCAAGAAACACCTGGAATAACAGGCAAATTTGGCCTTGGAGTACAGAATGAAGCAGGGCAAAGGCTAATAGAGTTTTGCCAAGAGAACGCACTGATCATGGCAAACATCCTCTTCCAACAACACAAGAGAAGACTCTACACATGGACATAACCAGATGGTCAATACCAAAATCAGACTAATTATATTCTTTGCAGCCAAAGATGGAGAAGCTCTATATAGTCAGAAAAAACAAGACCGGGAGCTGACTGTGGCTCAGATCTTGAACTCCTTATTGCCAAATTCAGACTTAAGTTGAAGAAACTAGGGAAAACCACTAGGCCATTCAGGTATTACCTAAATCAAATCCCTTACAATTATAAAGTAGAAGTAATAAGTAGATTAAAGGGATTAGATCTGACAGAGTGTCTGAAGAACTATGGACGGAGGTTTGTGACATCGTACAGGAGGCAGTGATTAAGACCATCGCCAAGAAAAAGAAATGCAAAAAGGCAAAATGGCTGTCTGAGGAGGCCTTACAAATAGCTGAGAAAAGAAGAGAAGCTAAAGGCAAAGGAGAAAAGGAAAGATATACCCATTTGAATGCAGAGTTCCAAAGAATAGCAAGGAGAGATAAGAAAGCCTTCCTCAGCGATCAGTGCAAAGAAATAGAGGAAATCAATAGAATGGGAAAGATTGGAGATCTCATCAAGAAAATTAGAGATACCAAGGGAACATTTCATGAAAGATGGGCACAATAAAGGACAGAAATGGTATGGACCTAACAGAAGCAGAAGATATCAAGAAGAGGTGGCAAGAATACACAGAAGAACTGTACAAAAAAGATCTTCACAACCCAGATAACCATGATGGTGTGCACTCACCTACAGCCAGACATCCTGGAATGTGATGTCAAGTGGGCTTAGGAAATATCTCGATGAACAAAGCTAGTGGAGGTGATGGAATTCCAGTTGAGCTATTTCAAACCTTAAAAGATGATGCTGTGAAAGTGCTGCACTCAATATGTCAGCAAATTTGGAAAACTCAGCAGTGGCCACTGGACTGGAAAAGTTCAGTTTTCATTCCAATCCCAAAGAAAGGCAATGCCAAAGAATTTTCAAACTACCACACAATTGCACTCATCTCACAGGTTAGCAAAGTAATGCTCAAAATTCTCAAAGCCAGGCTTCAACAGTACATGAACTGTGAACTTCCAGATGTTCAAGCTGGTTTTAGAAAAGGCAGAGGAACCAGAGGTCAAATTGCCAACATCCATTGGATCATCAAAAAAGTGAGAGAGTTCCAGAAAAACATCTACTTCGGCTTCATTGCCTATGCCAAAACCTTTGACTGTGTGAATCACAACAAACTGTGGAAAATTCTTAAAGAGATGAGAATACCAGATCACCTTACCTGCCTCCTGAGAAATCTGTATGCAGGTCAAGAAGCAACAGTTAGAAGTGGACATGGAACAACAGGCTGATTCCAAATCGGGAAAGGAGTACGTCAAGGCTGTATATTGTCACCCTGCTTATTTAATTATATGCAGAGTACATCATGAGAATTGCCAGGCTGGATGAAGCACAAATTGGAATCAAAATTGCCAGGAGAAACATCAATAACCTCAGATATGCAGATAATACCACCCTTATGGCAGAAAGCAAAGAAGAACTAAAGAGTCTCTTGATGAAAGTGAAAGAGAAGAGTGAAAAAGTTGTCCTAAAACTCAACATGCAGAAAATAAAGATCATGGCATCCCATGATCATGGCAAATAAATGGGGAAAATGTGGAAACAGTGTCAGATTTCATTTCTTGATCTCCAGAATCAGTGCAGACAGTGACTGCAGCCTTGAATTTAAAAGACACTTGCTCCTTGGAAGAAATGCTATGATAAACCTAGACAGTATTAAAAGGCAGAGACATCAGTTTGCCAACGAAGGTTCATATAGTCAAAGCTATGGTTTTTCCAGTAGTCATGTATGGATGTGAGAGTTGGACTATAAAGAAGGCTGAGCACCAAAGAATTGATGATTTTGAACTATGGTGTTGGAGAAAACTCTCAAAAGCCCCTTGGTCTGCAAGGAGATCCAACCAGTCCATCCTAAAGGAAATTAGTACTGAATATTCATTGGAAGGACTGATGATGCTGAAACTCCAATACTTTGGCCACCTGATGTGAAGAACTAACTCATTTGAAAAGACCCTGATGCTGGGAAAGATTGAAGGCAGGAGGAGAAGGGGATGACAGAGGATGAGAAGGTTGGATGGCATCACCGACTCAATGGACATGAGTTTGAGTAAGCTCCAGGAGACGGTGATGGACAGTGAAGGCTGGCATGCTGCAGTCCATGGGGTCACAAAGAGTCAGACAGGACTGAGAGACTGAACTGAACTGATCTCAAAGGAGAGTCTGGGCTTGAGATAAAATTTCCAGATTTCTTTGGCTATAGGAAATACAGACATACCTCATTTTATTACACTTTGCTTTATGGTGCTTCATAGATACTGCTTTAAAAATAAACAAAACCAAATTGAAGGTTTGTGTCATTAGATGACAAATTTTTCAGGGAACTCCCAGGTGTTGTTAGTGGTAAAGAACCTGCCTGCTGGTGCAGGTGACCTAAGAGATGCAAGTTTGATCCCTGGGTTGGGAAGATCCCCTGGAGGAGGGCATGGCAACCCACTCCAGTATTCTTGCCTGGAGAATCCCATGAGCCTGATGAGCCTGGCCAGCTATGGTCCATAGGGTCACAAAGAGTTGGGCATGACTGAAGTGACTTAGCACAATACAGCAATTATTTAGCAATAAAGTATTTTTTAATTAAGGTCTGTACATTTCTAAAGACATAATGCTATTGCACACTTAATTGATTATAGTATAGTGTAAACACAGCTTTTATACACATTGGGAAATTCAAAAATTCACTTTACAGCACTATTTGCTTTATGGTGGTGGTCTGGAACCAAACCTGCAAGATTTCCAAGGTGTGCCCATAAATGAAAGATTCAGGACTGGATGAGTTCATCTAGGGATTGCAGCTTGAAAAGGGTCTCAGATGAAGCCCTGAGAGTCTTTGAGTTTTAGTGGGAAAGGTAGCAAAGAATACAGAGAAGTAGATGCCAGAAAGGTTTTGATTGGTGTTTGTCCAGGAAACCAATCTCTTGAGAGATCTTACATAGGAAGTTTTAGATCCAGGCTGCAAAGGGCCAACTCATTGGAAAAGATACTGATGTTGGGGAAAAATTGAGGGCAGGAAGAGAAGGTGGTGACAGAGGATGGCATGGTTGGATGGCATCATCGACTCACTGGACATGAGTTTGAGCAAACTCTGGGCGATAGTGAAGGACAGGGAAGCCTGGCATGCTGCAGGGGTTCAACCATGATACAACCATGGGGTTGCAAAGAGTTGGACATGACTGAGTGATTGAGCAACAACAAATAGATCCAGAAGATGGGTGCTCACAAACCTATCAGAAAGTAGGAGAGCAGGAAACATTGCTCTCAGATTTATTGCTGTCCTTCAGAAAATTAGAAAATTGTAAGAAATTGCAGCAACTCTTGGAGTCATCACATCTACCTGTGTTTGGAGGTGGTGAGTTTTCAAGAGGGGAGATAGCTACAAACCTCCCACAAGCCAGGTGCTGTTGGAGGAAAAATAACTTGTCTCATTTCCGCCTTCCTAATCTCACACAAATGCCTCTCATTGGCAGGACATTAAAGCGCGACCTTTCAGGCAAGGGAATCTGGAAATCTAGTTGCACAAATTATAGCTCTGTAATACAGGGAGAGCATAAAAAGCCCTGGATTTGGATGCTGAAAGCAAAAAAAAATCAAAACAATAGCAAAAATAACCGCAGCAACAATAACAACAATGGTATCCAGCCTGGGTAGGACAAGTGTTGGGTCTCCAACACTCAGGAAAGAGTTTCAAAGAGTGAAATTTACTCCTCCAAATGTTTTTTAAGTATTCATTCTCCTGTGCTAAACTTTTTACTGTTTGTAACATCCAAAGTGACTTCTATTTTCCTGAAAAAATGACCTCCCTTACAGCTGCACCTCTGTAGTTCTGCCTCCTCCCAACCCAACACGGTGACCATTTTCCAGAAGAAGGATGAGAGAACCTGAATTTGTGAAGGATTATAGAGCTAGCAGTAGCAAAATTAACATTTTAACCCAGGCTAATCTCAATACAAGTTTCATGCACTTTGGATCACACTAGTCTTTTGCACACAGAGGGTGGAAAACAAAGACTATACAAGAAAGAGACGCACAACAGAAAAAGTAAAGTGACAGACGACAGCTCCATGAAAACAAAACGTACAGAAGAAACAATAGCATTCCTTTCTTTTCTCTCTCCACTCCAAACCATCTCCTTGTCTTCATTCATACTTAATGGTCCCATGCTCACCCTGTATCCATTTACCAAGTTCTTTCCCTTTGCCCTCCTCTCTGCCCATTTGCCCTCATCTCAATTCAGGTCATCATTTCTTGTCTAAATGATTGTAACTGCTTCCCTGTCACCCAGCTCTGTCCTCATCCAGTTCATTCTTCATATTGTCACCAAAGTGAATTTTCCAAAGCAGAAAACTGACCTTTTCTGTAACCTTTCAAAAGGGTCTCATCATCTTTTATTTATTTATTTATTTTTATTTTTTTATTTTTTTTAATTAGTTGGAGGCTAATTACTTCACAACATTTCAGTGGGTTTTGTCATACATTGACATGAATCAGCCATAGATTTACACGTATTCCCCATCCCGATCCCCCCTCCCACCTCCCTCTCCACCCGATTCCTCTGGGTCTTCCCAGTGCACCAGGCCCGAGCACTTGTCTCATGCATCCCACCTGGGCTGGTGATCTGTTTCACTATAGATAATATACATGCTGTTCTTTCGAAACATCCCACCCTCACCTTCTCCCACAGAGTTCAAAAGTCTGTTCTGTACTTCTGTGTCCCTTTTTCTGTTTTGCATATAGGGTTATCGTTACCATCTTTCTAAATTCCATATATATGTGTTAGTATGCTGTAATGATCTTTATCTTTTAATATAAAGGTAGTAGTAGTAGTAGTAGTTGCTCAGTCATGTCCGACTCCTTGCCACTCCATGGACTGTAGTCCGTCAGGCTCCTCTGTCCATGGGATTCTCCAGGCAAGAATACTAGAGTGGGTTGCCATTCCCTCCCTCCAGGGCATCCTCCTGACCCAGGGATTAAACCCATGTCTCCTGCATTGCAGGCAGATTTTTTTAAATGTATGAGCTACAAGGAAGTCCCATACATAAAGTTAAAATTCCTTCAAAAAACAAAGATCATGGCATCTGGTCCCATCACTTCATGGCAAATAAACGGGGAAAATGTGGAAACAGTGTCAGATTTCATTTTCTTGAGCTCCAGAATCAATGCAGACAGTGACTGCAGCCTTGAATTTAAAAGACACTTGCTCCTTGGAAGAATAGCTATGATAAACCTAGACAGTATATTAAAAGGCAGAGACATCAGTTTGCCAACAAAGGTTCATATAGTCAAAGCTATGGTTTTCCAGTAGTCATGTATGGATGTGAGAGTTGGACTATAAAGAAGGCTGAGTGCCGAAGAATTGATGCTTTTGAACTGTGGTGCTGGAGAAGACTCTTGAGAGTCCCTTGGTCTGCAAGGAGATCAAACCAGTCCATCCTAAAGAAAATCAGTTCTGAATATTCACTGGAAGGACTGGTGCTGAAGGTGAAGTTCCAATCCTTTGGCCACCTAGTGTGAACAGTTAACTCATTTGAAAAGACCCTGATGCTGGGAAAGCTTGAGGGCAAGAGGAGAAGGGGGCAACTGATGGTTGGATGGCATCACTGACTCAATGGACATGAGTTTAAGCAAAGTCTATGGGATAGTGAAGGACAGGGAAGCCTGGCGTTCTGCAGTTCATGGGGTTGTAAAGACTCAGACACCACTTAGTGATTGAACAACAACAACAACAAAATTCTTTAGTCTGACTCAATCTTGTCCTTACCAACCTACTGTTCCATTTTCCTGTCATTCATCTGTTCCTTTATATGTGTCCTGTGGGCCAGGTATACCAAGTTCCTCACCATTCGTACCCAAGTCAGAATTCCTTTTACTCCAGAGGAGTCTACTGATGCTTTGGCTCCATTGATGTTATTCTCTCTGCCTGGAATGTCCTTGCCTTTCTCCTCACTGGTCCGATTCTTACTCCTCCTTCCTTCAGTGTTCTGCTTGGGAAGTTTTCCCTGACTTATTAGGCTGTTGTTGACATCTCTCTTCTTTCTGGCACTTTTTGCTAACCTCTATTACAGCACTCCCAACCAGTCCATCCTAAAGGAGATCAGCCCTGGGTGTTCATTGGAAGGACTGATGCTGAAGCTGAAACTCCAATACTTTGGCGACCTCATGTGAAGAGTTGACTCATTGGAAAAGACCCTGATGCTGGGAGGGATTGGGGGCAGGAGGAGAAGGGGACGACAGAGGATGAGATGGCTGGATGGCATCACTGACTCGACAGTCATGAGTTTGAGTAAACTCCAAGAGTTGGTGATGGACAGGGAGGCCTGGTGTGCTACGATTCATGAGGTCGCAAAGAGTCGGACACGACTGAGCGACTGAACTGAACTGACTGATTAGAGCACTCACCACACTGCATGGTAACTATCAAGTAGCTTTTCTGGTTTTCCCACAAACTGTAAGCTCTTTATGGCAATAAATCATCTGTTTCCCAATAATAGATATTTTATGTATAGTCAATACCTAACTAATGGCTAAATGAATGAATGAAGCTGTTCTTGAGGATTGTGCAATATGGAGAGACTATTGCCATAGTAACCTACTAATGTGAATAAAAATATTTTCATGAGATGATGATTGGTTCAGCGAATGAAATCAATGAAGATATGATGGCATATTAAAAAGTTGATCAAAAGTCAAGAAGCCAAAGAATGACCATCAATCAGCTACCAACTCTCAAGTAAGGAGGAATTGGTGAGAGGTCATCTTACATTTATGCACTCTGTTTATGGTAATATAAGAATATAATGAGCTACATATGTTTGTTTTGATTGCTTAGTAAATCTGTTTATGATTTTGTCCATGCTGTATAAATTGAATTATTGTGAAATAACCCAATTTGTTAAAATTCTAAAGTTTAAATCTCTAACTAGACACTGAAATTAGAAACCACTGACTCTAGATGCATCCTGTCAACCATCTAATGACTACATCTTGGCAAGAATAGACTGCTCTACAAGCAGGCCCTTAGCTCACCACCTGGTGGTTGGAGCAGCAGGTAGGGAGGAGGTAAAAATGTTTGTATTTGAATAATAACAACAGCATGTATTGAGGACTTTCTAGGTTCCAGGCAGTGGAATTTAGTGGAATTTCCACTCATTGTCTCACTAAGCCTCACCTCAATCCTCTGGGATTGGTGTTATTATGCCTTTTTACTGAGGGGGAAAGAGAGGCTATGATGAGGTTAAGCAAATTTCCTAAAGTCAAGAACTGTAAATGGCAGCGCTCTGTTTCCCAGTTGTCTGTGTTTTCCACAGTTCATTTGCAGCAGAAATGTTTGACCAAGAAAAAGCATGCACGATAAATGCCCTATGGATGGGTCGTGATTACTTCACAGTAGAGTCACCTAAGGAGAAAGGATTTTGTTTGGCCTGGAAAATTGAAACTCACTGCCCAACATTCAGCTCAAGGGGCCCCTCCACTGTGGGTGGGGCCATCCTCAGTGCTCTTACATAAAGCTGACTGTTTCTCCTCTGTTCTCATTTCTGTATGCCTCTATAAGGTGGTTTTATCATTTTGTTTTTGTTCTTTAACTTTGCATTACAGTCTACATGCCTGTCTTCTTAATAGAACTGTGAGCTTCTTGAAGGAAGAGGTGATTGTGGTGACCTGCCACAAATTCATCCTCCCATCCCCAGCACCTCCCATGGTGCCTGGTACTTGCAAACCTAACAAATGTTTGTAGAATGATTAAATGCCTGAGTTATATAAACAACAGAGGCGGTAGTACAATCTGAGATAAAGGAAAAAATGAGAACGAGCATCTGCCAGCTTTTGCACACAGGATATGACCTAGACTTCCTCGGCTTGAAAAGTGCTGCTCATATTTTGGACTGTTGCAGGAACAAAGGAAGAAAATAGAAGATACCGGAAGGGCAGAAGCGGGAATTTTCCTGTACCTGGGCTCTCCCTGGGAGGGTGGGCTTTCTGGTTGTGATTACATTAGGACTTTCTACCTCAGGACACTGCTGCTACACAGAGGGGCACCTTCTTATTATGAGATATATAATATCAATTCTGAAAACAGGCCTCTAAGCAAAACAATACACGCACATGCACCCTCACAGAATCCAAAACAAACTCGGCACGACTCAAGAGGCAAGCCAGTCCGTTATTTCCACGTTTGCCTGCTTTCTCTGTAAACACCTCATGAATAGATGACACAGGCATTCTTGGAGCTGACAGTCTTTTCAGAGTCAGACATCATGCCAACTTGGAAAACTCGCCATCACCCAAAATGGAGATCTCCTAAATCGTCATGACCTAATTTTTAAAGAGAAGGAGAGGCCTTCTGGAGCCCATGCCTCCCTGGTGTATACTAGAAAAGCCCTTCTGTCATAGGACTTGGCACAGAGATAGTGCACTTAAACTGTTTAATGTTACAACCACGGTTTTCAGCCCCATAGACTAAACTTTGGAGAGAAAAAAAATGAATACTAAATACCTGCTGTCAACTCTGGTACTCAGAGCTGCTGGAAATGAATCTCTTTCCCACAAGAAATAGAAATAAAAACAAACCACTCAGAGAGTCCTGGCCTTTATTTTGGCTTATGGTCATAGTCTTTCTCTGTTTCTCTTTTTCTGTCTCTTCACAAATTCCCTAAGTGAAACAGGTTCACCTTAAGCAAAAGAGGTCTTGACAATCTAATCAAAGCAGAAGAGAGGGCAACCTGTCTCCTTTGCCACATCCATTATAAATGTTATTTCTTATGCTTTACCAGCAATTCCTTTTATCCAACAAGAAGTACAAATGTATACAGTGCTAGGAACAGCACTATTTTGGAAGTCCTTTCCTTCCAATTGAAGATGAAATGGGACCAAGATTTTTTTTAAAGTAAGTCAAGTCATTTGATTACTAAAATAGTGCTGTTCATAGCACTGTATACATTTGTATTTCTAATGGTTACCCACTCCAGTATTATGGCCTGGAGAATTCCAAGGACTGTATAGTCCATGGGGTCGCAAAGAGTCAGACATGACTGAGCAACTTTTACTTTCAACCACCTCATGTAACAATTGTTCAATCTTTTAGGGTCTTTGGTATATCGATCAATAAACAATACAGTTTTCTCAGTAAAGGGTGGTGCCTAACATTCAGTAAGTGTTCATGAATGAATAATTAAGCAGATATAGCAGTCAACCATAAAGATAAAGATGGCAGATTTAATTAAAACTCAATAATATTATTATGGTCTTTTATTAGCTGGAAAACAAACAAGGAAGTGACCTGAACAGAATTGTAATTACAGACCTGCCACAAATTTGCAGGGTTTTACGAGAAATGTTATTTGGTTCTTGCACGTCTTTTTATAATGTGAGCAAGGTATTTATCTCTTTCTTCCTCATAAGGATATTATAATTCAGCAGGTTATTAGTATAATTCATCAGGTTTTAAATTTCAATCTGTAGCTTAAAATTGCCAGAAGCTAAAAATTCAGCTAACAGGTAATAATAATCCTGAAGGGTCCTTTATATATTCAACACCAGTTCAAAGATCCCACTGTGGACTCAGTCCCCACAGGTCACTGGGACCTCCTAGGAGTCAATAAGAAAATCCAGCTCAGTCCCCCCAGGACTCTCCCTGAAAGTCTATAGTCTCACAATGGGCCTGTCCTTGGGCCAAGAAAGCCAACACTCCATAATCTATAACTGCAAGAGAAATTCCAAGACACACTTTACATGAGAGTTTCACCAACTTCAATGAGCATTATCTGGGGTTACCTGGGCATCTCATTACAATGTGGTTTTGGATTTAATAGACCTAGGATGGGGCCTGAGATTCTCTTTTGCTAATAAACTCCTAGGTGGTAATGATGATGCCTCTAGTTCATGGATGGCCACCCCATAGTCACAAGAGTCTGGAGTTTTCTGGAGCCACAGAGTGCCTCCTAACTCACCTCAGGATAGCAATCACAGAGATGCCACATGGGCTCAGATCAGAGAGAGTCTATGGAACAACTTCCTATCTAAGTAGCAGCCCTTCAGAGCATAGTCTCTGGAGCCAAACAGTCATGAACTGGGATCCAGAAGCTCCCGCATTCAGGAGCTTTGTCACCTGAGGCCAACATTCTTTGGATCGCAGTTTCTCCATCAGTTGTTGTTGTTGTTCAGTAGCTACATTGTGTCCGAATAGTAAAATGGAAGTGATAATACCTACGTAATAAAGCTATTGCAGAAATTACCAACTGCACCTAATTTGAAATCCAACTCTCCCCTTTGCTCTTACTAGCTATGACACTTCAGAAAAGTCACCCAACTTTGCCAAGCCTCAGTTTCTCATCTGAAAAAGCAAGGATATCAATACCTAACATGCAAGGTTGTTTCGAAGATTAAGCGAAATAACCCAGTGTCCCTAATATTGGATGCATCCCTGAGGTTTGCATTTATTTTAAAATATTATGAATGTAGGATTTTAGAGGAAACAAGTCATAAAGCTAAAACATTTACAGAGTAGGTGAGAATGTTGCCATTTTTTAGACAAGTCAGATCATAGAATATAATTCTCCCTCTCTTTGTCTAATTCTTATTCTCCTTTAGGTCTCAGTTTAGATGTCATTATCTCAGGGAAATCCTCACCTTGGGCCAGGTTAGTCTTTACATTCTACAGTTATTGACTTTCCAGGTGGCTCAGTAGTAAAGAATCCACCGACCAATGCAGGAGACAAGGGTTCAATCCCTGGTTTGAGAAGATTTCCTAGAGCAGGAAATGACAACCCACTCCAGTATTCTTGCCTGGAAAAATTCCATGGACAGAGGAGCCTGGCAGGCTATAGTCCATGGGGTCACAAAGAGTCAGACATGACTGAGAACTGAGCACGCACATACCACCATCAATCTTTCCTACCCCTGGGCCAGTTTAGACTCTACACTCTACGGTCATTACAGTGTTCAGTACTTGCTACTATAATTAGGTAATCTGCCTCACACAATGGTCTCTATGATCCATGACACTGCCACCGTCTGCTTTGCTCACTGTTGTGTCCCTCAATCCTAGCATGGTGTCCAAGAAGATATAAGCCATGCCCTTCATATTGTTTGCATAACTGAATGAGATAGAATTCACAACTCAAGTGGCCAGCTTTCAAAATATACCTGAAAGGAGATATAATTTTTCTTCTAAAAGTTATACATAAAATATAATAATTTCCATCATTCAAGTCATAGGAATTACCAAAGATTAACAGCCCTTGAGGCCTGCAGGAGACTAAAGAACACAAGCATGAATAAATCACAGGTCTGTAACCCCCAGACTAGCAGAGTGATTAGGTGGGATAGGCATTATTATTGAGGTCAGTATTCGAGGTTACTGGACCACAGATATGGCAGTCATTTCTTCTTCAGGGGAGGAGTGGGGAGGAAGCAGGAGGAATCCGCAAAGGAGAGGACAGTTGAGCTGGATCTCGAAGGATGAGCAGGAATTAGCTCAGTGAACCTTTAGATGCAAGATGATTTGTTTCATCCTAACAGTGCTTCTGGAGCAGATCCTGAAACCCAGTTCTACCACTTACTATTAGGTAAAAACTTAGGCAATTTACTCAACCTCTCTATATCCCAGTCTCCGCTTCTGAAAATGGGATTAACAGTAGAATGTACTTCATTAGGTCTTGCGTGAGGATTAAGTCAATTAGTACACATCGAGTGCTTTGAGCTGTGCCTGGTATTTAGTAAGACTAATACACATGTTAGTTGGTTTTGCTGTTGCTGCTGTTATTTACACTTAGTTGTAGCCAAAATTATTTATACTTATCAAAATTTGTCTTTATATCTGTAATAGATTCAAGTTCACTTGTGTATCTGGGCACACCAGCTGAAAGTAACTGATCTAAGAAGAACAGAGGGATTTCCCTGGCAGTCCAGTGGTTAAGATTTTGCACTTCTAATGTAAGGGGTAGGGGTTCGATCCCTGGTCAGGGAACGAAGATCCCACATGCTGTGCAGTGACCACAAAAGAATCCCAAAGAGTTGGGCACAACTGAAGTGACTTAGCACACATGCATATAAGAATCCAAAGAACCAAAGCAATCATGAGAAATTAGAAAAAACTGGAGACTTCATACGTCAAGATTTCAAATTCTACTACAAATCTATGGTCATAAAAACAGTTTGGTATGACATAAAAAACAAAAAGAATGGAGTAGAGTATGGTATTGACATAAAAAACAAAAAGAATGGAGTAGAGACAAGAGTGACCAGAAGCAGGCAAATTATATATCAGTAGGTGACTGCAGTAATTCAGGTGAAAAATTCGGTCTTCTCCTGGACTGCAGACAGAGCCATCAGCAGTTTGGGGTCTTATATTGGAGGGTGCTGGGCTAGAACTACTTAGGAGAGTGGAGGCCTGAAATCCGCCATGCATATTTAAGTGTGAGTGTCAATCAAGCAAAGAGACCTTCTAAGAATGGTTTCTTTTAATGGCTATTTTTTGCCTCACAATCTTTAAGGCAGGAAGATGGCTTAACACATCAAAGAAACATCATTCATTCTGTATGCATTGCTCTGAAGTAATCTCCTCTATCAATTTTTCATGAAACAGACTCCCCGGAATGAGAGTGCAGACTGAAGGTCAGAGAGGGTTAGTCACTGCAGACGTTGGAAAGCTCATCTGAAACCTACTCATGTCACGTTCAGAGGCTGTTATAATCGAGACAAAGGATACAACAACCCAGAGCAGAAGTTTAAAGAAAGAATTCTAGAGAGGCATCTATTTTAGAAACAAAAAGCCATGCAGTATTCGTTACATGGTCCAGTCCCCCTACTCCGAATGGTGTTCCTGTTATTACTCAGCTCCTGGCTTTTCCTATTTCCACCGATTAATGGTCAGATGATTCTTAACCATAAGACAATTTTGTCACATAAGATGGTCTATGATTGCTACATACTTCCTCCTTCCACACCCAGACTTCACCAATGTGACAGAATAATTTTGGCGAAAGTCTCAGAATTTATGACAAACTCTATCTCAGCTGTTTTTCTAAGGTTTTTGGTTTTGTGATTTTTTTTTAATGCAAAGAACAGAAGGCACACTAGAGGTAAACTGAAGAATGGTCAGTTAGGTGTCCCAGCCTTTCCCCAGGCATCATCGTCAACTCCCAAGAACAAGGAGCCACATCCAGTTAGCTCTCCTTGCAACTATCTAGCCCAGGACCTCATGCAAGCTTCTATTTTTCACCCTTGATTTAGATTTTTTAAAAAACCTTTATTATATCTCAGATGTTTCCATTGATACCTCTTGTTTCAATTTTGTCTTATTAATAAACTAGAGTTATTCTTTCTGGGTCCTCTCTAGGCAATGAACCCTTCACCAAAGCAGTAGTTCTCAAAATGTGACCCTGGACTAGTCACATGAACATTACCTGGGAACCTGTTAGATATGCAGATTCTCCAACCCCACCCAACCCCACTGAATCAGAGACTCTGGGGAGGGGATCTAGCAGCCTGTGAGTGAACAAGCTCTCTGGGTAATTCTGGTACATACTGAAATTTGAGACCACTGCTCTAGAGGTATGAAAGTTCATTTTTAAACAAGTTATATTGAGTCCCAAAAGGTTAACTTCAATATATCTGTTTTGTTGAATCTTCCTTCATATGTTAGTTTACCTGTTTGAAGTCCTCTAGTGGTCCCCATTGCCTTCACAACAGAATACAAGTTTCTTAGCTTGGTCTACAAAGATATCTGCAAGCTGGTCCCCTACCCAGCCTTGCTTCCCTATCAATCTCCCTACTCCTGGCCCTCTGTGCACAGTCCTCTCCCCACGCTATACAAACACTGGGTCGTCTCACTAAAATACTCTTCTCCTCCTTCTTCAATTGGCAGACCCCTCTCCTTTTAAAGACAAAGTTCTGATATCACCTCCTTCCAATTCCCCCAGGTAGAATTAGATGTCGTGTCCTCCATGTTTCCATACTTTCTTGTTCATGTATCTCTAGCAGTATCTATTATTTTGTATTGTATCCTCCCAAGGCCACATCCCCTGGGATAAACAGTGAGCATATCAAGAGCAAAGGCTGCATCATATTGGTCTTTGTAGTCCCAGAGCTGAGTTCAGCGCCTGACCTTATCACACATTCAACATGTTTGTTAAATAACTGTCCAATGCCAATTTATCACAGTCACAGAAAGAAAATCCAAACATTTACATATTCTACACTAAGACAAGTACAACTAAGGTCAAGCAGGGAGTTCTTAGGAGTAAATTCTTGTTTCATGGACCTGAAAGTCTGTGTGAATGGAATTTAACAGTAAAAAAAGCAACTGTTTCCAAATCAGAAAATATGGGTTTTGATTCCAAGTCCTGAAGTTCTTGAAACTTGAGCAGACAAGTCCATTAGTCTCAGTTTCCTTGTGTGTAGAATGGGATGGAATAATACCTGCCTTGTTACCTCACTAAGGCTGTTGTGATGATATAAGCTCCTGTAGGTTGTGAAAGATATGATTAATCTACAGGGGACTTCCCTGGTGGTCAAGTGGTTACACTTCACCTTCCAACACAGGGGATGGGGGTTCAACCCCTGGTCAGGGAATAAGATCCCACTGTGCCTCCCGGCCAAAAACAAAAGAAAACAAAGCATAAGGAAAACAAAACAGAAGCAATTTTGTAACAAACTCAATAAAGACTTTAAAAAAATGGTTTTCATATCCTAAAACTAAAAAAATTAGTTTCCACATCCAAAAACTAATCTTAAAAAAAAAATCAAGTTTCCTCCACATGTGGCTTGATATTATAAGTATTGCAATATTAATTGAAATATTAAAGTGCATAAAGCATGAAGATTTCAATCCATCTACTAAACATGGGGCACTTATAAGAGAACAGAGGAACGGGGGAAAGTTCACAGGTTGAGAAACACTGCTTTGAACTTAACCTAGCGAGGGTGTCTCAACCCAGGAAAACTTCCTGCAGATATGTGTTCCACAGAATAACCATTTTGTTTTTCTCTATCCCTCTCCAAGCTTCCACTCTTCAAATATCCTCCAATTTATGATTTCTGAAGGTGAAAGCTACAAGGAGGGCTTGTATTTGTGGTTTTCTTCCCCACCTGCCTGCTAAATACTTTCTCTCCCTGTTCTCCACCTCTGGGAAGGCAGGGGCAGTCTGCCAATTAGGTTTATCGTCATTCTCCCAAGAGCCTCATGTTATACAATTATGCCAAGCTTCAGACTGCCTGCAGTCAGGTTATCAGGCTACTTTCAACTCCTTGCTTTTTGGCAGATACAAGGCATCTGGCCTTACTGGGCAAAGTCTTTAACTCTCAGCCTGCCCTGCCGAGGACAGCTAATGCTTAAGGGAAGAGTAAAGGAATTTGAAATTGACTTTGGCTCCAGAAATTCTGTTTAAGGGATGTCAGCAATTTGTAAAATTTAGTCATTTTAAAATTAAGTTTACTCCTTTTGGGGGGGGTGCTAATCTGTAATCTCCTTTCTTTAACAATATTTTCAGCCTATTTTGATAGCCCTGTTCAGACTCCATTAATCATATAATATTGATGACTTCCCTACTTTTCAATGTCAAAGATGTTTCAAGGAAAGTCTGTCTCCCCAAGCACTTCCCTCTTACATTGTAAGCTACTTATTACTATGAAGATAGCTGTCAGATCAAATATGGGCTTTATTGTCCTGGCAGTGAACACAGATATGGGCCAGGCTGGCCTCACCTCCTGCAATAAGAATGGTGGAACAGTCTACGCAAAATGGACAAAAACTGAAGCAAAAAGAGGAAATAGGAAAGTGAAAGCGTAGAAGTGTGGGATGCAGGGCCAGACAGGCAACGCATGAGGTCATAGGAAAAGGGATGTGTTCAATGAGCAAAGCAAGACCTTTAGAAGGGGCTCAGGGGCACAGATAGAGAACACACAGGACTGTTCTCTCCAGCAAGACAGAATAACTTAACAGAAATTTCTAGACTAATGTGGAGTCCAGGAAATTTGCTGAAGCTTGAATATCCATGGGATATTTCAACCTGGAACCAAGCAGTGGACCTAAGACCTCTACAAAATTTATGCTTCTTCCCTGAGAAGAGTGAGTCATAATAGCTTAGAGTAGGTATAGGAATGGAAAGAAAGAGCAGTCTTGGAAGAGTTGGTTGGCCTATTAACTTGTGCTACCTAAAATAAATCATGTAAGAGGCTGTCACTACACCCCTCGATGTAGAGACTCTCGTGTGTACTCTCTGTCCTGCCATTGTTTTTACCCCTTAATAGGTTGACAACGGATATGTCCTGCATCACATAGGACACTGGACAGCAGGGGATCTCTAAAACAAGTGACAGGAAGCCCTCCTGTCCACAGGATGGGGACAGCAAAGATCTATGTAAATACCGCTTGTCAACTGGCATTGCCCAGACTTATTAGACAATATTGATTCAATTCCCACTCTATTAATTGGGAATTTCCATGGCCTCTGTAACATTTCTCAATTCCTAGAGGGCCTGGGAGTTGAACCTCTTGTAGTCACTTCCAGCTCTGAGTTCCACTTATACTGAGAAGTTCATTTTAGGGATCAGCATTTTAGAGAGCATCTCATCATGTCAATTATGTGGTCCTACTTCCTAATCATATTGACCCAGATATTGAATTCAACCATTTCCCTTAACTTTCATCACCCCTCAATCAAGAAGCCAACAAAATGAATGAAACCATCACAGAGGTATTTGTGAGAATGGAAGCCTTTGTCAAAGTTTAGGCAATGGCAGGTTGTACACAACAGATATGCAACTTAAAAGAATATGTAAATGTAGAACTGAATCACTTTGCTGCATATTTGAAACTAATACAACATTGTAAATCAACTATATTTCAATTTAAAAAATTATTTGATTGACATTTCTATTCCTAGAAGTCTCTCAGCCACTTCTCAGACTTGGCCTCCAATATTCCACCATATTGTGTTCCCCTTTTTTCTCTCAATCCCACATTCAAAATATTCTGTTCATTTCTAATGCAGAGAAGATCAGTTATCTCTTTTGTTGTTCTGGCTCTTACCAATCCATCTTATTAGGCACTCAAGTTCTAAGAAGCAAGCTTAGATCACATACATAAACTATTCTACATTCCTGGTCAAAATATCACTTCAAAATTTATTAAGGAATTATATATTTAGTGTCTCCTGTTTGCCACAAGTTCAAATGCACAAAGATGTTCCTATAACCTCTCTAATAATGCAGAACTAGAAAAACTTAAATTCCAACCAGCAGGGAACAGGCAAATTCATTATGATTGTGTCACTCAATAAAGTAGTGTGTTCAGCAGGGATCACAAAATTTAACTCACAGGTATGACTCTTATATACCAAAAACTCTGATTACTTAACCTCTAATTCCTCTGGTTTTGCTCCACTGTTTGGGGAGTGGGGTGCGCAGAGAGGGGGAAAATAATGCATTTTCCATCTGCTTTAAAGTTTAATCTGCACTGATTATTTAGGTGGTTCTTGGTCTCCTTGGAGAAAAGGGTTAAATCTCTCACACGGTTTCACTTCCCTGACTTCTCTCATTAAGGAGGCATCTGGGGAAAGTCGGGTGCTGACATGTCCTTTTGGCAGCAAAACTGAGGTGCCCTGGAGCACAGTGTTGACTCCCTCCTCTGGTATCTGGAAGACACCCAAGGCGGCTCTGCGTCTTGCTGCCATTCCCAGGTGCAGACAGCTGCTCTGCTACTATAGCTCAATCTCATCTCTGGGCTTGGCCAGGCCCCCATGCTCTCCTTGGCTGACTAGACCCTGCCTCAGCTTCTTGATGGCTGAACACAGCTAAGTGGTTGTCTTAGGCCCCATCCAGCCCCTGGCCTGCATTCCACCCCCAGGCTTTGCTGCTGGCTTCCCTTGTTCAACCAGAACAAACCATTTCAGGCTCACTGCTTTCAACATTGCAGGCTCACTGGAAATGGAGGGGTTTCCAAAAAGTGCCAACCAGACCCTTCTCTGGTCCAGTCTGACCACACAGTTCCTCTTTGTAATCAGCCAGAACCACTCTGCTATGCACAGAAGTCTTCTCCTCAAATTCTAAACATATGGGAGAGGGGAGGGGTATGGGGGAGCTTCCTGGAGTTGCTTTGCTCCCTCCAGGCATAAAATGCATAGTAAATTAGGACCCACATTTAATTCTTTCACTTTCTTCTCTTCCTCTCTCCTCTCTGCCTCACCTCCCTCTGGGACGAAAAGAGAGTAACTTTGATTGTATTGGCCAAAAAGTTCATTTGGATGTTTTGTACCATCTTAAGGAAAAACCTAAACAAACTTTTTGGCCAACCCAATATTTTGCTTCCTTTTGTCTTAAACACAGCCCTGCATCAGTAGAGCAGAGAGCTTTGTGCTCTGCTATGGAGGACAAAAGAAGTATCTTCACCCCCCAGGAGGATTCTATAGCCCAGGTCATCTATATTTAGTTGTAATGTGCAAGAAAAGGCATCAGCCAAAGGAATAGCAAATTCTTTCTCCTGCAACACAATCCTATTCACATGTCAGAAACTAAATATGACCTCAGTCTTCCTCCTTACACGACTCCCATGCCAAGGAGGAAGATATCTTGGCCAAAGCGAGAAAGGTGAAGGCCAAGTACTCAGGAAGACAAAGGAGAAAAGTATGTCAATAATTTAAAACATATCTCTGTTAGAGAGTCACCACTTAAAAATATGCTTATCAAGGTTTAATAACATTATAACATATGAATTATTCTGTGTTATTAGAAAGAAAGCAGGATAAAAAGTTATGAGAGAAATTAAATCACAATTGCATTGAAAAGTATCTAAAGGAAAGATAGCAAAATGTTCACAATGGTGATCTCTGAGTAAACAAACTATCATCCCTAACTTCTCTGTTTTCCTGATTTTTCAAAATTTTCATAATGAAGAAATCTGGTTATAAATTAAAAAATTTAATTTAAATATTTCTCTGCAATTTATTCATTATTCAACCAATTTTTACTGAACACCTGCCACATTCCAGCTACTGCTCTAAATGCTGTGGGTCATGGGTACTGACATGACCCAGCCCCTCCTGAAGATGATCATACTAAGTGAAGTCAGTCAGACACAGACAAATATCACATAATATCACTTATATGTAGAATCTAACAAAAAAAAAATGATCTGAATGAAATTATTTACAAAACAGAAGCAGACAGGCTTAGAAAACAAAGTAAGCCCATGGCTCAAAGGTACCAAAGGGAAAAGCTGCCAGGGAGGGATAAATTGGGTTTGGGATCAACATGTATGCACTACTATATTTAAATAGTTAATCAACAAGGACCCACTGTATAACACAGGGAATTCTAATCAATATTCTATAGTAATCTAAATGGAAAAGAATTTGAAAAATAGATACATGTATATGTATAACTGAATCACTTTAGTGTGTACCTGAAACTAACCCAAGATTGTTAATCAATACTCCAATATAAAGAAAAAAAATTTTTAAGTCTCTGCTCTTGTGGAGTTTTACACTCTAACATGAAAGATGGGAGATGATGGTAGCACCAAAACAGACCAGTCAGGATTAAATGAATTACAGAACATCAGTACAAGAGACTACTACAATCAATGTAACAAAATAGAAAATCAGTGGAACAAAATAGAAAGCCCAGAGATAAATCCATGCACCTATGGACACCTTATGTTTGACAAAGGAGGCAAGAATATACAATGGAGAAAAGACAATCTCTTTAACACATGGTGCTTGGAAAACTGGTCAACCACTTGTAAAAGAATGAAACTAGAACACTTTCTAACACCATACACAAAAATAAACTCAAAAACGGATTAAAGATCTAAATGTAAGACCAGAAGCTATAAAATTCCTAGAGGAAAACATAGACAAAACATTCTCCAACATAAATCACAGCAGGATCCTCTATGACTCGCCTCCTAGACTAATGGAAATAAAAGCAAAAATAAACAAATGAGACCTAATTAAACTTAAAAGCTTTTGCACAACAAAGGAAACTATAAGCAAGGTGAAAAGACAGCCTTCAGAATGCGAGAAAATAGCAAATGAAGCAAATGACAAAGAATTAACCTCAAAAATATACAAGCAACTCCTGCAGCTCAATTCCAGAAAAAATAAGTGACCCAATCAAAAAATGGGCCAAAGAGCTAAACAGACATTTTTCCAAAGAAGACATACAGATGGCTAACAAACACATGAAAAGAAACTCAACATCACTCATTATTAGAGAAATGCAAATCAAAACCACAATGAGGTACCATTTCACGCCAGTCAGAATGGCTGCTATCAAAAAGTCTACAAACAATAAATGCTGGAGAAGGTACAGAGAAAAGGGAACCCTCTTACACTGTTGGTGGGAATGCAAACTAGTACAGCCACTATGGAGAACAGTGTGGAGATTCCTTAAAAAACTGGATATAGAACTGCCATACAACCCAGCAATCCCACTACTGGGCATCCACACTGAGGAAACCAGAATTGAAAGAGACACATGTACCCCAGTGTTCATCGCAGCACTGTTTACAATAGCCAGGACATGGAAGCAACCTAGATGTCCATCAGCAGATGAATGGATAAGAAAGCTATGGTACATACACACAATGGAATATTACTCAGCCATTAAAAAGAATGCATTTGAATCAGTTCTGATGAGATGGATGAAACTGGAGCCTATTATACAGAGTGAAGTAAGTCCAATAGAAAAACACCAATACAGTAAACTAATGCTTATATATGGAATTTAGAAAGACGGTAATGATGACCCTATATTCGAGATAGCAAAAGAGACACAGATGTATAGAACAGTCTTTTGGACTCTGTGGGAGAAGGCGAGGGTGGTATGATCTGAGAGAATAGCATTGAAACATGTATATTATCATATGTGAAACAGATCGCCAGTCCAGGTTCAATGCATGAGACAGGGTGCTCAGGTCTGGTGCACTGGGATGACCCAGAGGGATGGGATGGGGAGGGAGGTTCAGGATGGGGAACACATGTACATCCATGGCTGATATATGTCAATGTATGGCAAAAACCACTACAATATTGTAAAGTAATTAGCCTCCAATTAAAATTAATTAATTTTTTTTAAAAAAGAGACTACTACACAAAGTACAGAATAAACCATAGGATACTACACTATGTTCTATAATACACTATATTGTAATATACACTAGTATTATGCTGTATCATGCAATATACACTAGTCTTATGCTATATAATATATAGAACATACTGATCTCATACAATGTCTCTAAATTTCTATAGTTGTTTTTAGTCACTAAGTCAAGTCTGACTCTTTGTGACCCCATGGACTGTAGCCAGCCAGGCTCTTCTACCCATGGAATTTCCCCTGCAAGAACACTAGAGTAGGTTTCCACTTCCTTCCCTAGGGAATCTTCCCAACTCAGGGATCGAAACTGGGTCTCCTGTATTGGCAGGCAGATTCTTTACCACTGAGTCACTAGGAAAGACCCATCTCTCTAAATATAGATAGATAAAATATATAGATAACATAGTTATATAGATAACATAGGAAACTACAGATATATATAATACACAAACAATACTATGCAACTCTTAACTATAACTAAGCAATAATCCAGAGAGATTAGAACAGTGTACAGAGCATGCTGCACAAACAAGTCCTTGTTTGGGTGTATCTCTTTCTGGAGGAATACTTAAGAAGCCAATTGTAGTGGTTGCTTGGGGGAGGAGTCAGAATTAGAGGATGAACTTGAAGGCAGACATACTTGGTATATTTGGATTATTTAAGATATGCTTGCAATGCTTATTTTCAAAAAAGAATAATTTAACATATTTTAAAAAAATATGTCCATAGGAACCATGCAGTTGGTTCCATCTCTTTGGAACAAATACTTAAAGATAATTTTAACAGATAAATTTCACTCTGTGAAGAGTGCCAATGTTCAGAGAAAGCTATATTTAGATAATGCTAAATATCCATTTAGTCTCTCAAATACAGAAAACTTTTGGACTCTTAAGATTATCTTTGTGGAATATTTTTAGTCACGTCTGCCTACTATGCTAAAAAAGTTCTTGGGCAAGGAGGCAGGGATTCATTTTGGGGGGCTTGAAAAATAGGAACATGGAGCTGGAGAGGACTCTGTGGGGCATGAAATGCAAACCCCAAAGCAAGAATCCTGTAACATGCAGTCCTCTATTCTTCAGATGAAGGCCACCAGAGGCTCCCTCGCTCATGAGGCAACCCAGCCTGTCTGGGGGTAGCTCAAGTTACCACGAAAGCCCTTCAGACATTAGGTAGAAACCTGCTATCACCAGCTGAGTTATATCTGATAACTGGCCTGTCCACCCTCTCTGGCACCACCTCTCAGAAATCTGCCAGTTTTTCTGGATGCAAGCCCAATGTCGCAGTCTGCCTTAGGCTTACATTACATGCTTAGCACATGCGAGCTCAGTTGTTTGGTTAGTACTCTTTGTGACCCCACGGATTGTAGCCCGCCAGGCTCCTTTGCCCAGGGAATTTTCCAGAAAAGAATACCGGAGTGGGTTACCATTTCCTCCTCCAGGGGATCTTCCTGACCCAGGGAAGGAACCTGTATCTCTTGTGGTTCCTGCATTAGCAGGCAGATTCTTTACCAACTATGTCACCAGGGAATCCCACATATCTTAGGCTTTTCACTGACAACCATGAAGGTCAAACCCCAGGTCCCTGGGGGTAGATGCGCACTTTCTCCTTTGAAGTGCTTTATGCAAGGAGCACACAGTAGGTGCCCAAGTTTTGTTGCACTGAATCAAGAGCTCACGATGTCCCCTTTGCCCTCTGGACTTTTAAGCAAATAGCTCAGCAGTGCAGAAAAAGAACACCCTGAGGCAGTGGGACCATCCCAACTACAGGGATGAAGAGGGTGTAACAGACGGGAAAACAGACACTTTTCACTCTCCTTGTGCAGCAGGGCCACTCAGGGGACATCCTCAGCAGGCCCGGCAAATGGAAGACTTTCCTGCAGCATCCACACCAGGTGTCGTCGTTAATGCTCCTCAGCTGTGCAACAGAACCCACAAGTATGATCTGCCTTCATCCTTATCTAATCACTTTATGGGGCATTAAGCTGCCTTTGGCTCAACCGGTTGCCAGCTGCAACAACACTCCAGGAAAGGACACCGTCCCCTCTCATGATAAAGCACGTCACACTCACAGAGCCCATCTATATGTAGCTCTGCTCAAGAGCTTATATAATTTATCTTAGCCTCATCCTCCCTCTCCTCTCTGGGGCGTGGAATTACACCCAGTCAGCTGGAGGCAATTGCTTTTTGATGGTGCCTGTGCTAAAGCATTATTAGGATAAAGTTAGTGAATCTTTTCCCCTTGGCAATGTAACTCTCTCAAGGTGAAATACAGACAGCGAGTTATAGATAGAACTTTAAGGCAACAGTCCCCCAGTTTGTAAAAGCTAATAAGCCCAGTTTACCTACAAACAGTGGTTACCTTGTTGGCGGGATCAGCCTCCATCAGTGGAAAGACGCAGAGCCTTCTGGTAACCAAAGGCATCTCAAACGTGTTTTTGCTTGAAGGGGTAATTGCGGTGTGCCTCTCCTCATCCTCACCCTCTTATCCACTTGCTCTGCTTTGCTGCCGGTACATGTTCATTCTGCAATTCCTGGCAGCTGCTCCTCACCACAGTAGGATTCCAGCAGGTGAGGAATGTATATTATGCAAACTGTGGCAAGGAGAAACACCAACATTTCCTGTACCCTGTGAAAACCGGTGAGCACAGTCTTTGCAACAAGTCCTGCGTAAGAACACTCCGAGTCCTCGGATTTCCGAGCCATGCGCCTTGACAGCGAGGGGCAGTGTGGCAAAACACCTAATCACACTAGTACGGGAGCCAGCCTGGATTCGGATCCTGGTTCCAAGTCTTAACGTTTTAACCTGAGAAAATCACGGAAGCCCTCTGTTACCTCAGTTTCCCCATCTGTAAAATGGGGGAAATATCTCAAAAAGCAGTTACGGAGGTTAAATGAGTTAATACAAGTAAGGTGCTTAGAATTGTGCCTGGTACGGAATAAACCCTAAATATACATTAGCTTGTCAGGAAGACAATTTCATCTAAGCCCAAGTGGTTATCACTTACAAGCCCGTGATACCCAAAGTTCTAAATCCGGGGCAGACCTCTCCTGAGTGGCTAATGGAACGTCTCCTGCGCACTTCTCCAAGGCTCCTCAAGCTCAGCATATCCAACGCCAAGCTCAGGATAGTTCCCCACCCAGTCTGCATTCTCTCCAATGCTCTCTGCCTCTAGCTCAGCACCACCGTTCATCCTGCAGGGCAAGCTGAGACCCCTGCCTCTCCCTCAGTCTCCACACCCCCAAATCCAGGCTTTCTTCCAGGCTCTCATGGAGACCATGCCAGCCCCTCCCAGGCTAGTGTTTCCTCATCCTCTCTTGACCCTCTCCAGTCTCTTCTCCAGGCAGCAGCCAGGGCAAGCGTCTGCTGCTTAATCACAGAGCAGCTCTTATCACACAGACACCCTGCCCCAAATCCTTCAGCATCTCCCCATCGGCTCTTAGCGTAAAACTCCTTGTAAGGCCTTGCATGGTCTGGACCTGACTACCTCTCCAGCTTTGCCTTGTACTTTTTCGTGCTCTTTGGGCTTCTTTCAAATCCTTGAACACATGTGCCGTTCAATCCCAGAAACTTTAGACTTGCTTGTCCCTAAGTCCTACTTAACTCTTGCATATCCTTCAAATCACAGCCTAGGTACTTTCTTGAACTTCTGGTTAAAGGCAGGCCTCTTTGTCACACGTTCTCAAAGAACTGTGCACCTTTCTGTCAAAGCTGTGCTTCTAATTAGAGGTACATTTCTTGTGATTATTTGAATAACATCTATCTTCTCAATAAATCAAAAACTCCACAAGAACAGGGACTTAGGACAGTAGCCAGCCCATGGTAGGTCTCAGTAATTATTTTTAGAATTAACCAATAAAAGACATTTACTTAGTGCTTTCCATACATTATATCATTTAGCCTTCATGCAAACCTTTGAAGTATGATTTTCCTGTTTTAACAGACGAGGATACTGAGACTGAGAAAGTAGGTGATTTGTTCAGAATCATGCAGAGAACAAATAGATGAACTTAAATCCAAGTATTCAAACTTAAATACCTCTTCCCACATTTACTTTTGATAGCTTCTCTTAAGTAAGCTTCTCTTAAGCTTCTCTTTTGCATAGCTCAGAATCTTTGGTTAGGGAGCTCTTCATGTCTGCACCGAGATGCTGAACTGGTCTACACCAGAAGCCTATGTACCTCACTCACATCACCGGCCATCCTTCTAACAGCTCCACCATGCTTACACGTCCTGGCCCAGAGAGGGAGAAAACTCCTGCTAAATGGAAGGCGGGGCCTCAGCTAATCCTGAGTAATCTCCCACAGCACTCTCCGATGCAGACGATCAGTACCCAGGCATCACCACTTTACCTCATTAGTCAGACACCAACCAGGAAAACAGCAAACAACTTCTTGTATTTCAAACCAAGTGAATTTGATGCCAGGAATTTGTTACACAAGGGACAATAGAGACTGATTGGCAGACCTGGGGACAGGGTGGCACCCAGAGGTCAGCAACAGCAGGAAGCCATTGCCATCCCCAGGCCATAAGGATGAAGGGAGCAGGAGCCTTACTGGAGGGCAGGGGCCCAGGTCACCATGAGTGTGGATGGGGAGAAATGCCTTGGTGTGCAAGGAAGGATAATGCCACCCCCTCTTCCAAGGATGTCCACATTCTAATTGCCAGAAACTGTAAGTATGGTACCTTACAGGACAAAAGGGACTTTGCAGCTGTGAGTAGGAAAGGCTCTTCAGGAGGGGAGGGTATGCTAGATTACTCAGGTGGACACAGTGTCATCTCTAGGATCCTTGTAAGAGGGAGTCGAGGGTCAGAGTCAGAGAAGGCAATGTGACCACAGAAGGACAGGTCAGAGTGACGTGGTCACAGCCCAGGAAGGTGGCAGCCACTGGAAAGGAAGCAGCTTCCCCTAGAGCATCCAGAAGGAGGGCAGCCCCGCTGACATCTTGATTTTGGCCCCATAAGACTTATTCCAAACTTTTGATCTCCAGAACTGAAAGGTAATAAACATTATCATTTAAGTCAATAAGTGTGTGGTAACCTCTTAAAGCAGCAACAGGAGACTGAGACACTTGGCTTGTCCCTTCTTCCCACTGGCTGAAACTGACAGGAAGCCACGTGACAGGAAAGTCAGGGAGACACGGTCTGCCAGGGAAGGACCAGGAGAGGATCTGGGGAAACCTGCTGAGGATCACTGCAGTCGCTTTACCACTCCTGTGAGAAGCTCATGCTGTAACGGACATCTGAAACTCATTCTTCTGAATCTCATTTTAAAATTCTATGAATATAAATCATCCTGTTGAGTTTTGTTCTAATCTAGTGGGGGAATGACTGGCATGTTAAAATCTCTGCAGCATCAGGAACATGTGTATAATAAAAACAAGGTTTACTCTCTTTTGACTTATTCAAATTCATCATTAATTATTAGAACCAAGGAACCACATCTGGTCAGGGAGTAATTTTAATGAGATGGTCTGGTAATTTTATGGACTCCATTTGATTTTTCTTATTTTATGAGCATGTAAATCAAAACAGATGACATCACCTTATCTTTCTCAACTGCACCAGTAACAGAACACAATCTATAAAATGAACGTATTCCATAAAAACCAAGCACTCCCCAGGTTATCGTGGGTGCAGCTGCCGCCCACTGCTCCCTTCTTTGAGCCATTCCCCTGATGTGACTTGGCAGCCCATCTCCATCAGCTCTGTGGTTGAAAAAAAAATGGGTCATTGCACTGTGACAAAAGGACATTCACTGCAAATACAGCAATTAAGAAAAGTTTGAGCTCCAATGGTCTCAAATGCCCAAAGGAAGCTTGTACTTGCTGTGTGTGGGTGCCAGAAGCAGTCAGACTGACAAAGCAACACAAGTTCCACCAGCAGCACCAGAGACACGTGTAAGAATTCAATCAGACAGAAGGAAGTGGCTGAAAGCCACTGATGAAGGGGACATGAGGCCTTGAAAAAGGCTGTTTTCTACATTACTAGCATTTAATTGAAACATGCTGGAACCGTCAGTCCCAAGACCTAAAAATAGGGCATTGCAATAAAAGACTCAATGGTAACATTTTCATTTATAAATTTTTGTGTATGTGTGCCTAAATAATATGGAAGTGTGATTTCTCAGGTAGCATAGTGATAAAGAATCTGCCTGCCAATGCAAGTGACAGGGGACAAGGGTTCGATCCCTGGGTCGGGAAGATCCTCTGGAGGAGGAAATGCTAATCCATTCCAGTACTCTTGCTGGAGAATCCCAAGGACAGAGGAGCCTGGCAGGCTACAGTCCATGGGGTCATGAGGAGTCAGACATGACTGAGCAATTGAGAATGCACACACAACATGGGAGTAGATGGGACTCAATATTATGCAAAGGCCAAGTTTCATTGGTTTCCTCACATACACGAAGACATGCACACAAAATTGGAAGAGTTCATAGATGAAACTAACTAGCAAAAAATTGATAAATGTTGAAGCTGCATGATGGGTATATGAGTGTTCATTGCATTAGTCTTTGCTTAGTCTTTGTGTTTTAAATTTTCTGTAAAAAAAAAAAAAAAAAAGGCAGTGTTGATTCTTGGATACAGAATATTTTTCATAGTTATTCTTCTCTCACATGGCTCCTTTCATAAACATTTTCAGCAAGCTTCACCATACCCTGAAGTCACAGAACCCACAGGCACTGCATGTATGCATGTGAAGTCACTTCAGCTGTGTCCTGCTCTTTGCAACCCCATGGACTGTAGCCCCCCAGGCTCCTCTGTCCATGGAATTCTCCAGGAAAGAATACTGGAGCCGGTTGCCATGTCTTTCTCAGGGACTGCAGATATTGCTACGTTTTCTCTGATTCTCTTGTGCTTGTGTGGAAAGCAGAATTCTGCTCTGGCAGAAGAAGGGCGGTACCCAGGCATAGCGCTTGGGAAATGAGTGGGCAGCAGGCTGAAGGGGCTGAAAAAAAAACAGGCAGGAGCAGCACCCCTCCACTGAAGTGCACTGAGAAGCTACCCAGTCTGGGAGCAGCTCGCCTGCCCTAGAGGGTCCCCAGCACCCCACAGGGCACTTAGACATTAACTCAGGTTCAGTTCACGAAGCACAGATTTAACGCCCGTCCTGAGTCCAGTCTGCACACTGAGCACAGAGCATTTGTCTAAGAGTAAGTGCTGCCATCAGCAATAGCTAAAGCTTCATTGTTTTTAAAAGTTGAAGAACATCAACTGAATTGTCTGGAGGAAGAAAAACTTTCAAAGACAAAGTCTCCAAATGTTGCTGCTCCACACCACCTCCACCAAGTGCAGAGCCAGTGAGCTGATGACATGCTGGCCTCCCTTCTGAGCAATCATTTTTAAAAAGCAAGGTCAAGCTTTGCTTTTCTAGAGAGTACGAAGATGGGCAAGATATGCACTGCTGACGGGCTGACTCACTTTCAGGGCTTGTAGCACATAACCATGAAGCGGAACACAGTGAGAAAGAGATTCGTGCCAATCCCATTTTGAAACAAACGTCTGAAAAATCACAAGGGTCATTAGCTCTGGTCATGCTTGCTTCTGTCGCTGTGGGGAACGGGGAAAGACATCGAGAGGAAATAAGCCAGGATTGATGGTGGACAGCGCAATGCCTTATCCATCTAAAGAAAAGGTCCCTTCCCCCTCCTTTTCCCTTTTGACAGCTGGCCCAAAGAACCTAAACTTAGCAAGGGCGAGGTGTAGGAAACTAAATAGTGCATTCTACAGTTGGATAGGAAATACTGGGCTCAATGTGTTTAAGGTTAAGATTAATTCCTCACTTCCTCTGAATCTATTTTAAAAACAGAGCAGAGGATGGCATATGCTTTCTTCTAACAAAATGACAGATGATCAAAGGATAAACATGATCCGTATGTCAAACCCTCCTACTGCTGTGGCCCTTTGCCCACAGACTTTTTTTTTCTTAAGTGTTTTATCATTGTGGTTAAAACTCGGTTGCCTGTGTTTATTCAGAAAACTCAATAGTGGCAACAGCCAGAAAAAGAGTGAATGGTGATTGGTGGAATTGACTAAAGCAAGTAGAACAAAGGAAAATTTTAGTGATGTTGTTCTCAAACATCTACTTCATGGCAATAAACAAAGACCACAAGGCTCTCTGTTTCTCAAACCTGTGCGATATGGTGTCTGAAAGGAGATATCTGCCCTGCTGTTGAGGTGGAGAATCACTTTTTCTGATTAGCAATGGCAATCCTAATTAATGTTGCCTCATTATTATTCCTTGTGTTCTGTAAACAAGAGCCCCCTGTCTGCGTAGTCACTCATCAGGGCTGATTTAATTGAATTTCAGAAGGAAAGGCATGACTGCCTCTGGAAGCAGAGGACTGGAAGCTTCTGAGAGCAGCCTTTCTCAAGTGACTCATGGGCTCAGCGGTGTCAGATACGTGGGAGGGAGAAGTAGCAGACCCTCTCGCCTCCCTTTGTTCCCCAGGGTGGTTACAGGGCTCAGGATAAATTGTTTTCTTCACTGTCAGGCTTTGCACTTCCACCATTTTAGAACACCCAAAAAAGATGTCCTTTTCATTATAGGGGACTGGAATGCAAAAGCAGGAAGTCAAGAAACACCTGGAGTAACAGGCAAATTTGGCCTTGGAGTACAGCATGAAGCAGGGCAAAGGCTAATAGGGTTTTGCCAAGAGAACACACTGGTCATAGCAAACACCCTCTTCCAACAACACAAGAGAAGACTTTACACATGGACATCACCAGATGGTCAACAACGAAATCAGATTGATTATATTCTTTGCAGCCAAAGATGGAGAAGCTCTATACAGTCAGCAAAAACAAGACTGGGAGCTGACTGTGGCTCAGATCATGAACTCCTTATTGCCAGGTTTCAGACTTAAATTGAAGAAAGTGGGGAAAACCACCAGACCATTCAGGTATGACCTAAATCAAATCCCTTATGATTATACAGTGGAAGTGAGAAATAGATTTAAGGGGTTAGATCTGATAGACTGCCTGATGAACTATGGACGGAGGTTCGTGACATTGTACAGGAGACAGTATCAAGACCATACCCAAGAAAAAGAAATGCAAAAAAGCAAAATGGCTGTCTGAGGAGCTGTGAAAAGAAGAGAAGCGAAAAGCAAAGGAGAAAAGGAAAGATATTCCCATTTGAATGCAGAGTTCCAAAGAATAGCAAGGAGAGATAAGAAAGCCTTACTCAGCGATCAATGAAAGAAATAGAGGAAAACAACAGAATGGGAAAGACTAGAGATCTCTTCAAGAAAATTAGAGATACCAAGGGAACATTTCATGCAAAGATGGGCTCGATAAAGGACAGAAATGGTATGGACCTAACAGAAGCAGAAGATATTAAGAAGAGGTGGCAAGAATATACAGAAGAACTCTACAAAAAAGATCTTCATGACCCAGATAATCACAATGGTGTGATCACTCACCTAGAGCCAGACATCATGGAATGTGAAGTCAAGTGGGCCTTAGGAAGCATCACTACAAATGAAGCTAGTGGAGGTGATGGAATTCCAGTTGAGCTATTTCAAACCTTAAAAGATGATGCTGTGAAAGTGCTGCACTCAATATGTCAGCAAATTTGGAAAACTCAGCAGTGGCCACGGGACTGGAAAAGGTCAGTTTTCCTTCCAATCCCTAAGAAAGGCAATGCCAAAGAATGCTCAAACTACCGCACAATTACACTCATCTCACATGCTAGTAAAGTAATGCTCAAAATTCTCCAAGCCAGACTTCAGCATTACACGAACTGTGAACTTCCAGATATTCAAGCTGGTTTTAGAAAAGGCAAAGGAACCAGAGATCAAATGGCCAACATCCGCTGGATCATCGAAAAAGCAAGAGAGTTCCAGAAAAACATCTATTTCTGCTTTATTGACTATGCCAAAGCCTTTGACTGTGGGGATCACAATAAACTGTGGAAAATTCTGAAAGAGATGGGAATACCAGACCACCTGACCTGCCTCTTGAGAAACCTATATGCAGGTCAGGAAGAAACAGTTACAATTGAAAATGGAACAACAGACTGGTTCCAAATAGGGAAAGCAGTACGTCAAGGCTGTATATTGTCACCCTGCTTATTTAACTTATATGCAGAGTACATCATGAGAAATGCTGGGCTGGAAGAAGCACAAGCTGGAATCAAGATTCCTGGGAGAAATATCAATAACCTCAGATATGCAGATGACACCCTTATGGCAGAAAGTGAAGAGGAACTAAAAAGCCTCTTAATGAAAGTGAGAGGAGAGTGAAAAAGTTGGTTTAAAGTGCAACATTCAGAAAACTAAGATTACAGCATCTGGTCCCATCACTTCATGGGAAATAGATGGGGAAACAGTGGAAACAGTGTCAGACTTTATTTTGGGGGGCTCCAAAATCACTGCAGATGGTGATTGTGGCCATGAAATTAAAAGACGCTTACTCCTTGGAAGGAAAGTTATGACCAACCTCAATAGCATATTAAAAAGCAGAGACATTACTTTGCCAAAAAATGTCCATCTAGTCAAAGCTATGGTTTTTTCCAGTGGTCATGTATGGATGTGAGAGTTGGACTGTGAAGAAAGCTGAGCACCAAAGAATTGATGCTTTTGAACTATGGTGTTGGAGAAGACTCTTGAGAGTCCCTTGGACTGCAAGGAGATCCAACCAGTGCATCCTAAAGGAGATCAGTCCTGGGTGTTCATTGGAAGGACTGATGCTGAAGCTGAAACTCCAATACTTTGGCCACCTCATGCGAAGAGTTGACTCATTGGAAAAGACCCTGATTCTGGGAGGGATTGCGGGCAGGAGGATAAGGGGACAACAGAGGATGAGATGGCTGGATGGCATCACTGACATGATGGACATGAGTTTGACTAAACTCTGGGAGTTGGTGATGGACAGGGGGGCCTGGCGTGCTATGATTCATGGGGTGGCAAAGAGTTGGACACAACTGAGCAACTGAACTACACTGAACTGAGGCCATCATTTTTTATGTCTCTTGAGTTATGGCCCCAATTGAGTCTTTAGAACGCCACATATTTAGGAAAAATGCTCTTCAATCCAGGATCCTTTCAGTATATATATAGAAAAAAAATCTGCTCAGAAATTGACAGTCTAGGAACTTCCTTGGTGGTCTGCTAATTAGGAATTCACCTTTCCATGCAGGGGATGCAGGTTTGATGCTGGTCAGGGAATTAAGATCCTACATGCCTTTACTACAGAGATCACATGCTCTGGAACCCACGCACTGCAACTAGAGAAAAGCCCACAGTGAAAGATCCCAAGTGCCACAACTAAGACCATATGCAGTCAAAAAAACAAAGAAAACAAAAAAATTAGAAATTGACAGGCCGTAAGGTTCTATCAATTCCAAATTCCATCATTAGTACTCCAAGTAAAGTGCTTTTTTTCCATACAGGCACTTTTTAACTCTGGTTGAAATAATCTTTCTTTGAATAGGGTATCATATCAAGACCATTCAATCATTCATTCATTCACTGATTCTACAAATACTTCTAGAGTTCCTAACACATGTTGGGTTCAGCTCTGGACACTGGGGGTTAATGTTGAACAAGACACAAAAGGTGCTTATTGTCAGGGAGATTACACCCCAGTGCAGAGAAACAGACAGTAATGTGAAATCAAATAAATTAACAGAAGGATGATGCTGCGTAGAAAATAAACAAGACGATGCAGTTACAACCATCAGGTGAGTTGATTAGATTGGGTCTTCAGAGAAGGCTTCCTGAAGTAGTGCCATTTAAACTGAGATAAGGATGACGTGAAGGAGTCTGCCAGGTGGAGGAACATTCCAGGTGGGGGCACCCCAAGTACGAAGGCTACAAGGCAATAACAAGCATAGGCAGTTCAAGGGGCAGCAGCAGGCCAGCAGGGCTGGAGTGCTGGAAGTGTGGGAAAAGGAGGGTTGTAATGAAGGAGGTGACGCCAAACCTGACCAGGCCTTCCTCATAGAGGGTAGCAAGGAGTTTAACGCAGTGAGAGAGCAGTAGTGGGAAAATGGTCTTAAACGGGAGAGTGACATGATTGGCTTTGAATGTTTAATTTTCTGGCGGCTATGTGCAGAATATATTGGAGAAAGAGGAAGAGACCTAGTTAGGAAGCTATTACAATACGCAGGAAAAATGTGAAACTATCAATATAAGAACCGTTAGCACGCGTTGTATACTGATTATACACCAGGTATAGTGCTAAACCCTTAGCATGTGCCATCTCCTTTATTTCTCCGAAAGTCTCTGCAAGAAGTTGAGAGATTAAGTAACATGTCCAGGGTCACTAGCTGTGGATCTGGATTCAAATCCAGGCCATCTGACTCCCACATTCACCTGCCTTGGAACTTTAGCAATGAACACTATGTGAACCCTGGAAATATGTCCATTTAAGACTATTTTATACCCCTTCTTACATATCTGACACAGTCCTAGAATTGGAAACTATTGATTCTGTTAATTCTGATTTAATTGTTGTTACATTGTATGTCTTTGTGGATATGTGTGTAATTAAATAGCTTACACACTTTTCTGCCTAGGAACAAATTTAGCTTTGAGTATTTTCCCGAGAGACATGCTTCTAGCCTCTGATGGAAGCTGGTGAACACTGTTGGAAATCTCAGCCATTTTTTTAACCCAATCAACAACTTAACAGTCTTCACCTGCGTAGGACCAAGATGGCAGTGCCTGCTTTGGAATGTCCCCTGAGTGTCTCTGGGGTTCTCTGAGGACAGTACAGACACTCTGCAATCCCTGCTGGGACTCACTGGTCGCCTCGGCTGGCCATCTGCTCTCACCTGGCTCTGTAAGCTGAGACCCATCCCTCTCTACAGCTTCCAGGACCTCACCCCATCTGGGGTGCCTGGCTCCCAACAGCATTCCACGGGGGAGAAGAGAGTTCAGCCCGACTAAGAGAAGACCCAGACTCTCCACACCTGAAAGTCCATCTCCCAAGGAGATAGTAGTTATCCAGTTGAGACATTCTCACTGGTATTTCCCTTGTGGTCTAGTGGTTAAGAATGTGACTGCCAATGCAGGGCACATGGGTTCAATTCCTGGTCCAGGAATTGCCGTCAGGCAGCTGAGCCTGTGTGTAGGAACTACGGAAGCCCATATGCCTAGAGGGCATGTTCTGCAACGAGAGAAGCCATCCCATGGAGAAGCCTGCTTGCTGTAAATAGAGAAAGCCCTCCAACAGCAAGGAAGACCCAAGGCAGTCAAAATAAATAACTAAATGGACACACACTTACGATCTGAGTCTGAAGCATTTGCCTTTGGTTTACAGCACTAATCTGTGGGTTTTCCTAGAATAATCAGTGTAAATTTATTCTAAAATTATGTGACAGTCATGTGATAGGAACTAAACAAGTGGGCTCCTCTGTGACTGACCTCCTCCTTGTATAGCTAGAAAAGTCTGGCAACGTTAAAGGAGGCCCTCTCTCTAAAAACCATTCATGAAAAGGCGTTATGCTTCATTCATAATAGAAAAATTCAAAAATACTGCCCAATAAACAAAGACTGGCAAAATAAGTTATGGTATACCTTACAAGAAAAAAAAGTAGTTGACTTTTTTTTTTTAGTTGACCATTTTTTAAAATTGTCATACAACCTAGAGGGGTGGGACAGGGTGGGTGGTGGAAGGGAGGTTTAAGATGGAGGGGACATATGTGTATACTTATGGCTAATTCATGTTATTGTACAGCAGAACCCAACACAACATTGTAAAGCAATTATCACAGAAGAATACATATGCCACAGAAAGATATTTATGACATGTTGGAAAGTATAGATGATTACAAAAAAGTGGTATATATTCTTTCATATATATTTATGTATTTCTGGTCACTCTCTTAAAAATTTATAATCCACATTTTCTAATATTTTATAATGGAAATTTTTAACTTTGTAATATGTAAAAAAGAAAATAAAAGTATTTTTTAATTCATGAAAAAGCCTCAGCCAGTACAGGAGCTGAAGACCAGAGTCAGAGATCCACAATGGCCCTGGCAGTCATCAGGGTAGTGCTAGTCCATAGAAATATAATAACAGGAGGCACAAATAAAAGCCGCTTAAGTCATTTGGAACTTTCTAGTAGCCACATTTAAGAAATAGAAAGAAGTGAAATTATTTTTAATAATTTGTTTTATGTAACATATCCAAAGCATTATTATATTTCAATATGCAATCAGTATAAAAATATTGAGACATTTTTTATTCTTTTTCTTACTAAGACTTGGAAACATTTACCCTTATGGAACATTTCAAGAGTTCCACAGGCACCTGTGGCCAGTGACCACTGTCCGTCTGTCTGTGAAAGCAGTGAGGAGAGGAGAGGGGAAGCTGGGCTCCAAGAGCTTCAAAGAAAGAAGGTATCTCAGCACCAGAGAAAAGATGCTAAGCAGCAGAGGGCAGCTGAGAGAATGTTCCGGTTGCCTCCCAACTCTTTGGTCTTTGGGACCTGGGAGAAACAGCAAGCTCTCTATGAAACCCCTGTCCTTGGCAGAGAGCAGCGTTTCAGTTAAGGTGAGGAAGTGGAGGGAACATTCTGTGACAAACAAGTGTGTGAGGGGGTGGGGGGTTTACAGCGGGATGGGGATTGCAGGGGGCAGGCGCGGAAGGTTGGCAGAGGCACAGCAGTGGGAGGATGAATCAGGGGCTAAACTGCTCAAAACAACACAGGGATAAGTACATTCAAGGAAGCATGTCCAGAGGGCTTGCGTTTTGGGAGGTGGCCAGGTCTAACAGAGATGAGAGGCAGGAAACTAATTGGGCTTGTGGTTCCACACAGACCTTTGACGAGCAAGTCTCTCCCAGTCCTGCTGGGGAGGCATTTGGAAGTCTCCGCAGCCAGTTCCCAGTCCTGCTGTCCTTTACCTGCCTGGTGTCAGCCCACATTAGCGCAACACACATAATTTACATGCTTGAAGCAGACAGATGTTCCAATGAGCTCTGTATGTATAATCTGAGAATTCTGAAGTTGAATTTTTCAGGCTAATCCCTCTCAAATCATTCTAGATCTCCCTTCTCTCTAGGCCTGTCTTGCTGAACAATTTCCTCAAAGGGCATGAACTTAAAATTTGGAAAGTGTGTGTGTGTGCATATTCAGTCACATCCAATGGACTTTGCAAGCCCATGGACTGTAGCCCACCAGGCTCCTCTGTCCAGGGAATTTTCCATGCAAGAATACAAAAGTGGGTTGCAATTTCCTTCTCTAGGGGATCTTCGCTTCCCAGAGGTCAAAACTGAGCCTCCTGCCTCTCCTGGATTGGCAGGCAGATTCTTTACCATTGCCCTACCTGGGAAGCCCCAATTCAGAAAGCATTACCAAAGAAACATGATAACAGAGAGCAGTGGGATTAAATGGAGCTGTATATTGACAAGATGTTTTACTGCTTTTCTAAATTATAGATCCATATAACTGACCCCTAAATTACTTTACCAATTTTCCCAATGAATTCAGGAACTCACTTAGTAATTATTAAGGTAAACTTGGAATATATCAAGTGCTCAATAAATATTTGAAGAAGAAATGAAGTAAATTTACATATATCCTATATTTGATCCCATCAAATGGCTATGTTGGTGTTATTGTAGGCTATTGCCATTGTGGGTCTTCCCAGGTGGCAGTAATGGTAAAGAACCCACCTGCCAATGCAGGAGAAATAAGAGATGTGGGTTCAATCCCTGGACCATTTATTTGGGCACATTAAACAAATAAAAAAATCCCAAGCCAAGTAAATACCACATTTATATTTGTTAGCAAACTCTAGTGGAGAATATTGTTCATTGTATGATTTAATTTTCCTTGCAGCGAATTGCTAGAAATCAACCTCCCAAATCTATCACTTTCTTGAGGAACGAATATTCCTCTTCTTTCATGATCAGAACAACCTCAGAATAAAGGAATCCTCCTCTACAGAGGAAATGTTTCCTTTGTAATGTTTCTCCTTGGTAATAATGAGAACTCTTATTTAGACAGTTTCTGTTTTTGCTCTGAATGCCAGGAAACTCAGAGCATACTGTGATGTTCAAGCAGAAGTCCGTGTTATGTTGGTTGCTCTTGTCATCCATGCTTCTATTTCCTATTTCTAATATGTTATTGTGCCTACATATTCACAGACATGTGCACATGCAACTATACCTTTTTGGAAGAGATGGGACACAGTTAAATGTTTTCAGTTAATTGTTGCATAACAGAAGATGCCTGAGACTTGAGCTGAAGAGAGCTGACCACAAGGTTCATCTTGCCAGGTGCCAGCTGAGTGACTCTGGGCAGTTCACTTACCTTCTCTAGCTTCCTTATCTACAAAATAGCTACCTAGTCTCTCCCTCATGAAGCTTTGAAGATTAAATTAGATGACACATGTGAAAATAAGTAGCAGATAGTGCTACTTCTCTCCATGTACCTCTCATCCCATTGCAGCCATTCACCTGCCCTGGTTACACCCCAGGGCCAGATTTCAGCAGATCCCATTCCAGATCTACTGTACCAGAACCCAAGGGTCGTGGCTTAGGTATGTGGATGTTTCACATACTTTACTAATACAAGCACCAGAACTGTGTGTTTAAGAAATGGAGCCACCTAGAAGCCTCCTGATACACGTGTTATGGCCCCCAACCCTACAAGTCCATGAGTAATGACTGTTTCTTGGCTCTCTCCAGAACTTCTGGAAAAATCCATATCTTCTGCTTCCATCTCCCTCCTCGGTGAACAGGAGTCCTACGAGCTGTGGCCCAATGGAGGTGTGAGGGGCAAGCCTCACCACTAGGTACCGTTACTCCAAAGAAGACTCCCAGTGCCACTCACCTTGATGCCCTATGCACGTAAGTTAGGTGCCCATTCTAAGTGCTCTCCTGCACCCTGTGCAAGTTTCTACTCTCATAGTCTTCAAGTCTCACATTATTTCCCTCTAAGTCTCCCTTCTGAGAATGAGCTCCTTCAGATGGGAGTATGTATCTTAACTCAGAATCCTTAATATATCTATCACAGATGTTCAGTGCATGATAAAAAGTCATCCCCTTTCCTCCATCTTTTCACCTCTTATTACCTTGTCTTGGAATATGGGTTATACTCTTCCTGCTCTTTCAAGAGTGGGGGTAGAAAATGCTCCAAAAAAGGAGGATGAGATCATTTTGCTGAGAATTTGGGGACATGGTAATTAGGAAGGAAGCCAGAAGAGGGAAGGACACTAATATTTATTAAGTGCACTCTGTATGCCAGGAAATGTTAGGGTCACCCTTACCTGCAAGTCTCATTTAATTCTTCCAACCCCTCATTCCTAAATGCCTGTGCTCTCATTTAAAGCACTCACCCATTAACCCACACAATGACTTCAAGTCAAAAACTTGACTGAACTTGAGCAAATTACATGAGCAAATTAATTACATGTTACAGGAATACTGAAATAGGTTTTCAGAATAGAATGACACCCATTCAACTGATCCCCAACCCCAAAAAAGCACATCCAACATCAGAAGGCAGGAGCCCATTAGTTGTGTCTGGATCATCTACCCTGGACAATAAGTCAGAGAATTAAGATAATTATATACTCTCTGGCTAATTATCAGAGATGAAACATCCTACAGATATGTAAAATGTCAGTGGAGCTGTAATCTGGTACAAGCTATCACAGGAATCTACTACAAATTTCCCTGATGCTCAGCAAAGGTCAAACAGACCATATATCAGAGTGTGCAGGGCCGGAATCCCACCCACTGCTGCCTTCCCTGTTGGCCACCCTTCTGCTTCCATTAGCCACAGCCTCACTCTCAACCTTCGCATGGGCCTCCCCCTGTCTGCTCTCTGTGTATAGGTCTCTGTTCCTTGCATATATGCCACACTACTCATAGGCTTAACTTCACCTTCACCAATCATTATCTAGGGCCCTTGGAAATTAAGGGTAATGGGCTAAAAGCATGAAGAGGGAGCACTCCCATCATATACACATGTGAACAAAATACCTTCCATCACTTCCCTTCCAATTAGATCTGTGGTCGAGTTTCTCGGCCAGAAAAGATGAGGCAGATATTACTGCCTCCCTAGTGCATTCCCATCACCCTCTCCTTTGCTGACAGGATGTAAGATACTTTTAACCCCTGAGCAGCCAGGGGCTTAAGGATATAACACAGTGCTTGCCAGTAAGAGGGAGTCTGCTGGAAGCCTCAAAAAAAGGTTACCTCCCTAATAAAAAGAGGCTCATGAAGACAAACAATCCTTTCTGCCTTTGGACATTTTCATGTGAGGACCTAATGCTAGTAATTGCTGCAGCCTTTTTGTGCCCATGAGGGAAAATCCAACAGGTATAAAAGAAGCTGACCTGGGACCCAGTTATCCAATTCTGATGCTATGTGAGAAACCTGCTGTTTACTGTTTAAATCATTCTGAGTTGGGTACTCTGTTACCCAAAAGCATCCTTGCTGAATCAGTGGAAAAGCTAGGAACTTCTAGTTTATTATTCATCCTAATGGGTTAGACAGAGAACAAAACTCAAGTAACAGTAAAGTAAATCTCTAATTCTGGCATTTCTGGTTTCACGGCAGGATTTGAGTTGCTTGAGAAAGAAAGCTTTCCTTAAACCAGACCCCTCCGTGGCTCTTGGAAATGGCAAAAAAAAAAAAAATCCTGAGATGTATTAAGAAATAGTAACTATGACTAGCCTGTCTCTACCGACCTCAGAATCTCAGAACCCAGTGCAATATTGAAAAACCATGTACTGTGCAATTCTCCCAATTCTCAGTTGAGAGAGAATTCTATACAAGAAAGCATCAATTATATTAGAAATGATGACAGAAACTACAGAATCCTAGAATTTTAAAGTTGGAATAAAGGTTGGAGATTATCAATAGCAAAACTTTTATTTTACAGATGAGGAGATAAATTGCCTGACTCATTTCTTACAATTACTATCATGAAAACTAACAAAATCCTCACTTTTTAGTATAAGGGAATATTTCTTCAATAACTTTTAGCCCATCTATCTTAAATAAGATGGTTTATTTCTATTGGGTGCTTGGCATGTAAAGTCCTCTTTATAAATGTCTATTGAATGCCATGGAAAGAAAGAACTCACACAAAAAGAAAATAATCTTTCTTCCTGATGCTATCAAGATGTTGTCATATGAAAGAGACCCTGGGTTGCTGTCCTAGGTTGCAATGTTTCTAAACTGGTGCCAGGATAAGCTATTCTTTCAAATAATTAAACTTGAATGAGTAGGGACTTCCCTGGAGGTCCAGTGGTGCTTCCAACACAGAGGTTGTGCTTCCAACACAGAGGTTGTAGGCGCGATCCCTGGTGGGAACTAAGATCCTACATACCATGTGGTGCGGCCAAATTAAAAAACAAAAACAGAATGAGTAAAAACTGAAGTAGCACTCGTGCATCATTTACTCCTTTCCCTCTAGTATCTCACAAACATGTGAGCATATGCTTATTAACCACATATAGAAAGTTGTCTTCCCACATCTGTTTTACCAAATACTTACACCACCACTCACGGGGGGATCTTTGTGCCCTTCTCACCTCTCAATTCTAAAATAAAATCATTCTGTGACAGTCAAATTCAGCTGCCCATCTTCTCAGAAACTAGAGAGAGAATAATCTCACTTTCAACTCTATTTCCTGCCTGCCCTCAGGAATGACAAATTTCTACAGTTGACGTGAAGCCAAGACCTAAAGAAAGTTTTCAGAGCTGTAACAAGCAACATGGATTAAATTCCTATCAAAATAATAATATTTGTGCTTTGACAAGGTACATACATACTAAAAAACTGAACTGAATTTGAGACGTTTTGTGATCTTACATTTGATGAGTTCAGAAACAAGATAATTATAAAGGGAAAAAATCTAAAAGTATCATTTACCTTGTACTGAGCGAGGTGGAGGGCAGGGAGAAGGGGGGCAGTTTCTTAGGTGGTGCTAGTGGTAAAGAATCTCCTTGCCAATGCAAGAGAAACAAGAGATGCAGGTTCAATCCCTGGGTCTTCCTGACCCAGGAGTAGGGAATGGTGGCCCACTCCAGTATTTTTGCCTCGAAAATTCCATGGACAGAGGAGCTGGACAGGTTGCAGTCCATGGGGCTGCAAAGAATTGGGCATGACTAAACATGTGCACACACACACACAGACACAGGCATACACACACACACTTTGTAGTGAACACCAGACTTATAGCCAAGAAGCCACCATCCTGGGGAAATTTCAAGAGTATAAGAATTTGAGAAGATAAGACTTCAGTGCAAATATACATGCTCATTTAAGTGCATACTCAGATCAAATATGGACAAAATTATTTCTAAACTCATTTGTCTAGTGTGGACAGAAGGAAGCCTGAGTTGGGGAAAAGAATGTGTAGGTGCTGAGAAGTGAAGAAATAAACAGCAGAAAATGGATCTGAAATAAAGGAATTCTCCTTTCAGTCTACTTCAGGTTTTTAAATAGGACATTCCTCAGGGTCTTCAGAATATGAGTTCCAGGAGCAGACAGAGCATTCCCTCCAAAAAGGTGGTCTGCCTCACCGATCTCTAGGCAGCAAAACAAAGCCACTTATTTGAACTTATCTCTAGGGCATAGCTATTAGTCAACACTTAGAGGTGTTTCTATGAAGGAGATGAGCAAATGGAATATGTGAAGATTATTATGGAATAATAAAGAATGTATCTGGTCGTTGGTTCCTAGCACAGAGCTTCAAAAACCTTTAGGATTTCCTGAGTGTTATGGGCTGAATTGTGTCACCTCAAAATTTATAGGTGAAGTCCTAACCTTCATTACCTGAGTATGTGGCTGTCTTGGGAGAGAGTCTTTAAAGAGGTAATTAAGTTAAATGAGGTCATAAGGGTGGGGCCCTAATCCAATGTGACTGGTGTCCTTATAAGAAGAGAAAGTGAGGACACAGACACAGACAGAGGGAAGACCTTGTGAAGACAGGGAGAAGAGGGTCATGTACAAGAAAAGGAGAGATGCCTCAGAAGAAATTAAGCTTGCTCACCCCTTGATCTTGCATTTGTAGCCTCCAGAACTGTGAGAAAATAAATTTCTGTTATTTAAGTGACTCAGTCCATGGTATACTTTTTAAAAAATTAATTTTTTTTTTACTGAAGGATAATTGCTTTACAGAATTTTGTTGTTTTCTGTCAAACCTCAACATGAATCATCCATAAGTATACATATATCCCCTCCCTTTTGAACCTCCCTCCCATCTCCCTCCCCACCCCACCCCTCTAGGTTGATACAGAGCCCCTGTTTGAGTTTCCTGAGCCATACAGCAAATTCCCGTTGGCTATCTATTTTACATATGGTAATGTAAGTTTCCATGTTACCCTCTCCATACATCTCACCCTCTCCTCCCCTCTCCCCATGTCCATAAGTCTATTCTCTGTGTCTGTTTCTCCATTGCTGCCCTGTAAGTAAATTCTTCAGTACCATTTTTTCTAGATTTTGTGTATATGCATTAGAATATATTTATCTTTCTCTGACTTACTTCACTCTGTATAATAGGTTCTAGGTTCATCCATCTCATTAGAACTGACTCAAATGCATTTCTTTTTATGGCTGAGTAATATTCCATATGTACCACAACTTCTTTATCCATTCATCTGCTAATGGACATCTAGGTTGCTCTCATGTTCTAGCTATTGTAAATAGTGGCTGTAATGAACAATGCGATACAGGTGTCTTTTTCATTTTGGTTTCCTCAGGGTATATGCCTAGGAGTGGGATTGCTGGGTCATGTGGTGGTTTTATTCCTAGTTTTTAAAGGAATTTCCATAATGTTTTCCATAGTGCCTGTATCAATTTACATTCCCACCAACAGTGCAAGAGTGTTCACTTCTCTCCACACCCTCTCCAGCATTTATTGTTTATAGACTTTTTTGAGATGGCCATTCTGACCAGTGTGAGGTGATATCTCATTGTAGTTTACTTTGGCCACCTCATGCGAAGAGTTGACTCATTGGAAAAGACCCTGATGCTGGGAGGGATTGGGGGCAGGAGGAGAAGGGGATGACAGAGGATGAGATGCCTGGATGGCATCACTGACTCAATGGGCATGAGTTTAAGTAAACTCTGGGAGTTGGTGATGAACAGGGAGGCCTGGCGTGCTGCAATTCATGGGGTCGCAAAGAGTCGGACACAACTGAGCGACTGAACTGAAGTGAATAATGAGACATGTTGAGCATCTTTTCATGTGTTTCTTAGCCATCTGTATGTCTTCTTCGGAGAAATGTCTGTTTAGGTCTTTTCCCCACTATTTGACTGGGTTGTTTGTTTTTCTGGTATTGAGTTATATGAGGTGTTTGTATATTTTGGAAATTGAACCTTTGTCAGTGGTTTCATTTACTATTTACTAGTTTTATAGTTTCTAGTCTTACATTTAGGTCTTTAATCCATTTTGAGTTTATCTTTGTGTATGGTGTTAGGAAGTGTTTTAATTTCATTATTTTACATGTAGCTGTCCAGTTTTCCCCGCAGCATTTACTGAAGAGGTTTTCTTTGCCCCATTTTATATTCTTGACTCCTTTGTCAAAAATAAGGTACCCATAGGTGCATGGGCTTATTTCTGGGCTTTCTATCTTGTTCTGTTTTTCTATATTTCTATTTTGTGCCAGTACCATACTGTCATGATGACTGTAGCTTTGTAGTATAATATGAAGTCAGGAAAGTTGATTCCTCCAGCTCCATTCTTCTCTCTAAAGACTGTTTTGGTTATTCAGGGTCTTTTGTGTTTCCATATGAATTGTGAAATTTTTTGCTCTAGTTCCGTGAAAAATGCCATTTGTAATTTGATAGGGATTGCATTGAATCTGTAGATTGAGTTTCATAGTATAGTCATTTTCACAGTATTGATTCTTCCTACTCAGGAATATGGAATATCTCTCCATCTGTTTATGTAGTCTTCTATTTCTTTCATTAGTGTCTTATAATTTTCTGTGTACAGTTCTTTTTTCTCCTTGGGTAAGTTTTTTCCTAGATATTTAATTCTTTTTGCTGCAATGGTGAATGGGATTGATTCCTTAATTTCTCTGATTTTTCATTGTTAGTATAAAGAAATGCAAGTGATTCCTGTGTATTGATTTTATATCCTACTGCTGCTGCTGCTGCTAAGTCACTTCAGTCATGTCCGACTCTGTGCAACCCCATAGATGGCAGCCCACTAGGCTCCTCTGTCCCTGGGATTCTCCAGGCAAGAATACTGGAGTTGGTTGCCATTGCCTTCTCCATTATATCCTGAAACTTTGTTAAATTCACTGATTAGCTCTAGTAATCAATTCAGTTCAGTCACTCAGTCATGTCCAACTCTTTGCGACCCCATGAACCACAGCACGCCAGGCCTCCCTGTCAATCACCAACTCCCAGAGTTCACCCAAACCCATGTCCACTGAGTCGGTGACTCCATCCAACCATCTCATCCTCTGTCGTCCCCTTCTCCTCCTGCCCTCAATCTTTCCCAGCATCAGGGTCTTTTCAAATGAGTCAGCTCTTTGCATCAGGTGGCCAAAGTATTGGAGTTTCAGCTTTAGCATCAGTCCTTCCAATGAATATTCAGAACTGATTTCCTTTAGGATGGACTTATTGGATCTCCTTGCAGTCCAAGGGGGCTCTCAAGAGTCTTCTCCAACACCACAGTTCAAAAGCATCCATTCTTTGGCACTCAGCTTTCTTTATAGTCCAACTCTCACATCCATATATGACCACTGGAAAAACCATAGCCTTGACTAGATGGACCTTTGTTGACAAAGTAATGTCTCTGCTTTTTAATATGCTGTCTACGTTGGTCATAACTTTCCTTTCAAGGAGTAAGCATCTTTCAATTTCATGGCTAAAATCACCATCTGCAGTGATTGTGGAGCCCAGAAAAATAAAGTCAGCCACTATTTCCACTGTTTCCCCATCTATTTCCCATGAAGTGATGGGACCGGATGCCATGATTATAGTTTTTGGAATTTTGAGCTTTCAGCCAACTTTTTCACTCTCCTCTTTCACTTTCATCAAGAGGCTCTTTAGTTCTTCTTCACTTTCTGCCATAAGGGTCTTGTCATCTGCGTATCTGAGGTTATTGATATTTCTCCCGGCAATCTTGATTCCAGCCTGTGCTTCCTTCAGCCCAGTGTTTCTCATGATGTACTCTGCATTTAAGTTAAATAAGCAGGGTGACAATATACAGCCTTGACATACTCTTTTTCCTAGTTGGAACCAGTCTGTTGTTCCATGTCCAGTTCTAACTGTTACTTCCTGACCTGCATACAGATTTCTCAAGAGGCAGGTCAGGTGGTCTGGTATTCCCATCTCTTTCAGAATTTTCCACAGTTTATTGTGATCCACACAGTCAAAGGCTTTGGCATAGTCAATAAAGCAGAAATAGATGTTTTTCTGGAACTCTCTTGCTTTTTCAATGATCCGTCGGATGTTGGCAATTTGATCACTGGTTCCTCTGCCTTTTCTAAAACTAGCTTGAACATCTGGAAGTTCATGGTTCACGTATTGCTGAAGCCTGGCTTGGAGAATTTTAAGCATCACTTTGCTAGCATGTGAGATGAGTGCAATTGTGCAGTAGTTTGAGCATTCTTCGGCACTGCCTTTCTTTGGAATTGGAATGAAAACTGACCTTTTCCAGTCCTGTGGCCACTGCTGAGTTTTCCAAATTTGCTGACATATTGAGTGCAGCACTTTCACAGCTTTGTCTTTCAGGATTTGAAATAGCTCAACTGGAATTCCATCACCTCCACTAGTTTTGTTTTGTAGTGATGCTTCCTAAGCCCATTTGTCTTCACATTCTAGGATGTCTGGCTCTAGGTGAGTGATCGCACCATCGTGATTATCTGGGTCGTGGAGATCTTTTTTGTACAGCTCTTCTGTGTATTCTTGCCACCTCTTCTTAATATCTTCTGCTTCTGTTAGGTCTGTACCATTTCTGCCCTTTATTGAGCCCATCTTTGCATGAAATGTTCCCTTGGTACCTCTAATTTTCTTGAAGAGATCTCTAGTCTTTCCCATTCTGTTGTTTTCCTCTATTTCTTTGCACTGATCACTGAGGAAGGCTTTCTTATCTCTCCTTGCTATTCTTTGAAACTCTGTATTCAAATGGGTATGTCTTTCCTTTTCTCCTTTCCTTTTTGCTTCCCTTCTTTTCACAGCTATTTGTAAGATCTCCTCAGACAGCCATTTTGCTTTTTTGCATTACTTTTTCTCGGGGGTGGTCTTGATCCCTGTCTCCAGTACAATGTCATGAACCTCCCTCCATAGTTCATCAGGCACTCTATCAGATCTAGTCCTTTAAATCTATTTCTCACTTCCACTTTATAGTCATAAGGGATTTGATTTAGGTCATACCTGAATTGTCTAGTGGTTTTCTCCACTTTCTTCAATTTCAGTCTGACTTTGGCAATAAGGAGTTCATGATCTGAGCTATAGTCATGATGTCACAGCCATGGTCTGATACCATCTTTAGGGTTTTCTATGTACAGTATCATGTCATCTGCAAACAGTGAGAGCTTGAGGGGGCGGGGGGGGAAGAAAAAAAAAAAAAGAATCCAAAAGAATCTACAGAACAAGTCAAAACATAAGAATAATAAATGTTTTTCTTGAGTCACTGCTGTCAGAGTCCTTTCCCTCACTGGGGGTCACAGTCCACCTCAGGTCCCTAGAATGCCTTCCGACACTGTGCAGATCTCTGGACCTGCTGTGGTGGCAGCTCAGATTGTAACTACTCCTGTGTGTTCTTGCCCCCAATATCCATAGCCATCAGAACTAGTGCGTTTTCTTTTGTGGAAGCTTTCAATGACCTTTTGTAAATTCCATAGACACAGAGTCTGCCCAGTTGATCATGTGGATTTAATCTGCAGTTTGTACAGGAAGGTTTTGGATCTTCTTCCTTAGCCACACTGCCCCTGAATTTCAATTGTGGTTTTATTTCCACCTCTACATGTGGGTCATCCACTGGGGTTTGTTCCTGAGGCTGCCCTGGAGGACTTGGGCTTGCCCCTGTGAGGGCCAGATGTGGAGACGGTACAGCTGCTTGGGTCACAGGGGTCCTGGTACGACCAGGTACTCAGAGGAGTTGGCAGCTAGGGCAACAGGAAATATAGTGCTCTAGAGGGTATGGCAACCAGTATTGGCCAATACGCTCCAGTACTCTTGCCTGGAGAGCCCCCCGAATGCACTGAACTACAGGGAACCCCCCTCCCCAACAGAGAAGCCTGGCAGGCTATAGTCCACAGGGTCTCAGAGTCGGACATGACCGAAGTGACACTGCGTGTGTAGACGCAAGACTTTTTTTGCCTGTGGCAGTTCTGCCCCAGTGGGAGCTGAGTGTGAAGGTAGCACAGCTGCTTGGCTTGCGGGGACCCAGGGGCACCAAGTGTGCAGGGACATGGACTGCCTCCGCCACAAGAATCATGGCCCTATCAGAGTCTTTTTTAAAACCTCCTGTAGCTGGTGATCAGAAGGCCTCTTTGGCCAGTCTTGCTCTGTAGCTCTGCCCATTCAGGCACTTAGAGGGCTCCCTTGCCTGGGGTCCTTCTCTGTTGTTCAGCGTGTCAGGCACATAGAGGGCCCCCCTGGCTGGGGTCCTACTCTGCAGATAGGCATGTCAGGCACTTAAACGGGCACCCTGCATGGGCCCTACTCTGTAGTTCAGTGTCAGGCATTTGATGGGCCAGCCTGTCTATTGTTCAGCTGCCCAGTGCTGGCATGTGGGGAGCGAGAGACGATGGTGATGGCTCCACCCCTTATTCATGACTCAGCCTTGCTTTCATGTCTGCCCGGCTTTCCTCCACAGACATTTCCCACCACAATCTCCTCCCTCACATCCCCTCAATCCGTCTCTCTGCAGTCAACAGCAGCCCTCTCCCTAGGATTGCTCCACAATCCATAAACTCTAGCTCCCAGCTACTACGCCTTCCAGGGGACCTATTATGTATGTCTGCGGCAAGGACTGTCTGATTCTCATTCCATTTTGGCTACCACAGATCAGCTGTTTCACTCTCAACCTTAAATGTTTCTCCTCTGACACAGACAATTGCCCCAATGTGGGCACCGGACCCCTGTTTCAGTTCCCTCACCCGCCAAGGGCAGGTCCAGTCCTGCTAACACTCCCATTTTTCCTCCTAGTTCCTTCGCTCTACCAAGTTTTGCGTGGTTCTATATATTCTTTCCCGCTGGTCGGGTACCCCCGTCCACTCTCAGCTCATGTTCTGCATGCACTTCCGTGTCTGAAGGTGTGTTCCTGATGCATCAGTGGAGAGAGATGTCCATGGTAAACTCTTTTAGTTATCTCAGCACATTAATACACAGAGTGATAGAAGTGTCTTTGAACTGAGGTGGCTCCTGGTGGATGCCTAGATAACTTCAGGGTGAGGGCTGGCCATCAAAAAGAACAATCACACAATTAGAAGGTTGAAACTTTAGGAAGCTTGACCTCTGGAGAGGGCAGGGGTGCTGGAGATTGAGTTCAATCATACGGCCAATGATTTAATCAACCATGCCCAGGAAAGAAACCCTAATAATAACTCTGGACCCAAGATTGGAGGAGCTTCCTGGTTGGTGAGCATAGTGATGTTGGGATTCCATGAGAAGAGAACACAGAGAAACTCCATGCCCCCTTCCCCTGACCTTGCCGCATGTATGTCTTTCATTTGGCCATTCCTGGTCTGTATCCTTTATAATGAAACAGCAATGGTGACTAAAATGTTTTTAGTGAGTTCAGTGAGTCGTTCTAGGAAATACCTGAATGGGAAGGGGTCAGAGGAACCCCAAATTTATGACTAGTCTTCAGAAGGGAAGATGGCCTCTGAGACTTGGGGCTGGAGTCTGAAGTGAGTGTAGTCTTCTGGAGGATTGAGCTCTGAAGTCTGTGGGGTTTATGCTAAGTCTGGGTGTCAGAATTGATTGCAGGACACCTAGTGGGTGTCAGAGAATTGGTGTCAGAATAGTAATAGTCTGAGAATCCTGTTGTTTGAATTCTTTTCACAAAACACTTTTTTCTATTATTCCAAGTGTAAAGCATTCCTTTCTTAGAAGAAACATTTCTCTAAAATTATTTAAGGTTCTTAAGACATTTTAGAAAATACACCTGAGTTATTGCATAAATACATTATATTATTAGCTGACTAGATGATTTTTGTGATCTCAAATGAAATCAAATGCTAAACATGAAATACCAATTTTAGATTATTTTAAGAATTTTTCAAACTCCAATAGTTTAACATGAATGGAAATAACATTTACTGTTGTATAACATTTGTTTATATTATCAGAATGGAATGGTCTTATGACATGTAACTCTAAAATAAAAATCACACATACTACTGCCTTTTTATGATAGTACTTACTTTTCATGATAGTACTTAGGTCATTTTTTTCTAAGTAAGACATACTTGTGACAAAAATTTATGATGGGAAACAATAGATTCAAACACTAAGGTGAGTTGTTATTTATTCAAACAATAAACGTTCATTGTTGGCTTTTTAAAGATAAAATAAGATAGAGAAATGCAAATCAAAACTACCATGAAGCACCACCTCATACCCGTCAGAAAACCCATCATCGGAAAGTCTACAAACAACAAATGCTTGCTAGGATGTAGAGAAAAGGGAACTCTCTTACACTGCTTGTGGGACTGTAAATTGGTGCAGCCACTATGGAGAATGGTATGGACATTCCTCAAAAAAATTGAAAATACAATCATTATATGATCCAGCAATCCCACTCCTGGGCATATATCTGGGCAAATTTATAATTCAAAAAGATACATGCATGCCTGTGTTCATAGCAGCACAAATGTCCACTGACAGATGAATAGATAAAGAAGATGTGATTTTAAATACACACACACACTCACACTCACACTCACACATACATATACATGGGGCTTCCCTGGTGGCTCAGACAGTAAAGAATCTGCCTGCAATGCAGGAAACCAGAGTTTTATCCTTGGGTCAGAAAGATCCCCTGGAGAAGGGAATGGCTACCCTCTCTAGTAGTATTGCCTGGAGAATTCCATGGACAGAAGAGCCGTAGGAGACTATAGTTCATGGGGTCACAGAGTCCAACACAACTAAGCATATAAATATATATGAGAGAGACACCTACATATACATGCACACAGTGTAATATTATTTAGCCATAGAAAGAATGAAATAATGTGATTTATAGCTACATGGATACAATAGATGGACCTAGAGATTATCATACTAAGCAAAATAAGTCATAAATAGAAAGACAAATACCATAAGATATAATTTACATCTAGAATCTAAAATGTGACACAAATGATCTTATCTACAAAACAAACAGACACACAGACATAGAGAGCAGACTTATGGTTGTCAGGGGGGAAGGAAGGATGGAGGAGAGTTGGATTGGGAGTTTGAGACTAGCAGATGCAAACTATTCTATATAGAATGAATAAAAAGCAGAGTTCTACTGTATAGCACAAGGAACTATATTCAATATCCTGTAATAAACATAATATAAAAAAATAAAAATAAGTAAATAAAGCAAAATGTGTATATATACACAGATAATTGGAACTGTATTATCTTAAACTCTTGATTTTTCTCTAAATACACCCTTGTATCAGTATAGCCAAAACATTTGGATGATGAGAAAACCTGCTTGTAGTTTTACAATAAATGTTGATCTAATCTGAAAAAAAATAAAGATAAAATAAGGATACTTTAAAACAGAAATGGATGAGGCTTTTTACTCTAAATGAAGCCAGGAATTATGCTAAAAATAAGAGGATTACCTGAGACAATAAAAGCTCTAGATTACTCTGTGAAATATGTTAAATGAAAATGCTGGCTATGATCATTGGTTAAATAGAAGTTTAAAATCTTGAGATGGAAAGAGGGAATAAAGCTTGAGAATGTCTTTGATAAGAAAGGGATTTACATTTAGAAAGACAAACTACTTTTATTAGGATAATGACCATAAGAGTTCTTACCTAGGTATAGGGTGAAACTGCTTTGTGAATATTTATCCTAATTAGAAGTGGAGAAAAGCAGGAAGAGAGAGGGAGAATAGTGACCATGTCTCTCTCCGAAAGACTGTCTTAAGCAGTATACTTAGCTCATCTAGACAACTCAAATTTCTGGGAACAGCAACCATCTGACTTACTAAAAGTCAAATCTCTAGCTTGGAGATTTTTGCTGAACTCAAATTTTTAAGTGAAAGATGTGTGATTGGGAGATAATTTGTCATTCTGAAATGAGCGATTTACAGCAAAAATTCCAGTGCTTTGTTTATTTGAAAACTGTATTTTTATCATTCTTATTTTAAAATTGAAATATAGCTGATATACAATATTATGTTAATTTCAGGTATACTATATAATGATTTGACATTTGCACACATTATGAAATGATCATCACAATAAGTCTAGTAATCATCTGTCCTCATACAAAGTTATTACAATATTATTGACCTTATTCTTTTATGCTATATACTACATCCTTGTGATCTGTTTATTGTATAACCTGAGGTTTGTACCTCTTAGCCATTTTCACCTATTTCCCTAATCCCCTTACCCTTCTCCCCTCAGACACTACCTATTTGTTCTCTGTACCTATGAGTCTGTTTTTGTTTTGTTTCTTAGATTTCACACATAAATGAGATCATGTAGTATTTGTCTTTCTCTGTCTGACTTATTTTGCTTAGCATAATAACCTCTAGATCCATTCATATTAATACAAATGGAAAGACTTCATTTTTTATGACCGAATAATATTCTTGTGTGTGTGTGTGTGTGTGTGTGTGTGTGTGTATACACACATACATACCATATTTTCTTTATCCATCTCTCTGTAGATGGGTAGGTACTTGGGTTGCTTCTGTATCTTGGCTATTGTAAATCATGTTGCAATAAGCACTAGAGTGCATATATCTCTTTGATTAGGGTTTTTGTTTTCTTCAGAGGAACACCCAGAAGTGAAATTGCTAGATTATATGGCAGTTCTATTTTTAATTTGACAAATAACTCACTACTGTTTTCCATAGTTCCTGTACCAACTTACAATCTCACCAACAGTATACAAGAGTTCCCTTTTCTCCAAATCCTTGCCAGCACTTGCTATGTGTTGTCTTTTTGATGACAGCCATTCTAACAAGTGTGAAGTAGGACCTCATTGTGGTTTTGATACTTTAATTATTTTAAAGTTGACATTAGTTGGTTCTAATCATGACAAAAATTTTTGGAGAAAGTAAAAAAGAGTACCCATAATTCCTTTTGTCAAAGCAAGAGCAAAGGGATTGCGTAAGTGTGTATTAAGTTAAATTATGTCCAAATTCTTTTTTTCTGAGAAAGAAACAAAGCAGCCAAGAACTAGTACAAATGTGGTACAAATATGACAGGATAGAGAACATCAAGACCAAAGCAATTACTCCTTTAGTCTCCTAGCATGCAAACATCACTGTAACAACTTGGAATGAGAATTGACCCCAAATTAAATGGAAATTAACTGACTGTTTTCCAGGAAACTAGTTAAGAAATTAAAAGGAATGTAGAGAGTATAGTTATTAAAATAAAATTTAGTCAAAATCAATTATGTGTTTGAAAGAGAAAAGCAATTGTTTACAGATGTTCTAGTGGGGAGAAGGGGCCTCAGTTTACAGTGACCTGAGGCACACCAGTTATTTTTTAGAGGCGAGAAAACCTGTACAAAACAAAATGTTCACCAACTCCAGCCATAATTTAATGATTCTCAAGAAACAGAAGAAGTGTATATTAATTGTCACTTTTTAAAGGCATTGAATAAAAAATGATTATTTGCAATTTATCTTAAAATGAGTCATCCAAAAAGTCATGTATGTGTGTAAATTTTGTTCAGTCTTGGTTGTGAGTATATAGGTAATCACTGGACACTTCTTTCTACAATTTTTTGAAATTTTTTTAATGAAAATAGTCTAAAGTTCAGTTAACCATGCAAAAATTATTTGAAAACAAATGTACAATGACTAAATAATTCAAACACCCTATTTGTTGTTGTTTAGTTGCTAAGTCATGCCCAACTCTTTTGTTACCCCACAGACTGTAGCCCACCAGGCTCCTCTCTTCATGAAATTTCCCAGGCAGAATACTGGAGTGGGTTGCCATTTCCTTCTCCAGGGCATCTTCCCAACCCAGGGATCAAACTCATATCTCCTGCATTGACAGGTGGATTATTACCACTGAGCCACCAGGGAAGCCCAAACACCCCATTACTGGTGCAAAAACAACCTGAATACCATTATGATCCTTCCTAAAACTTGATTACAAGGTGCTAATAAAGACTACTTTCCACCTCAGGCTTATTATAAGAGTTTATATATTTTTATTACATAATGAGAATTGAGACCCCTGGGAAATAAGTAGAGCAAATACATTTTTATAGAAGTTAATTAAAATAAGGATATTTTGGTGTTTGTCTTTATACCAAAGAGACAGTACTTGTCAATGAATACAAATTCTAAAACCAATAGGTATGTGGCCAGCAGTGTGGAGGTTATACACCTCTAGGGGATTTATACTTGGACAAGAAAATGAGACTTCCACACAAAATAATTAGAAAGACTATAAAATATAGAGCTAAATTGTATATGAGGATTAAACTGTATTACAGATACACAAATATAAGGCATATCTGGAAGACAAAATAATGGTCCCCCCAAAGATCCCCACATCCTGATCTCCAAACCCTTGGGAATGTTTTACCTTCTATGACAAAAGAAACTCTGTGGGTGTGATTACATTAAAGATCTTGAGATGAAGAAATTATTCCAGATTATTCTGGTGGGCTAGCTGTAATCACGAAGGTCCTTATGAGAGAACAGAAAGAGAGGCAGAGATGTGACAAAAGAAGCAGATGTTGGGGACTTCCCTGGTGGTCCAGTGGTTAAGACTTCATCTTCCAATACAGGGGATGCGGGTTCTATCCCTGGGCGGGTAGCTAAGATCCCACACATGCTTGGGGGCTAAAAAAAATAAAGCATAAAACAGAAGTGATATCATAACAAATTTTAAGAAAAAAGACTTTTAAAACTGGTCCACATGAAAAGAAAATGTTAAAAAAAAAAAAAGAAGAAGCAGATGTTGGAATGATGTGGGGGAGACAAGCCAAAGAATGTAGCAGCATCTAGAAACTAGAAAAGGCAAAAAAAATGGATTCTTCCCTAGAATCTCTATAAAGAATACAGACTTGCCATCTCATTTTAGATTTCTTCCAGAACTGCAGATAACAGATTTCTGATATTTTAAACCACTAAATCCATAGTAATTTGTTATAGCAGCAACAGAAACTAATTAAAACATATTATAAATGGGAGTGCTGCAGTGGTCAAGAAGAGAGATTAATATTTATTAAATAGAGAGGGCTTCATGGGGGAGATGAGATATTATTTGAAAGGATCTAAAGGCTATGTTAGTTGGGATTGTCTGTCTGCATATAAAAGAAAGCTATTACAATGATGCAAGCAAATATAGCCACTTACTGTTTTCACAACACAGTCTGAAAGTGGGCAAGCAAGACCGATTATAGCAAATCCATGATGTCAAGTCTTTGAGATCATTTTAATTTTTGACTTCTCCATCCTTAACCTGTGACTTTCAGCATTGTGGTTGCCTTATAGCCACAAGATGGCTGCTCCATCTCCAGCCTAACATCTTCATCCTCAATAGGAAGAAGAAAGCAACAAAGAGGGGAAAGGTGATACCTATATCAAGAAAGCAAAAATTTACTGGAAATCTTCAGCAGATAAGCCAGAACTGTGTCACCTAACCATTTCTGCCAGGCTTCTCTGTTCATGGAATTCTCCAGGCCAGAATACTAAAGTGGGTACCAACTCCCTTCTTCTGGGGATCTTTCCAACCAAAGGATCAAACCCAGGTCTCCCACAGTGCAGGAGGAAACTTTACCGTCTGAGCCATCAAGGAAAACCTAGCTCTAAAAAAAGCTGACAAAATGTAAAATAACGTCCCAAATAGAACTAGCATCCTGCTAGTAATGAAGAAGAGGCTAATGCATATTAGGTAGGCAAATAGAGGCATCTGAAGAAGGGACCTACAAGTTCTAACCAGAAGCCAACATGGCATTCTAAACAAGACAGTGCATTGCAGACTCAGGCAGAAGTAAACTTTGAAGCGGGTGAGAGAGAAGACTGTTAGCACTGTCCTCCAATACAAGATTTTCCTTTTTGGCACTGTTTTCAAGTCCATTAATTTCCTATAAGTACCTTTACTGTTTGTGATATTGAATGCCAACAAGAAGGCACCTCCACTTTCTACTCCCCCACCATGTTAAAATCCCCTGCTCAAAGGAAATTTCCAGGATTCTTTTTCCGCCTCAATTTTCTGTCAGTCAAGAGGAAACTTTCCTTTACTTTTCCTCTATCTGATTGTTAAGATGATGCCAACAGAGGCATGAAAAGAATGTGTGCACTGGAGCTCGCCACCTCTTGTTTGGAACCCCTTTGCCATCACTCGAACCGCCCAAGTCAGACTCTGGAGGAACACAGACAATGTTACAACTTAGCTATTCCCCGGCACCCTGGCTGAAACCCTGATACAAGAGCAAGGCCATTCCAGAACATCCACTCCAGCTGAGCCAGGCTTGACCAGAAGAACTGACCAGCAACCCACAGAATCCCAAGGAATAAGTGTGTGTTGCTTTAAGTCACTAAGTTTGGGGATCATTTTTATGGAGTGAAAACTCTAACTGATGCTCATAACAGTGAAGAGTATCATTTCCCTGGTCTTGTTCTGTGGATTGTACAGTGGGGTTAAGGAAGAGAAGTACAACATCACAGGATTTAGGTGTTTGGATCCCAGGCCAAATACAACCACTCAATCCCTACACTTACAACTATGAGCAGAGTTAATGGGAGAAAATATTGGCTAAGTAAAATGGAGCCAAATTGCACGTATGCATGCTTCAGTTCAGTTTAGTTCAGTCACTAAGTTGTGTCTGAATCATTGCAACCCCATGGACTACAGCACAGCAGGCCTCCCTGTCCATCAATGACTCCCAGAGTTTACTCAAACCCATGTCCATTAAGTCGATGATGCCATCCAATCATCTCATCCTCTGTCATCCCCTTCTCCTCCTGCCTTCAATCTTTCCCAGCATCAGGGTCTTTTCAAATGAGTCAGTTCTTTGCATCAGGTGGCCAAAGTATTGGACTTTCAGCTTCAACATCAGTCCTTCCAGTGAATATTCAGGACTGATTTCCTTTAGAATGGACTGGTTGGATCTCCTTGCTGCCCAAGGGACTCTCAAGAGTGTTCTCCAACACCACAGTTCAAAAGCATCAATTCTTCAGCTCTCAGCTTTCTTAGTGGTCCAACTGTCATATCCATACATGACTACTGGAAAAAATCATAGCTTTGACTAGATGGACCATTGTTGGCAAAGTAATGTCTCTGCCTTTTAATATGCTGTCTAGGTTGGTCATCACTTTTCTACCAAGGAGCAAGTGTCTTTTAATTTCATGGCTGCAGTCACCATCTGCAGTGATTTTGGAACCCCCCAAAAATAAAGTTTGTCACTTTTTCCACTGTTTCCCCATCTACTTGCCATGAAGTGATGGTACCAGATGCCATGATCTTAGTTTTATGAATATTGAGTTTTAAGCCAACTTTTTCACTCTCTTCTTTCACTTTCATCAAGAGGCTCTTTAGTTCTTCTTCACTTTCTGCCATAAGGGTACTGTCTTCTGCATATCTGAGGTTGTTGATATTTCTCCCAACAATCTTGATTCCAGCTTGTGCTTTATCCATGCCAGGGTTTCTCATGATGTACTCTACATTTAAGTTAAATAAGCAGGGTGACAATATACAGCCTTGACATACTCCTTTCCCTGTTTGGAACCAGTCTGTTGATCCATGTCCAATTCTAACTGTTGCTTCTTGACCTGCATACAGATTTCTCAGGAGGCAGGTCAGGTGGTCTGGTATTCCCATCTCTTTCAGAATTTTCCACAGTTTGTTGTGATCCACACAGTAAAAGTCTTTAGCACACTCAATGAAGCAGAAGTAGATATTCTTCTGGAACTCTCTTGCTTTCTAGACGATCCAATGGATATTGGCAATTTGATCACTAGTTCCTCTACATTTTCTCAATCCAGCTTGAACATCTGGAAGTTCATGTTTCACGTATGGTTGAAGCCTGGCTTGGAGAATTGTGAGCATTACTTTGCTAGCATGTGAGATGAGTGCAATTGTGGGGTAGTTTGAGCATTCTTTGGCACTGCCTTTCTTTAGGATTGGAATAAAAATTGACCTTTTCCAAATTGCATGTATGCATGCTTAGTCACTCAGTAATGTCCAATTCTTCATGAACCTTGGATTTGTAGCCTGCCAGGTTCCTCTACCCATGGGATTTTTGAGGCAAGAATACTGGAGTGGGTGGCCATTTCCTCATCAAGTGAATCCTTCTGACCCAGGGATTGAACCTATGTCTCCTGTGTCTCCAGCAATGCAAGTGGATTCTTTACCCACTGAGCCATCAGGGAAGCCCTGGAGCCAAATTATAGAGATATTATGAAGAGCTTGTCATTAAAGAAAGATAGGAAAAGGACACAATAAAAACAGTATTCGAAGAAGATACATCTACTGAGGCCCTTTATGGTATACTGGAAGAACTATAAACTACAAGCAATGAAGCCATTATGACATTGTCATCATAATTCAGACATGACAGGAGGCAGTGATCAAGACCATTCCCAAGAAAAAGAAATGCAAAAAGGCAAAATGGTTGTCTGAGGAGACCTTACAAATAGCTGAGGAAAGAAGAGAAGCTAAAGGCAAAGGAGAAAAGAAAGATATACCCATCTGAATGCAGAGTTCCAAAGAATAGCAAGGAGAGATAAGAAAGCCTTCTTCAGCAATCAATGCAAAGAAATAGAGGAAAACAATAGAATGGGAAAGACTAGAGATTGCTTCAAGAAAATTAGATACCAAGGGAACATTTCATGCAAAGATAGGCTAAATAAAGGACAGAAATTGTATGGACCTAACAGAAACAGAATATATTAAGAAGAGGTAGTAAGAACACACAGAAGAACTATACAAAAAAGATCTTAATGACCCAGATAACCACGATGGTGTGACCACTGACCTAGAGCCAGACATCCTGGAATGTGAAGTCAAGTGGGCCTCAGGAAGCATCACTACGAACAAACCTAGTGGAGGTGATGGAATTCCAGCAGAGCTACTTCAAATCCTAAAAGATGATGCTGTTAAAAGATCTGCACTCAATATGCCAGCAAATTTGGAAAACTCAGTAGCGGCCACAGGGCTGGAAAAGGTCAGTTTTCATTCCAATTCCCAAGAAAAGCAATGCCAAAGAATGTTCAAACTACCACACTATTGCACTCATCTTACACACCAGGAAAGTAATGCTCAAAATTCTCCAAGCTAGGCTTCAACAGTACATGAACCGAGAACTTCCAGATGTACAAGCTGGATTTAGACAAGGCAGAGGAACCAGACATCAAATTGCCAACATCCATTGGATCATAGAAAAAGTGAGAGAGTTCCAGAAAAACATCTACTTCTGCTTCATTGACTACACAAAAGCCTTTGACTGTATGGATCACACCAAACTGTGGATAATTCTTAAAGAGATGGGAATACCAGACCACCTGACCTGCCTCGGGAGAAATCTATATGCAGGTCAAGAAGCAGCAGTTAGAACCAGACATGGAACAACAGACTGACTTCAAATTGGGAAAGGAATATGTCAAGGCTGTATATTGACACACTGTTTATTTAACTTAAATGCAGAGTACATCATGCAAAATGCCGGGCTGGAATCAAGATTGCCGGGAGAAATATCAATGACCTCAGATATGCAGAAGACACTGCCCTTATGGCAGAAAGCGAAGAACTAAAGAGTCTCTTGATGAAAGTGAAATAGGAGAGTGAAAAAGCTGGCTTACAACTCAGCATTCATAAAACTAGGATAATGGCATCCAGTCTCATCACATCATGGCAAATAGATGGGGAAACAATGGAAACAATGACAGACTTTATTTTTTTGGGCTCCAAAATCACTACAGATGGTGACTACAGCCATGAAATTAAAGACGCTTGCTCCTTCGAAGAAAAGTGATGACCAACCTAGATAGCATATTAAAAAGCAGAGACATTACTTTGCTGACAAAGGCCCATCTAATCAAAGCTATGGTTTTTCCATTAGCTATGTATGGATGTGAAAGCTGGACCACTAAGAAAGATGAGTGCTGAAGAATTGATTCTTTTGAACTGTGGTGTTGGAGAAGACTCTTGAGAGTCCCTTGGACAGCAAGGAGATCAAATCAGTCAATCCTAAAAGAAATCAGTCCTGAATATTCATTGGAAGGACTGATTCTGAAGCTGAAGCTCCAATACTTTGGCCACCTGATGTGAGGAACTTACTCAATGGAATGACCCTGATGCTGGGAAAGATTGAAGGCAAGAGGAGAAGGGGACAATAGAGGATGAGATAGTTGGACGGCACCACTGACTCAATGGACATGAGTTTGAGTAAACTCCAGGAGTTGGTGATGGACAGGGAAGCCTGGTGTGCTGCAGTCCATGGGTTCACAAAGAGCCGGACACGACTGAGCGACTGAACTCCAAAAATTAAAGCAAAATGCAGAACTCTCAACAAATCTTATATTTATATCACTATATACACAATTGGAGAAGGAAATGGCAACCCACTCCAGTATTCTTGCCTGGAGAATCCCATGGTCAGAGGAATAGCAGAGACTGGCTGGCTTTTTACCAATTCTGTTTTTCTTTACTCCTGGACTTAACAGCCAGTCTGCATTTCCCAGACTTATTTGCAGTTAGGTATAGCCGTGTGGCTGAGTTCTGGCCAATGCAATGAGAGCAAAAGTAATCTACTCCACTTGCAAATCTGACTCAGAAAAACTGTCTGTGGGATTCTTTGCTACTTTCTCTTTCCTTATCTACAGGCTAAATGGACAGGATTCTAAGAATATTCCACAAGACTGAGGTGACTAGGTTTCCAAACAACAGTATGGTAGCCCGTCCACTAAGTAGAAATATCTGCTATGGACTTCACTGGGCAAGAATTAACCTTTTATTCTATCAAGCCACTGAGATATGGTGGTTTGTTTGATATAGCATCTAGCACTTCTTACCCCAGGTAATTTGACTATGTAACTTCGAATCTACTGATTTATAATATTTTAACAAAAAATGCTATACTTTAGAGCACAGTAAATAGGGAACAGGCTTGGTGAACAGGGAATTTTCATGGAGTGTAATAAACACAATCTGAGGCTTATAAAAATGGAACTCATAGCCCAATATTGGAAGGGCTTATCTTATTAATAAAAAGCAAATACACAAGAAAGGAGGCAGAGAAATGGCAACAGTCCAGAGTAAATCAGTAAAGTGCTGTCTTGGAATCCAGGATTCTGATAATACATGCAAATTAGAAAGTAGTTAGAGATAAAAATAGAAAGAGCACAAATTAAATGGTTGTGGGCATGCTCCATAGAGCACAAAGCTAGATGAAAGTCACTCTTTTTCTAAAAGAGATAAAAAATTCAGGGTAGAGTTCAATTGTACCAATGACATCAACAGCTTCTAAAAATTCCCTTCTGCTGAAAATCAAGTATCAGATTCAATCTTTCCTTGCCCTGCTGGTAATTTCATCTCTTGGAAGCCACAGGAAGCCACAAAAAGAACCGATGTTACAGACCTTATTCTGACAAATAAGGGAAATGTGGTTGGTGATTGGATGTGACAGGAAGTGACCACGTCATTTTGGAGTCTTTCATATCTCTGAGGTACGCCTGCAGGCATCACCATCCATGCATCTTTCAAGTCTTTGATAGTAGCATTAATCCCTACAGTTCCTCTAGGGATTCAATATTACTTTCGGTTCACAAATTTGTCGTTTCTACTATACTAAACTACACATCAGAGTGAATATTTTGCTAGTTTCTTAACACATCTATTCCAAATATTCATCTAGGTCCTAGGGAAATAACCACAAGACTCTGTGGATCCAGGGAGCCCACCGCGATGAAGACTTGGGTAAATTCCATTTAACAGCTACATCAGTCAAAATGGTCTAGGTTATGCAACAACAGCAAATAACCACAAATATGGGTGTCTTAGAAAAACAAAGCATAATTACTTATTTTCCATATCATCATTGATTAGGTATGACTATATCCCACAGTATTTCACTCCAGGACTCAGGCTAGTAGCTGCTCTCTGGAGCACTGCCTACTTTATGAGACAGGGAAAAGAAACATGCAAAACATTAAAAAAAAAATTGTGTCTGTGTCTTAAAGCTTTTGCTCAGAGTGACATATGTCATTCCTGCCTGCGTGTCATAGTCAGAGCAAATCTACATGCCACTCTGGAGTTTTTCATGTTATAATTCTGCCATCTTGAAGGACTTCAGGGAGAGAAAATGGAGTATTTGGCAAATAGTAATAAAATGTACTACATCATTTGATCTACGTGGATCGCCAGGCTAACCGGTAAGAACATCATGGCATTTTTCATGGTTCTTCCATTCCAAAGAACCCTAGGAAACAGTGTCATCTCAGAGGCAGTAGACAGAAATCACAGAAATGTCGGGATGTTTCTGTAGATGACTTACAATGGATGATTGTAGCTATGTCACAGGATTCTTCCTCCAGGAGATAGGCCTTTCCTTCTATTCATGGGGTTCAATATTTGAGAACCAGTTCAGGTCTGAGAAAGAGAGTAAATAGCATTAATTCCTCACGGTGATAAATGTTAAACCTCCAATTACAGACCTAGAACTTTTATATTTTATATATAAAGTAAAACATTGTCACGTAAAAGTAAAGCTGCCCATCTATTTTAGTCTTAGGGACACCATGATCACTTGGCCATATTCAGAAATGTCTGTAATTAAACCATTCTAATTATCACTATTCAGCTTATCTTGGCTTGGCAGTATCTACTTGGACCATCACTCTGAGATCCATCATTCACATTTAAATCAAAGAGCCTATTTCTATGCCAGTATCTTCAGCTGGAAAGACTGATGCTGAAACTGAACCTCCAATACTTTGCCACCTGATGCAAAAAGCTAACTCATTGGAAAAGACCCTGATGCTGGGAAAGATTGAAAGCAAAAGGAAGAGGGCAGCAGAGGATGAGATGGTTAGATAGCATCACTGACTTAATGGACACAAATTTGAGCAAACTCCAGGAAATAGTACAGGACAAAGAGGCCTGGTGTGCTTTAGTATATGGGGTTGCAAAGAGTCAGATACAACTTCATGACTGAACAACAATAACATCTTCAGCTCTCAGCCCCAGCCTTTAAGGACAGCCAGTAAAGAACTTTCCAAGAAAGCTGATGCTCCTGTGGCCAAAGTCTTTCCTCAAGTTTTGATAAAGGCAGTATTCTCTAAGAGGATGTATTAGCTTGTTGGGGCTGTCATAACACAATACCACCAATGGGGCGACTTAACAGAAATTCATTTCCCATGGTTCTGAAGGCTGGAAGTCCGAGACCAAGGTATTGGCAGGTCTGGTTCCTCCTGTGGTCCCTCTCCTCACCCTGAAGATGGCTGCCTTCTCTCTCTGTCTTCACATTGCCTTTACTCTGCACTCACTCTTTCCTGATATCTCTTCCTCTTATAAGAATATCAGTCATATTGGATTAGGGCCCCGCTCTTATGACTTTGTTTAACCTTAACTCTCTTTAAAGTCCCTGCCTCCAAGTACAGACACATTATTAGTTAGGGGTTCATGAATTTTGGAGTGACACAATGCAGTCCATAACACACTCTTTCCTATTATGTTTTAACTTTCACATAGTAGACTTTGTAAAGTAGTGAATTCACTTGTTTTACAATTATTCAGTGTGTAAAAGAGTGAACTTTTGGTCTGGTTTTTGGTTACTTTGGTCCTGTAATTCTAAGATAAGATTTCTATGACTGGGGCAGTCATAGAAATATTCTGGTTTTCTGAGGATGTCTTAAGCAGACATTTTTAAACCCTGAGATTATTTCTTTCAGTAATCTCTCCAGTGCCCTCAGAAATATCTGTGGTTCCCACTCCAATGACATACACATATTGCAGCAGTTACTTGGTCTTCCAAGACTGCACTTTTACTATTAGACACTTCATTCTATTCAATACAGGTGATAATTTATATAACATTTGATCATTAATTGATATCACTACTAAGTAGGCCATCACTGTTTCAAAGATAGCAGCTCCAATAACAAAGCTTAAATTCCTATTTTTGAAGGTCTCTTTCTTGGAGCCACTCTTGTTAAGTGTTCAGTCAAGAAAAAAAAATCTATTATAGGTAGTCTAAGCAGGAAATGATCTAATATAGTGATCTCACACTGTTGAAAGGTCTAAAGGGGTGAGTTGGAGCTACCCATCAATCAGGAAATCACATAAATCTGCCAATGAAGCTGAAACTGCTAGATCTAATAGTGAATGCGAGAAAGCCACTTGCAGAAGCTCATGTTAATCTGCTGCCACTTCTGATGGAAGAAGAAAAACCTTTTCTCACTTTCTCCTTCCAAATGTTATATGGGCACCTTTCACTAGGCTACACTAAACAAGAACTGTTGGCAAAGAATTCTGGGAAATGTAGTTCTCAGGCTTCTGGCCTGTATCCTACAGGGAGAGAATGGTACTAAAAGCTGATAGACATATATCTGGCACATATATCTTTCCAGAAGCTTTTGGAGGATATGCCCCACAAAAATGAAAGATCAAATAAAAAAAAAGAAAAGAGGAGAAAGTAAGATCCTAAAAATAGAAAATTCAGGACAGAAGAGAGGCAAAGAATTTTCCAAGATAATGGAAACAGGAAGTCCTGGGATGGCAGCTGCCTATAGAGCAGCCAGCCCGTCATGCATGATAACATATTTCCATCGGAAGTATTTCAAATATTTATATTATTTTTATTTCATAACATCCAGGGCATAGAATTATGGACACTTAGGAGAATTATAGGTTCATCATTTTTCTGTGAAATATAAAGATCTCTGATGTCACCAATGAGCAAGTACTTACCTTCCAAACAGAGTGCATCATGAGAAATGTTGGGCTAGAAGTACAAGCTGGAATCAAGACTGCCGGGAGAAATATCAGTAACCTCACATATGCAGACGACACCACCCTTATGGCAGAAAGTGAAGAGGAACTAAAAAGCCTCTTGATGAAAGTGAAGGAGGAGAGTGAAAAAGTTGGCTTAAAGCTCAACATTTCAGAAAACAAAGATCATGGCATCTAGTCCCATTACTTCATGGGAAACAGATGGGGAAACAGTGGAAACAGTGTCAGACTTTGTTTTTTGGGGCTCCAAAATCACTGCAGATGGTGATTGCAGCCATGAAATGAAAAGACGCTTATTCCTTGGAAGGAAAGTTACGACCAACCTAGATAGCGTATTTAAAAGCAGAGACATTACTTTGCCGACAAAGGTCCATCTACTCAAGGCTATGGTTTTTCCAGTAGTCATGTATGGATGTGAGTTGGACGGTGAAGAAAGCTGAGAGCCAAAGAATTGATTCTCTTGAACTGTGGTGTTAGAGAAGACTCTTGAGAGTCCCTTGGGTAGCAAGAAAATCCAACCAGTCCATTCTAAAGGAGATCAGTCCTGGTTGTTCATTGGAAGGACTGATGTTGAAGCTGAAACTCCAATACTTTGGCCACCTCATGCGAAGAGTCGACTTATTGGAAAAGACCCTAATACAGGGAAGGATTGGGAGCAGGAGGAGGAGGGGACAGCAGAGGATGAGATGGCTGGATGGCATCACCGACTCAATGGACATGGGTTTGGGTAGACTCTGGGAGTTGGTGATGGACAGGGAGGCCTGGCGTGCTGTGATTCACGGGGTCACAAAGAGTCAGACACGACTGAGCGACTGAGCTGAACTGAACTGAATTACAATGGATAATATTAGTAATAGAAAAATATTCTTTTATATGATATGTTGTTATTCTAGTCACTAAGTCATGTCTGACTCTTTTCAACCCCATGTGGCTCACCAGGCTCCTCTGTCCTTGGGCTTTCTCAGGTAAGAATACTGGAGTGGGTTGCCATTTTCCTCTCCAGTGGATCTTCCCAACCCAGGGGATTGAACCTAGGTCTCCCAAATTGGCAGGCAGATTCTTTAACACTGAGCCACCTGGGAGTGAATGAGTGAGTGAAAGTCGCTCAGTTATGTCTGACTCTTTGTGACCCCACAGACTAAACAATCCATGAAATTCTCTAGGCTAGAAGACTGGAGCCTTTCCCTTCTCTAGAGGATCTTCCCAACCCAGGGATCGAACCCAGGTCTCCCACATTGCAGGCGGATTATTTACCAGCTGAGCCACAAGGGAAACCCTTAATAAACTGTCACTTAATGTGGTAAAAATATCCTCTATTAGGTTTCAGGTTTTAGCTGTCAAGGTCGGTTTAGTAAGATTCAGATCCCACAAACAAAAGTGACCTCAACTTGGCAACTTCTGCACCCTAAATTATAGCACTGAAAAGAAAGTCAATACATGCTAATTAGGGTGATAACCAGCTGTTAGCAAATGGGCCTAGAGAGGGCACACTGCCAGCACCAATTTTTAAATAACAAGAAGTTCATTAAAATGATAAGGAAAGAGCACTGAGGGGCTAACACATAGTTCCAGCTAGTCCTGGGAGGTGGGACATGCCAGCCTCAGGCTGAATGTATCATTCCAGATTCTGGATTTTAGGCTGCAGATGTCTTATGATGCAGCAGCTAATGATCCTAATTAGAGAAATAATTAAGAAAAGAAATAAAATAACTAGGGGAAGGAGCTGGGACAGCTGGTGGTCAGTCATTTGTCAAAATTCAGGTTCAATTTGTACTTCAGATCCGGAAGGGAACCTGCAAATCAGTTACTAGTCGGTGGTTTTTGTGCCTGGGTGCACATTAGAATCACTTGGATTCTTCAAAAAATTACTGATGCTTGAGTTCCACAACCAGGCATTGTCATTACTTGCTTCCCACTGGGGTCTGGGATTCAGGGTCATTAATTAGCTCCAGATCACCCAGTTTTTAGTTAGTTGCAGGCTGGAGATGATCACTGCTGGTATCCAGGTGTGCACATGTTTTCTTCTATCCAGCTTCTGTTGTACCCACCCCCTGATATGCTGCAGATGCAATGGACAGCCTTATTCAGCCTTTCATGGTGAAATCAAAAGCATACTCAAAACCATGTGTGGCTCAGTCCAACTGGAGAGACCATGTCAAAAGAGCCTTGTCTCTATGGGGTAGAAACTTGTCCATTCCTCTTCATTCACATCACAGGCCAATCTTGCAGAAACCAGGAAGTTCTGAGTAAGATCTGGGCAAATAAATAATAATTCTATAATTCCCAATTGGCCTGCTTCATCCTGTAACCAAACAGCTGTTGTCCGCTTGCTGAGTGTATGTTCCTGCCCACCCCCGCCCCCCGGCACACACACACACACACACACACACACAAACCATAACTCATACTCAACTATAATCAGACAGTTCTCTAAAGCCATTCGCAGTTGGTCCTAAAATCCAAAATGATTTTATCATTGATGTAATGGCACTTACCTAAGAATATCAATACTTAATTGCATCCAACCCTGATAAACACCTTGACAACTACATTATGAAGAAATATATTTGGCCAATAATTCTTAAGTATATTCCAAATGGACAAAAATGCATCATGGTAACCATGACAAGGAACCTGCTTCTCAACCTAGCATTAGAGAGCTTCTTGCTATACCTGACCTATCCAGCCAAGTGGACAGATGTCAGAAAAACCACATTGCAAAATTCGCTAAGATCTCATGTTTGCATTTTAGTATATTAAAAAAAAATACTGACTCAATGTTTGGCAGAAACCAACACAATATTGTAGAGCAATTATCCTTCAATTAAACAAAAATAAAGTCTTCCCTGGTGGCTCAGATGATAACGAATCTGCCTGCAATGAAGGAGACCTATGTTCTATCCCTTAGTCGGGAAGATCCCCTGGAGAAGGAAATAGCAATGCACTCCAGTATCCTTGTCTGGAGAATCTCATGGACAGAGGAGCCTGACACGCCGCAGTCCCTGGGGTCACAAAGAGTTGGACACAACTAAGGAACTAATACGCACATACAATTACAAAAAAATATACTGACCATTAAGAGATCTAGAATTTAAGGCTTCTCTTGGCTTTGAAGCATTTTTGATATAAGTAGGTTTCATACATCAATGTGTATCAGAATTACCTGGGTTGTAGAAGCTAGGAGTGTGTATTTTTTAATTGATTTATTAATAGACTTTATTTTTTTTAGAACAGTCTTAGATTTACAACAAATTAAGGTGATAATACAGAGAGTTACATATACATGTGTTTCCCATATACATAACTTCCCCTAATAACATCTTACACTAGTTTGGCACCTGTGTTACAATTAAAGAATCAATGCTGACACCTTATTATTAACTAATATCAGTAGTTTATTCAGATTTCCTTAGTTTGTACCTAATTCCCTTCTTCTGTTCCAGGATACCACATTATGCATGTGGTTGTCATGGGTCTTTAGGTATCTCTTAGCTGTGACAATTTCTTAGACTTGTTCTTGATGCCCTTGACAGTTTTGAGTCATCCTGGTCACGTATTTGGTAGGAAGGCCCTCTACTGGAATTTGTCTGATATTTTTTCTTGTGACTAAAAGTGGGTTATGAGTCTGGGGAGGAGAATCACAGAGGTGAAGTTCCATTTTCATTATAGCGTATCAAGGGGACATACAACCAACATAATTTATGACTGCTGCTGACCTTTATCATCTGCTGAGATAGCGTGTCAGGCTTCTCTAGTGAACAGTTACCTTTTTTCCCCTTTCCATGCATCACTCTTTGGAAGGAAGTCACTTTGGGCAGCCTGTAAGGAAGGAGTGGGGGTTAATGCCCCCCCCTTCACAATGAAGGCTTCATAGTTTATTTGGAGTTTGTCTGGGTGGGAAATTTGTCTCTCCCCAATTTATTCAATTATTTATATCAGTATGGACCTGTCAATATTCATTTTAATCTATTTTATACTTTGGATTATAATGTAAAGGCACTTTATACTGTTGATAAAATGTTCAAGCTTTGGCATTTGGGAGCTTTTTTTGTTGGCTTCTGTACACATTTAATATATCCCTCTGTGTGTGTGTGTGTACATATCTATAAATATTTCTATATTAACCACTTGTATCAATGTTAACATGAGTTTTTACAAGAGTTTCCAATTCTAATCCATTACCATATGGGTCATTCTCTCCCTTTTCTGAAATCTCCCACTCTCAACAGGAAGAAACTTGGAACCCACCACACACCACTCATTTACTTAACTGATTCCAACATGCGTGTACAGCAGTGTCAGAATTGTTAACACTTAGCCTCCATGAGAAACAACTTCTTTGACTAGAGTACACATATGCATGCCATTTTGCCTTTGGTCTTACAGACTCCATCCATTTCCAAAGTAACCTAAATCAGGATCTTTTCCGTCATTCCTTCAATGAGAGCACTTCACAGGCTTGTGATACAGTTAGATTCTCTCATCAAAGTCTGCAGTCTTTCCTGGGATCTCCTGACCTCCTAAAGGGTCTTTCTATTTGCATATATTAAGGTTCACTTTTCGTGTTGTAAAGCTGTTACAGGCTTTGACAAATGCATAATATCATGCATAAATCATTACTGTATCAGACAGAATAGTTTCATCACCCTAAACATCCCCTGTGCTCCACCTATTCATCCTTTCCTCCCACTCCCCAAGCCCTTGACACCATTGATCTTATATACTGTCTAGATAGGTCTGCCTTTTCTAGAATATCAAATAATTGAAATCATGTAATATGTAACCTTTTCATATAGGCTTCTTTCACTTAGCAATATACATTTAAGGTTTCTCCATGTCTTCTCATAGCTTGATGGCACACTTCTTTGTATTGCTGAATAATACTCCATTGTAAGGTTATATCACAGCTTGTTCATCCAGTCACCTATTAAAAGACATTTTGGCTGCTTTCAGTTTTGGGGAATTATAATTAAAGTTGCTGTAAACATCTTTGTGCAGATTTTATATGCATACAAATTTTTGGCTCAATTGTGTAAATACCTAGGAGTGTGATTGCTAGATCATATGCTAAGACCATATTTAGCCTTGTAAGAAACTGCCAAACTGCTTTCCAAAGTGACTGTACATTTTGCATTTCCATCAGCAATGAATGAGGATTCCTGTTGCTTCACATCCCCATCAGCATTTGGCATCATGAGGTGTTTTTGTTTTTTTAGTTTTAAAGTTCTGTTGTAGTGATATCTCCTTGTTGTTAGAAATTGCAATTCCCTAACAGTGAATGATATTGTTGAGCATCTTTTCTCATGTTTCTTTGACATCTGCACATCTTCTTAGATAGTGTCTGGGAATGTATGTGTTTTTTAACAAGACTTTTCAGTGGTTCGGATGAAGACCACAGTTATAGGGCCTTCATTTATTTGCCACCCATCGTTTGCCCCTCACCTCGACTTAAATTCTTTGTCCCCATTATAGTCATCCTAGATAACAACAGGGATATGATCCCTTTTATCTGATTTCACAGCTAAACATGTTTTGTCTTTGAAATTTCATCACTTACGTGAAAAGTGATCTATACCCAAAGGCCTGAGATAGAGGTAAACGTGAAGGTGCTTGTGCCTGAGGATGGCTTCTTAGTTAGTACTTGCTACTTAGAGACACACTAATTTCTATACTTTGATGACTTTGTACCCTCGGGCCATCATCACTTGGTCCCCCCAGCCAGGATCCTCTCCGGTGAGGATATCTGGTACTATAGCTTTCAGTTCACAATTCAGGACACACACTCTTTTTGTGGAGTTGTAATGAAATGTGTAAGCCCATTTGTAAACAGTGTGACACACAATTTAAAATAAGACTCGAAATTTAAGAATAAGCAGATAGCTTCTCTTCTTAAACTATAAACATCAATTCTTAAACAATGACCACTGAATCAACGCTTTTATTTTTTCTTTGAAGAAGAAACTTTCTACTCTCTCTGCAGTCAGAAGTCAGAGCCTGTGTAACCCAAACTTCCCGGAGACTTATCATTTCATACTGTGTTTTCAGAAGCATCAGAGACATTATCATTTTTCTAGAAAGGGGTCCTTCATTTCTTTACCTCTCCTAATCCATAACAGGGTGTTCTTACACCTGCCCATATCTTCTCACTGAGAATTAGCAGTTTGTTTTATATTCTCTATTTACTTTCTTTAAACATTGAGGTTAAATGCTAAGTTGCTTCAGTTGTGTCTCACTTTTCTCAACGCTATGGACTGTACCCTCCAGGCTCCTCTGTCCATGGGATTCTCCAGACAAGAATACTGGAGTGGGTTGCTGTGCCCTCCTCCAGAGGATCTTCCTGACCTAGGCATTGAATCCACGTCTCTTATGTCTCCTGCATTGGCAGGCAAGTTCTCTCCACATCTCTTATGTCTCCTGCATTGGCAGGCAAGTTCTTTACCACTAGCGCCACTTGGCCAGGACAGACCAAAATAATGACAACAGTTTGCATAACAAAACAATTATGCATTCCTTAACATCTGCAGGTATCACTAATTGCCATCTCCTTCCACTCCCCAAAAGGGAAGCTTTGCATTCTTAGAGGTGAAGTTCCTACTCTTCCAGCTACCATCCCCCATGATTTGCAGTTCTGTGCAGCTGTGAGAATTTTTGCATCTAATTCCACAAAATTATCTAGTAATTAGCTCTGCTATATCCTCCTAAGGGCTTCCCTGGTGCCTCAGTGGTAAAGAATCTGCCTGCCAAGGCAGGAAATGTGGGTTCGATCCCTGGGTTGGGAAGATCCCCTGGAGAAGGAAATGGCAACCCACTCCAGTATGCTTGCCTGAGAAATCCCATAGACAGAGGAGCCTGGTGGGCTACGGTCCACAGGGTCACAAAGAGTTGGACATGACTTGGCAACTAAACAATAACAACAACATCCTCCTAAAGCCACCCCTGGGTGGTTGTTTATATTCCAGTTTCGACCAGTTATCCCTTAATTTTTTTTTTTAATTTCTCCAAAATTTTAAACGTGTTTACAGTAAAGCCATTTGTAAAGGGTTACAATGTAGTTTCTTCACAAGGTCTTAAAAGATTCCAGCAAAGAAAAACAAGGTTATATCTACCGCCCCATCCTAAAAAACATAAGCCATCTTCTTTCTGTATTAATTGTCATCTGCCTTGGTTTATGTGGAAATCCATTTGAACAGGAACTATATTTATTTATATGCTCTGTATTATGTATTCAGCTGGTATAACTCAGCTGTATACCTGTCAAATTATGGCAATTGGTTATTTTTGGCTACAGTGCTGACTTAAGCTATGACCTTCCTCAAGTCACATAGATTTCTCTCTTTTTCAAGTTTCTCCTGTAAAAGTACTGACCTACTTATATAGAAACACTGTGAGGATTAACTAAGCAATTGTTCTGAAAATGCCAGGGCCTATAAATATTGTTATTAATGTGTTAAGCTATACATATATACAATGAAGGAAGCATTTGCTTTTTAATTTCAAAAAAGGACCTGCCAGCTTGAATAGTTTAATAATTACCTGTATTTGCCAAGTGCAATGCTAGATTAAAAGAAAAAGAAAACACTTTGTTTTCCCCAAGACAATGGCCAATATACACCAAGAATTTTTTCAGGTTTTTTGTCTTTGTCTGTCTTTTGTTTTGTTTTTAATGTTCACATCAAAGAATTTTCTAGAATCTAGGATTAGGAAGAGATCATAAAGATCATGATATCAAGTCTCCTGCTCAAAGTAGTGCTATAATGTTCTTAAACCATTTCAAGATCTGGCTGCCTAACCTCTTGGTAAAGTCTAGAAGAAAGCTCCACTTCACATGGTGACCCTTTCAAGTGGGTGGAAACTAGTTGTGAGAAATGTCATCCTTTAAACGGAGATGCAATCTTCTTTCTTTGAATTCCTACTCTTTGGTGAGCCTTCTGAAGCGAAGCACAGTGTCTAATCACTCTTCTACAGGACAGCCTTTCAACTCCTTGATGACAGTTGTCAGAGCCACTCAAAGCTTTCTCCTTCTCCCAGTTCCCAGTTTCTTCCTTCATTCCTAATGTGACATGACTTCCAGAACTGTCTCCTTCCTGTTTGCCCTTTCAAGACAGGCCCCAATTTCTCATGGTGCTTTTCAAATGTAGTAGTGAGGATTGATGACAGAACTTACTAGAAGCAAACTCCCGGTGGGAAATATGGCTGGGGCCCGCCTCTCTTCCTGTCCTCCCTCCGGCACCAGCACCCAGCTGCAGGCAGAGATAAGATGCTCTGCACCTGGTCCCCGCTTTGCTTCCTGTCCCCCAGCCAAGGGTTTCAGCTGCAGACAATCTGAGCTCTCCAGATCTGGGGGGCCCATTATACATCCTGCCTAATGAGTCCCAAATGCAGATGCCATTCGGCATCTATCCCCCACACCCACCTCCATCTTCCAGAGGCCCCTGTCAGCTTCAGCACTGAACCTCTTTATTCTCGAGGAATCCCTGCTCACCAGTGATTCGCCTGACTGCACAATGGAAATCCCTGGGGGTCCTTTAAAAATTGCTGCCGTTGCTACCCTACTGATGATGCTGTCAGAGATTCTGATAGCATTGGGCTGGCATACAAACTCAGCATGGTACTTTTTAAAAGCTCTCCTGGGAGTTCCAATGTAGAGCCAGGGTTAAAAAATTGCTTAGGAAATCTGTCTCCTTCCTATCTGAACGTGTTTGATCTCCCCCATCCCACTGACCATTCAGCAGCAGGGGGGTTCCCCAAGTTATGCTCCACCCATGCTCCCAGGTCACAGTTATAGGCCCTCAATATTGAATACTGAATGAACAAATCACCTCATTTTCTTTGAGACCCACACCCACCAAGAATAACAACCTCTTCTCGTCTTCATCCCTGCTATATGGCCATCTCTTGTCAATTCTCTCAAGTCCATCATAAACTTGGGGGTCATCATTTTTCTCCAATCTTGTCATCATCTGCTAGGGCATCAATGCCCACATTGACTGTGTTTCTACGTCTTGGTCTCCACGTCCTTGATTTCAGCTCTGGTGACTTCATCCTGCTCACCCTTAGCCACCCACTCCCAAATCCACACTCAGACTTTGTTGTCATTCACAACAGCTCTCCCTCTGAAATTCTAAAAGCCCACTGTCCTATTCTAACCATTCTCTATCTAGTTTTCATATTCTCTTTTTACTCCTATCCCAGTCTCTCTTTTTTTTTTTCCACAATCAAGCTTCAGAAGAACAGAGTTTTTACCCATCAACACCCATCTACTCCACAACTCACTTCACCTTGGTTTCTCATCCCAGTGCATCACAGAAGCTACTCTGTCCTGTGAGTGAGTGAGTGAGTGACAGTCACTCAGTAGTCTATGACTCTTTGCGACCCCATAGACTGTAGCCCACCAGGCTCCCCTGTCCATGGAATTCTCCAGGCAAGAATATTGGAGTGGGTTGCCATTTCCTTCTCTTTCTAGGAATACTTCTAAATCATCCACTTGCAGTATTTGGTGCTTAGGATGCTTCTCAATATGTGATGCTACTCTTTTAAAACCATTTCCTTCCTCAGCCTCTTGAGCAGTCTCTGGCTTACCTATTATTTCACTGATGACTATCTTAATGGTCCTTTGCAGGCTCTTCTCCTGTCAGACTGTTGTCGTCACCCATCCCTAAGGCTTCAGTTTGGTCTCTTAATCACCTTTAAGCTGTTTTAATCACGTCCATTGCTTCACTGCTTTGACACCAACAACTCCCAAACCTAGATCCCTTTTCTGATGTATGAATTGAGTTTCAGTTTACTACATACCTACAAAAGCAACATCCCACAGTCTTTTCAAATTCAGAGTATTCAGAGCAGAATTTATTATCTTTTCCCTACTGTATCAGGATTCTAAGGCTGAAAGGAGCTGTATAATCTGTCTGATTCAGTCTCCAATCCCACAACTTCAAGTACTCTCTAAGAACACAAGCCTTAGTCCCTAAGAGCTACCTGGTGATTCATTCAATGCAGTACTATCCTAGGAAGCGTGCTTTTGGAAAACACACCCCTCTTTATCCATCTCCCAGGTCCCCTAACTTAGCATATGGCATCATCTTCACCTAGTTGCCAAAAGTCAAAAACATGGGGATGCTGAGGATTTCACCCTTCTGTCTCAATTCCTTGTCCAAGTAATCACCAAGCCCTGTTAATTCTGCTTCCCCAAGCTCTCTCATATTCATCCTTTTCAGTGTTTCATCCAAAAATAGCTACTGAACATCTATTATCTTCCAGGCACTGTTTTAGACTCTGGAGACACACAGAGTAGGAAATAAGAAAGTTATAGCCCTGCCCTCACCATCTTTATATATAACATCAGTCGGGATTCAACCAGAAAAGTAGAACCGCTCAGAGTAACAAGAGACAGGAATTTGACCATATGCAGTTTAGGGAACTGATGACAGAGTTTATATACAGTCGATGCTCCTTCATTTAGTGCTGGCTTGAAGTCAGCAGGGCAGGAAGTTGGGAATGAAAAATGGATAGGAAGTGGGAGAGCAAGGACAAATGGGAACCCACAGGGGTAAGTTGGAACTTAAGAGGGAAACTGGGGTGTTTGTCAGTCTCCCACCACCTGAAAGCCCTCACTTTTTATTTAGAACCTAAACCATGGTTGGCCCAGAAGTTGGAGGAGCTGAAAGAGATCGTCAGTAGGTGAAATAGTTGCCATCCCAGTTCCTACCTCATGCAAAGAAGGTGAACCAGCAGATTTGAGACTGCGTGTTTGAACTATAGCAGCACCCGACCCCAAATCAACTTTCTATGTAAACATGGATGCTGCTTCACTTTCCCCTTTCAAATCTTTCTCTTGAAGCCAATCCTAACTGAGAACCAGACAGAGGAGGAAATTCTGGAAAGCCAAATTCCAGTTTAACTAAGCTGATTCAGTATAAAACCATCTGTCCCATTCAATCCATCATTCCCTGGGTCTTTAGGAGATGGTTCTCACATGCAATTCCAACTATGTTGCTACCTCACCTTCAGAAATTCTCCACTGCCTCTCCATCAGCAATAGCACAAAATCTAAACTCACTTTCTTAGTGTGTTAGTCAGGTATCAGAAAACCAGGGACCAACTTACCTTGTTCTATATGGGTGACATAATTTGCTTTTCAGAATTTAGATGGAGAAAGGAACACAGACTAAACAAACAAAAAGCAATGTGCTCACGCTCCAGTCTTTAAGGGCCTAAGAGAAGACTTCCTGGAGCAGGTGACACAGTTTACAGAATTAGTTACCTGGTCACACCTAGCTTCAAGGGAGCTTAAGAAATATAGCCTTTAATCCTAGCAGCTATCTGTCCAGCAAAATATGCCTATAGCTAATTGAAGAGAAGAGAAAACAAGTATTGGGGGACAATTTCTCTCACATGAGACATATAAGACACACCCATCACCTACCCCTGCCTGTTTCTCTAACTGCATTTCCTGCACATTCATTCCTCATATATTCATAGCAAAACTAGAATACTTGATGTTCTGACCCAACCTTCTAACCAGTATAGTTTCATGACTTTGCACACGATGTTGCCTTGCCTGGAATTCCCTCCTCCACGCGCCAGTTTATCCTCCATCTATTTGCACTCTAAGACCTCATGGGCTATTTGTCCAGATGTTCCACCTCCTTAACCACCTCTTGCCCTTTGAACAAACATTCATTAAAATAATTATATCTTCATATGACAATTGTTTGTTGCCACATCTGTCTCCCTCTCCTGAGTTCCTTACATGTGGGACTGTCATTTTAGCCGTGAATCTCAGCATTTGGCCCAGTGACCAGTGCATATTGCATGGAAATGTTTGCAGGATGAAGACTTGCAGAGCACTCAGGGATGGGTGTTTTATTCATTCCATATGCTGTATGTTTAGTAATGCAGTCTGAAGTAGCTGGGGGCAGCAGCCAGCCACAGGCTTTTCCTGGCTGTGGAATTGCTACATTGCTTTTTACTGTTTACTAAAGAGAGATCAAGGCAGAGGCTGGACAGAAAAAGAGCTTGCCTGAGGAGAGAAGTAATTGCTTCTTTATCTCTTAAACACAGTATTGAGGACAAGCACAGATGGTTTCCTCATTCTTCCTGGGCCTTCAGGGAAAAAGACAAAATGTCACAATTCTAGAGCCAAAATACTACAGAAATTATAAGAAGGCTAGAAGAGGGTCCCAGGAGACACTCTGAAACCCACAATGACAAACATCACTCTTCATTAAGACAGAGGATTCTTAAGGCTACGTCCAATCTGTGGGCAGGAGGGGGAGAAAACCAGCCCCACCCCCACCAATAAATACTTCCTGGCCTCTCACAGACATCTCCCCAACAGGAAGGCCTTTCAGATGCTGTTTTGTCCCCACCCTCACCCCATCATATTTGTTGTGCTTTTGAAAGGATATAAAGGCTCTTCCTTTGACACACAAACACTCAGAGAATTAGAGAAAGCCCTTCCTGGCAAGTTATTGGTATTACAGCTGTCATTATCTTTTGCTGAAAAGCAAATATTAAAAATATATTCAATAAGAGATATTTTGAGAGAAAGCATTTAACTAAACTGTACAATCCTAGCTTGTTATTCAGAGATTCAGTAGTAGCCACATGTATGTGTGTGTGAACAATTCTAAGCCTTGATTGCTTTCACTTACAGACCATTTAAAAGAAAAACCACCAGAGAATGTCTCTTGAAATGTTTTAGGTGAGTACTGACAGCCCTTTGCAAAGCCCCTGAAGCTACTGATGTTGGTGTAACTGGAGTGTCCTTTTCCCCAGCAAATTCTACTTCTTGGAGATCATCCTAAGGAAACAATCAGTGATGTGCACAGAGATGTTTATAACAGGGCATACATCTTATCATTGTCCATGATAGTGAGAAAGTTGAAATAACGTCTCATATTAAAGGATTAGCAAAATATGTTATGCAGCCATGAAAATGATGCTGCAGAAAAACATTTATTTTCATGGAAGAATGTTCATGAAGTAGAAACATGAAAGCTATAAAAAAAAAAAAAAAAAAGGAATATTCAGTGTGATCATATTTTACAAGATACTTTGGCTGGGCAAGACCTGGCCCAGACTCAGGAAAATGACAGATTTGCATTATGTCTTGCTCAGTATGTTCATTTGTGTTAAAGCTTGAGAATTAATGAGTGACCACAATCTTTATGTAGCTATAAATTAAGAAAGAGAGTTAAAGACTTCTGAAAGACCCCTAAATCCTTCTTTTTGAAAGATTTGTAAATTGATTGTAAAAGAAAAATCAAAGTATTTGTAAACTGTCTGATGGACTGAGAGTGAGACAGTCTGAGTTTGAACGTAAGAAAGGGTAGTGAAAATCCTAAAAGGAACTAACCGTGTAGGTGGAAGGAATCCAGAGCAGTGGATTAGTCTTGGCATTAAGGCTAAGGCTCGGGATAGCAGCCTCTGACTCAGAACTCCTCCCCAGCTGAGCTACCCTGGAGAAGACTTGTGTTAGAAGGGCCTTAACCCTTGGGGCCCAGGGTGGATTTCTGTGGGACCGAAAAGACAAGGCAGAAAGAAGATGAGTCCTTCTCCCAGGAGGTTCCACTGTTGTCATTTTCCCTCATGCTGGTGGATAACGGAGAGGGGCAGTGGGGTCTGCAGATGTGGGAGCTCAGCTGACCAGATTCCTGCAGGGCTGCCAGGGCCTCCACAAAGCTGGTCGTGGCCACCCAGTTTGCCCCACTGGTAGTGGCCAGAGCCACTTCACTACAGAAACAAAATTCCGTGGGCACAAACAACCTTGCTTAAATGCTTCTCTCTACCACCAGCCAGATCTCGTTAAATTGAGTCTATCATAGAAGGAGCTGTCCCCATGAGAGTGAAATTTGGATCTCTGGGTGAGTAGGCAGCACCAACATCCAGGCTCTGCCAACTTCAGAGCAAGCTATTCTCAGTTGGAGGCTAATTCCTATAGCCAGTGGAAGCCTCAAGGAGGTGTCTGAGTTCCTAAACTACCTGCAGGTGCAGGTGACCCTTGAATAACACTGGTTTGAATTACAGGGGGTCTTCCCAGGTGTCTCTGTGGTAAAGAATCTGCCTGCCAATGCAGGAGACACAGGTTCAATTCCTAGGTCAGGAAGATCCTCTGGAGAAGGAAGTGGCAACCTGCTCCAGTAGTCTTGCCTGGAGAATCCCACGGACAGAGAGGCCTGGCAGGCTATAGTCCATAAGGCCACAAAGAGTCAGACATCACTGAGCATGTACACAAACCACAGGGAGCCACTTACATACAGATAAATAGTAACTGCTACAGTGCTGGCTTCTCTGATAGCTCAGATGGTAGAGAATCCGGCCGCAATGCATGAGACCTGGATTCAGTCCCTGGGTTGGGAAGATCCCCTGGAGAAGGAAATGCAACCCACTCCAGTATTCTTGCCTGGAAAATCCCATGGACAGAAGAGTTTGGTGGGCCACAGTCCAGAGCTACAGTCTATGGGGTCACAAAGAGTCAGAACAACTGAGTGACCAGCACCCACACTCTAGCACTCCAGGATCCCCAGTTGGTTGAAACCACGGATGCAGAGCTCTGGGTAGGGAGGAAGCATACATACACTCTATGCAGATATTGAACAGTAGCGGGTCAGTGCCACTAACCACCACAGTAATTCCAGAAATACGAGGGAAGAATGAGGCTGGGGAAAGCTGGACTTTTGCTAGTTTGGCTAATGGGATCTGGAGGTCATCTTTTGAGTTATCAATATGAGAATGACCAGGGTGGGGGTAGGGGACTAGGAGGGCACTGTCCAGAATGATGATGCATCTCTGTCCCATTTACTTTTGCCCTACATATTAATTACTCTATCTGAAAGAAGAACTGTTTGATGTTTGGAACAATTGGATGCACTTTTAGTGTACAGAAGAAAGTATGGACTCTCAGAGGTGATGGGTGGACTCCACTGAAAATGAAGTTAAAGGAATATTACAGACAGCTCTCAAATGTTTCCTTATAAGAGGATCAAGAGAAATAAGGAAGGGTTTAGCACTATTGAAAAAACAGAAGGGATCTGACACTCTGAAGGTCTTAACTGGGACAAATGACCATAATTTAAAAATCATCCTGATGATCACCTAAGCCCCTCCCATTTCAAGCATCCTATGAATGGGGATTCCATGCCCAAGGCCAAATGCTTTCTTCTTCTTCCTGGTAGGTGAGGGTGGATCTCCTGCAGAGGGGTGGGCATAACCAGGAGATGGTTACAGCAGCAAATGCATGCCTGGGTTGGTCATGGGTGTGTAAGGGGTGATTCACCAATAGAGGACAACCCAGCCCATCTGAAGGACTTGCCAGTACTAAAGGTGAGAGACTGGGGAGCTTCTGGATATTTTTCTCATCCTTATCTTGAGTGGAGATTATACCAGAAAATAGAAACAGTTTCCTCTCCTGAAGGAGAGTGTCACAACTGGGACACTTAGTTTAATTCTTGAAACCTTTTGATTTAAAGACTCTTCAATCCGCAGAGAATGGAGGAAGACACTGAGAAGGAGGATACAACCAAGGAATAAGGTGACTTCCTTCCTGAGTGTAACAGCATCAGTGTTGAGGGAAAGAGCATAAGACAGATATAAGAAACTTGACTCTGAAAATAACATGATAGAGTGCTCTGCCTTCAGTTAACATCTGGATACAGCCAGTAGTTAATGACATTATCTCAGGGGCGAACATGTACTTCATTGTCCAGATCAGGAGAATTTGAGCATGAAAGGAGACCCTATTAATATTTACACCAAAATAATAGGCATAAAATTGGGTTTACCTTAGACCAACCAGAATGTGTGTGCGCGCTCAGTCACTCAGCCATGTTTGACTCTTTGCAATTCTATGGCATTGATTCTAGCCCACGAGGCTCCTCTGTCTGTGGGAATTTCCAGGCAAGAATACTGGAGTGGGTTGCTATTTCCTCCTCCAGGAGATCTTCCTGACCCAGGGATTGAACCCGTTTTCTCTTGTGTCTTCTGCTTGGCAGGCAGATTCTTTACCACTGAGCCACCAGGGAAGCCTCTAGTATATCTATAGTATTAATTTTATCCTAACCAGAATATATGGTCACCTAATTGTTTCTAAGTCCTGTAGTCCACATGGCCCTGTTGGGTGATTGCAAAAAACAAGAAAAAATTTAAAGGTATTTGAATTACTGCACTCTGAATAGATGTACTGAAATAGACTTGTGTACCAAAGCCATAAATTGAGGTTGCTCAAGACCAAATGCTAGGAAGCCAGCTGTTTTCAAGAACTGTTTTAAGAAGTGAGTATTATCAAATGCATAGGACTTACCAGGATAAATAAAAAACAGTATTCTTTATCTCATAAGGATCCAATTTTAAAAGCATGGCCCAAGGGATCTTGGGGCTACTGCTATTTTCTAGAAACTGATAATAAAATGATTAATGACATAAAATGTATGAAAGTTTATTTATATGACCTAATTTTATTGGCAAGACCTTGGCGGTTCACGAACGGAACTGCTCTCCATCTGGGAGATATGAGCTTATAGTTACACCATGACAAATACTAGTCCTGCTGGGTCCTCAGTTTAAAAAAAAATGTAGGAAATCATAGAATTGCAGTGGTGATGAAAATAGCTCTGCCACTGCTGTCAGCCCAGGGTCATCAGTGATAGAGAATGAAAAACCTTCAAGTTCAGGGGTCTGAGTGGGAGCAATCAAGTCGTGACTGTGACACTGCTGCGGAAAGACAGACAAAAGGGGCAGCCCAGGGACAGCAGCTCCCAGAGGAAACCTGCTGCCCCAGCCCTTCTGGGAGCATTGTGGGGGAAGATTTATGCACCTGCATTCAAAGCCTCAGCAAAGTTCTAAATCTGAGTTCATGAGCCAGCATTTGCTGACACACCCGCCCTCAAGTCTTATTTTACACCTTAACTCTATCTCTGAGGGTTCAGAGCTGTGCTTTGTCCAGGTAATTGAAAGGAGAAGAAGCTCAAGGTTTTTACCAACTAGTCTAAGATTGAAACTCAATAGGATGATCATAAATTAACTTTCCTGCTGCCAAGGTACAAGCACAGCTGAGAGTCAGGAATGTGTTTATGGAGTGCTTCTCTGATGTGGAATGACAACCATCCCCTAATGTCTGTGACCAGTGTCAAGCTGGATATTACTGGAAGGTAGTTGTGTTAGCCGATCTGTCATGTCCAACTCTTTGCGACTCCATGGACTGTAGCCCACTAGGCTCCTCTGTCCATGGAATCCTCCAGGCAAGAATACTGGAATGGGTTGCCATTCCCTTCTCCAGAGGATCTTCCCGACTCAGGGATTGAACCCAGGTTCCCTGCATTGCAGGCAGATTCTCTACCATCTGAGCTTCCAGGGAAGCCCTTATTGGAAGGTAGTAGAACACAAAGAGGGAAGGCACCCGATTTAGGACTCTGCTAAGAATGGACAATGCCAAGTCAAGGAAGCAACTCTTTCCACTTTATGTAAATTAGATGAACTATTGCCTCATCGAGAACAAACAAATAACCTCAGCACAACAAAATACGGACAAAGTGAGGCAGATGGCCGTGGGAGACTGCATCACAGAAGCAGGGAAGTATCTCCCCAGGACTTGCTGGTCAACTTCAGTTGAGCAGGTATACCCAGAGCAACAGAAGAAAATGGCTTTGGGGACACTATAGACTGAATGTTGGTGACCTCCCCAAATTTCTGTGTTGAAACCTAATCCCAAAAGTGATGGTATTTGTGGGTGAGGCCTTTGGGAAATAATTGGGTTATGAGGGTGGTGCCCTCAGGAATGGGATTAGCCCTCTTACAAAAGAGACCCCAGAAAGCTCCCTTGTCCCTTCTGTTACATCAGGACCCAGTGAAAAGACAACCGTCTATGAACAAACACTGAATCTGCCAGCACCTTGATCTTGGAATTCACAGACTCCTGATCTGTGAAAAATAAATTTCTGTTGTTTAAAAACTACCCAGTATGTGGTACGTTGTTACAGCAGTCTCAAAGGACAGAGACAGACAGTGAGGCACCTGAGCTTGCTGGGTTCTCAAGCAGCTACTTGAGTCCCAGTGGCTCCATAAACAGATGTGTAAGCTTCTTTCAAGCAGTGGAAATTCAGAAAGAGCAAGAAGGATAAATTTTAAAATATTGTTCTGATGTGGCTTTGTTAATACTGGGTCTACAAATAAGACACTCTTTTCTTTCCTTTTCCTCCTACTTGTGTGATTTTGTAAATGACATTTTTAGTTACGATTATATTCAAAATAACTCTGTTTTGATTGCCCATTATTTTATCTATCACTGAAACAAAAGCAGAATACAAAGCAGTATGTGTACTGTTAATACAACAATCTAAAAATATGCAAGTATAAGGACAAAAACTAAAAAATAAGATACAGAGAAAGAAAGAATTGTTTTTCTTAGAGACATATGATATTTAAAACCAAAATTTGTCGTCTTTATATATTTCTAATCATAAGAATTCTGAGTCACTGATATTTCAGAACAAGTTTTATTCAGAAATCTTTTATCAAAGAATTTAGACATACCAAATCTTTAGAAATATTACTTTCTCCATAAAAATGTTAGATTTGGCAAATGATTATATGCTAATATCTTAGTGAGTCCCACCACCCCGTCCTCTAAATTTTGGATACTAGCTTCAAATGTGCCAGGAAATAGGATGTACATCTGAGTGAGAAAAAATGATTCTTAAAGGAAATGGGTTTTTAAAATGTGACTCAGTACAATTGATTATTAAATGAAGGGGCAAACCTGTAACTGTGGTCTCATGTCTCCTAGCCTAGCACCATTCCAAACCCCTCCACTGCTTTTCAGCACAACTAAACCCTCTATTCTTGTGCTGCGGTGTTGTTATTCAGTAGCTAACTCACGTCCGGCTCTTTGTGACCCCATGAACTGCAGCACACCAGGCTTCCTTGTCCTTCACTCTTACTCCCAAAGATGTACACATTCCTCATTGGACCATGCCAAACCTGATGGTCAAAGAGTACATAGGAAGTACTTACGCCTTTCACGATAAGAGTCTTCTAGAAATGAGAAATATTCATTCAACCCTAGTAGACTAAATCAACTGAGAATGAATGAACCATTTTGGATATCAGTGTACTTAGATATACAGGAATCCTCCAGAGATGATAAACTGGCCAGAAGACTTGCCCTAGAAAAAGTTTGTAATATTTTTCATATTTACATCTGTTTATAATATTAGGAACCCAGGGCACTGACCTTATGAGAAGCAACTTACACCATTTCTCACTTTAGCAAATAGCAAGGCCCAGAGATTGGGTCAACAAATAGGACTGCAAGGAACTGTTTTACATCAGTGCAAGGTCAGGGTCTTCAGAGAGCAAGTTATCAGCTAGATGCTGCTCTTGGAAGTCTAGTGTGAAAGCCAGCATGAATCCTAATTCCCTTGCCAAATAGACCCACATACTCTCCCCCCAAGACTCTGGGGCCCTTTGCATCTGTTTGTATATCATATTCAAGAAGTACCTCAAAATCAGGACTCTAAGACAAAATAAATCAATAGATAAATGAACTGTATTTTATTGTGTTCAGTGCCTGCCACAAATATTTACCCTTAGAGAAATAAATGAGTGTTCCTGTAGGAAGAGAGTGCAAGATCCAGTGAAATCAAATCTGTTTTCCAAGATAGTGAGGGAAAAGCCCCGCTTCCTTTCATCACGCAGATGAGCTGCGACCCAGAGAGGCAGTCAGAAGGATGGGGAAACCAAAATGTTTTTATGTTTATGTATAAGTCTACCCAGCCCACCTCTCTATCTGAATATGCTCTTCATCTTTCCTCATACCCCTTAAATGATATACCCACAATGTAAAAAGGGAAAATGGAAAGAAGTTTGAAATTAATCTTTACTACACACCTATTAAGTGCCAGAAATTTTAATAAGTGCTTCATTCATTTATTAGAAAATATTTTAAAGCATGTTCTAAATGTGGGGTATAGCACTAGATATCAGAGATACCCAAGAAAAAGACACTCACTGGCCTCAAGAAGCCACATTAGAAGACAGACAAATGTGCAATTACAATACAATTAATGACTGGTTTCTGGAAGTATATGTGAATTATGAAGGAAGCATAGTAGGAAGGAAGTACCTATACTTACCCTTGGGAAGTCAGGGAAGACTTCTTAAATGAAGCAGCATTTGAAATGCTATTTAAAGGGTGAGTGGGAGTTTTGTTGAGGACATTGTTTATCAAAATTCTTGAACATCATCCTTACAACCCTGTGGAGTATGTATTTATCATTCCCATTCTTTGAGTGAGGGACCTGAGAAGTAGAGATATTGTCTAAACTCCCCTAACTACTAGGTAGCAGAGCTGGGTGAAAAAAAAAGTGAAAGTCACGTCCGACTCTTTGCAACCCCATAGACTGTAGCCTGCCAGGCTCCTTTGTCCATGGAATTTCCCAGTCAAGAATACTGGAGAGGGTTGTCATTTCCTTCTCCAGAGGATCTTCCTGACCCGGGGATCAAACCCTGGTCACAGGCAGATTGCAGATTTTTTACCATTGCAGGCAGATTCTTTACCATCTCAGCCACCAGGGAAGCCCCAGCAGAGTTGGGATTGAAGCCAAATCCATCTGATGTCCAAGTCTATGCTACTTCTAGGGAGAGTACTCTCTCTTCAAAGCTATAGTTTCAATGATATGCCCCTGTTGCGTTGGTTTCTTTTTTTGGTCATTATTTTCATTTTGTATTTTTTCTCTTTAGATCTGATAGACAGAGAGCCTGATGAACTATGGACAGACGTTCGTGACATTGTACAGGAGGCAGGGATCAAGACCATCCCCATGGAAAAGAAATGCAAAAAAGCAAAATGGCTGTCTGAGGAGGCCTCACAAATAGCTGTGAAAAGAAGAGAAGTGAAAAGGAAAGATGAAAAGGAAAGATACACCCATTTGAATGCAGAGTTTCAAAGAATAGCAAGGAGAGAAAAGAAAGCCTTCCTCAGCAATCAGTGCAAAGAAATAGAGGAAAACAACAGAATGGGAAAGACTAGAGATCTCTTCAAGAAAATTAGAGGTACCAAGGGAACATTTCATGCAAAGATGGGCTCGATAAAGGACAGAAATGGTATGGACCTAACAGAAGCAGAAGATATTAAGAAGAGGTATTAAGAAGATATTAAGAAGAACTGTACAAAAAAGATTTTCACGACCCAGATAATCATGATGGTGTGATCACTCACCTAGAGCCAGACATCCTAGAATGTGAAGTCAAGTGGGCCTTAGGAAGCATCACTACAAACAAAGCTAGTGGAGGTGATGAAATTCCAGTTGAGCTATTTCAAATCCTGAAAGATGATGCTGTGAGGGTGCTGCACTCAATATGCCAGCAAATTTGGAAAACTCAGCAGTGGCCACAGGACTGGAAAAGGTCAGTTTTCATTCCAGTCCCAAAGAAAGGCAATCCCAAAGAATGCTCAAACTACCGCACAATTGCACTCATCTCACATGCTAGTAAAATGATGCTCAAAATTCTCCAAGCCAGGCTTCAGCAATATGTGAACCATGAACTTCCAGATGTTCAAGCTAGTTTTAGAAAAGGCAGAGGAACCAGAGATCAAATGGCCAACATCCACTGGATCATCAAAAAAGCAAGAGAGTTCCAGAAAAACATCTACTTCTGCTTTATTGACTATGCCAAAGACTTTGACTATGTGGATCACAATAAACTGTGGAAAATTCTGAAAGAGACGGGAATACCAGACCACCTGACCTGCCTCGGGAGAAATCTATATGCAGGTCAGGAAGCAACAGTTAGAACTGGACATGGAACAACAGACTGGTTCCAACTAGGAAAAGGAGTACGTCAAGGCTGTATATTGTCACCCTGCTTATTTAACTTATATGCAGAGCACATCATGAGAAACGCTGGGCTGGAGGAAGCACAAGCTGGAATCAAGATTGCTGGGAGAAACATCAATAACCTCAGATATGCAGATGATACCACCCTTATGGCAGAAAGTGAAGAAGAATTAAAGAGCCTCTGGATGAAAGTGAAAGAGGAGAGTGAAAAAGTTGGCTTAAAGCTCAACTTTCCGAAAACTAAGATCATGGAATCTAGTCCCATCACTTCATGGGAAATAGATGGGGAAACAGTGGAACAGTGGCAGACTTTATTTTTCTGGGCTCCAAAATCACTGCAGATGGTGACTGTAGCCATGAAATTAAAAGATGCTTACTCTTTGGAAGGAAAGTTATGACAAACCTAGACAGCATATTAAAAAGCAGAGATTTATTTTGCCAGCAAAGGTCCATCTAGTCAAAGCTATGGTTTTTCCAGTGGTCATGTATGGATGTGAGAGTTGGACTATAAAGAAAGCTGAGCGCAAAAGAATTGATGCTTTTGAACTGTGGTGTTGGAGACGACTCTTGAGAGTCCCTTGGACTGCAAGAAGATCCAACCAGTCCATCCTAAAGGAGATCAGTCCTGGTGTTCATTGGAAGGACTGATGCTGAATCTGAAACTCCAATACGTTGTCTACCTGGTGCGAAGAACTGACTCATTTGAAAAGACCCTGATGCTGGGAAAGATTGAAGACAGGAGGAGAAGGGGACAACAGAAGATGAGATGGTTGGATGGCATCACCAACAGAATGGACATGAGTTTGAGTAAACTCCCGGAGTTGGTGATGGACAGGGAGGCCTGGTGTGCTGCAGTCCATGGGGTTGCAAAGAGTCCGACATGACTGAGCGACTGAAGTGAACTGAACTGAAAAAATATAAATGAAGACCCAAATAGATGGAGATTCAGGCCATGATTCTGCTTAACGAATTGTGATATCATAATAATTGAATTTACCCCCAGCTTCATCTATAAGTTTAATATAATTCCATCAAAATCCCAATGGGAGAGAAGGACTTATATTGGAGATTGCTAGTTTCCCTCCAACATATGTTCTTTGAACTCTCTTCCTTAGTAATAAAGACTCAAAATATAGGCTGGCACCTGGCCACATAGTACTTCCCAGATAGCTCTGTGGTAAAGAATCTGCCTTCAGTGCAGGAGACCTGGGTTCGACCCCTGAGTTGGGAAGGTCCCCTGCGGAAGGAAATGGCAACTCACTCAAATATTCTTGCATGAAAAATCCCATGGACAGAGAAGCCTGGTGGGCTACAGCCCATGGGGTCACAAAGAGTCGGCATGACTGAGCACAGCTCTGCTAGCACCTTGATTTCAGACAGCTAGCCTCCAGAACTACAAGTCAATCAATTTCTTTTGTTTTCAAACCACCCAGTTTGTAGTACTTTCTTGCTGCAGCGCTAGGAAAACTAATACAATCCCTCTCTTCAGAAATCCATATCTAATAAGAGAAAAACATACAAACAAATATTTACAGCGTGAAGTAATAAGACCAAGAAATAAAAATTATGCACAGCATTCAAGGGTAGTACCAAGTAGTGGTTAACTCTACTGGGGATCTAGGCTGGGGAGAATTCAGGCAAAACTTGAAAACTCTACAGATATGGTGATGTTGGCTTGGGGCATGGATACTTTATCCATTTCAATTTCTCAGCCATAAATAGAAATGAATTTGAGCCAGTTCTAGTTGAGGTGGATGAACCTACAGCCTATTATACAGAGTGAAGTAAGTCAGAAAGAGAAAAACAAATACTATATATTAACTTGTATACTTGGAATCTAGAAAAATGGTAATGATGAACCTATTTGCAGGACAGGAACAGAAACTCAGACAAAGAGAACAGACTTATGGACACAGCAGGGGAAGGAGAAGGTGAGACAAATTGAGAGAGTAGCATGGAAACATACACATTACTATGTGTAAAATAGATAGATAATGGGAAACTGTTGTAATAGCTCAGAAAGCACAGTGGTGCTCTGTGACCCTAGAGGGGTGAGATGGGGTAAGAGGGAGGTTCCAGACGGAGGGGACATGTGTATGGCTGATTCATGCTGATATATGGCAGAAACCAATGCAATATTGTAAAGCAATTATCCTCCAATTAAAAGTTAATAACTTTCTTAAAAAAGAAATTTATCCATACCAAGATGAAGAAGTGAAAGTCAAAGTTAAGTGTTAGTTGCTCAGTCATGTCTGAATCTTTGCAGTTCCATGGACTATAACCTGCCAGGCTCCTCTGTCCATGGATTCTCCAAGCAAGAATACTGGAGTGGGTTGCCATTCCCTTCTCCAGGGGATCTTCCCAACCCAGGGATTGAACCCGCATCTCCTGCATTGCAAGCAGATTCTTTACTGATGAGCCAGCAGGGAAGCCTATACCAAGATGGGAAGCACTAAAGTTTAAAAAGGTAGAACATGGTCAGATTAGAAAGGTCACCCTATCGGGTAAAGTGAGGAAGAAATTTGGGTAGAATATGTGTCACAAGCCAGACAGAAAAATTGACAGACTGGCTTCTTTTTCCATTCCTCATGATGCTTTCTCTTTCCATGCATACCTGCCACCCCTCACCCACTCGAAGTCCTGAGAGAACCACTGTACATCAAGTTTTTATGTGGGAATAAGATTATTCATTTGTTTCTGTGCTTCTAGGTTGTGATTCAGACAAATTGGTATAAGTGTGAGAGAAGATACAAGGACAAAAAAACTTGTCTCATTAGAAAGAGCTTTATGATTATTACAGATTTTCCCAAACATGACCTTAGTGAAGGGCAAGGGGCAGAGTAGTTTCATGGTCGAGTATTTGGAAAATTCTGAGTTAAACAAAATAGAAAATATTCCCCATTAATGTTTTTGCAGAGCTCTTATTGCGCTACTTTACATGATCTCTCCAAGAAGGGACAATTTTATAAAATGTTTCCCTAATGTATTTGACCTCAGAACTTTTTCCTGCAAATTATCAGTTCCCAAAATAAAACACACTTTGAGAAATGTTGAGGTGAGTTGGAATTTTCTGATGAGGTAGTGATTACCCTTTTGCTGGCATGTTTTAGAAGAGATTAGCCCTCTTACGGATGGTGTAAAAAGACATTTCTCCATTGAGCAGGGTATTAGATTAAACTACTTCTGAAGTCACTTTCAACTCAACATGCCATTATACTGCGGCTATTGATGATTTCCTCATGCCTGAAATCTGATATGTTCTACCTCCAATATTTCATTTTATTATTGATTTTTAAAGGGTAAGAAATTTTACCCATTAATTAAATGGTAAATATAACTGGGCAATGATGATTGGATTTTTTTCCCTCAACCTACATAAGGTCATTAAGTCCCAGGATCAGACTGCTAGAGTTTTCTTAGGCAAGAAACCCAATCCTCCTCCCACTCCACCCTGAAGAGCAGCCCAGTTCCAACACCATGCTCAATTGTGTGGCTTCAGAAATGCATCTACATGACTCATGTAACCTAAGCTACTCCTTATTTTTTTTCCAGGGAAAATAAAAATCAAATACTTTACTGTTTCAAAGGAATGCTGTCATCAATAATGTAAGGAGGGTTGGGAAGGAACAAAGCCAGTCACTGTCTAAGGAGGTGCTAGGAGGACACACCTACCTCTTGCCACTGGAATAAGGACAGAGGCCATGTGGAATGGAGTCATTCAGAACCAAAGATGAAGGACAGGAAGAAAGGCAGGAAGAAATTGAGGAAGGAAAATCATTTCTGTGCTGACTAAAGAAACTGCTAGTCTTTCACAATCCTGCTCAGCCCAATGACGTTTCAGTCCTTGACCCTCTTCCCACTTAACTCAGTTCTGAGTTGCACAAGTACATCTGTTTGGCAAAATCTAAATTGCAGCCATAACCTTAAGGGAGTCTTAAAAATGTGATTTTGAGCTTTCTAGCCTCCACTGCACAGGAATGCATACTAGGAGAACATTACAGTGGCCATGGAGAAGGCCAAACAAACACAGCATCCTCCATACACATAGATACAATACTTCCCTGGTGGCTCAGATGGTAAAGAGTCTGTCTGCAATGCAGGAGACCCAGGTTTGATCCATGGGTTGGAAAGATACCCTGTAGAAGGGAATGGCAACCCAGCCCAGTATTTTTGCCTGGAGAACCCCATGGAAAGAGGAGCCTGGAGGGCTATGGTCCGTGAGGTTGCAGAGAGTCAAACACGACTGAGTGACTAACAACACACAAAATACAAACAGAATGAGTTGAGTGGGGTTCAATGACAAGTTATAATCTACTTCAGAAAGCTGCTGTTGATCCATTTACCCCACCAGCCATTAATAGCCAGTCACACTTGAGGTGAGTCTGAGTAAGGAGGGAAGATGTATAGCATACATTCTTCCACTTTCCCCTCCCAACTCCTGTGGCAGACATTAATAATCAATCCCATCACTTTTGTGCTAAATCTAGACTCAATTTCAAATGTCTTTTCAGAACAACGCATCAGGCAACTAGTAACATCAATCAGAATTAACAGGAAAGTTGAAAACTGTCATACTTCATTCAATCTTTGTAACATTTTACTTTTAAAAATTTAGGAATCTCCTGATCTATCATCTATTGCCATAAAAATGGTAAGGAAACAAAACAAAATTCTCCCTCAAATTCAGAGATTTAAAGCAACACTCATTTATTATTGTTAATGCATCTTCATGTTGACTAATCTAGATTAGGCATGATTGGGAAAGTTCTACTCCCCAGGTCCCTTACCCTCCTTGGAACAGTGGGCTAGTCCAGGCATGTTCTTCTCATGGCAATGACAAGGGTATAAGAGGTGCTATGGAAATTCCCTGCCTCGGTTTGGAATGAGTATACTACCACCTCTGTGCACAAGCCATTAAAAGAACCAAGTTGAGCCCAAAGTTAGGAGTGGGGAAACAACTTTCAGCCACAATAAGGCTACGGCAACAGTGTAGAAGCAAGAAGTGATGAAGAATTGAGTATAAAAATGCAACAAATCACAGGTCCTCATCCAGGATCATTGTCAAATGTAATCTCTAATTTTTCTTGCCAAGAACTTTGAAAACTTCTTACCTACATTGTAAGACACTGGCGTTTGTCAATTATGAATGTAGATTCATATAGAAGTGCAGATTGATCCTAGAAGCATTAAGGTGAGCATGAAATCTGCTGGTTGAAGAAGTGATATTCTCAGAACTCGAAGCTACAGTGAATGATGGTCATACTAAAGTGACTGAGATAAGGGCCATATGTACTTGGAGCAGCTCTATTTGCTCTCAGCAAGGCACTCACCATAACATCAGAAGCATGCAACAACAATCACTTTCATGTAAAGGCACCAATTTGCTACTATTACTCAGCACTATTTATGAAGGAAATTAATAAGCTTAAATTTGTCATCTTGATCATCTTAAAAACCAAATAAAACTTACTGGTAATAATAAGTACTAGAGTATATAGGGTGCTGTAAAAAAATTTTTTTGTGATGCCATAACTAAAAAAAATTGCTAACATAAAATATTTTAACCATACAGTATTATGAAAACCAGATATTTTAACTATAAGTCTTCATAAATTTGCAACTATAAATTTGATGTTATATATTGTATTTATAATCACTATTTTGATATCAATTAAAAGAAAAATATAAATACATTATGGGAAACCCCGTAGCTCAGAGGTAAAGAATCCTCCTGCCAGTGCAACAGTCACAGGAAACACGGGTTCCATCCCTGTGTTGGAAATATCCCCCGGAGAAGGAAATGACTACCCATTCCAGCATTCTTGGGCTTCCTAGGTAGCAATAGTGTTAAAGAACCTGCCTGCCAATGCAGGAGATATAAGTAAATGTAGGTTTGATCCCTGGGTCAGGAAGATTCCTTGGAGGAGGGCATGGTGACACACTCCAGTATTCTTGCCTGGAGAATCCTCTGGACAGTGGAGTCTTGTGGACTACAGTCCATGGGGTCACAAAGAGTTGGACACAACTGAAGTGACTTAGCAAGCAGGCATAAAAACATTTGTTGGATCCACCAATGCTATAAATGCATTTGAATAATTTTGCTATCAGTGAGACTAAATTTCACAACACTTGGTGTTCCTAATTCCTTTCAAGACAGCTTAGTCTCAGTACTTTAATTACAGATGATTCTTTCTTGCCTTTTCTTTTATGCTCACATCTATAAGCACTAAAGCCCATGCAGGGTGGGGAGAAGGAGGAGAAAAGATGTTGGTTTTAAAAACTAGTGGCAGAATCCTTATAAGAGAAAAATATGTTATATTTATAGCATCCTTATTGGCCTCTGGCTGTAGAAAGATATTCCTTATGAGTGCAGGATGGGCAAAAGGGAAGAAAAGAGGATCAAATTGCCCTATGTAATAAGAAGTTTGTGTGGAAGGGGGAGTAGGGAGTGGAGTCTGAGAACAACGTAGAAACTGAGGGAGGAGCTAAATGAAGATGGTATCAACCAAACAAATAATACAAGCTGCAAATAGGAAGAGAGTTTATTTGGACTTTTACAAACTGTAATTCCAGAGACATAGATTTGGGTTGCCCCCAAAAGAGTGTTCTGAGGAAGAGAAAGACCGAGGATTATAAAGACAAAAAGCCATGAGGATGTTAAGGTGCCCAGTGAGACTTGTGATTAACTCTGACTTGAGTGAGAAAATATTCATTCCATGGTTGCAAGGATGGTTCAATGTACACAAATCAAAGTGAAATACCACATTCACAAAAGGAAAGACAAAACCATCAACCGATCAACTCAATAGACTCAGATAAAGCATTTGACAAAATTCAACATCCATTCGTGATAAAATCTCCCACCAAACTGGGCATTGAGGGAACATGTGTCAACATAATAAAAGGTATTTATGATCAATGCACAGCTAAGGTGTAATACTCAATGGTGAAAAGCTGAAAGCCTTTCCATGAAAATCTGGAACATGACATGGATGCACTCTCTCACCACTTCCATTCAACGTAGTATTGGAAATCCTAGCAACAGCAATCAAACAAGAAAAAGAAAAATATGGTATCAAAATTGGAAGGGAAGAGATAAAACTGACAAGATTCATAGATGACATAATATTCTATCTAGAGAACCCTAAACTCCCCACACAAAAACTATTAGAATAAATTAATTCAGCAAGGTAGCAGGACACAAAATTAATATAAAGAAACCTGCTGTATTTCTATATACTAATGATGAAATATCAGAAAGAGAAAATTTTTAAAAAGCATGTTCAAAATTGTGCCAAAAAAATAAAACACCTAGGAATAAATTTAACTAAGGAGAAGAAAGACCTATAAGCTGAAAACTGTAAAACACTGATAAAAGAAACTGAAGACGAGTCAAAGAAGCAGAAAGATATCCCATGCTCTTGGATTGGAAGAATTAATATTGCTAAAATGGCTATACCACCCAATGCAATCTACAGATTTAATGATATTCTTATCAAAATACCCATGACCTTTTTCACATAACTAGAATAATACTAAAATTTATATGGAATAACAACCAAAAAAAAAAAAAAAAACCCAGAATTTCCAAAGCAATACTAAGGGAAAAGGACAAAGCTGAAGAAGTAACATCTCCATACTTTAGACAATACCATTAAGCTACAGTAATCCAAAGTGTGGTATTGGCAAAAAAAAAAAAAAAAAACACACACGCAGACAAAAAAAACAGATGTATAAGTCAATATAACAGAGCCCAGAAATAAACTCACACACATATGCTCAATTAATCTATAGCAAAGAAGGCAAGAATATGCAATGGAGAGAAGACAGTTTTTCAACAAGTGGTACTGGAAAAGCTGGACAGCTATATGTAAAACAATGAAATTAGAACACTCCCTCACATCATACTCAAAATGGCTTAAAAATATAAATATGACACTATACCATAAAACTCCTAGAAGGGAACATCGGCAAAACAGTCTCAGATATAAATCATAGCAACATTTTCTTAGATCTCAGTCTCCCAAGGCAAAAGAAATAAAAGCAAATATAAACAAATGGAATCTAGTCAAACTTAAAGGCTTTTGAATGACAAAGAAAACCATCAACAAAACAAAAAGACAACCAAATGGTAGGAAATATCTGTGAATGATGCAACCACCAAGGGATTAGTTTCCAAAAACATACAAACAGCACATATAACTCAGTATCAGAAAAATAAACAACTCAATCAAAAAACGGGCCAAAGAACTAAATAGACATTTTTTTCCCAAAGAAGATATACAACTGGCTAATAAGCACATGAAAAAATGCTCCACATCACTAATAATAGAGAAATGTAAATCAAAGCCACAATGAGGTATCATTTCACATGGGTCAGAATGACTATCACCAAAAAGTCTACAAATAACAAATGCTGCAGAGAATTCCTGGGTAGTCCAGGGGTTAGGATTCCATGCTTCTACTTCAGGGGTCATGAATTTGATCCCCGGTCTGGGAACTAAGATCCCTCACACCACATGGTGTACCCAAAATAATAATAATAAATGCTGGAGAGGGTGTGGAGAAAAAGGAACTCTGCTACATTACTGGTGGGAATTTAAATTGGTGCAGCCACTATGGAAAACAGTATGTAAGTTCCTAAAAACACTAAAAATAGAGCAATCATTTGATCCAGCAATTTCACTTCTGGGCATGTATCCATAAAAGACAGAAACTCAGATTTGAAAACACACATGCACCCCAAAGTTTGTAACAGCATTACTTATAATATCCAAGACATGAAAACAACCCACATGCCCAACAACAGATAACTGGCTTAAGAAGATGTGGTACACACAGACACAGTGGAATATTACTCAGCCATGAAAAATAACCAAATATTGCCATTTGCAGCAACATGGATGGACCTAGAGAATATTGTACTAAGTGAAATAAGTCAGAGAAAGACAAATATGATATCACTTATATGTGTAATCTAAAAAATAGTACAAGTGAATTGACCTACAAAACAGATATAGACTCACAGACGTAGAAAACAAACTTATGGTTACCAAAGGGAAAAGAGGGAAGATAAATCAGGAATATGAGATCAATAGACCCAAACCACTCTACATAATAAACAGCAAGGATTTACTGTGTAGCACAAGGAATTATATTCAATATCTTGTAATAATTTATAATGGAAAATGATCTGAAATATATTAATATTAATATATTGTTATATTATTTTAAAGTATATATATATAAAACTTAATCACTTTGTTATATACCTGAAACTAATACAATATTGTAAATAACTATACTTCAATTTAAAATAAAAATAAACATCAATATTTGTCCTTGAGGAATCACAAGTTGTTTTAGGGTAGGGGTCCGGTAAGTAGATAGACTGTCACAAGTAATTTTAGGGTAAGGATCTGATAAGTTTCCTGAGTTTCTGGCAAATGTTCCAGATGACTTCATCAGGTCAAAGGTTCAATTCCATCCAGGCTGAGATGAGCAAAAGTGATGTTTCCTTAATGGCCTCCCTGCTCCATTTTAGAGAGCTCTCTTAGCAATACCAACTCCATTGTGATTTTCCTTTCATCATAGACAGAGAAGGCTGGTAAAGTAACAAAAGCCCAGAGAACAGATGGCTGTGTATAAATTCAAGGTTGTGGGCATAGCTGTGGATCTTGAAAAACAAGTATACCTAATATCTATTTCAAAGTGCTTGCTGAGCTCTGCTGCAATATCACACAAACCTGACATCAACCTCTACAAATCATGAGTAAAACAGCTACAATATGTTTCAAAGAAATCAGAGAACTGTTCCCTTCAGGTTAACCAGGAGCAAAGAAAAGGGAATATTCATGAAAGGTGAAACAGGAATAGAAAGAATTTGTGAGCAGAATGTATAAGCAAGAGGTGACTAGGAGAAACGCAAGCAGGGTTACTAGATAAAATAAAGGACACCCAGTCAAATTTTAATTTCAGATCACAATTTTTTTGGCCTAAGGATATCTCAAGTATTGCCTGAAACATACTTATATTTTTAAAAGTAGTATATTATTTGCTAAATGTAGCAAGCCTCCTCCACCCAAGAATCTTTTGATCTGTTGTAGCAAGCATGTGTTTCTCTTTTTAATTTGAGATGATTAAACATTTCTCCCAACCTTCTAGCAGATAGGAGGACCTGAGAAACTCCAGACAAATGACTAATATGTAATGCATCCATTTACCTTGTTACTTAACTAGTAATCGATACTAACCCACTCATCTATTTTTCACGCCTTTTTCGAGTACTTCAAAATGGGGACCATTGTCCCAGCAACCTCTTTCTGGTGCTACAGAAGGAATAAAAAGTAAAGACTAGAAGTAGGCTTCCTTTTCTGGTATTATGGACAGATTAGATACTCTGAACAATCTCACAATTGAATTAACTAAAATGCAGGATAAAATGTTTCTTAAAATACTTTGAATGCTTCTGAGTCGCATTCACAAGAGTCTATAGAATCCAGAAATGAAATGAGAGCAGGAACTCTGAGTGGTAAGCAAGTATGAAACTCTGCCTGGAGGGTTTGTGCTAATTCTGGAGACACATTCAATAAATATGCAGGATGTATGGTGGAAAGGAAAACCCCAGATACTACCCAAGGTAGGGTATCAAATAAAGACCTCTGTACCAAGCTGAGATGGCAAAGGTCCACACCCCCAGGAAAAAAGTAATGAAACCAAACCTCTCTCTGCTGGAAGGAGCAATCTACCTCTACCTGTATGCTGGCTGGAAGAGGAAAAAAATAATCCGCCTAAGATCTCATAACCAGAGGGCTCTCTCTCTCATGGGTTCACAGTGTAAGTTCACATCAACTCTGTGATCCAAAAACTCAAATTTAAAGTGGCCCCAGGGGGAATTCCTGAAAAAGAATGATGGCAGCATCATGAAATTATTGATTCTCTCCAAAACTCACCCTGAAACTAAATTGGACAAGCTAAAGATGCTGGCAAATGCTCACCACCAAAGATTTCCCACCCAAGTGGAAAACTGGGAAGCAGACCCGAGCATGAGCGTAACTATGAGGAACTCTGATGGGCTACAAATCTTGGTGCAAAAATGACACATTGCGGGGGTGGAAGAGGACAGTAGTCTCTGCCTTCCAGAATCTCAGATACCCAGGAATTGCCCTCTAGTGTCTCTCACCGACAAAGCCATGAGGAAGCCAGCTGACACGGGAACCCATGAAACAGGGCCTTAGGTGTCAGCTCCCTATGTGCAGAGCAAAACAGAGGAGGGGCAAAGAAAAGGGCCACAAGCAAAGATGCAAGTGACCAGGGCAGCCACCCCTCCCCTGAGCGCTGTCGTCCTGGCAGTGCCTGCCAAGGAGTGACTGTGAGGCGGAAAGCCTCTGCCCATCTAACACTGACCTCTCAAAGCTGTGTGAAGCCGCCCGACATTTTGAAGTCATTTGGTACTACAGCACAACCCAGGCTTACCTTGGAAGACACAGAAATTGGTATTCTACCACTTAGGAGGACTCTGCTAATAACAAAAATCCCTCAATAGGGGACGTTGGCTTAGTAATGTCCTTTCCTGAGTAGTGTCCTTTTCCAGTGGTCATGTATGGATGTGAGAGCTGGACTATAAAGAAAGCTGAGCACCGAAGAATTGATGCTTTTGAACTGTGGTGTTGGAGAAGACTCTTGAGAGTCCCTTGGACTGCAAGAAGATCCAACCAGTCCATCCTAAAGGAGATCAGTCCTGGGTGTTCATTGGAAGGAATGATGTTGAAGCTGAAGCTCCAATACTTTGGCCACCTGATGCGAAGAGCTGACTCATTCAAAAAGACCCTGATGCTGGGAAAGATTGAAGGCAGGAGGAGAAGGGGACAACAGAGGATGAGATGGTTGAATGGCATCACCGACTTGATGGACATGAGTTTGAGTGGACTCCAGGAGTTGGTGATGGACAGGGAGGCCTGGCGTGCTGCAGTCCATGGGGTCGCAAAAAGAGCGACTGAACTGAACTAACAGGGAAATTAGTTAGAAACTAGAATGGCAATCAGTTGCATACAATGGGAAGCTTTTGGTAGAACTGTCACTGAAGTAATCTGGAAGATGTATCTAGTGAATTTATAACCCTAGGGGAAGAGTTCAGAAAGCAAAATGTTAGTCATATGTTTTAGTTACAATTGGCTGCATTCAACAAGTTGCCAGGGGGAAGATAGGTGTTCACAGAAATTTGGCAGGTTTGCAGAAAAGGGCAAGAAAGAACAGAGTCCACAAACTGAGGGATTTGTACAGTGTCTCTCAATCTTGGGATAAGACAACATTCAGGAAGTTTTGGTACAATAAAGGCCAGTTAAAACTCAGCTTTGGGGCAAATACCTAGTCAAGGTAGGGACATCTGAATTAGTCATCACTACTTTCAAAATGATAGTAGAGGTTGTCAGTAGAGGTTGAATCAGCAGTGTAATAACCAATAAATCCTCTCATTGGAACAATGGCTCAGGGTAAAGATAATGTGCTTACCTGGGATTTGGGGCTATTTTTTTAAACACAGATTCCAAAAAGAGAATGTGATAAACAGCTTTTTGTAAATTTGAAAACCATATGGAACAAATCAATCCCTAGGGGGAAAGTCCTTACCAACAATAACTGAAGAAATAGAAAATCTGAATATTCTTACAATCATCAAATAAATTTAATCAATATTTTAAAAGGTTTCTACAAAGAAAACTTTCTAGTTTGTAGTTCACTGCTTCTCAGAGTAGAACATGAGCGATTAACACAGACACAAAGAAAACTAGATTCAGAGAAATTCAGTCAAATTCCATCAAACATTCTTATAAAAAATAATTGTAATCTTACATTAATTCTTCCAAAGCACATAAAAAAAATTATTCCCCCCTCCACAATTCATATTTTCAGGCTACCATAATTCCATACCTAACCCAGACAAAGACAGTACAAGAAAGGAAGCTGATCACCAAGTTAGGCTCTACTTAAGAACAAAAGAATATCCTAGGGAAAATATTGTAACCCCGAATCCCAAAATTTATAAAATGATAATGTAACATAATCAAGTTAATTTTTTCTCAGGAATGAAAGTTTGACCTAAAATTAAATATGATTAACCTAAATATTATTTCAGTAGATTTAAGAAGGGGCTTCCCAACTAGCTCAAGTGGTCAAGAATTTGCCTGCAATGCCAGAGATCTGGGTTCGACCCCTGGTTCAGGAAGATCCCCTGGAGGAGGCCATGGCTACCCACTCCAGTATTCTTTCCTGGAGAATCCCATCAACAGAAGAGCCTGGCAGGCTACAGTCCATGGGGTCACAAAGAGTCAGACACGACTAAGCAGCTAATACTTTTCACTTTCAGATACAAGAATTTAATAAAATTCAATATCCATTTATTATTTTTGAAAACCTTAAGAAACTAGAAACAGTCTCTAACTTATTGAAAGGTATCTAAAAATAACCAATAGCCAACCATACTTAGAGCAGTGGTTTCAGAACAAATACTGGGACTTCCCTGGTGGGCCAGTGGTTCAGATGCCACACTTCCAGTGCTTGGGGCATGGGTTCAATCCCTGCTCAGGAAACTAAGATTCCCTGTGCCATGTGGTATGCTCAAAAAATTTTTTTTTTATTTTAAAGAAAGAACAAATACTGTAAGATTTCACTTACGTGTGAACTCTAAAAGCTAATAAACATAACAAAACAGGAACAGACTCATAGATACAAAGAAGAGATGTGGTCGCCAGAGCAGGGATAGTATGGGGATGGACAAAACAGGTGGATTAAGATGTATAAACTTCCAGTTATAGAATAAACAAGTCATGGGGATACAATGCACAACACAGGGAATATGGTTAATAGTATTATAATAACTCTGTATAGTGATAGATGGTGACTAAACTTATTATGGTGACCATTTTGTAATGTAAAAGGACATCAAATCACTGTGCTGTACACCTGAAACTAATGCAATATTGTAAGTCAATTATATGTTAATGAAAACAAATATATAAATAAAGAAAAAATTTTTAAATGTACTGCTTTCAGCATTTCACTCTCAGTCACTGGCTGGCCCAACACATATGCCTATGTACCATAACTTTTATTTAACATTGTACTATAAATTTGGAAAACTCAGCAGTGGCCACAGGACTGGAAAAGGTCAGTTTTCATTCCAATCCCAAAGAAAGGCAATCCCAAAGAATGCTCAAACTACCGCACAATTGCACTCATTTCACATGCTAGCAAAGTAATACTCAACATTCTCCAAGCCAGGCTTCAGCAATACGTGAAGCGTGAACTTCCAGATGTTCAAGCTGGTTTTAGAAAAGGCAGAGGAACCAGAGATGAAATTGCCAACATCCGCTGGATCATTGAAAAAGCAAAAGACTTCCAGAAAAACATCTATTTCTGCTTTATTGACTAGGCCAAAGCCTTCGACTGTGTGGATCACAGTAAACAGTGGAAAATTCTGAAAGAGATGGGAATACCAGACCACCTGACCCACCTCTTGACAAACCTATATGCAGGTCAGGAAGCAACAGTTAGAACTGGACATGGAACAACAGACTGGTTCCAAATAGGAAAAGGAGGACATCAAGGCTGTATATTGTCACCCTGCTTATTTAACTTATATGCAGAGTACATCATGAGAAACTCTGGGCTGGAAGGAGCACAGGCTGGAATCAAGATTGATGGGAGAAATATCAATAACCTCAAATATGCAGATGACACCACCCTTATGGCAGGAAGTGAAGAGGAACTAAAAAGCCTCTTGATTAAAGTGAAAGAGGAGAGTGAAAAAGTTGGCTTAAAGCTCAACATTCAGAAACCTAAGATCGTGGCATCTGGTCCCATCACTTCATGGCAAATAGATGGGGAAACCGTAGAAACAGTGTCAGACTTTATTTTGGGGGGCTCCAAAATCACTGCAGATGGTGATTGCAGCCATGAAATTAAGAGACACTTACTCCTTGGAAGGAAAGTTATGACAAACCTAGATAGCATATTAAAAAGCAGAGACATTACTTTGCCAACAAAGGTCCATCTAGTCAAGGCTATGGTTTTTCTAGTGGTCATGTATGGATGTGAGAGTTGGGCTGTGAAGAAAGCTGAGTGCTGAAGAATTGATGCTTTTGAACTGTGGTGTTGCAGAAGACTCTTGAGAGTCCCTTGGACTGCAAGGAGATCCAACCAGTCCATCCTAAAGGAGATCAGTCCTGGGTGTTCATTGGAAGGACTGATGCTGAAGCTGAAACTCCAATACTTTGGCCACCTCATGTGAAGAGTTGACTCATTTGAAAAGACCCTGGTGCTGGGAAAGATTGAGGGCAGGAGGAGAAGGGGACAACAGAGGATGAGATGGCTGGATGGCATCACCGACTCGATGGATATGAGTTTGCGTGAACTCAGGGAGTTGGTGATGGACAGGGAGACCTGGCGTGCTGCGATTCGTGGGGTTGCAAAAAGTCAGACACGACTGAGCGACTGAACTGAATTGAACTGAGAGATCTTAGACTACAGGTAAGGTAAGAAAAATATTTTTTAAAGGATTTGAAAGCAATAAATAGGCCAATATTTGCATATCATATGACTGTCCACATATAAATTCAAAAACAGCTACAAACCAGACAAAATCCCCATGAAAATGTCAATCACATTGTTTTGCACCCTCAACAACCAGTCAGAAATCATAATTTTTTATTGATACATTTTAATATACTTTTTAAAAAAGTACATTTAGCTAGGGGAAAAACTTAATAAAAGATATACATCTTTTTATAGAAAAAATGTAAAACTTTATTGCAAGAGTGTGAAAGATCTAAAGAAATGGAGAGACATGCCCTATTCCTAGTGAGAAAGATTTAATATCATACTGAAGATAATTCTTATCAAAATGACCTTTAGAATCACTTATACATTTCACAGATTTCCAAAATATTGTTCAGAGAAACATACAAAAGGAAAAGAACTAGGAAGAGAACACTTAACACAAATTTTTGAGTATGTATGTTTGGGTGGGGTTGAGAAGTGAACTGAATTGGGAAGGTGTTTCTCCCAAGATATTGGAGGCTTCTGAGGTTTTAGTAATGTTCTGTTCCTTAATCTGGGCCATAGCTCTGCAGATATTTCTTATTTTTCATTAAAAGGTGTATTTGTGTTTATGCACTTTGACTACATGTTTCAGAATTCAAAAAAACAAGCATATTTGCTTAAATTGTCCACCAGCCTATAGAGTTCTCATAAAAACTCCTGATAATGTTAACCCATTAAACTATGTAAGAACTGAGATTTAGTTGGCTCTAAATCTTTCTTCATACCCTTTTCCTTATCTAGTACAGGACCTGGGGTGAAAAAATAGCTCCACAAATTATTTTAAATGAGTGAATAATAAAAAAATAAAAAAAATAAATGAGTGAATAAACAAAGCTTCATTAACTCTATGTAATGGCATACATCCATCCCAAAGTCAATTATTCTAATCCTATGAACTATGCTTTGTTTTCACATATCTCTAAGCCTTGCTGGTGTTCCTATAGTTTCCTGCCCACTGTCTACTGGATTTCCTCTGCTGAAATGCTTGACTCACTTCCTCATATAAGTTTAATGAAGCTGTCAGCAAAGCCCTTTTTCATCAGACAGCCTAACTTGTGTTTCACTTAAGGTCTTATTAGCATGCCTAATTCTACTTCCTGAAACAGTTAATTAACCTTCTAAATCTGTGCATGTGGCCTGGCATCACATTTAGTTTGCATCTACACACCAAGGGAAGTTGGGAAACCCAAACCATTTCCTGGGACTTGAGTAGTATGACAAGCACCTGGGGCTTTCTGGGGAGTTCACGAAGAACGGATTGAGGTGGTAGTTGGAGCAATGTAAATCGGGCTTAGCTTTCAGCAGCAAGGCAACCCACTCCAGTATTCTTGCTGGAGAATCCCATGGACAGAGGAGCCTGGAGGGCTACAGTCCACGGGGTCACAAAGAGTTGGATAGGACTGCGTGACTAACACACACTCAACAGCAACAGTGATAGGAGCTCATCTGCTCCAGCCTGTGGGAGCAAACTCCTGAGTCCACCCTGACTCTGTGTTTCTGGGTTTAGTCCCCGTGAAAAGCTTCCACAACACAGATTATTTCTCCCCAGAAGATTACTACATTTTTAAAAAGAGACTGATGGTCCCCTCCATACCTCTTAGGGGCTTGGGGAAGATGAAGCAAAGCTAACATGTATCCAGACTAGCCCATTCTCAGGCAGCCAGAGAGACCACCTGACTCTATCAGAATCTCTTCCTCCTGCTACTTCTCCCCTCTCTTCCCTCCAGGATTAAGAACTACCAGTATGAACTGAATTCCTGCAATACACCCAAAGTTCCCCATGGAAGAGGTATGGATTAAACTCTAAATGTGATTTTGAGCTAATTCCATATATAAATATAACACATTCAGAGTAGGAAAATAAACTTAACAGAATTCTAGTTCTTGGGTCTCAATTGCTTCCCAAGGTACTTTATGCCCAGAATCATGAACCTGAGGCTACTTCCTGCCTCTAACAGCATGTCCTCTCAAAAGCACCAGCAGTTTTCAGCCCTAGGGATGGAATGCAGTGGTACCATTTTATCTGGCAACCCAAGCTGCCTTCTGGGTCTAAAAGATGCATAACTTTGAGCATGTCATGCAAACTTCTTCCCTCTCCCTTTTCTCATCTGTAAAGTGAGGATCACACACTACCCTGCCCCCTTTTTGGGTTGTTGAGAGGATAAAGGTTACTACATATATTAGGTGGTTTGAGAAGAGTATGTACCCAGTAAACTGCAGCTACCTGACTTAATGGGCTTACTCGGTGGCTCAAAGAGTAAAGAATCTGCCTGCAATGCAGGAGACCTGGGTTTGATCCCTGAGTCAGGAAAATCCCTTGGAGAAGGGAATGGCTACTCATTCAAGTATTCTTGCCTGGAAAATCCTATGGACAGAGGAGCCTGGCGGGCTACAATCCATGGGGTCGCAAAGAGTCGGACACGACTGAGTGACTAACAAACACACAGACACACACATGCACACACACACACACGCCTGGCTTAATACTATCATTATTGTTTCATCTCCCTCTCATATCGCAGAGATACTGTCTCCCTTCTTTCCCAGAAATGCTCCAGAGACTAAAGCATTGACTCTGAGTCAGATTGTCCTGGATTCTAGGACTTCTCTGGTGGTTCAGCGGCTAAGACTCTGCGCTCCCAGTGCAGGGGATCTGAGTTTATTCCCTGGTCAGGGAACTAGACCCCACATGCCACAACTAAGACTTGGCATACCCAAGTAAAAAAATTTTTTTTAATCTTCTAGGTTCCAATCACAACTATGCTGATTGACAGAGGTACAACCTTCAGCAAGCCACTTACCTTCTCAAAACCTATTGGAATAATCACACCTCAAATACTTCTTACCAGATAATTTCTGGAAATCAGTCAGTTCAGTTCTCAGTAAACAATACTCTTTATTACTGCCTCAATTTCTCAAATAAAATTGCTAGTATCCCAATGCAGATTATCTTAATTTATACAAAAAGTTATTAACATATTTAACCTTCAGAATCAGTTATTTGTAAATCAGGAAAAATTTCTCATTTGTGGGAACACTGGAAAGATATTTTTCAACAGGAGGTCTCCCTGCATCTTTAAGGCCTCGCTCCACACCCACACGCTTCAAAGAACAGCTTAAGAACTGCTCCTGACTTCTAAGAGGAGACTGAAGCCTGCTCTGAACCAAAAAACATTCATGTTCCTATTCTTAAAAGTGTAGGACAGCATGGGGTGATTAAGCAATTATTTCCTTGATGCAATGCTCTTTTCTTTTTGGTGGGTGTTCCCTCTTCTCTTAATTTGGCAATTTAACATCTCTAATTAAAGATACTTCTGTAACCTTGAACTACTATAACTTGTGTATCTACCCTGGGGACACAGAAGGGTATTTCCAGGGCTCGCTGTGTCTGTTGCCCTCTGCCTGGTGGGAAATGGGGTGTGGGAGGGTGTCTTTGAGGCTATGTGTGGGCAGACTGATCTGGCTGACAGCTAGTGATTCTTATAGCACTTTTCCTTCATAGTAAAATTCCTTAACATTTGTCATAAACTAATTTAGGGATTTCTCTCTTTACTTACCTTAGTCCCCCTTACCACACCCAACACACACACACTGGTTAGTACCCCTGTGATGCTGGATTTGGTCACCACAACATACCCAGCGCCAAGCACCACACTGTGCACCTAGTATGCACTTATTAAGTATCTGTTGAATGAATGAGCAAATTTAAAGTTTCCTGTGGAAGAAGATGCTTTATGTACCTCTCTCTTTTGGAATAAATTTCATTTTAGGGTTAGGATTTTGGTGGTCAATAGTTCAGAGCCATTGAGGTGAGGGGGAAGTCATCAGACAGCCTTATGTCTGATGTAATTGGACAGGAGCATAGCATGTGGATGTGTAACTACATGGACTTTCTAAGGCCTCCAGCATGAAGAGACTTACAAGTGACTTGCCAGAGACTTACCCACTCCTCACCCCCAGCTGAACAATCAGAGGCCTTCCTGAATGGATCAGGCCACATGGTGTATGGCAGAATTCAGATCAAAATAAGCCTATTCTATGGATGAGCATCTCCAAAAGAGTGAAAGTGGAGGGAGGCTGGCTGGGTCCAACATGTTCAGTTCCTTCTGAAGTCAATCATATAGGTTGGTTCCTCCCATTCCCCACACGTGGGGAGGAATGAGCTGAGCCATGGATTAAGTACAAGGCCAGGTACATGATTTCATCCTGGAAAGACCCACCTCCATCAGATCAGCAATCAGTTAGCCAACAATGTGGTGAACCCCAGGCTGGGGTCATGATGCTTAGCCTAAAAAGGGCCAGCCCAGCTCAGAGTAACAGGTGAGCAAGAGAGGGCCCTCCACACCTGGCCTGAGCTGCCGCCGCTGTCAGAAAACAAGAAAAATGAGGTTTTCATGCTGTGAACCAGGCTGATAACGTTCACAGTGCCATCAGAGACAGAAAGGCGCACATACACACACAGAGAAAGAGCTTCCAGGCCCCTGTCTAGCAGCTTGGGAAGCGTCCCCAGGTTCCCAAGTAAATGTCAATGGAGCCACTCACTGGATCAAGTGAAACAGTGGCCACAGTCTGAAGGTCAAGTTTGTCTAGACCCGAGACCCTTATCCGAGGTCGTGAAGGGCAAAGAGGGAGTAGGCAGGTCCTACATACTCTATAGCAGTCAGTCCTCAGCCTCCTTCTCATTTCCCTCCTTCCTTCTGGCACCTCGTCTCCTGCCCAAAGTTCCCAGTATTCTTGCACTTTCAGCTTCCCAGAGGCCACCCAGATCTGTTCTCTCTGGAGTGTCCGCCCAAAATCACAAAATTAAGTCTCTACTTTTCCCATCATTATTCCTGACCCCAAACTCAAGCTCCCTCAAGGAAGCTAAGCCAGATACAGGAAGAAAACATGTCATTGAGTTAATTTACACAAAGGCTCTCCTTTTTTTGTCCAAAAAACAACTTAGTAGAATTATACAGGCAGGTGTGTCCTCTCTGAATGTAATTTCTGGGATGTTGCTGCAAATTACAATCCCTTGGAACACTAGCCTTGGGCTGAAACTGACAGTGATGGTAGCACAATAGAAGGAGAAAGGAATCTGGGGCCTCAATGACATAACTGAGTGGATGACTATAACATGCCTGGAGCCTACCCTTTTCTTCCTATGGATTTCTTGTCATGTAATACAGTAATTTCTTATTATTATATTACTCATGGGTCTGCTGGTAAAAGTAAAGTCTGATGCTATAAAGAACAATATTGCATAGGAACCTGGAATGTTAGGTCCATGAATCAAGGTAAGTTGGATGTGATCACACAGGAGATATAGTAAGAGTAAACATGAAAATTTTAGGAATCAGTGAACTAAAATGGATAGGAATGGGTGAATTTAATTCAGATGACCATTATATCTACCACTGTGGGCAAGAATCCCTTAGAAGAAATGGAGTAGCCCTCATACTCAACCAAAGAATCCAAAATGCAGTACTTGGATGCAATCCAAAAAATGATAGAATGATCTTGGTTTCTTTCCAAGGCAAACCATTCAACATGACAGTAATCCAAGTCTATGCCCCCAAAACTAATGCCAAAGAAGCTGAAGTTGAATGGTTCTATGAAGAGCTACAAGACCTTCTAGAAGTAACATCAAAAAAAAATATCCTTTTCATCATAGGGGACTGGAATGCAAAAGGAGGAAGTCAAGAGATACCTGGAGTAACAGGCAAGTTTGGCCTTGGAGTAAAAAATGAAGCAGGACAAAGGCTGACAGAGTTTTACCAAGAGAACTCACTGGTCATAGCAAACACCCTCTTCCAGCAACACAAGAGGCAACTCTACACATGGACATCACCAGATGGTCAATGCTGAAATCAGATTGATTATATTCTTTGCAGCCAAAGATGGGAAAGCTCTATACAATCAGCAAAAACAAGACTGGGAGCTGACTGTGGCTCAGATCATTATTTTTTAAGTCTGCAAAATTCAGGCATATAATGAAGAAAGTAGGGAAAACCACTAGGTCATTCAGGTATGACCTAAATCAAATCTCTTATGGTGATACAGTGGAGGTGACAAATAGATTCAAGAATAGTTCAACAAATAGTTCTTCAGAATGCTTGAAGAATTACAGATGGAGGTTCATAACACTATATAGCAGGCAGTGACCAAAAACCAGCCCAAAGAAAAAGAAATGCAAGAAGGAAAAATGGTTGCCTGAGGAGGCCTTACAAATAGCTGAGAAAAGAAGAGAAGCTAAAGGCAAAGGAGAAAAGGACAGATACACACATTTGAATGCAGAGTTCCAAAAAATAGCAAGGAGAGATAAGATAGGCCCCCTAAGTGATCAATGCAAAGATAGAGGAAGACAATAGAATGGGAAAAGACTAGAGATCTCTTCAAGAAAATTAGAGACACCAAGGGAACATTTCATACAAAGATGGGCACAGTAAAGGATAGAAACGGTATGGACCTAACATAAGCAGAAGATATTAAGAAGAGGTGGCAAGAATACACAGAAAAACTGTTCAAAAAAGGTCTTGATGACCCAGTTAACCATAATGGTGTGATCACTCACCTAGAGCCAGACATGTAGGAGTGTGAAGTCAAGTGGGCCTTAGGAAGCATCTGCTATGGACAAAGTTAGTGGAAGTGATGGAATTCCAGTTGTGCTATTTCAAATCCTAAATGCTGTGAAAGTGCTGCACTCAATATGAAGGCAGATTTGGAGAATTCAGCAGCGGCCACAGAGTTGGAAAAGGTCAGTTTTTTTTCCAACCCCAAAGAAGGGCAATGCCAAAGAATGTTCAAACTATAACACAACTGTACTCATTTCACATGCTAGCAAGATTATGCTTAAACCCTTCAAGCTAGACTTCAGCAGTATGTGAACAGAGAACTTCCAGATGTATATGCTGGATTTAGAAAAGGCGGAGGAACCAGAGATGAAATTGCCAACATCCATTGGATCATACAAAAAGTAAGAGACTTTCAGAAAAACATCTACTTCTGCTTCATTGACTACACTAAAGCCTTTGACTGTGTGGATCACAACAAACCGTAGAAAATTCTTAGAGACAGGAATACCAGACCACCTTACCCACCTCCTAAGAAACCTGTATGCAGGTCAAGAAGCAACAGTTAGAACTGCATGTGGAACAATGGACTGGTTCCAAATTGGGAAAGGAGTACATCAAGGCTGTATATTGTCACCATGCTTATTTAACTTATATGTAGAGTACATCATGTGAAATGCCAGGCTGGATAAAGCACAAGCTAGAATCAAGACTGCCAGGAGAAATATCAATAACCTCAGATATGCAGATGACACCACCCTAATGGCAGGAAGTGAAGAAGAACTACAGAGCCTCTTGATGAAATTGAAAGAGGAGAGTGAAAAAGCTGGCTTAAAACTCAACATTCAGAAAACTAAGATCATGGCCTCTGGTCCCATCACTTCATAGCAAATAGATGGGGAAACAATGGAAACAGTGACAGACTTTATTTTCTTGGGCTCCAAAATCACTGAAGATGGTGACTGCAGCCATGAAACTAAAAAGACGCTTGCTCCTTGGAAGAAAAGCTATGACAAACCTAGACAGCATATTAAAAAGTAGAAACATTACTTTGCCAACATAGGTCTGCATAATTAAAGCTACTTTTCCAGTAGTCACATGCAGATCCAAGAGTTGGACCATAAAGAAAGCTGAGCACCAAAGAATTGATGCTTTCAAACTGTGGTGCTGAAGAAGACTCTTGAGAGTCCTTTGGACTTCAAGAAGATCAAACCCATCAATCCTAAAGGAAATCAACCCTGAATATTCATTGGAAGGACTGATGTGAAGTTGAAGCTCTAATTCTTTGGCTGCATGGTGAAAGAACTGACTCATTGAAAAAGACATTGATGCTGAGAAAGATTGAAGGCAGGAGGAGAAGGGAGTGACAGAAGATGAGATGGTTGGATGGCATCACCAACTCAGTGGACATGAGTTTGAGCAAACACTGTTAGATAGTGAAGGACAGGGAAGCCTGGCATCTTGCAGTCCATGCGGTCACAAAGAAAAACATATTACTCATTACAAAATTCTCCCAGGATTAGGGGAAGTATATAAATTGAGCAAATGTAAGATCAGATTCTGACTTCATTTTAAAACTTCAATATTTTATTCATTGTGGTTTTATAGGGAGAGGGTGAGATAAATGGGGAGGGTAGCAAGGATGCATATACAATAACATATGTAAACAGATAGGCAATGGGAATTTGCAGTGTGACTCTGGGAACTCAAACTGGGGCTCTGTAAAAACCTAGAGGGATGGGATTAGGTGGTAGGTGGGAGGGAGATTCAGGAGGGAGGGGGACACATGTACACCTATGATTAATTCATGTTGATGTAAGACAGAAATAAAACCAATACTGTAAACCAATCACCAATGAATTAAAAATAAATAAATTAATTAAAAATAGTTGAAGTGAAAAAGACAAAATAAAAACATTGCATTTAAATGATATTACTCTTTATTACTGATTTTATTATTTCTTTTGGTGCCCTCTCCAAATCTACACCCCAGGCAAGTCCCTTAGTTAATTCACCCCAGTCGTAGTCCTGCTATTTCTTTAAGATTTTTTTTGACATGGATTATTTATTTTTAAGTCTTTACTGAATTTGTTACAGTTTTGCTTCTGGTTTATGTGTTGGTTTTTTGGCCACAACGCATATGGGATCTTAGCTCCCCAAACAGGGATCAAACCTTCATCACTTGCATAGGAAGGCAAAGTATTAACCAGCGGACCTCCAGGGAAGTCCCAGCCCTGCTACTTTTAGTAGGAAAATTGGCTACGGATATGAGGTAAATGCTAGTGGAATTCTAACTTCAGATAGGCCTGGGAAATGCCTACACATTAACTCTATATTTCAGGAAGGAGAGAGAACAAATACAGGGAGGTGAAGAGCCACAGCTTTGCAACCAATACAGCTCACTGCTTGGTCTTGCAGGATGTCTCCAAAAAGGCAGTATGAAACCACTGTGTCTTAGAACTCCTTGGAGGAGGATGGGCAAGCAATCTAAAGGCTGACTTTCTCCTTCCTCTCTTTTCTGTCTTGGTAGAAATCCACCTGCTGGAGCTTTGACTCCCTCACACTTCCTGGTTGTATGTCCTGCCAGGCAGCCCCTGAAGAAGTCCAAACCCCCTCCCGGGTCCCATCTAATCAGGGTGCAGGTATGATGGACTTTCCTCAGTCAGAGCCAAGTAAGAACACCTTCGTCTACGGCCTCAGTGGCCATGGCGTTATGACCGTAAGAGCAAAGAGAGCCATCACCAGGGTCACTCTGGCCAGGAAAATGGGGCAGGTGGCCAGTTCCAGGCCGAGCCAGGGAGACCTGGAATGGCACAGAAGCTGGCTCTGCTACAGACCTCCATATCCCACTTTACACAATTTCCAGGGCATTAAAGCCTTAACTATTCTTCAAAGAATAATAAACTATAAAAACACTAGAGGAAAATAAGAGAGCATAGCTATGCTATTTGGGAGTAGCAAAGGCTTACTTAAGATGCAAAAAAGCAAAACCATAATAAAAAGCACTTTCAACTTAAATGTACTAATAATTAATTGTGTAGGGGGACATTCGGCAATACATTTTCACCTACCCAAACTTGGGAAGTGAGGTGGGATAATACTGGCATCTAAATGCATTGAGGCCAGGGCTGCTGCTAACCAATCTACAATGTACAAGACAGACTTCACAACAGAGGCTTATCCAGCCCAATCTGTCAGTACTGCCAAGGTTGAAAAACCCAACCATAAACAATGTCAACAGGCAAGTTGGAGAAAGAGAAAAGCTGTTTGGTATATATATATATCCCCAATAAAAGATTAGAGTCTAATATGGAGAGAGACTTACAAATCAATAAGAAAAAGATTCCTCATTCTTTTGATTGGTAAAATTTTTTAAAAATCTAATAGTATCAAGTGGTAATAGAATTTAGGAAACAAGACTCTCATATGCAGCTGGCAACCATGTAATTAGGTACAGCTCCCCAGAACAGAAAGTTATTTGACAAAATTTTTTTTTAGATTTGAAATGGTCATAATCCACCAATGGAGCATCATTGGAAGTGAAGGTGTGCATTTGTAGGTCTGTTCCTGAGAACACAGGTGTAAGCTCCTCTAGGCATCTTCCTGACAATGGGATTTGGAGCTATCTCTGACCTAACTTCAACCATGAAGACAGAAAAAACAGAAGGTCTGCTATTGGCTGTGTGGACAAAGCCACCTTGCTACCTGAACTGTTCACCTTGCAACTATTATGTGAGAGAATATACACGTCTGGTTTTCTTTAATCAGCTATATTTGAAATCCTCTTTGCTGAAGTAGCTTGCTTTTACCCCATTAATATGGTTGACCCTTGACCAACATAGGGGTTAAAGGTGCCGAATCCCCCTGCAGGACCTCACACCCATGGTTAAACATCCAGAGATTTATGTACATATTTACAGATTCTTTGCTACATATTTAGTGAAAAAATAATTCACATATGAGTAGACTTGCACAGTTCAAACTCAGATTGTTCAAGAGTCAACTGTACAATGTGGGTATGTGCAGTGTGTGTAAAAACACAGAGAAAGATCTGGAAGACTACACACAAAGCTCACAGTAGTTTCCTCCCCGCTGGGGGATGGGTTTGGGATCAGTGATCAAAGAACTCTTTCTGCAATGTTTTTCTTTTAAGTAAGAGAAGGTATTAACATATCATGCATTTTTAAAAATATTTTTTTTAAAAACAATTGACAAAAAAAAAATTACAATTGACAAAGATCATGTTTCTCAAGCCCATTCAACAAATGGTAATTACTATTGGTAAGAGGCAGATGCAAGGTAACCGAGAGCATATGCCTTGCTCTCAGGAGACTCACATCTGCAGGCACGTTCCAAAGTCGGCTGCCAGACCTTAGTCAAGTTGCTTCATCTCTGAGGCTAAGTTTCTTCAGGCACAAAATACGCACAGTAATGCATCCTTCACATGACTGTTGTGAAGAATAAAGGAGAGAAAGTGTATAAAATTCTTAGAATGATGCCTGTCGTTTGAAAAGCATTCAAAAACTGGAAGCAATTATTATTACTATTATTATTATTAGGATATGTGTGTAAGCCAAAGAAAAGCTATTTTACTAGAACCATGTTTGTGAAAATAAAAATGAAAGAGTTATATAGCTGGCAACATTTCACCTGCATGTATTAAGCACCTATTATGTGCTAGATAAGTATGACCTAGTCTCCTGCCACTAAGAAGCTCAGAATCTAGTTGTGGAGACAAGTGACACTGAGCCTGTGGATACCATGTAGAACCTCTAATCTGTGCAACAAGAGAAACTGGCCATGCCTTCTATAGTTCATTGGAGAGACTGGAACAGAGAGAGCTTTCAAAGGGAAGATGATAGAAAACATGAATAGAAATATGAATAAAAGGCAGAAAAAGTCAGGATAAGGGCAGTATGGCCAAGTGGAAGTCACATGCAAAGAGACGAAAAAGGCACCACCAATGTTTGCCAGCATCCAGACATGGTAGTCGTCACAGGGGTGAGAGAGAAGACTCTAGAGGCATCAGAGGCCCAAACAACAGGGAAGTCTTGAATGCCATCTTTAAGACCTGGCAGCCAGGTGGAGGGCGGATATGAAGGGAGTGAAGCTGGGAAGTAGGAGAAAAAGGAGGGAGATATAGCTGAAGTTAGAGCAACGAACACAGTAAGAACAAAGGGACCCAGAAGAGAGGCTACGCAGGTGGCAAAATTCATTAGACACAGGGGAAGAGAAAAAGGAAGAAGCTGAGGATGGCCTCGGGTTTCTAGCCAGTGACTGGTCATACCTCTAAAACACAGGGTTCAAGTGGTGGTGGAGAGAGCCATGCAGCAGGTCTGTTTACAAGCTCGGTGTAAGAACAGGCCAGTCGATTGCTGTGCTGCCAGGTCTGAGGCGTGAATGCTTGGGTGAATTACCAGACCCTGTAGCCTGACGCTGGACAGGACAGCTGCTGGCCTCTGTTCTCCACAGAACCCTGGAAGTTTGCTCCTCCTCATGGCTCATGACCAAGTGCTTAAATATACCCTCAAATGGCCCAACTCACATCTAAATGCAGAAATGTCTTTCATGAGTATTTCTGCTTTCATTTAAACCTTATTGGCTGCAAGGGTTGCAGAGCCACAGGGAAATGTGTTATCCTGTATTAGAGTCCCTGGTATGCATGTGCCTAATCTTTAATATTTTCAATTAAATCATGAGGAAATAATTATGCAAACCATAATTTCACCATCCACAGGGAAATTATTAGTTTATTATTCTTGAGAGGTTTGTATCAGGGCATCTAAATTTTTAGATAAGGAGCTAATTTAATTTTAGCTCCCCTTCTGCTAAGATTTTATCATACTCTGGGGTAATATATACAAAAAAGGGAAAACATGTGAGGTCCCTGGGTCAGGAATACTATGACTATTAATGAACAGAAATTTAGCTGTTTTACTTCATTGTTATTCAGTCTTTAAGTCATGTCTGACTCTTCACAACCTCACGGACTGCAGCTCGCCAGGCCTCCCTATGTCTCCAAAATTCCTTCTTACACACAATCTCATTTATTTCTAAAGATAATATAAAGTGAAAATTTCAAAATACCTAAATTAGACTTGAGTCAAATTTTATGTGGGGAAAAGCCTTATTTTACATATATATATATAACCAAGCATAAAACACTTTTGAATTGTAGAGTTCATGGCTGAAAGAGACCATTCCACATAGCGTCACTCTTTTTAAAAGTGAAATGAAGGCTCAGAGCAGGTGGACAGGTTAGTGAAGCTCACACAGTTGGGTCGTCACAAAGAAAGGACTAGAGCCTGGGACTTCTATCATACATCCAGCATTCTCTCCTCCACCCCAGTCTATTGCCCTTACTGACATTTTTCATTCTTTTAAAATGCATGTTTCAATTTTAAAACTGAAAATGTTTCACTATCCCTAGTTAGCCAAACCCATCTGCCTCATTCTGTCTCTACCCACTGGCTTGAAGCTCTGCTCTCTGCTGGGTTTTCTCAAGTTCATAAACTTACCACCCTTTCAAAACAAAACAGCATCCCTCTAATCCTGCCTCCCCCTCAAGCTCCTCCCTCCCCCCTCCTCCCTTCACAGACCAGCTTTCTGAGCAAATGTCCACCCTCAGGTTCTCCTCTTCCTTCCCCCCAGTCACTCCTCCAGGGCCGCCTGGAGCCTGCTGCTGCCGCTCCTGGGAACTCCTCTTTCCAGGCACTCGGGACCTCAGTCCTGGCAATGCCCAAGGACGCGTCTGTGCTGGGCTTCCTGCCGCACGTGATGGTGCTGGCCATGTCTTCCCTGGTGACACTCTCTCATCCCAGGTTCTGTGATGCCAGCTCTTCGGTGCTTCCTTCTTCCTCAGTCTCCTCACGGGCCCTCTGCTTTTACGAGTAGGCAGGGCGGTGGGGCATGGGTGAGAGGATCTGACAAGGGACGGAAGGGAGACACAACCACCCTCATATACAGCTTTTCTTGACATCCTGCCTCCACCACCCCAACTCCGTAGTCCTGCCTTGTCTCCCTTCATGTATTCTTCATTCAACATCTGTCGAGCACCAACCATTTGGCAAATAAAGTTCTTGACCCTGGGGACGCAGACACGAAAGACGAGAGTGTGGTCTCTCTGCCTTCAGTTTGTGAATGAGACAGTTGCTCAGTGTCCAACTCTTTGCGACCCTATGGACTGTAGACCACCAGGCTCTTCTGTCTATGGAATTCTCCAAGTAAGAATACTAGAATGGGTTGCCCTTTCCTTCTCCCGGGGATCTTCCCAACCCAGGGAATGAACCCACATCTTCTGCATTGGCAGGCAGATTCGTTACCACTGAGCCACTAAAGAAGCCTTGTCTGTACCTGCCACCAATTCACTCCCCTCCCACCCATCAACCATCTGTAAAGGTTTGGTAGGTCCTGTTACTCCCTTCTGATGGAATTCCTCCAGTGGCTCTCTTTTTAAACACAGCTCCTCAGAATGACACATAGCTGGTTGGTTTTAATCTATCTGTCTAGCTATTATCTCCAGCAAACACTCCAGTCACATAGAACAACTCACAATTTCCCAAACACACCATTTCATGCTTACATGTCTTTACACTACCTCTCCCCCCCTCTCTCTCTGAAACACCCCTACTTATCTTCTCTGTGTGGCAAAATTCTCTTCATCTTTCAAAGACTGAGCAAAAACGTCATCTCCCCTAAGATGCCTTGTCAACACCCCATCTGTTGTTCCCACTGTACTTTGTACAAACTCGTTACAGCACTTATCACTTTAAATTGAAATTGTTTTTTCATGTCGGCCTTTTCAATAGACTGTGAGCTCTAAGAACAAAAGCTACCCATTATTTATTTTCACACATGTCTAATGCCTAGCATAGTCCCTGGTAGACTGTTACTAGCGCAGACATCAATAAAAACGTGCTGAATTAATTACTCTATTTTCAGTGGTACCACAAATCCTTGGGCTTCCCGTCAACATTTAATACGTCCTGGGTTGATTTCATGTTCTTTACCATTGTCTTCATCTCACTGCTTCCTTTTGTTCTATTTATGTACTTCAAGAGGAAACGGCAAAACCTGACCTCTTTTCTTATCCCTCAGGCTCTTCTTCTTTATTAAATTGAAACCAAAAATATGAAACCATGAAAGACTTTTGACTCAAGCCCCTCCTCCTATAGATAGCAATGAGGACAGATTTCCTTTCACTGGATTTATTTATTCATAATGGAATAAAAATTAACTTCATGGAAACAGTATCTACAGCCAGAGGTAATTCGACAACAAATGAATGAGATATTACATAACAAAACCGCTTAATTGGCTATTCTTGATTTAAAAGGCAAAGCCTCTATAGTTTACAATATTTAATTTCCTCTCATTCTTTCTAATTTTGTCATTGTGCAGTAATTACTGCATATCCCTCTTTGAAAACCCTGTCTTCCGCTCATCTTATTCCTTGCAAATGAACCATGGCCACACACACTAGACCTCATTGGGATTGGATTAAAAAGTCACCGCATGAAAAAGCAGGTCACTGCTCTGCCTCCAGGATGCTCACTGCTCCCCCACCCACCTGTGCCTCCTGTTATTTCTCATGCCATCATAACTCCTGCATTTGGGGGTTTGTACCATGGTCCCATACTTTCCTAGCATCGTGAATCGATGATTTTGCTTGGACGAGCTGCCTCTCTCCGTGATCGCCACCACGCGGTCCCCTGCCTCAGGCCACAGAGGAGGACCCCTGGAAGCAGAAGCTTCAAGGAGCACTTCCCCCACAACTGGGCACGGAGACTGACAGCTGTCATTTCTGAGCACAGTCCTCTCTCCACACTTTTAAAATCCTCGCTTTCATCAGCTTCCCGTAATCTTTAGCCTCATCAAGGTCTAACATCACCCTCAGTTTCTCCCTTCCTCCCCTCTCCTACTCCCATGAGGACACACCCCTTGCCCTCCACAAAGTGAAATGTGGGATGTGTGTGCTCCTCACTGTCCACTTCAACTTCTAGACCATTCCCCACATAGGCATCTCTTGTTAAATCCCATCCCACCAAAGGCTCTGCCATCTGACCACTCACTCCCTTGGCAGTCAACACTTTTCTCTATTTCCTGGTCACGTGCTCTCATTCATTAAAGACTTTAGGTAGCTGGGACACGAGAAATTGTCAGCTCCCCAAGCTGGTTCTCTGTCAGATGTATAACTCAAAATCTCTGTGTGACCCACCCTCTCTCCTCTCAGTTTATATACCAACCATTCCCACCAACTTTGTTCTCCGAGTTCCCCAGGCCCTCCGGACTGCCAGCCCACACACTCCTCTGTGCCTCCATCCCCTCCCTTCCCCTAACTCTGCTCTGACTCCGCGACCCTGACGTCAACAGCTCCCTCTCCAGTATCTGCACTTCCTTTCTGGTCTGGGCTTTCACAGCACCTACTCAATTAACCAAGCTATCTGCTGTCTTGGTGCTTACATCAGAGATGTCAGTACCGGAGAAAATCAAGTGTGGGAGGACAGGGTTTTCTTATCTCCTTCCTCTCCCTGCCCAAGCAACCTTCACGGAGGGAAAGCTCTCCATCCCTCCTCAGTCCTCACCTTACCTGGCATCCAATGCCACCCACGTTTCAGATTTTCCTCCGGTTCCACTGCTGCTCCTTCTCCTCACCTGGACTGCTTCCTCCTCATCTCTCTGAACTCTTACTAGAGGGAGGCTTCAGTCTTCAGCCCTTGTCTTCTCCTCCTTATCTCTACTCATTTCTGTAACTATCTGATCTCCTGGCTTTAAATACCACCTGGATGCTGATGACTCCCAAAAGTCTGTGTCTACGTCCCTTGTATTCCAGATACGCTTTCTTGAATTTTACCTTGGGTATCCCATAGGAATCTCAAATTTCAAATGCTCCAAATCCAATTCTCCACCTTCCCACTCAGTCCACCTTTTTTAGTGTTGACATACTCTTCCCATCTCAATAAAAGGCAAATTCACTGTCCTATCTTTCTTGGTTCAAAAACTTAGTCATCTTGTACTCAACAATTTCTTTTAAACCCCTATCTAATCTGTCAACAAATCCTGTCAGCTCTCCGTCCGGTTCTCCTCTGGGTAGGAGGCTGGAGAACATTACTCTTTATCTATAGGTCTCTCCTCTCAACCATTAATAATGTCCTTTATATGCAGTGATCAGAAGGAAACCAGTTTGCACTGGTTCTCAAACTTAACTGCACTCTGGAATCATCGAGAATGGGGAAGAGGTGAGGCTTTAAGAAATCCTTGGGCCTGTGTTTCACCTCCAGGGATTCTCATTTAATTGGTCTGGGGGGTTATGGCCCAAGATTTTTAAATACCACTCCCTGGCCCTCTTACCCAAATGATTCTAATGTGCAGCCAAGTTTTAAGGCTTAAAGAGAGAGCGAGCGAGAGAGATCTGGTGAAAACCATTAGTACTAATCAAGCACTATTTAATTTAATTTAATTGTACTATTTTATTACTTAAATGTCAAGTAGACGTCAGAATCAGTGTCACATACTAAAAACAATATTCCCCAAATTAAAATAAATAATAATAATACTTAAAACTGGGAATCTTTATCAGTATGTTCTATTCTTCTTGAACAAGCCTTGTGGCAATCATTTACAATCTTTTCTTTCTCATTTTTTGTAAGAATCTGTTTTATTAGTTCTAAACCCTGATCATTTGAAGAGAAAATTTAACCCTCGGCAAAAAATTGACCAGAATATCACCAGGTCTCAGCTCCAGATTCTTTCTGTGTTTTCTTTTCAAGCACCAACATTTTTCCAAATTTAGAGGGAAATGAGCTGAAAAACTCATCTCAAATTTCAGGCAGGGTGAAAGACTAACAATTTAACAAGGCCAGTTTTATTACCTTGATTTTCTTTTTCAGTTCTCGAGCATTTTCCTCCAAAGCCATCAGGTTGTGGAGTGACCAGCTTGCAGTTTTTTAGTAAATTAACAAACAAGGGGAAAGAGATAACTGAGAATTTTAAAAATCATAGGGAAAAACAGCTCAAAAAGTGGTGGGTGAGAGGAAGGAGGCTGGAAGAGGCAAAGGAGGTGGGACCAGTACATCTCAGTTCCTGTTATCAGTGGGATATAGGAAACAGGTGAGCAGCTGGTGGACGCTGTGAGAGGGGCCCATCATCGCATCAGAGCTGAGTATTTCTGCTCACCATCGTAATCTCTGTTTTTCTCTGGTCAAAATTTATGTTTGTTAGGGTCTGTGCAATAAAGTGTCTGCAGTCATATTTCCCCTAAGAAATTTCCTATGGATGTCAGAACTGTATATTGAACAAATGTTTATATTTATGTAGTTGCATAACATTGAAATACAAATTTTTAGCATTAAAAAAACCCTGCTTACTAGAATTGAAGGATACTTTAGATTAATCCAGTAATACAGATTGAATTGTCTAATGGTAATATTAAATGCTTCCCATGATGCTAATTATTCCAGAGATTTATCAGAGCAAGCTTGTCTTAATCTGAAACCTAAACTGTATTTCTTTTAAAATACATCAACCAAAGGGCAATTAAGGAAAGCAGCTTCTTGTTTAAAAACAAACAAAACCACCCAAAGGAGAATGGGGCAAAACTCAAATCTGTGGTGCATTTTACTTGTTTGTTTTACTTTATTTTTATACTTATGTTAACCCCCTTGTACTTCAAACTTGAATTATGAATACACTTCTTGAAATATTTTAAGCAAATGAAAAAATATTCATCACACTATGAAAACAAATGTTCCAAAATATCTTCTAAGGTCACAATTTTCATATTGGAACATTTAAATATAACTGTGTATGAGCAGTAACGCTGTTTTTTTTTTTTCAATCACTTCTAATTTGACTTGCAAAACATGGCATTTTTCTACTTTTGAAAAATTGCCTAAGAAAAAGTAAACAAGCCTTTCTCTTCAGAGCTACACATAAATGAACTTCTTTGTCACCTTCTCTCCTGGAATGGTAACAAACCGAACCTACCTCCCCTCCTTTAAACAAGGCAATGATGGTTTGTGCAGGAAATTCAAATCTGGCCTGAAGCAGCTCAGTGATTTTCCAGTTGCAGGCAAAGGGAGAGAAAGCTAAGAGGTTCCAGGTACCTGCAGGTCTGCAGAGCTGGGAGAAGTCTGCCACCCGGTGGAGAATTGAGGCCATTACACTTACTCTTATACCATGGGATGGTATAATACTGTAATAGTTTGGTGCCGCGACTTTTGGGGCATCACGAACGTCTTCCCTGGGGTCTCAGGTGGCAAAGAATCTGCCTGCAATGCAGGAGACCCGGGTTCTATCCTTGGGTAGGGAAGATCCCCTGGAGAAGGGAATGGCTACCCATTCCAGTATTTTTGCCTGGAAAATTCCATGAACAGAGGAGCCTGGCGGGCTACAGTCCATGGGGTCGCAAAGTCACACACGACTGAGCAACTAACACACACACGAACTGCTTCTACAGAGTCCTGGGTCATAGGTTCCATTGGACACATGGTGTACTATCAGGAGAATCCCAACAAGATGCTATATTCAAACCCAAGACACAAAATGTTCCTTCCTGTAAATGACAACTACACAGCAGTTCCCCATACAAGCACATAAAGTAGTGCCTTTAGGTAAAGTACTGAGTGTTTTAAAAATTTAACAAATCCCACCTAATTTCTACAGCAATTACTAATTGTGTGTCTTTTCCTTGGGATCTGTTGTCTTCCATGAAACCAGTCCCTGGGGCCAAAAAGGTTGTGGACCATTGCTCTCTAAGATGAAGATTTTCAGACACCACTCCATCCTGCAGTCTCCTACCTCTCAACTTCTGATTGTATTTGCTTTCTCAGTCACATTGTCCTACAGCTGTACTAAGTCCTGGGAATTCAGTTTAGTTTTAAAAGTGCAATTATGTGATTGCACAGTATTTTTCACTGCATGCCTAATATTCACTCTAAGTTCCTTTTTATTCAGTCTTCCTCATTTGTCCTGAAGTTTCTGCCTTTCAGTGCATTTTTGCCTCTATTTCCTAATGATGTTTTTCCTTAGCCTCTTTGACTCATCAGGGACCAGGGGTTCTGCTGAGCCCCCCTTTCTCCCACACAGAGTTTCTCTGCAGTGCCCTTCATGGTGATGCTCCAATCTGGAGTCCTTCACTCTGTGTCTGTTGCCCAGCCTCAGACTCCCTGACACTGCTTCCCTTGGTTGGATCCACTGTTGCCTATATCCTGTTCTCCTTTTTCTCCTGGTATATTTACTCCCTTACTTGATTATATCCTAAGAAACAATGTGTGGGAAGTTAAACTTCCTTTCACTTTGGAAATTTATTGTTCTAATCTTCAGCTTAGTAAACAGTTGTATTGCTTTAGATTCTCAATTATCACTTTCCTACTTTCTAGGGATACAGCTGCTAAGTCTGATGCATTTTGGTTCTGTTCCTTTGCAGATGGAGGTGTTTCCTTCTCCATTTTGGAACCTATTCGGATCTTTTCTCATTTTCCTTGGTGTCCTGAACTTTGCAATGGCAGGTCAGGATGCGTGCGTGTGTTTGTAGGTATGTATCGTGCTGGGCAGCAGCTGCCAAAGGGGCTTCTAAAGGAGGGAGAAGAAGAAATACCCTGGCTTCCCCCTTCCTCTGCCCTCCCGTCTCCTGCCAGTGCCCCCACTGGCCAGCTAGGCCTGGGAACAGCAGATCTGGGAGTAAGGAGTCATACCCGGGAACATAGAGCAAGGGAAGGGAAGGGCAAGGAAGAAATCTGAAGGCAGACAGGCCCAGGATCAGGACAATTAAGATGACAAAGTGCCATACAGAACACAACCTCATTTTGTTATTTTATGGTTTCAAAGGTTATAGAAGTCAAACATACTAGCTGTACAAATTCAAACAATAAGCGGGTCTACATTAAATAGTGAAAGCCTCATGCAAAGCCCACCCATGATACTCCCTACCCTAGAATAACACTGTTTCAATAGAGATCCTTATCTGTGCCTTTCCAAGCTTTATACGCACATGCACATGTGATATGTACGTAACACATTCTGTTTCTTTCGCAACCCCTTTGCTCAATTGTTAGGCTGGTTAGGTTCTCAAGCTTCTTTGGTCTTCTTTAAGTAGATTAGAAATAATACAGAAATTTTACAGTTTTGATTCAATATCCCAATGAAATATTCTATATAAAATATATCTGTATATATAAAATATGATGTGTCTCCATTACGTGGCCTAAGATGTAATAGTATTGCTGAAGTATCCACAATGTCCCCTAAATCATAACGCCCTTCCACCCACCAACAACTACTAAGCTGAATGTTGCTTTTCTTAAAACTATAATTTTAAACTATATATTACCTTAAATACTATACTGGTAACTCACTGCGCTGAGTTTTTTAAACATATATGAAAGGCAATATACTATAAATTCTTATGCAACTTGCGTTTTTTACTCAAAATTATGGCTTTTGTTAGATTCACACATATTGCTATGAAACTACAAAATATTATCAAGAAAATTTTTAAAAGTTTATAAATGGAAACAGATACCTTCTTCATGGGTCAGAAAGATGTCACTTCTCCCCAGATTAATCTACAGATTTAATGTAATGCCAGTCAAATTTCCAACAGGTTTTATTGTACACATTGACAAGCTGATTCCAAAATTCATATGGAAATGCCAAGGACCTAGAGTATCCAAAACAACTTTGAAAAAGAAGAACGAAGTTAGATAATTTACAGTACTTGATTTCAAGACTTATGAAGCCACAGTAACGAAGACAGTGTGGAATTAAAACACGCAAGCAGATGAACAAAACAGAATAGGGTCCGGCAACTGATCCACATATATATGGATAACCAACTCTCAACAAAGGTACAAAGATGACTCAGTAGATAAACAACAGTCGTTTCAACAAATGGTACCGGAGCAATTGAATATTCATATGCAAAAGCTTGAACTTCGATCCACACCTTGCATTATACACAAAAATTAACTCCAAGCTGATCATAGACCTAAATTCAAAGCCTTTAAATTACAAAATTCCTAGGAGACAGTGTTTTTAAAATTTTAAGAAAATCTTAAAACCTAAGAAATTTTTCTCAGATATAATACTATGATTCAAAAAGAACAACTGACAAATTGGACTACATCAAAACTAAAAACTGCTCTTCAAAGACATAACTGACAGAAGAGAGAGACAAGCACCAGATTGAGAGAAAATATTTTCAAAGTATATACGTAATGAAGGACTTTCTATGCCAGGCTCGATGAATTCCAAACTGGAATCAAAATTGCTGGGAGAAATATCAATAAGCTCAGATATGCAGATGACACCACTCTAATGGCAAAGTGAAAAGGAACTAAACAGCCTCTTGATGAAGGTGAAAGAAGAGAGTGAAAAAGCTGGCTTGAAACTCAACATTCAAAAAACTAAGATCATGGCATCTGGTGCCATCATTTCTTGGCAAATAGAAGGGGAAAAGTGGAAGTAGTGATAGATTTTATTTTCTTGGGCTCCAAAGTCACTGTGGACGGTGACTGCAGCCATGAAATTAAAAGATGCTTGCTCCTTGGAAGGAAAGCTATGACAAACCTAGACAGCATATTAAAAAGCAGAGATACCACCTTGCTGACAAAGATGCATATAGTCAAAGATATGGTTTATCTGGTAGTCATATATGAATGTGAGAGTTGGTCCACATAAAAGGCTGAACATCAAAGAATTGATGCTTTGGAATTATAGTGCTGGAGAAGACTCTTTAGTGTCCCTTGGACTGCAAGGAAATCAAACCAGTCAATTCTAAAGGAAATCAACCCAGAATATTTATTGAAAGGACTGCTGCTGAAACTGAAGCTCCAATACTTTGGACACCTGATGCGAAGAACTGACTCATTGGAAATGACCCTGATTCTGGGAAAGACTGAAGGCAAAAAGAGAAGGCAGTGGCAAAGGATAAGATGGTTGGATGGCATCACTGATTCAATGGACATGAGTTTGAGCAAACTCTAGGAGATGGTGAAGGACAGGGAAGCCTGGCGTGCTGCAGTCCATGGGGTCCCAGTCAGACACTACTTAGCAACTGAACAACAACAATGAGCAATTATCACAGTGAAAATAAGGCTGCCGGTTCACTTCTCACCTTAAGGGCATGTCCACAGATCTGTACTGAACCAACCTCTCCAGGTCTTTCTTCCTGCCCCTCTTGACCAAGAGGAACTCCACTGCTGGGTGTTCTGAGAGGGGGAGGGAAATATCTCACCAGCAGTCACCATCTGATTATTAGTTAATTGTACCATTAAAAAAATAGAATTTTGCTGAATCGATGTATGTCTCATGATGTTGTCAATCTTTGCGCTGGTTGCTTTGTAAGAACAATCAGGGAATTATTAATGCCTGGCAGAGATAGGAGCATTTCCCATAATCTGGTCAGAATTCCCTAAAACAATAGCTGTACATTTTTACTAGTCAAGGAAGACAAATACACAAAAGAGCAGAACTTTCAAACTACAGCAAAACTCTTCAGTTGTTTACTTTCTCCTTGCCTTGATATCATTTTATTATCTTATGGATGATTTTCTCTTATTTGTCCAGGAGGGACATCTTTATAAAGAGTAAAGAGGGAGAGAGCAAAATCAGAGGAGGAACAAATCACAGGTGGATGGACTTTAAAACTTCTCCTCACCTTGTTTTCTTGCAGAGCCTTCTACTGTAAGAGCCTCGAGCCCCTGAGTCATTATTATTACCGGTAAGTCTACACTAGCACTTTATCACCCACGTCTTCTGAAGGTTTACACTCATATTCCCTAAATCATCCAGAAATAAAACAGATTTAGAAACAGTTCTAACTCTGAAGGATCTTATCATCCTCTTCCACATTACAATTAATTTTACCCTCTACTTTCCATCACCTCCTAAGCCCTTGAAAAGTATCAACTCTGAATTATACTATTGACTTTTCATTTAGGACACGGTTTACTGAACCACCTGGCCATGAAGTTGCATTGCCACTTACGGGTAACATTCTGGGGATTTAGAGACTCAGTAGGCAAAGGATGTGTTGTTTCAAGTGAGCAGAGCCCGCCACTCTGTGGCACAATGACACTCATTCCTGAGACAGAGTACAAGGGGTAGGAGGCGGTAAGAGAGCCTATGGTAAAATAACTGAGAGATTAATATATATTCATTTCCCCCTGTATGTTCCCTTTCATCCCATTTCAGACAAGGAAGTCAGGCTTTAGTATCACCTCCCCTCAGTGATTTTTAAAAGTGGAAAACAGAAGTCACTTTCAATCAGAGGCTCTTCTGTCTTTTGCAAGTTACCTGCTGATAAGATGCCAGGAGTCCCAGGGGAAGAGCAGATAGGTGCCTTTAAGAGCAAAGAGACAGAGCGGCAAACCCAGGGACTGGGAAGGAGACAAAGGTTGGTGGATTCCAAGGTAATAAGAGAATCACATTCAACTCCTCAGCCTTGCAGAATGCAAAGGCCAGACCCCAAGCTCAGATGTCCCATGTCTTACCAACTACTACCACGCCAAGACCAGCACAGCCTCTGGATCCAAGGGACCATGCAGGCTGCAACAAAGGGCCCCTTAGCAGCAACTGGTGGGGCCAACTAGAGGGGCCAAGATCCCAGGTCACTGGTACAACACTGGGTAGTACAGAGCTTCTAGCTGTATTTAAGCTAATTTATATAAACTTCAGAAATGCCACGGGTTTTTTTCAATGCCAGTTTTTGCCACACCAAGATTCACGTAGGGACTCCCTATGGAGGCTGAGTGATGCATATTTGCGGCTGACACTGATCACAAGTGTTGGAATTGAAGCCAATTCATCCTGAACCCATGGTCGTGACTGCATTGTGTGGAACGGTGTGTAAACAGATGAGTGTAAACTCTTCAAAAACACACTTGATTAGCAAACACCAAGGATTTGCGATGTTTCCATTTGAAAGAGTACTTTAGAATGCTTTAGAATCCCTGGCCCTCTTTTTAAGAGTAACAAAATACCAGTCATGTCTTTGGTTACTATTATCTTGACTTCCAGAAAGTAATTCAAAGCAGGACAATATCAACTCACAAAAAATAAAAGGGTTATTTGCAATATTGTACAGCTTGTACAAATTATAAGCAAATCCTGGGCAGATACAAGGTGGTCAGAGAAGGGAGTGAGCACAACAATATAGTCTTGTGTGTTTGCTAAGTGCTAAGATTCAAGTTCTCTAACTCTTAGAAAACCATCTAGAAACATTTTAAGGTCTCTAATTTCTCTTTTTAAAAAATCAAAATCCTCCCTGGAGAGGGTAATGCAGAGAGTAGCCAACAGACCCACCACCTGGGGAAGGGGTCTCTAGGCTAGGACAGCAATTGCAGGGAAAACCATTCTGTGTGTGATGGACATGATGGTTACAAGAGTGCAGGTGTCTTCCAATAATGTTTCCAATAATGAGACTCCCACCCCTAGAGGAGAACATCTGAAACTTGGTTACGAAGCATCACCACGGAACTGCGGCCCTTGCAGTAGTGGCAATGCTCGGCCGACTGGCCTCCCCCAGCCCTCTGTGGCTCCATCACTTGCTACCCTCCCTTCTGCTCCCCTCACTCCAGTTACTCCAGCCTCCTGGGTGTTCTCCTCCACCCTGGGCCTTTTCCTGTGTCCGCTCTGCCTGGGATGCCCTTCCTGGACAGACATCAGCGTGGCCCATTCCGGTGCCCCCTTCAGCCCTTTACTCAAACAGCACATTCTCAGCAAGCTATTCTCTACCTAAAATCACCACCTCAGCCTCAGCCCTGCCTTCTGCACTTACCACCATCTGACATATTATGTATTTTACTTACTTTGTTGTCTGTCTCCACTAGATAATCTCCATTAGGAAAGGTATAAAGTCCTGTTAGTGCTGTGACCTCAGTCCTAAAAAGTGTCTGACATACAGTAGGCAGTTAACAAACACTCCCCAAAAGCATCAAAGAGCAAGTGAATGTTGATGGAATAAATGCCAAGTGGCCCAGGCCTGGAGCGTTTCTGCTTTCACAGCAAACAGTGCCGCAGTGGCTGTGGCCGTGCATCTGAATATAGGGCTGTGGAGCCCAGTGACAACCAGAGAACAGGCAAATTAGCAGGCGAACAAACAAAGCAAGCAAAAAAAAAAAAAAAAAGCCAAAAACAAAAATTCATACACAGAAGGTTGTGAAGAGGTGTCTTCAACTGTGGTCAGAGGGCAGCAGCAGGTCCAGGCCTCGGCAGCGTGGACCTTGGCACAGCTCTGTCCTGCAGGGAAGCAGGAGGGCAGAGGGCACTGGTCAGGGTGTGCCATCCCAGAGAATGGTCTAACAAGTTCAGCCTGCTCTGTGCGTCCCCCAGGTGGGGCATGTGGCAAAGGAGGTGAAGGGGGGTTGTCAGTCGCTCCCCTCTACACCTAATTATTCCTTGGTGCTCTTCCCAAAACAGAGAAATTCCATGAGAACAAAAGAACCAGGGAAATTCTTATTTGGGGATAGGGAAACCATACCATGATTTTACACAAGGGACCTGATGTAAAGCTCAAAGGACAAAATAGTCAAAATACAATGTCTGTTCATGTGTAACTTACTCTCTGGATGGGGATACAAGACAAACAGGTAGGAAACAAACTGGTGGCATTTTTCTGATAAAGGGTCCCTGAGAGTCAAAGAGGGCTAATGTGTTTTTCCTGGAGGCTGGGGAGCATTCAAGTTGGAACACAGAATTTCTTTGCAGTCTTATCTTTATCTTTTTAAGAAAAATTTGTAATCTGAAATATATAATTGCTTTAAATACTTATCAGTAAACTTACTTGGGGGCTTCCCTAGTGGTTCAGACAGTATAGAATCTGCCTGCAATGCAGGAGACCTGGGATCGTTCCCTGGGTCGGGAAGATCCCCTGGAGAAGGGAATGGCTACCCACTCCAGTATTTTTGCCTGGAGAACTCCATGGACAGAGGAGCCTGGTTGGCTACACTCCATGGGGTTGCAAAGAGTAAGACACAACCAAGCGACTAACACACACACAAACATACTTCGCTTTTGTTTCCCACAACTTCAAGACAAACTGATACTCCATCAAATGTACCAAGAAGACTGTGACTTCAGATTCTCCTTGGCACTGTGACCCCCAGGTAGGTAAGTATTAGTTGTTTAGTCATACCAGACTCTTTGTGACCCCATGGACTGCAGCCCACCAGGCTCCTCTGTCCATGGAATTCTCCAGGCAAGAATACTGGAGTGGGGAGCCATCCCTTCTCTAGGGAACATTCCAACCTAGCGATCAAACCCAGGTCTCCTGCATTGCAGACAGATTCTTTTACCATCTGAGCCACCAGGGAAGCCTGTGATCCCCAGGGGTATCACCCTTATTGGTAAATGTGGAATTTGGACATCACAAAAAACATCATCTTATACCAAAATGTATGACAGATTTAACAATTGTTGCGGGTGTTCAGAAAAGGCCAAAATATTTGGAAAGACTATAAAGAGTCTTACCCAATAATACTATAAACATTATTCAAACTGCTGCCAGTGATATCAACTGTATAACAGTCTTTTTTTTTTTTTTCCTCAGTTACACTATTTTTTTTAAAATGAGGAAACATCTCAAAAACAAACATATATGTATTTTTAATTATAAATGTAAAGCAAATATGCAGTAATGCCAGAAATAAACTATTCTTGACTCTGGGCTCTTTTCAAAAAATTCAAGATTTTTTCAAAAGATACAAGATACACAGATAAATCACATTCATACCTTACAAATGTTAAATAGAAAACAATTTAAATTCATAATGAACAATGAATGTTTTCAGTAGCCTGAAATTTTACTTATCCCATAATTTTATGAGTGAAAAAAAGAGCTAATCTAGTACCTTGTCATTTATGCATTACTCAAAAGTACAAACACCCTGAAGACAGAGTTTCACACTTATCATATGTATTATAAAAACATTGAGATATTTATCAGGCATAACAAATATAATGAAAACTATATGTTAGGATACATTTCACAAACACAAGTTCAACATTTCTCTTTGGTTAAGAAAACATGAGAGGTAGGTTCAAATAAAGTAAATACCTAATTATGTCACCAGATTTTCACTAAAATGTTGGCAACTTATGACAGAAATTACTAGAAATCAAACTTGAGTTTAAGAATTACACTGAAAAGTGATAAGAATAATTTCAACTACTAAATAGTTGTCTAAGTCCTAATCATACAAATCAGAAAAGACAGTTGTTTATAAAAATGGCTTCAGTAAAATAAAATCATGCTCTCGCTTCATTTTAAGTTTTCTAAATCAAAACATGTTCCTAAAACTGGGGGCAAGAGAAAATATGAATGTACTTGTTTGTAAACTGGGCCTTCCATTTCATTATAGGCACCAAATATGCAGAATTAATATACACTATTTTTAATACATACTATTCTCCTAGGTTCACACTGCCCAAGTTGGGAATTGCAGCGTCATATAAACGGTGAGGGGGTAATAAGAATGCCATTCACCCATGATCAACCTACTTCATGTAATTAAGAAATTTCAGATAACCGGGAATGGCCTCCAGAAGCCTTCCTGGTGAAAACAGGAGTTTGATTCAAGTAGGAGACAAAGGACAAAGAGAAGAGAGATGCTCTTTAGAGGCTGATATAAGTAAAGGGGTTTTGTTTCCTGATGCTTTTCAAAACAATGATAATAAACAGAATCTCTCAAATAAGTTGCCTTGCGTCAACAATTTCCCAGTGATATGCTAATAAGCAGTGTGTCGTCCTGAAAACCAAACAATAGTACAAGCAAAATGGAGAAGTGGTCACTGAAATAAATATTATTTTATCACTCCTCCTTACACAAAAATTATATGAGTGGACTAGGGTATTCACATGCCTTGAAATTCTGCCATTTAACATTCATTCTTATTCTGCTTAAAGAAAGAATATAAACTCTATACCTATTTGGCTGCTGTAAGGTATGTTTTCATGCAATGATTCTCCATTAACGATCCTACAAGGAAATTTTAAGAAATTCGAAATATATGAACAATTTAAGTTTCCAAGTTTTCTGATCATTTTGTTTTTAAGAAAATGATATTTAAGTATAAAGGAACTGGCATAAACTTGAATCAACCAAAATAAAGACTAAAGATTTATAATTCTAGCACACAAAGCAAATTTAGTTCAAGAAAGTACATTTCTTCAGATTTAGGATTCTGGGCAGAGATTGTAGAAAGAACTAATAAGAAAAGATAAACTATAATTTTGTGGCCTTCTCAAAATTGTATGAGCTTATCAAAACTATGATTTTTTTTTAGACATTTCTGAATATATAAAATTGAGTCCAAATGTCTGAAATTATCATTGATATGCTCTTCCTTTTTGTGAAAAAAAAAAAAATAATAAAGCTTCTTTCTGTCATAGATTTGTTTCAATTCTAGGAGAAAATGTCACTCTGGAGACAGTTGAAAGTTTCAGTAATCATGCTAAAGCAAAAAATTCAACATGTCATTTCTGAGTTACTCCTAAAGTTTGTTTCATATTTTCATAAACCACATAACTGATGCCTACAGCAGGGAGCACCTTCATAAAGTTTGGGGTGATGCCTCTGTAAAGTCCTGGCAGTCCTTCTTTAGAAATTATTCGTCGAAAGAGCCCAACCATGTTCAGCTGTGGGCTTCCTTCTATCATGGCTAGAAAATTAAAAAAAAAAAAAAAGAATAAATCAGGCTAATTTAATATTCACACATTTTATTATGACTATATACAATTATGATTCAGAACAATACTCTAGAACACAATAAACAGATAAAATTTATTCCAAGGGTCCTCAAAAAGTGCCCCTTTATATAATTCTCCCTGGATAGCACCTAAGAGTGAGTGCTCTGGTAAGAATAACAATGGTACTATCGCTTTGTGTTAGATGTTGGGCTAATTACTTTATATACCAATCCTCCAAGGTAAGAGTTATTATACCCATCTAGTAAGTAAGGAATCTTAGAAAGATAGAGAAACTTGTCTCAACACACTTAGCCCGCAAGTGGGAGATCTGACAGCTGATGGCCTTTCTCCTCTGTAAATGGAATGAAAATTGTGCAGTGTTTTAAGAATCAGCAACAACTATGTAAATCAGCTTGCATTTATCAAATTCTCAGTAAACGGTGGCTAGAGTTTTTATTATTATGGGACCTAAAACTTTTGAACTGTGATTCCTCCCCACTGTGGCACTGTCTCCTTGACTTTGATTACACCATGCCTCCTGGATCTCTTGTCATCCCACTAATTGTTCTCTTTGTTCACGATTTGCTGACTAGAATCCGCCTGCTAATGCAGGAGATGCAAGAGATGCAGGTTTGACCCTGGGTTGGGAAGATTCCCCCGGAGAAGGAAATGGCAACCCACTCCAGTATTCTTGCCTAGAGAATCCCATGGACAGAGGAGTCTGGAGGGCTACAGTCCATGGTGTCACAAAGAATCAGACACGACTGAGCACACATGCATGAATGCACTGCACTGCTATATTAAATAGCATGCATTCTGTGCCTCTCTTTTCTGTTTTATCCCTGGCCTATCTCATCCACTGTCATTTCTTTAAACAGTACACCCTGAACATCTGCACCTCTATCCCCAACCTCTCTTCCAAGTACCAACCACACCTCCCCCAACCAAGCAGTCAATCATTAAATAACCAACACTTCCAATGCAGATGATTTGTAAATACAATGTAAAGAGTGGACTGCATGGCACATTCCCATTTTACTTTTTGGATGTTTGGGAGTCTTTTCCCTGAGTATTTTCAATCCACGGTAGGTTGAGTCCTCAGATGCAGAGCCCACAAATGGGGACAGCCAACTGTACTCTTAAAACATGCATTCTCAACATAAGCAAGAAAATCTTACTCTATTTGTGCAGAAACCACAGATACATATACAGTATATGCATAGTGTATCTGTGCTATTAAGATTTCATGAAGAAGAACTGATTTAGAAAAGAATTTCTAAAAAGCTTCCTTAGGGAGACAATAATGTAAAAAAATGGTTAAGAAATATTATCTTAAAACCACACTCTGCTGTCTCAGTGGAACTTGACAGTTCCAGAAGTACGTTATTGATACCATACTTTTTATCAGTGTCCCGCTTTCATTCAAAACTCACCTTGAGCCTGCATGCGTGTTCTCACCAAAGCCAAGGGGTAGCTGGCCAGCTGGCCACAGGTGCTGGATAAGGCACCACAGCCCAGCAACACCACGACTCCAGGGTTCACAGAGTCTTTGGCAAAATTATCTAGCCAATGAGACTTTAGGAGCTGCCAGAGAAACAGAAAGGAAAAATAATAAACAGCTACTCACAAGTGCTTGCACTCAACAGGGACATTCGCACGGCAACTCTCATCCTGATAGGATCAACAGGCTACACTTCTGCAACGCTGGGCAACCCGTTCCCAGGAGCAGCAGCCATTGCAGAGGCAACAGCTCTGTAGAGAAGCAGGGAAGTCACACCAGGGATTCAAAACACCGACAACTTGCACTGGGTGCTCCCTTCCTTCTAAGTAAAGGTGAGGATCAATCGCACACCAAGGCAGGATCTAAACAATATTTCCTATAGTATCAGTGAAAATAACATAATACTGTGAGGTGCATCTGACTTTTTACTTTACACGTGTGTTATTTCATCCAGTTCTTCTACAGAAGCTCTACAAAAGGTGGAGCTAGTCTTCTGATTTTAGAAATGACTCAGTGGAGTTTTTTTAAACAAGGGTACAGAATCAAGTGTACTGATCCCCAGGCCATGCTTCTTCCTTATTATCCTGGATCCCTGTATTTCCATGAGCAGGCCATAATTGAGAGAAACTATATAAAATATATATGCTAATTTACTTTTTAAATAAAAATATCTTAAGTATCAAAATATATGGGAGAAATCATAATTACTTTAAATATTTTAAAGAAAAATTTAATTGCATTCTTGGACCTTACAATTATATAACACAAATAGCTTTATATATTTGGAAGCAAAAATTACATTTAAATATTTATTTAATATTCACTTAGTACTGTAATATATGATAATAAATAGAGTCATGAAGGCTAAAGACAACCATGTCTGAACTGCAGAAATAAGAGAAGTGATTGACTAGAAACTAATCAACTGTTTACACTGTGAAGACTAGAACAGGAGGAAAAAAGAGAGGAAAGCACACTCTTGAAACAATTAAAGTTCTATAAAATATATATGATCTTCCAAGTCCTTTCTGTTTATTCCATAATCCATTTTCTTCTCATGCTAAGGGCCATTATCATTCCCTATCTCTCAGGTCTCACTATATGTTTTAAATTTTTTACTTATTTATATTTCTGTCTGTCTCTCCTTCATTAGCTCTGTACCCCTCAAAATTCTGTCACCTTATGAAGATTCTCTGGCAACATCAGGGTCATAACAGGGTCCTGATTCAATAGGACTAGTGTCTCTATAAGAAGAAAACACCATAGAATTCACTCATTCACTCTCTCTCCCTCTGGGAACATAGCAAGAAGACAGCAGTCTGCAAGCCAGTAAGACAGCCTCCCTACGAACCAAATCAGCCAGAACCTTGATTTTGGATTTCTAGCCTCCAGAACTGTGAAAAAGTAATTTCTGTTGTTTAACCCACCCAGTCTCTGGGGGTTTTTTGTGTTCTGGTTTTTGGTTTTTCTGTTTTTTTTTTTTTTTTTTTTTGGCCATCCCGTACAGCTTGTGAGATCTTAGTTCCCCAATCAGGGATTGAATCTGGGGCCCTGGGCAGTGAGAGCGCAGAGTCCCAATCACGGGACCACCTCAGAATTCTTGGTATCTAGTATTTTGTTATGGCAGTCCAAACAAACTAGCACACTACCCAAAGCAATCTACATATTCAATGCAATCACTATTCAAATTTCAATCATACTGTTTGAAGAAATAAAAAGGAAAAATTCTAAAACTCAAATGGAATCTCAAGGGACCCCAGCTAGACAAAATAACCTTGAAAAAGAACAAAGTTGGAGGCCTCACACTTCCTGATTTCAATATATACTACAAAGCAACAGTAATCAAAATAGTGCCATGCTGGCATAAAGACAGCTACATAGATCAATAGAACAAAATAGAGAGCCCAGAAATAACTTCTCCACATTGGGCAAAGGACAGTCTCTTCTCAAATGGGAAAACAGGATATCCACAAGCAGAAAAATAAAGTTGGACCCTTATCTTACAACATACACAAAAAACTAACTCAAAAATAAGTTAAAGGTCTAAACATAAGACCTAATAGTATAGAATTCCTAGGAGAAAACTCGGGGTAATAGAAGCTTTAGGACATTGAATTTGGCAACAATTTCTTGGATATGATGATACCAAAAGCACAGGCAACAAAAGCAAAAATAGACAAATGGATTTCATCAACTTAAAAACTTCTGCACAGCAAAGGAAACAAGAGAGAAAAAAAGGCAACCTATGGAATAGGAGAATATATTTGCAAACCATATATCTGATAAGTAGTTAATATCCAAAATACATAAAGAACTTCTACAACTAAACAACAACAATTTTAAAAACCTAATTAAAAACTGGGCTAAAGACTTGAATAGACATTTCTCAAAAAAATTAAAAAATGGACAACAAGCATATTAAAAGATCCTCAACAACACTCATCATTAGAGAAATGCAGGTCAAAAGCACAATCAGATATTGTTTCACAACTGTTGGGACGGATACTATCAAAAAACCAGAAACTAACAAATATTAGTGAGGATGCAGAAAAGTATACAGTTAGTGGGAATGAAAAAGGGTGCCGTTTCTTTGCAAAATAGTTTGTTCCCCAAAAAGCTTAAATTAGATCTGATAGACTGAAGATTAGATCTGAGTGCCTGAAGAACTACAGATGGAGGTTCAGATGGAGGTTTGTAACACTGTGCAGGAGGCCGTGATCAAAGTCATCCCCAAGAAAAAGAAATGCAAAAAGGTAAAATGGTTGTCTGAGGAGGTCTTACAAATAGCTGAGAAAAGAAGAGAAGTTGAAAGGCAAAGGAGAAAAGGAAAGATGCATACATCTGAAGGCAGAGTTCCAATGAATAGCAAGAGGAGATAATATAGCCTCCCTAAGTGATCAATGCAAAGATAGAGGAAAAAAATAAAATGGGAAGACTAGAGATCTCTTCAAGAAAATTAAAGATACCAAGGGAACATTTCATGCAAAGATGGGCTCAAAAAAGGACAGAAACGGTATGGACCTAACAGAAGCAGAAGATATTAAGAAGAGGTGGCAAGAATACAGAGAAGAACTACACAAAAAAAGATCTCCATGACACAGATAACCACGATGGTGTGATCACTGACCTAGAGCCAGACATCATGGAATATGAAGTCAAGTGGGCCTTAGGAAGCATTGCTACGAACAAAGCTAGTGGAAGTGATGAAATTCCAGTTGAGCTACTTCAAATCCTAAAATATGATGCTGTGAAAGTGCTGCACTCAATATGCCAGCAAATTTGGAAAACTCAGCAGTGGCTACAGGACTGGAAAAGGTCAGTTTTCATTCCAATCCCAAAGATAGGCAATGCCAAAGAATGCTCAAACTACTGCACAATTGCACTCATCTCACATGCTAGCAAAGTAATGCTCAAAATTCTCCAAGCTAGGCTTCAACAGTACATGAACCAAAAATATCCCAATGTATAAGCTGGATTTAGAAAAGGCAGAGGAACAAGGGATCAAACTGCCAACATCCATTGGATCATAGAAAAAGGAAGATAATTCCAGAAAAACATCTATTTCTGTTTCATTGACTACAGTAACGACTTTGACTGTGTGAATCACAACAAACTGTGGAAAATTCTTCAAGAGATGGGAATATCAGACTACCTTAACTGCCTCTTGAGAAATCAATATGCAGGTCAAGAAGCAACAGTTAGAACTGGACATGGAAAAACAGACTGGTTCCAAATTGGGAACCAGTATATTCCAATGTATATTCCAATATACATCAAGGCTGTATATTGTCAACCTGTTTATTTAATTTATATGCAGAGTCCATCATGTGAACTGCTGGGCTGGATGAAGCACAAGCTGGAATCAAGATTGCTGGGAGAAATATCAATAACCTCAGATATGCAGATGACACCACCCTTATGGCTGAACAAAGAGGAACTAAAGAGCCTCTTGATGAAGGTGAAAGAGGAGAGTGAAAAAGTTGGCTTAAAACTCAACATTCAAAAAACTAAGATCATAGTATCTGGTCCCATCACTTCATGGGAAATAGATGGGGAAACAATGGAAACAGTGACAGACTTTATTTTCTTGGGCTCCAAAATCACTGAAGATGGTGACTGCAGCCATGAAATTAAAAGATGCTTGCTCCTTGGAAGAAAAGCTTTGACCAACCTAGACAGCATATTGAAAAGGAGAGACGTTACTTTGCTGACAAAGGTCCGTCTAGTCAAAGCTATGGTTTTTCCAGTAGTCATGTATGGGTGTGAGGGTTGGACCACTAAGAAAGCTGAGCATGAAAGAACTGATGCTTTTGAACTGTGGTATTTTGAACTCTTGAGAGTCCCTTGGACTGCAAGGAGGTCCAACCAGTCCATCCTAAAGGAAATCAGTCCTGAATATTCATTGGAAGGACTGATGTTGAAGCTGAAACTCCAATACTTTGGCCACCTGATGCGAAGAACTGACTCATTGGAAAAGACCCTTATTCTGGGAAAGATTGAAGGAGAAGGGGACAGCAAAGAATGAGATTGTTGGATGGCATCACCGACTCCATGAAAATGAATTTAAGCAAGTTCCAGGAGTTGCTGATGGACAGGGAAGCCTGGTGTGTTGCAGTCCATGGCATCCCAAAGAGTCAGACACGACTGAGTGACTGAACTGACAAAAAGTTTAACATGGAATTACTATATATGACCCAGCAATTCTACTGATAGGTATACACCCAAACGAACTGAAATCAGGGACTTGAAGAGATATTTGTATCCCTTTTTCTCAAAATGGGAAATTATCCTTGAAATTAATTCAACCCCTCAACAATGGATGGCATTCCAAGTTCCTCAACTTTGTCAGTAGTTTTTGTCCTTAAGACAAGCTCGGAAGGTAACAGAAACTTGAAACTCAAAGAAGTCCTTGAGAGACTTGGCAAAATCCACAACCCACATTGGGCAGATTCATCTGAGTCCCCCAATTCAAATTCAAATAGACCAGGTAAGCCTGTTCCTAACATCAAGCAATGTCCTTTAAATCCTGAAGCCTTAGCAAGAATTCAACAAATCATACAAGAATATAAGACACAAGACCTCATAGTCCCCTACACTGGTCTCTGTAATATACCCATTCTCCCTATTGAGAAACCCCAAGGAGGAGAATGGAGATTTGCCCAAGATTTGAAAGCTATTCATAACACTGTCATTAATTGCTATCCAGTTGCCCTTGACCTTCATGCTCTTTTAATGGCAATTCCTACAGAGTAGTTTTTCACCATAATTGATCTCTATAGCACCTTTTTCAGCATCTCTGTGGAGTGCGAAAGTCAAATGTTATGTGCTTTCATGTGGGAAGGACAATTCACCTGGACATGTAAGAAGTCTAGACTGAAAGCCCTACTTTTTACAGATCCTAAAAGCAGATTTAGCATCTGTCATTTTTCCATAAGTGCCCACCCTTTGCAATATGTTCTTCTCTTCCAAGGAAGCAAGTGAGCAAGTCAGCATCATCTTCTCAAGCTGTTAGCAACTGAAGGTCATGAAGGTCTCCAAAGAGAAATTACAACTTGTTCAAACACAGGTCATATACCTAGGACACCTGATCACATTAAGGACATCTTTTAGACCCTACTAGGATTCAAAGTGTCTTAAATTTCCCACAGCCACAGACCAAAAGACAACTTTAGAACATCTGGAGGGGGCAGTCTTAAGATCGCGGAGGAATAGGATGGGGAGACCACGTTCTCCTCCAAAAATTCACTGAAAAATCATTTGAACACTGAGCAAATTCCACAAAAAAACTTCTGAATGCTGGCAGAGGACACCAGGCATCCAGAAAGGCAGCCCATTCTCTTCGAAAGGAGGTAGGACGAAATATAAAGATAAAGTGAAAGTGAAGTCGCTCAGTCATGTCCGACTCTTTGCAACCCCACGGACACCAGGCTCCTCCATCCATGGGATTTTCTAGGCAAGAGTACTGGAGTGGGTTGCCAATTCCTTCTGCAGGGAATCTTCCTGACCCAGGGATTGAGCCCAGGTCTCCTGCATTGTAGAAAGACGCTTTACTGTCTGAGCCACCAGGGCAGTCCATAAAAGATAAAAAGAGAGACAAAAGAGCTAGGGACAGAGACCTGACCCGGGGAGGGAGTTGTGAAGGAGGAGAAGTTTCCAAACATCAGGAAACCCTCTCACTGGCAGGTCTGTGGGGAGTTTTGGAATCTCAGAGGGCAACATAACTGGGAGGGAAAAAAAACAACAACCCACAGATTACGTGCCTAACCGCAACTCCCAGCAGAGAAGTAGCTCAGAGGCTCTCATCTGCCAGCAGCAAGTGGGGGCTGAACAGGGAGACGCAGGCTGCATTGCTTAGGGTAAGGACCAGGCCTGAGTGCCCTGAGGACTATCTGAGGGAGCTAACCTGAGATAACAACCCGAACTATGGGATAGCCAGAGGGAGAGAAAAAAAAGAGAGAGAGAGAACTTTCCCGCAAAAAGCTCTAAACTAAGGCACTGCCAGGCCGGCTCACAGGACAAAGGATTGAGCGAATACCAGAGGAGAGCTAGCCAGGTGTGGACCAGCCCATCCCCTTCTGGAGGCAGAGAGGCAGGCAGGCGACACCCAGAGCCAGAAGGTGAGGGGCAATCTCAGCCCCAGGGATGGCATCCTCTACTAAACTGCAAGCAGGCTCCCAGTTGCTAACCAAATCTTCCTGGGATCCTGAATGGTTGACATCCGCCAGGAGGGCCGCAGCCAGAGATCAGCTCCCCAGAGGAGACACATGGCACACCTGAGATGATGCTCCCGCTGCACACCCAAGAAACCAAGTGGCTGGGACCAGAGAGGTGAAAAGACGTACCCCCCACCTGGGGAGAGTGTGCTCACTAAGCACCTGGTTGCCTGAGCTGGTTGGACCTGGGAAGGGCACAAAACTCAGGCCCAACCAAGTCTGTGCCTTTGTGGAGTACCCGAGAACCTGAACCTGAGCAGCTTAGACCTGGGAAGTGCATGCAACCCAGGGCCCACTTTAGACAGTTGCCCTGCAGAGCAACTTGGAGCCTGAGCAGTGTAGACTGGGAAAGCACACACACCATGAGCAGGGGCAAACCTAGTGTGGCCCAGACACTGCGAGCACTCCCCACACTCGCCAGTGATGTTTGCAGTGTTCCTCCCTCCCCACAGCACGACTGAGCAAGTGAGCCTAAATAAGTGACCACCTTCACCCCTTGTGTCAGGGCAGAAATTAGACACTGCAGAGACTTGCAAACAGAGGAAGCCAAAATAAACAAAGAAGAGGGCACCGCTTTGGAAGTGACTGGTACAACAGATTAAAACTCTGTAGTTAGCACTGACTACATTGGAAAGGGCCTATAGACCTTGAGAAGAAGTATAACCTGTTGCCAAAAAGTTAGAGAAGAGCTAACACCTATCTTACTCAAACTCTTCCAGAAAATTGCAGAGAAAGGTAAACTTCCAAACTCATTCTATGAGGCCACCATCACCCTAATACCAAAACCAGACAAAGATGCTGCAAAAAGAGAAAACTACAGGTCAATATCACTGATGAAAACAGATGCAAAAATCCTTAACAAAATTCTAGCAAACAGAATCCAACAACATATTAAAAAGATCATACATCATGACCAAGTGGGCTTTATCCCAGGGATGCAAGGATTCTTCAATATCTGCAAATCAATCAATGTGATACACCACATTAACAAAATGAAAGATAAAAACCATATGATTATCTCAATAGATGCAGAGAAAGCCTTTGACAAAATTCAACATCCATTTATGATAAAAACCCTCCAGAAAGCAGGCATAGAAGGAACATATGTCAACATAATAAAAGCCATATATGATAAATCCACAGCAAACATTACCCTCAATGGTGAAAAATTGAAAGCATTTCCCCTAAAATCAGGAACAAGACAAGGGTGCCCACTCTCACCACTACTATTCAGCATAGTTTTGGAAGTTTTAGCCACAGCAATCAGAGCAGAAAAAGAAATAAAAGGAATCCAGATTGGAAAAGAAGAAGTAAAACTCTCACTGTTTGCAGATGATATAATCCTCTACATAGAAAACCCTAAAGACTCCACCAGAAAATTACTAGAGCTAATCAATGAATATAGTAAAGTTGCAGGATATAAAATTAACACACAGAAATCCCTTGCATTCCTATACACTAACAATGAGAAAACAGAAAGAGAAATTAAGGAAATAATCCCATTCACCACTGCAACAAAAAGAATAAAACACTCAGGAATAAATCTACTGAAAGAAACAAAAGACTTATATATAGAAAACTATAAAACATTGATGAAAGAAATCAAAGAGGACACAAATAGATGGAAGAATATACCATGTTCATGAATTGGAAGAATCAATATAGTGAAAATGAGTATACTACCCAAAGCAATCTATAGATTCAATGCAATCCCTATTAAGCTACCAACAGTATTTTTCAGAGAACTGGAACAAATAATTTCACAATTTGTATGGAAATACAAAAAACCTCGAACAGCAAAGCAATCTTGAGAAAGAAGAATGGAACTGGAGGAATCAACCTGCTTGACTTCAGGCTATACTACAAAGCTACAGTCATCAAAACAGTATGGTACTGACACAAAGACAGAAATATAGGTCAATGGAACAAAATAGAAAGCCCAGAGATAAATCCACGTACCTATGGACACCTTATCTTTGACAAAAGAGGCAAGAATATACAATGGAGAAAAGACAATCTCTTTAACAAGTAGTGCTGGGAAAACTGGTCAACCACTTGTAAAAGAATGAAACTAGAACACTTTCTAACACCAAACACAAAAATAAACTCAAAATGGATTAAAGATCTAAATGTAAGACCAGAAACTATAAAACTTCTAGAGGAAAACATAGACAAAACACTCTCTGATATAAACCACAGCAGGATCCTCTATGACCCACCTCCCAGAGCAATGGAAATAAAAGCAAAAATAAACAAATGTGACCTAATTAAACTTAAAACCTTTTACACAATGAAGGAAAGTATAAGCAAGGTGAAAAGACAGCCTTCAGAATGGGAGAAAATAATAGCAAATGAAGCAACTGACAAAGAATTAATCTCAAAAATATACAAGCAGATCCTGCAGCTCAATTCCAGAAAAATAAATGACCCAATCAAAAAATGGGCCAAAGAACTAAACAGACATTTCTCCAAAGAAGACATACAGATGGCTAACAAACACATGAAAAGATGCTCAACATCACTCATTATCAGAATAATGCAAATCAAAACCACAATGAGGTACCATCTCATACCGGTCAGAAGGGCTGCTATCCAAAAGTCTACAAACAATAAATGCTGGAGAGGGTGCGGAGAAAAGGGAACCCTCTTACACTGTTGGTGGGAATGCAAACTAGTACAGCCACTATGGAAAACAGTGTGGAGATTCCTTAAAAAACTGGAAATAGAACTGCCATATGACCCAGCAATCCCACTGCTGGGCAAACACACTGAGGAAACCAGAATTGAAAGAGACACATGTACCCCAATGTTCATCACAGCACTGTTTACAATAGCCAGGACATGGAAGCAACCTAGATGTCCATTAGCAGATGAATGGACAAGAAAGCTGTGGTGCATATCACAATGGAATATTACTCAGCTATTAAAAAGAATGCATTTGAATCAGTTCTGATGAGGTGGATGAAACTGGAACCTGTTATACAGAGTGAAGTAAGTCAGAAAGAAAAACACCAATACAGTATACTAATGCATATATATGGAATTTAGAAAGATGGTAACGATGACCCTATATGCGAGACAGCAAAAGAGACACAGATGTAAAGAACAGTCTTTTGGACTCTGTGGGAGAAGGCAAGTGTGGTATGATTTGAGAGAATAGCATTGAAACATGTATATTATCATATGTGAAACAGACTGCCAGTCCAGGTTTGATGCATGAGACAGGGTGCTCAGGGCTGGTGCACTGGGATGATCCTGATGGATGGGATGGGGAGGGAGGTGGGAGGTGGGGTTCAGGATGGGGAACACATGTACACCCTGACTGATTCATATCAGTGTATGGCAAAAAGCATCACAATATTGTAAAGTAACTAGCCTACAATTAAAATAAATAAATTAATTTTAAAAAATAAAGTCCAACAGCCTAAAGTAAATAAATAAAACATCTTGAGCTGACCAAACACTGTAGACACTTGAGCTGACCAAACACTTTTAGTTGCCCAGCCTCTTTATTCATTGCTCAAAGCTCAAAGACAAGATCCTTTAGAGTAGGAAGAAAACATCTTTATAGCTCCAGAGCCTGAGAAGTAGACTTTCTTGTCTCCTGCTTTGCTGCTGCTGCTAAGTCGCTTCAGTCGTGTCCGACTCTGTGTGACCCCATAGATGGCAGCCCACCAGGCTCCCCCATCCCTGGGATTCTCCAGGCAAGAACACTGGAGTCGGTTGCCATTTCCTTCTCCAATGCATGAAAGTGGAAAGTGAAAGGGAAGTCGCTCAGTCGTGTCCGACTCTTAGCGACTCCATGGACTGCAGCCTACCAGGCTCCTCCGTCCATGGGATTTTCCAGGCAAGAGTGTCTCCTGCTTTAGGACATTCTAATTATCAGCTTCCTTTTTTCTACCTCATGTACAAGAGCAGAGAAATGCATTAGGATTGCTTACTCAAAGGCACATAGGTCAACACCAATCCCTTGGCTATGACACTCAACAATCGGATCTGTGGCCAGAGGTCTGTCTCCAAGCATAACAGCTATTTCAGAAGCAGCAGCCCTTACAACATAACCGAGGAAATGGTTACAGTCTCTCCACTTATCATCTATGTTCCCCCATGCAACAGGAGGTTTGCTCAAATCTCACTGCACTCAATACCTTTCTGCAAGCTGTCTTACCCCATATGAAATGTCATTACTAACTTGTGACATAACCCTTTCCTGCTACAACAACCTCAACCTTGCAACTCTTCTCCCTTAACATGGTGGCAAAACTACTCTGTCTGATCCTAACTGGTCAGTTATTAACCCTTAGCAGTGACTTACAAGAAATCCTTGTTACTGATGGTTCTAGATTCAAAAATGACAAAGAAAATGGTGCGGGGTATGCAGTCATTTGCTCCTTTGAAGTAACGAAGCAGTGTCACTGCTGAACACTACTTCAGCCCAGCAGACAGAAATCCCTGCTTTAACTGGAGATTGCACCCTAGCAGAAACTGAAACTGTGAATACCTATACAGATAGTCACTTTGGCCTGAGGGTAGTTCTTGGCTTTGGTATGCTTTAGAAACAAAAGGATTCTTAATCTGGGGAGAAGCCAGATTAAGAATAAAAATTGGGTCAAAAGACTGTTGGAATCAATCCAGCTTCCATTTGTCCTAACCATCATTAGGGCACCTGGGCATCCAAAATTAAATTCAGATGACAACACGGTAAAGCAATTATCCTCTAATTTAAAAAAAAAAAAAAAACAACTTTTTAAATTCAGATGAAACCAAAGGAAATAACTTGGTGATCAGGCCACAAGGACAACTTCCTTATGAGTCACCAAATCTGCCCAAGAGTCATTTCCTGAATATCTCCCTGTTGCTCAAATGTTGTCTAACCCTATGACACTGACTCTTTGAAGTAAGCATTGGAGAATAAAAGTTCTCCCCAACAAGGAACAGGACTTTATGGCACAGGTCAATCCCAGTGATATGAGACAAAGCAAACCTCTAAGTTGTTTGGCAATGCTTTTAGAGAATAATCTTGATCAAAAGGACGATATGTGGAATAAAATGGAGTCATTTATGTCAAGGGGTTTTAAAATGAAGCCAAAAGGCCATTCAAGAGTTAGGCCTTATGTACGTCTCACCAAGTGGAACCATGAACTTAAGAACTGGGCCACACCACAGATAGTCCAAGGACTCTGCAAGAACACTGACAACTTGTCACAGTAATGAATTCTTACCTCCCTCCAGTGATAGCCTTAGCCATCAACCATGTTTAGCCAACTAAATTCTGCTTTCAGCTCCCTCTAAAATTCTTTGTAATGCAAACCTCCCTTCTTTGCCATTAAAAACCCCTTTTACTCCCTAGCAGACACTGTTGAGATTGCTACCCAAATCTGGGTGCACTGAATTGCAATTCTTTGATCCCAAATAAATGATTTGTGCTTATTTCATTCCTCCTAGGTTTCTTCAGGCTGGCAAGTACAAAGAATAAATCTGTGCTACCCACATCAGTCTCTTGGCTTTATCAATATGAAATTTTTACAAACCAAAGAAAATATGCCATTTTTGCTTATTATCTCTCTCTTCAAAATCCCTAGTATCATCTTCCAAGCTGAACAACTACATCTGTAATAAATTTTTTAAAGTATAACTAATTTACAACGTTGTGTTAGCTTCAGGTATACAGCAAAGTGATTCAGTTATACAGTCTTTTTCTTCAAATTATTTTCCATTATAGGTTATTACAAGACATTGAATACAGTTTCCTGTGCTATACAGTAACTCAGTGGTAAAGAATCCACCTGCCAATGCAGGAGACACGGGTTTGATCCCTGGACTGGGAAGATCCCCTGGAGAAGGTAGTGGCAACCCATTCCAGTATTCTTGCCTCATGAGTAGAGGAGCCTGGCAGGCTACAGTCCACTGGGTCGCAAAGAGTCAGACACTACTGAGCAACTAAACAAAACAAGGTCCATCCATGTTGCTGGAAATGACACTATTTCATTTTTTATGGCTGAGTTTCCATTGTGTATAAATACATATTCTTTATCCATTCATCTGTTGATGGACCTTAGGTAGCTTCCATGTCTTGGCTAAATAGTGCTGATATGAACGCTGAGGTGCATGTATCTTTTCAAATTAAAGTTTTCTCTGGATACACACCCAGGAATGGAACTGCAGAAGCATATGGTAGCCCTATTTTTAGTTTTTTTTAAGGAACTTTCATACTGCTTTCCATAGTGGTTGTGCCAACTAACATTCCTACCAACAGTGTACAAGGATTCCCTTTTTTCCACACTGTGTCTGGCATTTATTATTTTTAGACTTTTTTAATGATGGCCAACTGACTGCTGTGAGGTGATACTTCACTGTAGCTTTGATCTACATTTCCCCAATAATTAGTGATATTGAGCATATTTTCATGTGCCTGTTGGCCATCTATATGTCTTCTTGGGAGAAATGTTTGTTTAGGCCTTTTGCTCATTTTTTGATTGGGCTGTTTCTTGATATTAAGCTGTTTGTGAATTTTGAAAATTAACTCCTCACTGGTAGCACTGTTTGCAAATATTCTATCCTAGTCTAAAGGTAGTCTTTTCATGTTGTTTATGGCTTCCTTTGTTGTGCAAAAGCTTTTTAAGTTTAATTAGGTTCCATTTGTTTATTTTTGTTTTTATTTCCCTTACTCTAGGAGATGGGTCCAAAAAAATATTTCTGTGATTTATGTTGAAGAGTTGTTCTACTGATGTTTTCCTCTAGGAGTTTTATGGTATCCACCCTTAGCACTTTAATCTATTTTTATTTTATTTTTGTATATGGTATTAGAGAATTAAACAACTATATCTGAATGTGAGTCTATTATCTTCATTAGTAAAAATAATTAACAGGGAAATCTAATACAAAAGATCACAGGCATATAGGGTCTCAGAAAGATCAAAGAATACACCCTTGAATCTACTTTCATTTACAAACTGTTTCCTGGCAGACATGTACTTCTCTATATAAAGTCAAATTCTAACAATGAGAACTACTCAACTATATTGTTGGATTCAAAAGATTGCTACAAACTCACCTCATATACAGCAAGATCGATACCTGCATAAGGTATGATGCCTAATAAATTGGGAACATAACCTTTGTAAAAAGCTCCCATGCCTTCAAATTTCAAAATCTTCTTGGCACAATCAAACATTCCAGAGTATTGTCCAGTTCTGCCTACAGCCAGCCTGGTTTTCAGAACCTGGTTATGAAAGAATATAACAAATATTATTCACACTAATGCTATCATCATAGAATTTGAAATAAGCAATTTTACAAAGAACAAATACCTAGCATATATTGTCACTCAAATGACTGTCCAATTTGTTGATGTATTTATTGATGTAAGAAACTCTTATACAGTATCTCTCTTGAGGGTCTAAGACCAGAGTCAAGAAAATGCTTTAATTGTAAAGAGAATCTGAATTAGGGCAGTGGCAGAGGAAACAGAAGATAATCTACTGATATCTTAACAAAACTGTGACAAATTAGATATGGAGGGTGGGGGAAATGGCAATGTAAAGGATGACTCAAGAGTTTCTAGCATGGAACTCAGGATGTGGCCAGCAGGATAGAGGGAAGGTGATGCTATTAACTGAGATGGAGGATGTAAGAGGAAGCTTAGATTTTAATTAGGATATTTTTTGAGGGGTGTGGGGAGTAATATGAACAATAATATTAAGATGCTTGAAAGGAAAGCTATATTAACATACATACCATAAAGATGGAAATTAAAGGTATTTCTTAGGTCTTTTCCATTATGAAAAAAACCTTTGTAGTATCAGTAAAGATAGCCACATCTACGATATTATCTTTACCCTAAAGGAGGAGTTGGTGAACTTCTTCTATAAAGAATATTTTAGTTTTTGCAAGACTAAAATACCAGGTCTCTGTTGCAAATTCTTTGGTTTTGTATTTTGTTGTTTTGTCTTTTAAACCATCTTAGAAAGGCAAAAATGCAAAAACCAAAAAAAAAGGCTGTACCAAATAGTTCACAGATCCATGGTTTGCTAATCTACGCTCTAATGGAAGGATGCCCAGCTAGGATTACCATCACCTAATCTAATTCTAAGGTTCCATTAGAACCCATGGAATCTATGGTACAGAAACTCTTTAGAGTGAATTGGGTGTTCTAATTCTTATTAACACTATTGCAGCCAGCCTCCAAGATAAACCCCAACTCTCCCAGCCTCCTGGTATTTATGCCATGTGTATCCCCTTCCACAGTCTACCAGGGGCAGTCTGTGCAACCTACAGAGTAGAGCAGATGTGACCAAAGAGTGCAATTTCCATCTTGGGTGTTCTCTTTGATAACTGATTTGGAAAAAAATACAGCTACCATGTTATGAGGATACACAAGCATCCTATGGAGAGGTGAGGCCCATGCAATAAGGAACTGATATCTTCAACCAACAGCTATGGAGCCCTGGCAATACACACATGAATAAACTTAAAAGGAGGTCCATCCCCCATTGATACCTGCAGGGACTGCAGCCCTGGCTGACACCCTGACTGCAGGTTGTGAGAAATCCTGAACCAGAGGCCAGATTCCTGACCCACAGAAACTGTGAGATGATAAATATGTTTTAAACTGTTAATTTTGGGATAACCTATTATGCAGCAATAGATAAAAATACAAACACTATTAATACAACAGACTTCACAATAGTACTTACCTCCATAGGATAAATAAAAGTCTGTGCAGTTGCTCCAGCCATGGAACCAGATACAAATCTCTCAAAGGTTCCTATTTTTTGTCCTTCCTCAGTAAGCAACTTCTTGTACTGTGTAAATGAAGTTTTAAATGCGCATTAATATTTGCTATAGAATGAACTGTGTTCTTCCCCCCACTTCTCCCTCCCACCCCCAAGAGATTCATATTTTGAAACTGCATTAACCTCCAATGCATGGTATCTGGAGATGGGGCCTTTGGGAGAAATTACGGTCTGATCATGAGATAGGGCCCTCACGACAGGGTTAGTGTTCTTACAAGTGACATCAGAGTTCTCTTTCCCTTACTCTCACATACATGTTCAATCTCGTCCTCCCTCCCTCCCCTTCACTTCTCTCTGCCTCTCCCTTTCTCTCTATCTCCCGCCTCGCCCAACACGAATCCACCAAGGAAAGGCCATGTGAACAGACAGTGAAAGGGTGGCCATCTGCAAGCCAAAATGACAGCCCTCACCAGAAACCAAACTGATCAGCACCTTGATGACAGAACTCCCCAGATCTAGAACCATGAGAAATAAACTTCCATTTTTTAAACCACCCAGCATATGGTGCTCTGTTATGGCAGCCCAAGCTAAGACAATACCAAAACACAAATCAGCTCCTAGAAATCAATTAATTGACAACACAATGTTTCTCAAAATGCACACACTGCATTAACAGTATCTAACAGAAAAGCAAGGCTTGAATGCTAATAGACTCATTTACTGGAGAGTGATTTTCAAGTTAGAATGCCACAAAACACAGATTGTCCACAGAAGTGACCCTGTAGCTCTTTTGCTGAAACAGAATCACAGCATTCTTCTCCAGCTGCACAGGTTAATAAAGTGCTCACAGCTTTCAGATACTGTCCCCATGGTTTTCACCAATACAAATAAAACAAATCAGTAACGAACACACAATAAAACAACTTAGAAAAACAGTTTTTATAGATAATACATATGATTACACTAACAAATCAACCCCAGACCCTTCGGCCCGCCAAAACTAAAACAAGTGACAAGGCTGATCTGGCCACAGGTGGAAGTCTGGCACAAGTGCAGCCAAAATACCGATGGGGCAGGATGTTAATATCATGGGCTCCAAAGGCAGGCAGGCCTGAACTGGAACCCTAGAACTATATGGCTCTGAGTAAGTTCACAAACATACCCAAACTGCAGGTGCCTCATCTGTGATAACAAGACCTATACCAAACCGGGTTGTGGAAAGAATTATTAGGTAATACATATAACACAGCACAGTGCTGGGCAAATGTTCAATAAACGTTGTTGTTATTATTATCATTATCATCTTTATACAGCTCGGAGAAAAAACCTCTGCCCAAATTAGACTGTGATTAGAAGCCAAGCAAATCAGATTCTTTCTCCTAGAACTGTGACACGGGTCTACACGTGTGATTAGGCACTGATACCAGCGGGGGAAACAGACAAAGTGACAAAGCAGCAGACACATGGAGAAGGGACAGGTCAGCGAGGCTCCACTTCTGCACGCCCTGAGGCTCCTCCCCTCAATGCCCCAGGCATCCCCACAGGGACCCCTACCGCCACCCCTACCTGGCTTTCCTGAGCCAGCCAGAGTTCAATTCCTTAAGATCATAGGAAGTTAGTGCAAAATTACAGGAATACTGTGTCCTAGTAAAGTTGTGCTTCTCTGCTCATGATAAAAATTAAATACAATTTCAAAAAGTTCCCCAAATGGCAGATATCTGCCTCCCCCAAAAGTCAATGTTTCCATGGGCTCTATTTCTTGAACTACATCATAATGTTAATAACCAAAACTCCTCTTCTGCGTAGGCCCTATTAATTTTCCTATATGTTAGATCATCACAATCATTAAATACAATTTATCAAAAACCATCCTGCATATGAATAGGAACCTTGAAGACATTATCTTTTATATACTGTACCCCAACCCAAAGCACCCATCAAAAGAACTCAGTAAATACTTAGTGACTGGTAGAGAATAAATATTTTAAGAGTACGGGTTTGGGGCTTTTGCACCCCAAAACATACCATGCACAAAGGAAAGGGTTGAGGACAGAGATACAAGGTTAGGCAAAGTGACAAGGGCTTAACCCTATGTCACCAAGCTTAGTTTCTACCCCAGGGATGTGGTGTCAGGTCACAGAGGCTTTAAGAGGCTTGCTCAAGGCCACAGAATTTGACTTTTTTCAAAGGAGGTTTATGGGCTCTCAAAGCGATTGAAAACCTTTTCAGGATTTCAAATTCTTTCCTTTCTTTCTGCCATTTTGTTTTTCTTTCCATCCACCCCACCCATGTCAACTCTTTCTCCATTTGTCAGAATATCTATTTCAACCTTCTCCATTCCATTCTCCTCCAGTTTCCAGTACCACTTCCTCCCTCATTCTTAAAAAAAAAAGTCCTTTCTTGGGAACTCAAGGAAGAACAAAGAGGCCATCAAGCAAAGATATCTTGGTATTTCTATCCACTTCCCACAGAATCACCCACATTCACTTCTTCCTAAGCGGACATGAGAAGAGTTCTCCATGCAGTCAAAGGCGAACCCTGCCACAGTCTGGATAACATCTCTTCCCCCGCCCTTCCACTCCCTACCCCACACACATACTTTCCCTGAATACCTGCAACACTTGTCTAACTCTCTCACTTATATTTTTTAACTTCCTTCTTTGTACTGACATGCTTCCTTCAGCCACAGGCATGCCATGAAAACAAAATACCAAAACCCAACATCCTTCCATTCTGTCACTCTCTCCCTTATCTTCTCTCTTCCTTTCATTGAAGGTAAATTCCTAACAAAGGTGTCTACTGTCCAGTTTTTTCGCCTCCTGTCCCCTTTAGCTCATCTCAATTGGTTTCTCACCTCATTACTTCCCTGAAACATGTATACCAAGCTTTCCTATCCCTGAGGTGATAAATCCTAAAAGATAAGCTTTTTATCATATTGACTACCCTTCAGGAAAGTCTCTTCTTCCTCTGACTTCTAGGCCATCACTTTCTATGAATTCCTTTCTCTCCCCTTGGCTGCCTCCTCAGTCTCCTTTGCAGGTTTCTCCTTCTACTTCTCCCTGGGCATATCCCCAGAACTCTTCACATTCTATAAGTCTTCTTGAGTGACCCATGCCAAAGCCTTCACCTCAATAACAACCTATCAGAGATCAAAGGTCCTATGGACTACTCCCTCTACATGTTACAGAAAGAGCTCAAACCCAGCCTGTGCAAAATGCAACCTGTCATTTGATCTCAAAATTGATTCTTCTTTTTGTCTGTTCTGTGTATTTGGTTGTTCAAGTAAGAAATCAGAAATCATTCTTAATACTTCTTTTTCACCTCCACATCCACTCAGTGAGTTCTGTTGTTTCTATTTCCCCAAATATTTTTCAGTTCACATCAGTTTTTCTCCAATCACTGCAGCCACTGCCTTTGATACTGATCATTTCCTACCTGAATCCCTGAATTATTTCCTTAAATAGTCTTCCTGCCTGCAGTTGAGCCTCACTCTCTTCCAACACCTCTCTACTTTCCAGGTTGATCTTAAATGCAAATACACTCATTCCACTTGCCTACACAGGACACTTCAATAGTGTCCTCCCCACATTCAGGATAACATCCAGACTCCCATTACATCTGGCTCCTGCCTCTCTGTCTAGCCTATTTTCATCATCATCATCTTCCTGGACATACACTCCATGACACTTGAGCCCAGTGAAACTTCAGCTTCCTTAGTGAATGATGCTCTCCTGTGCCTACATTTCTGCCCACCGGCAGCCACTTCTGTTCAAAATACCCATCTTTCCCTTCATCTTAATGAACTTAAGACTGAGGGCAACCTTGGGCTCCAAACCCAGCTCTGGCAGTTCTTTGATTTCACTCATTCAACAGGGATTTTCTGGCACTGGGAACACACACTGAAAATAAATACTGCCTAAGGAAGCTTACAGTCCTGAATTCAATACTGAATTCTGATGAAAGTGCTAACAGAGGAAAACAAAGGGAAGGTTTCCTGGAGGGAAAAAACTCTCCAGTAAAGTGCTGAAGCATGTTTACCACCATAAGACCTAGAGAAAGAGGAATGGGATGTGTGCGCATGTGTCTGCGTGTGTCTGTCTGTCTGACTAGAGGGGGTGGTGGAGGGATGACTGTGAAGTACCCCTGGGATATCTAAGTGGAGATGCACAGATGTGCAGTGCACAGGTGGATGTGTGGGTACCAGGATGAATAGAGAAATGCTAGAAGGGAAGGCAGTTAGAATACAGATGGCAGCTGAAACCAAGAGAACACGACACCACACTGCCTCCCTGACCCTGATAAAACTGCACTGTTACGCCAGTGAGAACCCAAATGGACCACCGCTTTATCCTGTGTTGATGTGTTTAAGAGATCTACATACCCAGGCTGGCACTATCCTTTTCTTCATTTTCTAAACTGTTAGTTTTTCAATGAAACAAAACCTATTTGAATCCAGAAGGGAGTTAGCTAGGTACTCTGGGAAATCTGAGAATACGTATGGCATAATAGTTATCCCAAAGTAGTTTACAATTCACTAGGGAAAAGAATGGGTTTTCTATTACCCAGTGGAAAACTGCATATTCCATAATATAGTATTCTAAGGAAGTCAGGCAGGTGAGGCATCAGTTTTGGTTGGGATGCTTAGGGAATGGCTTCTAATAGGAAGTTGGGCTTAACAGAGCCCTGGGGGATAAACAGACCTACACCAGGGAGAGAAAATAAACAGGTAAAACAGGCCCCAGAGACCACAAGGACACTGCACCACTTTGTGCAGAGAGCTGTCTCCTAATCTCTAAGAAAAGTTATCATGCGGAAATTAGAATACTGTAAAGAGCACCCAGAAAGGAGCCTGGCTGGATGGAAGCAGAGGATGCCTGTTGGTGGCGTCCAAGGTAAGAATTAGCCAAGTAACATAAAGCGTAATACACATATCTGCTTACAATAATACAAACTTCCAAAAATACTGACTTCCTTCCTATGGAATAATGGTTTTATTAATATACTTCAATATTTGTTTTAGGCTCTGGCTTTCCTATCATAAAATCCAGTATGCGGTCAGAATAACCTACAGGTATCTAAAATGCAAGCCCTAACTCATGATTTCATAGAGGGAAAATATCCTTCCCAATGACAGGCTATAATTTAAGTCATAGAGGCTAGATTTTTTTTTTCTTTTTTTTTTTTGCTTCTCTATTTTTTAAGCCAAGAAAAGAAAAGACACCTTCTCAAGAGTATTCTGTTGCTCAAGAACTAAACACTAAAAAAAAAAACTAAACACTCTCAAAAATAATCAAAAATTTATTTGAAATAATACAACATATAAGGTGGAGTTAAATTTCAAGGTTCTTATTATCTATGGTTAACAATGACAAAAGAAATCATGGAAAGAATAATTTTGTGCATGCTTAACTAGACAACTCTGCTACTGACCATAAAGAGAAGCCAATTCTAAAATCCACTAGTGTATTTCCTCTTAACATCAAATTATGTTGATGTAGAATCCTAACATCCAAACATCCTAAACAGCCTAAGTCAACAGAAAGGTTAATTCAGAAGTAAATCGCATTCATTCATTTACTCATTCACTCACGCATTCAATACTTACTGAAAACATCACATGCCAGGCTCTGTCCATGTGCTCGAGTACACGGAGAAGCAGCCAAGCCCCTGCCTGATGGAGCTTTCATTCTAAATCCAACTCAGTTTTATAGCAATGTCAGATTACACAAAGGACCTGAACTTAAAAGTTTTCCTTTCAGATTCTGGACGGGGACACTTTCAGAAAAACTTATGTTCATGTGCAACTTCTATTTTGAATTCAAAAATGAGTAAGTTAAAATCTTGCATTTTCTTTAAGAGCTACTTAGAAAACACAAAAACCTTTCTGATATAAGTAATATGAAATTCAGAATCCCAGAATTTAGTCATGCAGAATCTCTAAATTAATCTAATCTCCTGTAACAGAAATTCTTCATGGAGTATATGTGGAAAATTATCAGGTATTAAAATAATAATCTAAAATGCATGGTATTTTAATTGTTATTGAATCAGTTTGACTCCTCCTTGTTAACAAATTCCATAGGTGATAACTATTACCTGTTCATATGCCCAGAACTTAACAGCTGTCTCAGGAGCAATTTTAATGACATTTGTACCATTTCCTCTCCAAAGTGAGCGGATACCTCCTTCTTTCACCATTTGTCGAAAGCCACCATATATGTTCATTTTCGCTGATTTTGATCCATGGACCTAAAAATAAAGCAAAATGATATGAAATACTGGTGAGATGTTATCATTGCAATTTCTAAAGCAGCAATACAACCACTTTCTTTCCTTCAATACTATTTATTACTACAAAAAGATATTTTTTTAATATAGAAGGTTGAGAAAATATATAATGGGAAGAACTATTACCACCATTGTAGAAGCCTGACTCAAAGAAAAATTGATATCCTCATTGTGGGAAAGCAGAGAAGACATAATCAAAATTAAAATCATGAACAGCACCCATAAGACAAAATGAACCAACTTAATACTTATTAGGCTATGAAACACCCTTTGGCATATGAGCAAGTTCAATGTAAGAAAAATTAGAAAAATATAGTGAAGGCAATATATTATTCCTCCTCCCTGAGAAATAATACAGACATGAAATATAAATGGGACTGAAAACAATTTGGATATTATGTTTATCAGAACCGTAGAGACTAGGGTATATACAGCCTGACACCAAAAACAAAACCTGTACATTCTATGGCTTATCTTGAGGTATCATGTGTGAACTCCTGACCCAGTGAGTATCGATAAATTACCTGACTCATACTACCAATCTCATAGTTGTTTAAATAAACTAGACCTTATGCTCGCCTCTATCTAAAACTGATTACATATAATAAACCCCAAATAAAAAAGTCAGCTATTCTTTTTTGTTTTTATTTTGCATTGGGATATAGTCAATTAACAATGTTGTGATAGTTTCAGGTGAATAGCAAAAGTACTCAGCCATACATTCACATGTATCCATTCTCCTCCAAATTCCCCTCCCATCCAGGCTTCTACATAACATTGAGCAGAATTCCATGTGCTACCAGGAGCAGCAGGTCCTCATTGGCTATCCATTTTAAATATAGCAGTGTGTTATATATGTTATATATATAACATATATATGTCATATATATGTTATATGTTATATATATAAAACATATATATATATATATATATATATACACAGTTCACCCCAAGCTCCCTAACTATCCCTTCCCTCTGGCAACCTTAAGTTTGTTCTCTAAGCCTGTGAATCTCTTCCTGTTTTGTAAGCAAGTTCATTGTATCATTTCTTTTTAGATTCCACATTTAAGCGAAGTCATACATTTCTCCTTCTCTGTCAAAAGTCAGCTATTCTTCTGATTGTTTCAGCTTACACAAAATGAGTCACTACTACATTAAAAAAAAAAAAAGATCAGAGGGGCTGACAATTAAAAGTTAGCCATGAGGGCAGTATGTGATGTAATCACAATAAAAACCGTCAACACCAAAGACTCAGGTGAGCTTCCGTGACTGGTGTGCAACTCTATGCATGCTGTCACAGGCTGATGCCAAGAAATAACACATTGTGACTCTTCGGGGAGAAAAACAACAGAAATTCTGCGTTTGATTCTTCCATGGACTCAGCCCTATGCTCTTTGCTCCTTGGCTGATTTTAATCTGTATCTTTAGTTGTAATAAACCATAAGTATAAAAGCTTCCAGTGAGTTCTGTGAATTGCTGAATCTGAAGGTACTTTGAGAAACTTCCTGCGCTTGCAGGAAATAAAGTTGAAATATACCCACTTTATTTTAAATAAACTGCACAGTAAAATATGACAAAGGAAAGATGAATGCTTATTCAAAATTTCTCAATTTACTACCGTTCCTAAAAACAAAAATACATGCCCATTCTCTCTACTTTTTCTTTAAAGCAGTATCATTCCCCCTAAATATATTTTGAGATGTAGATACATTCTAGATGAATTCTAGTTGAAAATATTGTCAGAAATCATTCCGTACAGAAATCTAAGGACAAATACAAAAGTACTGACCACAGGAATAATAACACAACTTTTAAAAACCTTCTTAAAGCAACTACTATATTCTAGGGGGGTGTCCCAGCCTACCAGGCGTTCTCCCCTAATTTCCATTGTTTAATGTTTTTACCACTCTTGTTAGATAGTCTTACTCCCAATCTAGAATGAAAGAAAATGAAGCTTCAGGCATTTCACGCAGTATGAGAAATACAGTCAAAAACACTCCATTCCTTGTCTAATTCGTTGTGAAGGAAAAGCTATTCCACTCTCTGAGCCAGATAATATGAGGATAAAATCTCCCTGGCTGCATTATTAGAAGATTAAATGGGTTACCATGATGAGCACCAAATAAATACTAATCCTTTCCTTTTCCTCTTTCTTTCCACTCTGACTAGCCAAGGTTACACTGCTAGTAAACAGCAAAGTCAATCTATAAAACCAGGTCCTTTCTGCTAACCTCAGATTTAGAATAACTTTTTAAATTACATCCTTGTTCCAAGAGTCTAGATTTCAGAAAAAAAACCCTCTTTTAAGAAAGTACATAAAATAGAAGGAAAATATAAGTAGTTTAAGGAGAGTACTACAACAATGGCTAGAGATTTTCCTTTCTAATTAAACATTTGAATACACAGGATGCCAAGATTAAAAGTTCATCACACACATGTTCATCACACCTTCCTGGAGAAGGAAATGGCAATCCACTCCAGTATTCTTGCCTGGAAAATCCCATGGACAGAGGAGCCTTGCAGGCTATAGTCCATACGGTCACAAAGACTCAGACACGACTGAGCGACTGAGCACATACATATGTACCAACAATTTAATGTAAATACTCACATGGACTGAATTTAGGATTAACAGCAATAAAATTGAGAGACTCCTTTTTAAAGGTATGATCATTACTGAGATGTCTTCTATCTTTTTTCAAAGTACCACATTTCTCACTATTTCAGAATATTTTGGACACACTTAGACACAAGGTCCTAAAGCTCACCTGCATCATGACTTTCAGACGATCCAGAGGGGCCGTGCTTGTCCGAGAGACGGCCCCGGCAACACCTCCTGCCAAAAGCTGCCTCCACCACTGTCCCGACTTTTTTTCATCTTCTGTGAATTCATCTGGAATAGTTAAACTATCTCCTATGTCAATACCCTGTTAAAATGGAAGAAAAATCCCCAGGCTCCTTCAATTAAAGATAGATCATTCCAGAAGGTTTGTTTCTTTTAGAGAAGAATTACCTGTCATTTTATAAAGATCAGTTTCAATCCTTAGAAAGTATTATACTGAACCAATTTGAGCATTTAGGATTATAAGTAGCCTATTTACACTAAATAAAGTACAGTATCAGATCACAAGAAATGAAAATTAACAGTAATTACAAATTTACAATACCAACAATTACAAATTTTCTTAACAGATTCAGAATAACTTTTCCAGGTCTCAGTTAGAATGAAAGAACAGTGTTTTATCAGATGCAGAGAATCTTACTAGCTATAGAAAGAATTATTTTGTCAGTTCTTCAAAGATACTCCTTTTATCTCAAAATTATATCCACATTATATTTTATATCATGATATGTGCTCTAAATATATAAATGAAAATTAAATTAAAACTGTAATGTGAATACCCCTAAACTCATTTCCTGTATATAAATATTTTTATAAATCCATTTAAAAATTTAGCTAACAAGGAAGTAGTGTTTAAAATTATCTACCTTTCAATCTATTCTAAACATTACAATGGATTACAAATATAACTTGACAGAAACAAAATTCTATAATAATATTTTTACAGCTTTATTCTCTAAATGGTTCTAGTGTAAAAGATTTTATAGGTAAGAGTGTCAGGGTTAAGAAGCTAAGCTACAATAGAAATCCCCTACTTCCTTATTTTTACTATCAAAAAAATGAATATATGATTATAGCCTCAACTGTCCATAGGGTCACACAGAGTCAGACACGACGGAAGTGACTTAGCATGCATGCGTGTATTAACTATCTCCAAAGATAAAATAATAATTTGATTATGTAAATATGATTTCACCTAAGCATAAATTTTATCAAGGCAACTGAACTACTAATATAGTATTATTTTATACTCACAGTTGAAAAGGCATCATTTTCTGTTGTTGTTGTTCAGTCGCTAAGTCATGTCTGACTCTGCAACCACATGGACTGCAGCACACTGGGTTCTGCGGTCCTTCACTGTCTCCTGGAGTTTGCTCAAACTCATGTCCACTGAGTCAGTGATGCTATCTAACCATCTCATCCTCTGCTGGCATTAGTCACCATTAATTTTATAATTTTCTAGGTAAGGTTAGGCATTGTTATTAGTGGCAATTTGAATGCTAGGCTTCGTTTAGTACATATAAAATGTACTGAAATCCAGGAATAAGTTTAGAAGTCAAGCCTATTAGAAAAATTAAAATTCTCTCAAAGAGTTTCCATTGTTTCCAGGAACAGATTGCACACTGAAATGAATTTTATTTATGTCAAGATATTTCAGCAGGATATTAATGGAACTTAATTAAAATTTGAAAGTTTTGAGGAATACAGAGAGATAGGTGTGCAATGCTGAGCAGATGAGCCAAACATTTGTTTAACATTCCATGATTATTATGATAGATGCATTATTCCAGAGATAAATCTGAACAAGCAAGTTTCAGAAGGGATTTTTGGCCATATGAACCATGAGGTACTGAGATTATCTAGGTGATATATTATCTATACAAAGTAACAGCCTGTAACCTTTACTCTTCCCTAAGGCAGAATCCTTCAGTTTAGTTCAGTTCAGTTCAGCCGCTCAGTTGTGTCCGACTCTTTGTGACCCCATGAATCGCAGCACACCAGGCCTCCCTGTCCATCACCAACTCCGAGAGTTTACTCAAACTCATGTCCATTGAGTCGGTGACGCCATCCAGCCATCTCATCCACTGTTGTCCCCTTCTCCTCCTGCCCTCAATCTTTCCCAGCATCAGGGTCTTTTCCAATGAGTCAACTCTTCGCATCAGGTGGCCAAAGTATTGGAGTTTCAGCTTCAGCATCAGTCCTTCCAATGAACACCCAGGACTGATCTCCTATAGGATGGACTGGTTAGATCTCCTTGCAGCCCAAGGGACTCTCAAGAGTCTTCTCCAACACCACAGTTCAAAAGCATCAATTTTTTCGGCACTCAGCTTTCTTCACAGTCCAACTCTCACATCCATACATGACCACTGGAAAAACCATAGCCTTGACTGGACAGACCTTTGTTGGCAAAGTAATGTCTCTGCTTTTTAATATGCTATCTAGGTTGGTCATAACTTTCCTTCCAAGGAGTAAGCGTCTTTTAATTTCATGGCTGCAATCACCATCTGCAGTGATTTTGGAACCCCAAAAAATAAAGTCTGACACTATTTCCACTGTTTCCCCAACTATTTCCCATGAAGTGATGGGACCAAATGCCATGATCTTAGTTTTCTGAATGTTGAGCTTTAAGCCAACTTTTTCACTCTCCTCTTTCACTTTCATCAAAGGCTTTTTAGTTCCTCTTCAATTTCTGCCATAAGGGTGGTGTCATCTGCATATCTGAGGTGATTGATATTTCTCCCAGCAATCTTGATTCCAGCTTGTGCTTCATCCAGCCCAGCGTTTCTCATGATGTACTCTGCATATAAGTTAAATAAGCAGAGTGACAATGCACAGCCTTGATGTACTCCTTTACCTGTTTGGAACCAGTTTGTTGTTCCATGTCCAGTTCTAACTGTTGCTTCCTGACCTGCATATAGGTTTCTCAAGAGGCAGGTCAGGTGGTCTGGTATTCCCATTTCTTTCAGAATTTTCCACAGCTTATTGTGATCCACACAGTCAAAGGCATAGTCAATAAAGCAGAAATAGATGTTTTTCTGGAATTATCTTCCTTTTTCTGTGATCCAGCGGATGTTGGCAATTTGATCTCTGGTTTCTCTGTCTTTTCTAAAACCAGCTTAAACATCTGGAAGTTCACGCTTCACGTATTGCTGAAGCCTGGCTTGGAGAATTTTGAGCATTACTTTACTAGCATGTGAGATGAGGGCAATTATGCGGTAGTTTGAGCATTCTTTGGCATTGCCTTTCTTTGGGATTGAAATGAAAACTGACCTTTTCCAGTCCTGTGGCCACTGCTGAGTTTTCCAAATTTGCTGGCATATTGAGTGCAGCACTTTCACAGCATCATCTTTCAGGATTTGAAATAGCTCAACTGGAATTCCATCACCTCCACTAGCTTTGTTTGTAGTGATGCTTTCTAAGGCCCACTTGACTTCATATTCCAGGATGGCTGGCTCTAGGTGAGTGATCACACCACTGTGATTATCTGGGTCATGAAGATTTTTTTGTACAGTTCTTCTGTGTATTCTTGCCACCTCTTCTTAATATCTTCTGCTTCTGTTAGGTCCGTACCATTTCTGTCCTTTATCGAACTCATCTTTGCATGAAATGTTCCCTTGGTATCTCTAATTTTCTTGAAGAGATCTCTAGTCTTTCCCATTCTGTTGTTTTCCTCTATTTCTTTGCATTGATCGCTGAGGAAGGCCTTCTTATCTCTCCTGGCTATTCTTTGGAACTCTGCATTCAAATGGGAATATCTTTCCTTTTCTCCTTTGCTTTTTGCTTCTCTTCTTCTCACAGCTATTTGTAAGGCCTCATCAGACAACCATTTTGCCTTTTTGCATTTCTTTTCCATGGGGATGATCTTGATCCCTGTCTCCTGTACAATGTCACGAAACTCTATCTATAGTTCATCAGGCACTCTGTCTATCAGATCTAGTCCCTTAAATCTATTTCTCACTTCCACTGTATAGTCATAAGGGATTTGATTTAGGTCATACCTGAATGGTCTAGTGGTTTTGCCTACTTTCTTCAATTTAGGTCTGAATTTGGCAATAAGGAGTTCATGATCTGAGCCACAGTCAGCTCCCAGTCTTGTTTTTGCTGACTCTATCAAGCTTCTCCATCTTTGGCTGCAAAGAATATAATCAATCTGACTTCGGTGTCGACCATATGGTGATGTCCATGTGTAGAGTCTTCTCTTGTGTTGTTGGCAGAGGGTGTTTGCTATGACCAATGCATTCTCTTGGCAAAATTCTATTAGCCTTTGCCCTGCTTCATTCTGTACTCCAAGGCCAAATTTGCCTGTCACTCCAGGTGTTTCTTGACTTCCTACTTTTGCATTCCAGTCCCCTATAATGAAAAGGACACCTTTTTTGGGTGTTAGTTCTAAAAGGTCTTGTAGGTCTTCATAGAACCGTTCAACTTCAGCTTTTTCAGCATTACTGGTTGGGGCATAAGCTTGGATTACCTTGATATTGAATGGTTTGCCTTAGAAACAAACAGAGATCATTCTGGCGTTTTTGAGATTGCATCCAAGTACTGCATTTCGGACTCTTTTGTTGACTATGATGGCTACTCTATTTCTTCTAAGGGGTTCCTGCCCACTGTAGTAGATATAATGGTCATCTGAGTTAAATTCACCCATTCCAGTCCATTTTAGTTCACTGATTCCTAGAATGTCAACATTCACTCTTGCCGTCTCCTGTTTGACCACTTCCAATTTGCCTTGACTCATGGACCTAACATTCCAGGTTCCTATGCAATATTGCTCTTTACAGCATCAGACCTTGCTTCTGTCTCCAGTCAGAATCCTTAAATGCCTATAAAAGCTGAGCAGCTTATCTTCACAAGATTTCTGGAAGGCAGTAGCTCTTCCAAGTTTTGTGAATAGTAAACATAGGAACTACATCTGCAATCTTTATGAAGTCTTGGGTTTGTTTGTTTTTTTTTAAGATATTCAGTTGTGTCTGACTCTCTGGACCCATGGACTATAGCCTACCAGGCTCCTCTGTCCATGGGATTTTCCAGGCAAGAATACTGGAGTGGGTTGCCATTTCCTTCTCCAGGGGATCTTCCCGACCCAGGGATCGAACCCAGGTCTCCCACATTGTAGGCAGATGATTTACCGTCTGAGCTACCAGGGAAGTCCCCGCAACTAACAAGAGTATGTAGAATTCTTACACGTCAATGAGCTAGCTACAGAGACTTAGGCGCCCTGATCCACAAGTGCTGCAGAGTACTCCTGAATGATAACTATACCAATGGCTTACAGCTCCAAATAAGTGTAAACTAATACATAAAGTGGACTCACAGTAGAATGTTTCCAGAAACGGATGATTTCCTCAATGTCTGTAACGGGGTTAAATAAGAAGTAGTCTCGCCATTCATTCCAGTCAACTGTCATTGTCCCATCGGCATCAATGCTGAAAATAAAAAGAAGCTGATTAAAGAATAAAATACAATTTTTAATAAAAATAACATTATTGGCCATGTTGCAGAATTACAATTGTTCTTCCAACTTAATATTCTTCTAAGGTTTTTGGAAATGGCAAATGGCAACAAGCATTTGATGATCTGTTAGTTTTAACCATTTTAAATAAAAATGGACTCCAAGTTTATAGATCTCACTAAAAGCTATTTTTGGTGCTGCATCAAACTCCAAGTCAATGAACTAACAAAGATAAAATTGGGGGATAGTCCATGACTGATTCATGTGAATGTATGGCAAAAACCACCACAATATTGTAAAGTAATTAGCCTCCAATTAAAATAAATTTAAAAAAAATTTTTTTAAATTGGGGGTGGGTAGTAATGAATAAACTAATGATTTATTTTTCTTACACTGGCTCAGGAAGATAGTTCTTAACGTTTTATTTTAACATTTGGGTGTAACTTTGGAATATACTCAAAATACGCTATCAATTTTCTTCTCCAGTTTTCTCTATGTTAGGAAAACCAGCAGTGATTATATATATTAAAAAAAATCTATATAAAGCAATCATCAATCAATTAAAAATAAGCAGAAATCCTAGTACCTATCTTCAATATTTCCAGTTAATATATTGTAGCCTTGAATATTTTTCACTAACTTTTTGCTTGTTTTAGAAGTTTCTTAGCAATAATGTCATTTGTACCTATTTCTTCCCTAAAAGTGACTCTAAACTGCCCAGGATTTTGACTGTTTTGTTCACTACTGTGAGACCCAGTACATAAAGTGGTCAGCAAAAATAAAGTGCTCAATTATTTGTTTAATTAATGACTATGTCTAAAAAAAAGCTTAAGCATCTCCTCCAGATTTTTTATTTATTCTATGACTTGTGCGAAAGTGATGCATAAAGATGACAGACAAATAAAATGCTATTTTCAGATATTTTTGATGTTTTCTGGTTCCACTTTTAACTTTGATCTGCATACATGAAATTACACTTAAATTTTCATTTGTTCTAGCACACAGGTATTAACATTTCATATTTGCCTAAGAGTCCTAGTTACTACTGATGTTTATAACATTATTCTTCAGGGTTGCTATATTTATTACTCTATTTTTAGTACTATTTTCTATTTTAATGCAATTGCTTATTGTCTGATCCTACCCCTCAACCTTCCACATGTAAATGTCCTTCTACAAGGCAAGGGTTTTTCTTTATTTTATTGACTGATATGGCCGAAGTGTCTAAAACAGTGCCTGGCACAGAGCAAATTATTAACTGAGTGAATAAATGAATTTCAAACTCTAGCTTACAGCCACAGAACACTCAGTGTCAACAAACTTCTTAAGATAGTCCCGTGGTGGGTTTAAACTGCATTTCTCTTCAAATTACTAATGCAGTTGACCAACTTATCCTATTTACCTGCTATTCATTTTTTTCTTCTTGTGAAATGCTTGTTCATATCTTTTGCCCATTTGTCTAATGGGCTGTGTCCTTTTCTTAAATGTGTATAGTTCTTTATAAAATTGATTTAATCCTTCAAGTTATAAATTAGCAAGTACTTTGTCTTTTCACTTTATTTATAGTATCCATGAATTATTGCTGTTGTTCAGTCACTAAATTATTCCAATTCTTTGTGACCCCATGGACTGCAGCACACCAGGCTCCTCTGTCCTCCACTATCTCCCAGAGTTTGCTCAAATTAATGTCCATTGAGTCAGTGATGCTATCTAACCATCTCATCCTCTGCCGCCCCCTTTTCCCTTGACTTCACTCTTTCCCAGCATCATGGGCTTTTCAAATAAGTCAGTTCTTTGCAACAGGTGGCCAAAATATTGCATCTTCAGCTTCAGCATCAGTCCTTCCAATGATTATTCAGGGTTGATTTCCTTTAGCATTGACTGGTCTGATCTCCCAGATGCTCTTAATTTTAATATAGCTGAATTTATCAATCTTTTAATTTATGGTTATTGACTTCTGTATTTTTTAAAATAAAATCTTCCCTATACTGAGATATAGACATCTGCTTCTTTTTCCCTTAGAGGTACTACAGTGTAACTTTCACATTTAGTTTCACTTTTTAAATTGAAATATAGTTGATTTACAATATTGTGTTAGTGTCAGGTATATAGCAAATTGACTCAGTTTTATATATTTCAGATTATTTTCTGTTACAGGTTATTACAAGATACTAAATATAGTTCCCTGTGCTATACAGTAAATCCTTGTTGCTTATCTATTCTATGTTTAGTAGTTTGTATCTGTTAATCCCATACTCCTAATTTATCCCTCCCCCTACCCTTTCCCCTTTGGTAACCATAATTTGCCTTCTATGTCTGTGATTTCTATGCATGGCATAAGGCAGGTATCCAACTGCATTTCTGTCTGCATGGATAACCAGAAGCACCAGTACCATTTATTGCATAGTCTCTTCTTTTCAAAGGGATTTGCAAAGTTACTTCTCTCATGTGACAAATCCCAAACATGGATGGGTCTGTCACCGGGAGGGTGAGTTCCATTTGTCAACTTGTCTATCTGTGTAGCAACACCACACACTATATCTTAATTATAGCTTATAATAACTTTCAATAATCTGATGGAGCAGGTCCCCAGCTCCTCATGGTTCTCCAAGAATGTCTTGGTTATTGCTGGATCTGTACAGTTTCATTTTTCTCTGAAAATACTTCATAGTCCAAATGCTGGGGCAAAGAGAACAACTGAGAGGGTAGTTCTCAGGATTGAGAGAAAGCAAGTAGGAATGGTGAAAGAATCAAGAGAAGATTGATGAACTGGTGGAAATGAAGGGGCCAGAGGTCTGTAAGTCAAAATGCAAGTACCAGAGGAGCAAGACAGTGTAGACTCTAAAGGAAGAAGGGGTCATAAGGTAGGATACAGGTATTTAAGACTTTGGAGGAGGAGCAGCTTCAAGTTATGATACAGTTGGAGAGAGAGTGGGCTACTGAAGCAAAATGAAATAGAAGGCTCAGGTGTTGAGGAAAGTGAGGAACATTAATGCTAGAAAGTAAGGGGAGCTGCCAGCATGAATACTGAGGTTTCCTAGGACTTTGGACAAAGAGAAAATGACCATTTGACAAGTGCCAATGTCCTCGATAGATGTAGAGAAGGAACTAGAGGTAAAGATATGAGAGGAAAGATGGATGGAGATGAGAGCCTAAAAGGAAAGTGGCTTTTTCACTTGAGAGCAGAAGATAAAGATACATGAAGCATACATATTTGGGAGAGACACCTATTTCAGTTACTCCCCACCATATCTTTCTACTGAAAAAGGAGAACCAGGAGGCTATATTTCAATAGGCTATGGTTCCTGTCTAATACTCTGATGATTCAGCCACAGCTGCTTCAAACAGCACCTTTCACATTTCTTTCCCATGAATTCAGTCTTGGAAACAGTAAGAGACAGTGAAATGGCAGAAAAGAAACTGACATTTGGAGGTATATGAGTCACACTGATGGCTGAGCCTTCAAGGGGAAATCTGTGATTTCTACTACCGAAAACACAATTGTGAGATAATACAAAATGTATAATTTGGTCTCTGTTCCCTGCTCCTGGCTCAGAGTTCCTACAGCCCTTCTACTTTGTAAGTGATAAAAGCTGTATGGCATCTCTTGTTCTAATAAGGCAACTCTGGCTGGGCACCTGGATGAGGAATGGTCATCAGAAAAACTAAGCCATGATCAGAAGCTTGGAATTTTCAGCCCCTTCCCTCCCAACCCACCCCCCAATTCTCCATAGAGGAGAAAGGGACTGAAAATGGAGTTAATAACTGTTCATGCCTACATGAAGAAGCCTCCATAACAATCCAAACAGTATAGGATTCAGGGACCTTCTGGTTAATAAACACATCCACACACCAGCAGGGTGACACATCCCAACTCCTGTGCTCAGGACCCTCCCAGACCTCCTCTTGTGTGTATGTTTTTATTGGCTGTTCACCTGTATCCTTTATAATATCCGTTCATAAACTGATAAACACACGTACACATTTCCCCAAGTTCTGTGAACCTGTCTGGCAAGTAACTGAATCCAGTGGGGAGAAGGTCATGGGAACCTCTGATCTGTAGCCAAGTCAGACAGAATCTGTGGGTAACCTAGGCACCTCCTACTCCTTGTGACTGGCATCTGAAGTGGAGAGCGGTCTTGTGAAACTGAGCCCTGAACGTGTGGGATCTGACACTACCTCCAGGTCGACAATGTTAGAACTGAATTACACTGTATGACATCCAGCTGGCATCACTGAGAATTGCCTCTTGTGGGAGGAAAACCCACATATTTGGTGACCAGAAGCTTCGGAAGTAAAGTGTTTTGTGCGAGTAACAAAGGAGTTTCGTAAAATGGAAAACGAAGCTTCTTCTCTAATCCAAACATATTTTGAAATTTTTTACTGAAAAAGTATAAATGTTAATAGTAATAGCTTAAGAGTGCAAAATAATATACATTAGCCACTGGGGAAACAAAAAAAACCATGATGAGATACCACTTCACAACCACACACCCATGGTTAAAATCAAAAGACAGAAAGAAAATAATGTCAGGGAAGATGTGGAGAAATTCAGGCCCTCCATACACTGCTGCTGGGATTGTAAAATGGTGCGGTTACTATGGAAAACAGTCTGTCAGTTCTTTAACCAGTTGAACATAGAGTTACCATATGACCCAGCGATTCTTCACTAGGTATATATCCAAGAGAATTATAAAGAAGTTCACATAAAAATGTGTACACAAATATTCATAGCAGCAATATTCATGATGGCTGAATATTGGAAGCAAAAAATATTGGAAGTGGAAGTAACCCAAATGTCCATCTGTTGATGAAAGGATGAATAAAGTGCGATATATACATAAAATGGAATATAACTTGGTCTATAAAAGGAATGAAGTAGGGATGCATGCCACACCATGGATAAAGCTTGAAAACATGATAAGTGAAAAAAGCCAGACACAAATGTCACATGCTGAATGATTCCATTTTTTTATGAATGTCCAGAACAGACAAAGTAGATCAGTGGCTGCTGGAAGCTTGCAGGGTGAGGAGTAAGGAATGACTGCTAGTGGATACAGAGTTACTCCGGGGGCTGATGAAAATGTTCCAAAGTTAGATAATGGTGATGGTTGCACAACTCTCTGAAAATAGTAAAAACCAGTGACCTGTACACTTTAAAAGAGTGAATTTTTTGCATGTGAACTACTTATCAATAAAGTTGTTATAAAATATTTATATATACAATTATATAGCATCATTTAAAAATCCACCCTCTCTATTACCTGTGATTTATTCTGGAGCTTGGGCTGGAATTTGCATTGGTCCTAAAGCTATCAAAAGGAATACAGAAATAGGATTTCTGGCCAAAAAATCAGAGAAATACTCTCAGTTTCCTGAAAAAATGTGGCTTTTGGGGCAGAACATTACATACCCCATATTCCACTTTAAAAATGCTATTGAAGGGCCTTCCCTGGTGGTCCCATGGTTAGGACTCCATATTTCCACTGCAAGGGGCATGGGTTGGATCCCTGGTTGGGAAACCGCACACCACACAGTGAGGCCAAAAATAAAAATTTTAAAAACGCTATTTATCTCCTTTTCATGTTTTAGCTTTACATTTCCTCAGGAAAACCTTTCTGATCGAATGTTAACAAAAGTGATGCCAATGCATAGCTCTGAGATTTGCACCTTCCTATTAAGCAGTTGCTTGCAGAAGAAATTCTGAAGACAAAAGGGAGGAAACCGCTACCAGTGCAGATACAAAAGGAGATAAATGAGACAATAAGGCCATTTGGAAGAAACTTTTTAGGTAATGTTGAAGACTGAAAACACTGACAAGAATACTAATAAAATGTAACCATCCTTTTCTATTTAGTTACTTTTTTTTTTAAATTGGTCACTGTATTTGTAACAAAAAAGCTTTCAAGGACACTTAGACTTCAGAAATTATCACTCTATCCTGTGAAATAACACACTAAATCTGACTGCCCTGGGCAATACTATTCAAACTGTATCTCTATTTTCTGAAAGAAAAAGGTATTTCTTTTTATGTGGGGGGGATATTTTCTCTTTTTTTCTTTTTTTTTAAATTGAGGTACAACTGATTTATAATATATCAGTTCCAGGTGTACAATAGTGATTCAAAATTTTTATAGACTATACTCCACTTATAGTGTTTATAAAAATATTGGCTTTATTCCCTGTGCTGCACAAAATATCCTTGTAGCCTATTTATTTTACACATAGTACCTCTTGTCTCCCTGTCTTGCCCTCCCCACTTTCTCCCCTGATTAGTAACCACTGGTTTGTTCACTGACTCTGCTTCCCTTCTGTTCACTAGTTTCTTAGATTCCACATATAAGTGATAATATACAGTATTTATCTTTGTCTGACTTATTTCACTAAACATAATCCCTCTAAGTCCATCCATGTTGCTGCAAATGGAAAATTTTCATCCTTTTTTATGGCTGGGTAATATCCCATTATGTATATCTACCATGTCTTCTTTATCCATTCATCTGTTGATGAACACTTAGGTTGCTTCTTTTTGACTATTGTAAATAGTGCTGTTATGAATTCTGGGGTGCATGCATCTTTTTGAAATAGTTTTTTCATTTTTTTTTTCTTTTTTGGATATATACCCAGGAGTGAAATTACTGGATCATATGGTAGTTCTATATTTAGTTTTTTGAGGAACCTGCATACTATGTTCCACAGTGGCTGCATCAAGTTACATTCCCACCAACGAAAGAGAAGTGTTCCCTTTTTTCCACATCCTCATCAATATTCCTTATTTGTGGTCTTTTTGATGGTGGTCATTCTCAAGGTGTGAGGTGCTGCCTCACTGTGGTTCTGATTTGCATTTCTTTGATGATTAGCAACGTTTGAGCATTTTTTCATGTTCCTGTTGGCCACCTGTATATCTTTCTTGGAAAAATGTCTGTTCGGTTTTTCTGCCATTTCTTTTTATTCGACTTCTTTGTTCTTTTTAAATCAGTGCTTCTTTGTCAGTCAATGAGGAGACCTTTGGGATTTCCCTCTTATCTAGTCATGTCATGCATAAGATAAAGAAGTGATGAATCTGCTTGCCTCCTCATCTTGAAACAATGAGTTCTACAGTCACATTAAAAACCAAATAGGAAAAGAGATAGCACTAAAACTTTTAGGCTCCTTCTGTAGAGATTTAGCACCTTCCTGTCATTCCCAGTCCTGGAGGCCTTAAGAGAGTTTTCCCATTCCTACAGTTTAGGTGCATGAGCACACACAAAATGAAAAGGGAGAAAAGTGGGGGAAGATATTGTGAGGAATGATAAGGTGCAGAGAATTGCTTTAAGCCATGCTTATGAATGCAGATGTCTATTACAGGATATTAAAAATTAAAAAAAAAACAGTTGTCAATAGATGAAGAGCTTACCTTCGAAGAATCAATTCTGCTTGTTGTTCAGAAATAGTTAGACCTAGTATCTGGAGAGACTGGACAATTTCAGAAGCCTCAATTTTTCCTTTAAAAAATAAAAATTATAAACTCAGAACTGACAAGGACCTTAGAAATATAACTTTCAAATCCCGTACTTTGTAAGGAAAAGCCTTGAACTGATTAAGGTAAAATTATGAATTTAGATGAGTTACAGATTTGCTTAAATACATACTGCAACACCAACTCAAATTTTAACAAATATATTAAGTAAGTACACATATATTATTTCATCCAAAAATCATAACAGCCTTGTAGGTAAATAATGATATTCCATCGAAAGAAGAGGCTGAGCTTACATGGCCCTACAAAGAAACCACACTAAGAAGCAACAGAGCTGAGGTACAAATCAAGACACTCAAATTTTGAAGTAAATTCAGTTAAGGTAGGATCTCTTAAATATAAAGTATGCATTTACTAAATGATGAAGCATTTATTATGCATAAAGATGTGCTGCACTGAGTTAAAAGAAAGTAGAAAAATGACTAAATGAAGCCAAAGAGTGTGGACTATTCTTTTGAGAGATCTGGCAATAAAAATGAAGAAGGCAGGGATAGCAGGATGATGGGAGAAGGAAAATTATTATGATGAGAGCAATTAGAGCATGCTGTGGGAAGGAGAAGAAACAGAGATGAAGAAAGAGAAAATACAAGCAATAAATTCTAAGACTGCATTTCCCTGAAGCAGTTCACAGACTCATGATGATCCCAAGACTATTGAATAGAAAAGGATGAAACAAAATAAAATAAGAGAGGGTCTGATGCCAAACCAGGATTAATAGCAAAGTTCTCCAGGAAAAGAGGAAGACAAAAACTACTGTTAGTGGTGAGAGGAAAAGACTACATTTAAGAGAAGGACATTGAAGGGATGACAGGATTGGGAAAGAACTTTCTAGGGAGAGGAAAGGAGCAGCATGAGAATCTGGACAATGTAAGAACAGTCAGAGGCTTTCAGAAATAGCCAGACTTTTCAGCAATGAAAGTCTTCAAACACCACTCTGAATAATCACCTTTGTAATTGCCCTCTCAAAGAAATACAGTTGATTTTCATTATTCACGCTGGTTTACTTTCTATAAGGTCACTGTGAACACAGAGTCGAGGGAAACAGAACCATTGTTCCTAAGGGAAATAGGGGTTAGGTTCCTGGAAGCCTCTGGTGTTCTCACCAATTTTCTCATCAACTGATCAATACAAAAGCTTGTTTGCTGTGTGTTTCTGTTTAAATACACCCTGTATTTAAAGCACCCTTGCTGCTGCTGCTAAGTTACTTCAGTCATATCCAACTCTGTGCAACCCCATAGACGGCAGCCCACCAGGCTCCCCCGTCCCTGGGATTCTCCAGGCAAGAACACTGGAGTGGGTTGCCATTTCCTTCTCCAATGCATGAAAATGAAAAATGAAAGTGAAGTCACTCAGTCGTGTCTGACTCTTAGCGACCCCATGGACTGCAGCCTACCAGGCTCCCCCATCCATGGGATTTTCCAAGCAAGAGTACTGGAGTGGGATGCCAGTGCCTTCTCTGATATATATATGTTAATGTTAACTCATTAACAGTGAGCTCATATTCAATAGCACTATAACTCTTGTCTGAGTTAAGTGTTTTGACACATATATTTTTCTCCAAAGACACTTCACAGTCTTCCCACATTTAGGAATGCGCACCAACATTTCAGCACTGCTCTTGGAAGCCATTGTAAATAGTGAAATCATCAACCAAACACACAAAATTGCAAAAGACATAGCACCAAGTAGGCTGCAGAAGGACTTATTTACAGTACAAAAGCTACAAAAGGGGAAGCAGAGCATCACCTTATTCTGTCTCAGCTAGAAATGTGCTCACCAAGCAAATGAAGCTTGTGGCTTCTCTATGCAAATCCATGAATGACTGCAAAAGTACTGTGAGTGCAATTTGGGGGTTACTTCTGGAGTTAAATTTTATCAAGTAGACAAATTCTCAAATACAGAATTCATGAATAATTAGGATAGATTATACATGCTTTCCTTTGTTGTTGGTTAATCGCTAAGTTGTGTCTAACTCTTTTGCAAGCCAATGGACTATAGCCTGCCAGATTCCTCTGTCCATGGGATTTCCCAGGCAAGAATACTGGAGTGGGTTGCCACTTCCTTCTCCAGGGAATTTTCCCAACCCAGGGATCAAACTCGTGTCTCCTGTATTGGCAGGCAGATTCTTTATCACTGAGCCACCAGGGAAGTCCCAGTTTCCTTTATGAAAGTCTAATAAACAAAAATATGAACCTATAATGAGAAAGTTTTAAAATATACAAACAAGATAAGTTGAGGGGAAACTGTTTGATCCACTACAAATGTATCATAAGTTTCACCTTTAATACCACATTGTAAGTCAACTATACTTCAATTAAAAACAAAATAGAAAGACTTCACCTTTATTTCTTCTGGCTCATTTAGAACTTTCTGAAATTAACTATTGATATGTGCACACCATACATACTGAATGATCAGCCTCTACTTACCTGGAGATGATCCTTAGTTAGCTCCATCTCCCAGCAACTGCCTGACCTAACACTATATAGACAGTCCCTTCTATGCAGCGAGTTCAGGGTGGGATGAAAGTTTGTGGGAAGAAACTAAGTTGACTGTAAGAATTGAATTTTGCTATAAGATTAGACTAAGGTAGACTTGGGGCATACAATGTAAAGTTCATGGGTGCTAATAAATGTTCTAACAGTACTACTTTCCACCACAAACTTAGCTCTTCCTAGCTGAGAGTCACAGATTTGAACAATCATCAAAACCATTCAAAGGATTTAGTTGTTTGCTTAAAGAACTTGCCTTGAATCTAACTAAAGTTAAGGTTCAGTATAAACCGGGGCTTCACTGATACCTCAGTTGGTAAAGAATCCACCTGCAATGCAGGAGACCCTGGTTTGATTCCTGGGTGGGGAAGATCTGCTGGAGAAGAAATAGACTACCCACTCCAGTATTCTTGGGCTTCCCTTTTGGCTCAGCTGGCAAAGAATCTGCCTGCAATGTGGGAGCCCTGGGTTCAATCCCTGGGTTTGAAAGACCCCTGAAGAAGGGAACAGCTACCCATGCCAGTATTCTGACCTGGAGAATTCCATGGACTCTATAGTCCAGGGGGTTGCAAAGAATCGGACATGACTGAGTGACTCACTTTGGGCTTCCCTGATGGCTCAGCTGGTAAAGAATCCACCTGCAATGTGGGAGACCTGGGTTCAATCCCTGGGTTGGGAAGATCCTCTGGAGAAGGGAACAGCTATGCACTCCACTATTCTTGCCTGGAGACTCCCATGGACAAAGGAGCCTGGTGGGCTACAGTCCATGGGGTCGCAAAGAGTCAGACACAACTGAGCGACTTTCACTTTCACTTTTCAGCAAACTATAACCCTCTGGCCAAATAAGGCCAGTTGCCTGCTTTTACAAATGAAGTTTTATTGGTACACAGCCATGCCCACTCATTTACGTATTATCTAAGGCTGTTTCTGCAGGATGACAGCAGAGATGAGTACCTGCAACTGAGATCACATGGCTCACTAAACTAAATATTTCCTACCTGGCCTTTTATTAAAAAAAAAAAAGTTTGCCTATCCTGGTATGAACCATATTTTCTGTTTATTTGTTTAACTTGTTTCTTGAATAATAAGTCTGTGAATGGGATGGCCTCGACCACTTATGCATGGGGAGGGGTCTGAGGCTACACTATACATTTTTAAAATAAACTCCCTCTTCTTATCAAAGGTTGCCTCTGGTGATAAGGGTTTGATAGCTGCTTCCTTTCTCCTACTGTGGCCCTTGCTTTTTGCTGTACATAACTGGGACTCTAACTCCAAGCTATTAATAAATAGAAAAACCATAATCGCAATCAGAAGGTATATATTTAAACCTATCTATCTGCTAGTTTCTTTTCTAACTTTCATAATCAGAGAGTATCTTCTCTGATCATAGGTAATTCTTTCAAAAGACTTATCAAATATAAGATAATCTGAAAGTTGTTTCAAGTTTAAAATATAAAACACTTGTGCTTAGTATGAATAAAAATAAATCTCTCTTGCTCAAAGAGCAAGAAAACATAATTATTATTTTATATATTATTTTATATTAATATAAATATATTTATATTTTATTATTATATATAAATATAAATAATATAAAATATTATTTGATAACTTTAAGCCAAATCAGTATAAGGTTCCATAATTAATATTTTACAAAAGGCCTATTCACAGTTTATGATTCATTGCACAAAGCTACATAAAACTTTTCCTCACAAAAACGTTCTATATAAAAATCATACACTAAAAAAAAAAAAAAATCATATACTAAGAAAAACAAATATTAGCACAAGTAATAATTATCATCAAAAAAAGACAGACTAAAATATACATTCTTTTAGACTTTTGGAAGCATAAGAAGTGCTTCTTCATAGCTGTTGATAAACAGAAAAGAAAGACAAACCATCATTATTTTTGTCCAAACTCTTAAATGCCAATTTCATTTTTTTCTCATGGTCTTTAAGGTACTTCATAAATTCTTCAAAATCCAGCTTCCCATCTTTGTTGACATCACCAGTAGTGAAAATTTTCTGTAAAAAAGAAAAGAATTAGAAATATTTTATATGAGTTAAAAATACTGAATATTTTGTACAAAAACTTTAAGCAAATTGGCTATTTTCCTATCAAGAAATGTATTTTATAAATTCCAAGATAGAAGACAAAATCTTGACCTAAATTTAAATGTTTAAAATGTCTTTTTCCCTTTGAATTTCCAAAATTACACAACCTCTTCCTAAAGATGATCCTTATAAAAAGCTGTCATATCAAATTGTCTATCTCTATCAAGAAAAATCATTTGTTTTGAGAAATATTATTTCACAAACAATATATAAATGCACACACATTATATATATATATAATGTACATGGATAAAATAATATAATTATATACTATGTATATAATTATATGATTACAACATAAAATGGATACTATATATTCACATATAATACTATATATATTATATCATACCTAATATGTATATACATAACACTATATATGGACACATATATACAAAAGATAAATGTATACCTGTAATGTCAGGTCAGGTTAACATGGTTTTTTTAATCTTATAATTTACCACAGTAACGGAAAAAAAAGTCACATGATCACCCTAGTAAATGTGGAAAAATTTTTTATGGATTCTACATCTTTATGACTAAAAATTCTGAGCAAACCAAAAACTCTGAGTGGTGCTTCCTCAAACTAATAAAGGGTCTCTACAAAGAATTCTGGCCTTTTTGGTTTAAACTAGTATCAGTAGAATTCTCTTATCTGCAACCTAAATAGTCTTGATTCAAATGCCACCAATCATAACATTTTAAAAGCAAATGCATTTTATTGTCACTGAAAAATAATTACTGCTCTTTAATCACTTTCAAAATTAGATTGAGGATGATTTTCATCTAGAAATTATTTCCTGATTACTCAACGCAGACACTGAGATTTGCATAATCCATGAGAAAATGTCACAGCATTCTGGGGCCCCATTTCAGTTCTGAAGTTTCAACTATGAAGTTTATATTTTGATCATTGAAAGTAACAGTGAAGAGCTGTCATTTTAGAAATTACAAATTAAAGGACATCTCTAACCCAATCTTTAAACAGCTTGATTTTTCTTTTTACCCATATTTCATTTGTTGTTGTTGTTCAGTCGCTAAGTCATGTCCGACTCTGCAACCCCATATACTGCAGCATGCCAGGCTTCCTTGCCCTTCATTATCTCCTGGAGTTTGCTCAAATTCGTGTCCATTGAGTCAGTGATGCTACCCAACCATCTCATCCTCTGCTGCTCTCTTCTTCTGTCTTCAATCTTTCCCAGCATCAAAGTCTTTCCCAAGAGTTGGCTCTTCGTATCAGGTGGCCAAAGTATTGGAGCTTCAGTATCAGTCCTTCCAATGAATATTCAGAGTTGATTTCCTTTAGTTAACTGTTTTAATCTCCTTGTAGTCCAAGGGACGCTCAACAGTCTTCTCCAGCATCACAATTTGAAAGAACAATCAGTTCTTCAATATTCAGTTCAGTTCAGTCACTCAGTCATGTCTGACTCTTTGCAACCCCATGGACTGCAGCACACCAAGCCTCCCTGTCTATCAACAACTCCCAGAGCTTACTCAAACTCATGTCCATCAAGTTGGTGATGCCATCCAATCATCTCATCCTCTGTCGTCCCCTTCTCCTCCTGCCTTCAATCTTTCTCATCATCAGGGTCTTTTCAAATGAGCCAGTTATTTGCATTAGGTGGACAAAGTATTGGAATTTCAGATTCAGCATCAGTCCTTCCAATGAATATTCAGGACTGATTTCCTTTAGGATTCACGGGTTGGATCTCCTTGCAGTCCAAGGGATTCTCAAGAGTCTTCTCCAACATCACAGTTCAAAAGCATCAATTCTTCAGAGCTCAGCTTTCTTTACAGTCCAACTCTCATATCCATACATGACTACTGGTCCGTCTTTGACTAGACAGGCCTTTGTTGGCAATGTAATGTCTCTGCTTTTTAATACGCTGTCTAGGTTGATCACTGCTTTTATTCCAAGGAGCATCTTTTAATTTCATGGCTGTAGTCACTATCTGCAGTGATTTTGAAACCCCCAAAATAAAGTCTCTCACTGTTCCCATTGTTTCCTTGTCTATTTGCCATGAAGTGATGGGACCAGATGCCATGATCTTAGTTTTCTGAATGTTGAGTTTCAGGCCAACTTTTTACTCTCCTCTTTCACTTTCATCAAGAGGCTCTTCAGTTCTTCTTCGCCTTCTCCCAGAAGTGTGGTGTCATCTGCCTGCTGGGGTTATTGATATTTCTCCCAGCAATCTTGATTCCAGCTTGAGCTTTATCCAGCCTGGCATTTCTCATGACATATTTTGAATATAAGTTAGATCAGCAGGGTGACAATATACAGCCTTGATGTACTCCTTTCCCAATTTAGAACCAGTCTGTTGTTCCATGTCCAGTTATTTGGCACTCAGCCTTCTTTATAGTCCAACTCTCACAACTGTGGATGACTACTGGAAAAAACCGTAGCTTTGACTATTTCATTAACCTTTCTGTAAAGAATCCACCTGCAATGCAGGAGACACAGGAGACAAAGGTTCGATCCCTGGGTCAGGAAGATTCCCTGGAAATGGCAGGGAAATGGCAACCCACTCCAGTATTCTTGCCTGCATAATTCCATGGACAGTACAGCCAGGCTACAATCCAAAGGGTAGCAAAGACTCAGACAAAACTGAGTGACTAAGGATGCATGCACAGTAAATACAGATTATTTATGAACAGTAAATAAAGGTTCCCAGAGTTACAACTGTCTACTGACACTGAATTCTTAGTTTTCTTGTCTATTCTTCTGTGAAAATAAAGACTGATCAAAGGAGAAAAGGAAAGAGTATTTATTCTGGGCTTACTATAGCAAGGAAGTCAGCGAATGTCACTTGTGTCTTGACTTAAAGGCAGGAAGAAGAGTGAGAAACTTTATAGTAGGAAAAAAGAAGTTTTCCAGTGTGGCCTGACTGGAGACAACTGGCCTGGGAAAACGTCCGGACTTAAGCGGGTCATCCTGTGTAATTAGTTGGGGGACATATTCAGTTATCTCTGGTTGGTCCTAAGTTGGAAGCAGGGACAAAAATTGGAGAAACTGTCAGTAATTAATCAATTCCTGGCCATTTGTGGTTGTTACAAAAGTTATTGTTTAGCTTCTTGGACTGTCACCAGAGATAGCATCCTGTTTTCCAGTAAAATCTGACATATAGCAGGTTGGCTTCATGGACTGTTTATCATAAACAAAGGGTCGTCTTCTCAGCAGGTCATGGGTCAAAGTTCAGATTTTTTCAAATTGAAATATAGTTGACATACAGGATTATGTTAGTTTCAGTTTACAACATAGTGACTTTACATTTGCATATACTATGAAATACAAAGTTCAATTTTAAATATGGTCCAACCACTATTTGCATGTTCAGTCTCTCATTTTTCATAGCAAAAAAAACAAAAACAAAAACAAAATATCATTCAAAAAATCTGTTAGTTACCAGAATAAAAAGTTGTATCTTTTCTTCCTTAGCACCACATAAGTACCACTTCTATATGTAAAAAATTAAATGAATTCTCAATCTGTATAAATAAACTTTCGACTAGGGAGGCTGGAGACTTGTGAGAGAAAACTCACATCAAAACTTCCTAGAGATGTCACCTTAACTGAGGAAAAGCCACATCACTTTCCCTGAAATATAAGGTTCTATGTGGTTACGATATTGCTGTAAAGAGCAATATTGCGTAGGAACCTGGAATGTTAGGTCCATGAATCAAGGCAAACTGGAAGTGGTCAAACAGGAGATGGCAAGAGTGAATGTTGACATTTTAGGAATCAGCAAACTAAAATGGACTGGAATGGGTGAACTTAACTCAGATAACCATTATATCTACTACTATGGGCAAGAATCCTTTAGAAGAAATGGAGTAACCATCATAGTCAACAAAAGAGTCCAAAGGCAGTACTTGGATGCAATCTCAAAAATGCCAGAATGATCTCTATTCGTTTCCAAGGCAAATCATTCAATATCACAGTAATCCAAGTCTATGCCCTGACCAGTAATGCTGAAGAAGCTGACATTGAACAGTTCTATGAAGACCTAGAAGATCTTCTAGAATTAAGATCCAAAAAAGATGTCCTTTTCATTATAGGGGACTGGAATGCAAAAGTAGGAGTCAAGAAACACCTGGAGTAACAGGCAAATTTGGCCTTGGAGTATAGAATGAAGGAGGGCAAAGGCTAATAGAGTTCTGCCAAGAGAACACACTGGTCATAGCAAACACCCTCTGCCAACAACACAAGAGAAGACTCTACACATGCACATCACCAGATGGTCAACACAAAATCAGATAGATTTCAAATCTATCAGATAGATAGATTCATTGCAGCCAAAGATGGAGAAGCTCTATACAGTCAGCAAAAACACCAGGAGCTGACTGTGGCTGTGGCTCAAATCATGAACACCTTATTGCCAAATTCAGGCGTAAATTGATGAAAGTAGGGAAAACCATTAGACCATTCAGGTATGACATAAATCAAATCCCTAACAGTTACACAGTGGAAGTGAGAAATAGATTTAAGGGACTAGATCTGACAGTGTGCCTGATGAACTATGGATGGAGGTTCGTGGCATTGTACAGGAGACAGAGCAAGACCATCCCCAAGAAAAAGAAATGCAAAAAAGCAAAATGGCTGTCTGAGGAGGCCTTACATAGCTGTGAAAAAAGAAAGGCAAAAACAAAGGAGAAAAGGAAAGATATACCCATCTGAATGCAGAGTTTCAAAGAATAACAAGGAGAGATAAGAAAGCCTTCCTCAGTGATCAGTGCAAAGAAATAGAGGAAAACAACAGAATGGGAAAAACTAGAGATCTCTTCAAGAAAATTAGAGATACCAAGGGAACATTCCATGCAAAGATAGGGACAATAAAGGACAGAAATGGTACGGACCTAACAGAAGCTAAAGACATTAAGAAGAGGTGGCAAGAATACATGGAAGAACTGTACAAAAAAGATCTTCATGACCCAGAATCATGATGGTGTGATCACTCACATAGAGCCAGACATCCTGAAATGTGAAGTCAAGTGGGCCTTAGGAAGCATCACTACAAACAAAGCTAATGGAGGTGATGGAATTCCATGTGAGCTATTTCAAATCCTAAAAGATGATGCTGTGAAAGCGCTGCACTCAATATGCCAGCAAATTTGGAAAACTCAGCAGTGGCCACAGGACTGGAAAAGGTCAGTTTTCATTCCAATCCCTAAGAAAGGCAATGCCAAAGAATGCTCAAACTACCACACATTTGCACTCATCTCACACGCTAGTAAAATAATGCTCAAAATTCTCCAAGCCAGGCTTCAACAATATGTGAACCTGAACTTCCAGATGTTCAGAAAGCTGGTTTTAGAAAAGACAGAGAAACCAGAGATCAAACTGCCAACATCCGCTGGATCATCAAAAAAGCAAGAGAGTTCCAGAAAAACATCTATTTCTGCTTTATTGACTAAGCCAAAGCCTTTCACTGTGTGGATCACGGTAAGCTGTGGAAAATTCCGAAAGCCTTTCACTGTGTGGATCACAGTAGGCTGTGGAAAATTCTGAAAGAGATGAGAATACCAGACCACCTGACCTGCCTCTTGCGAAATCTGTATGCAGGTAAAGAGGCAACAGTTAGAACTGGACATGGAACAAATAGGACTGGTTCCAAATAGGAAAAGGAGTATGTCAAGGCTGTATATTGTCACCGTGCTTACTTAACTTATATGCAGAGTACATTATGAGAAACACTGGGCTGGAGGAAGCACAAGCTGGAATCAAGATTGTTGGGAGAAATATCCATAACCTCAGGTATGCAGATGACACCACCCTTATGGCAGAAAGCAAAGAAGAACTAAAGAGCCTCTTGATGGAAGTGAAACAGGAGAGTGAAAAAGTTGGCTTAAAGCTCAACATTTAGAAAACAAAGATCATGGCATCTGGTCCCATCACTTCATGGGAAATAGATGGAGAAACAGTGAAAACAGTGACAAACCTTATTTTGGGGGGCTCCAAAATCACTGCAGATGGTGACTGCAGCCATGAAATTAAAAGACACTTACTCCTTGGAAGAAAAGTTATGACCAACCTAGACAGCACATTAAAAAGCAGAGACATTACTTTGCCAACAAAGGTCCATCTAGTCAAGGCTATGGTTTTTCCAGTAGTCATGTAGGGATGTGAGAGTTGGACTATAAAGAAAGCTGAGAGCCGAAGAATTGATGCTTTTGAACTGTGGTGTTGGAGAAGACTCTTGAGAGTCCCTTGGACTGCAAGGAGATCCAACCCGTGAATCCTAAAGGAAATCAGTCCTAAATGTTCATTGGAAGGACTGATGTTGATGCTGAAACTCCAATACTTTGGCCACCTGATGCGAAGAGCTGACTCATTTGAAAAGACCCTGATGCTGGGAAAGACTGAAGGCAAGAGGAGAAGGGGACAACAGAGGATGAGATGGTTGGATGGCATCACCGACTCAATGGACATGAGTTTGAGTAAACTCCCGGAGTTAGTGATGGACAGGGAGGCCTGGTGTGCTGTAGTCCATAGGGTCGCTAAGCGTGAGACACGACTGAGTAACTGAACTGAACTGATGTGATACTGCAGAGTCTGCTGGAGTTTTGATAAGTAAGCCCTCATCAGTCACAAAAAGCCTTTTTATATGGCTCACACCATCTATTACCAAGAACAACAGTATGGAAAAAATTTTGTTTTGATAAAGAAGTAATGTGTTTCAAAGACTGAACTCGTTTATGGCATAATCTAGAATTTCTTATGAAAAGTTAGTTTATTCCTAATAAATAAATAAAAGTCACACTTGAAAATCTAAGTACAAGAGAAACTTTAAAAAAGCATGAAGGGGAATAGGTTTAAAAAGAAAAACACAACTTAAAAATCCAAGTGAAATTTACAGAGAGAATATTTTGCACTGGGCTTGGTCTATAGACAACATCCAGTCCAGGCCTCTGATGTTACAAATGAAGAAATCAAGACACAGTGCCTGGCATATAAAACATGCTCAAAATACAACTGACCAATGACTGAATGGGTGACTAAAATATAGACTTCCAAAGTTCACACAGCTTATTAGAAGAAGAGTTTTACCAAATCTTAACAGAACTCAACTGACAATTTTTTGAGCATGAAGTGCCTATTTTTCAAATGAATTTGCCAATCTTTACCTCTTGTGGATCTCCCAGTCTTCTGAGTTAAACATCCAAAGAGAAAATATAATTGGAAAACAATAATTATACTCAATAATAACTTCCAAACAGAAATTACTTGGAAATACACTGGTAGAAATGCATGAGCCATCACATACTGAGAAGGATCCTCTAACCTAGGTTGCTGGGGGAAAGATCTGCAAAGCAAACAATGCCCAAGCTCATTTTTAAAAGTCTGATGATTAAAGCAAATTATAAGGACATATTAGCTTGGGTGAGACCCCAAGACTACAAGCCATTCAGACTGATTTCCCTCCTTCAAAATCCAATATTAGAGAAGTTTCAACTACCACACAACTCTCAAAACACACACACAGTGATTATGCCAGTTCTCTAAAGAGGGGAGGGAGCATTCTTGGGATTGATGCTCATAGGCTACTAATAACAGGTGAGTACCTTGAACAAGGTGACTCCAAAAACCAGTTTGCATCCAATATCTTGAGAACAATTTGAATTCAGAAGCCCGAGTTCATCTCTAGTTAGTTATTTTGTCTCAGGACTTGCCTTGATGTGTTTTTCCTTCCCTGGATACTTTTGGAACACTTAGTAATGATTGGTTATTGTATTCCTCACTATATTCCTAAATTATCATATTAGAGCCAAGGGGAAAACTGAGAAAAATGCTAGAGAAGACTATTAGTAACATTGTTAGTCTTCCTACAGTAAGGTTGGTAATTGACCTGAAAACTACAGTGGCAACCCAGATCAAGTCTCAGTTCAGTTCAGTTCAGTCGCTCAGTCGTGTCTGACTCATTGCAACCCCATGAATCGCAGCACGCCAGGCCTCCCTGTCCATCACAAACTCCTGGAGTTTACTCAAACTCATGCCCATCGAGCCGGTGATGCCATCCAGCCATCTCATCCTCTGTCGTCCTCTTCTCCTCCTGCCCCCAATCCCTCCCAGCATCAAGGTCTTTTCCAACGAGTCAACTCTTCGCATGAGATGGCCAAAGTATTGGAGTTTCAGCTTCAGCATCAGTCCTTCCAATGAACACCTAGGACTTAACTCCTTCAGGATGGACTGGTTGGATCTCCTTGCAGATCAAGTTTAGGAACCTGTAAATTTGACTGTAGACTTCTCTGCCCAAGGTTCCTCCAGAACTCTCAGCCCCAACATCTCTCTGATCACAGCCCCTCTGAAGCCCACCTTCCGTCCATCCTGAATGACCCCTACACCCTGGAGGCCTTCCTGAAGCTCAAAGATGTCCCGGGTCCCGTCTTCACTAGGTGAGAAAACAGTTTTTCATAGGAGGCATCCATCTGGGATGTCTCTGGCGGGAGAAGTGCCTCGAGTGATCCACGCTGTGACCCCTGTGCGTCTCGAGGTGGATGTGAAAGGCAAGATGGCGATCTCTGCCCACCGCAGGCAGAGTTGGAAGAGACCTGAAGTAGCAGCTCTCTCTCTGCTACCAAAGCCAAGGCCCTTCTGCCAGGTACGGAACAGGAAGGCGACCGTGCAGGCAACGGCTCCAGAGCAGAGGCACACGGTGCGCGCGGCCTTGGGGGCCAGGTCGCCGAGTTCCCGCCTCACTCCCTGATCATCCAATCAGAAAGCCTGTTTCCACCTCACTCCAGGAAGAGTCTTTTCTCCAGAAGCTTCCTGAAAGACTTCTGCACAGGTCTGTCTCTAAAGCTAGAACTCCTTTTTAGAGAAAAGTGGGTAGGGGAATTTTGAGACATGGACTGTGGAGTCGTAATGACTAGCGGTGTTGGTCCAACTTTTCTTTTTTTTAAGTTGTTCAGTTACACCTTTCTAAGACTTCTTCTAAGGTTAATGAACTTGGGAATCATTGTAATGATGCTTGGAGCCTGAATGAAAATCTGCCAGTGTGGGCCTTTCCTTCTGTGATCACCCCCGCACCCCTAGGCCAGGTCATTATCTTCACTGGGTTTCTGCAGTGGCTCCAGAACAAACATGAAATTCTTTGAGCTGCTTCCCTTCTAGCTCTTGGTAATCCTCTCAGCTGTAAGAGTCCTAGGCCTCTTATGATTCTAAGTCTCTCCCAAGAAAGTTACAGTAAGAGTTTGTGCCTGTGAATACATGGCAGACAACTTAAGTTTTAAAATTGTCCATAACTTCAGAGGCCAGTTGAACACAACTGTTAGATCAGTTAGCTGTGAACATGGATACAAGAATACCTTCATATGCTACACAGTCTGCCCCGTTTTCCCTCCACCTATGAATAAAAGAATTACTACTAAATGGTGCCACGATTTGAGGAAAAATTAAAAAATCTGTAAAAATCTGTATTAAAAAAGTCATGATCTTCCTTTTTTCATTTTATTGCCTTATTCATTCTATATCTAGATTTTTTGTTTGTTTGTTTTTGGTCCTATACTATTACAAAGTCTTCCAAGCCTAAATTGAATCAAAATAAGAACTTCCAGCTAAAATTGCTGACTCTTCATCAGTTTATTTTTCTGATTTCCATTTCAGTAAATTAAAATTCAGAGTATTTCTTTTCCTGTTTGATGGTCTGAAATTTTTTTCCTCAGAGTATCTCAGATGATATCCAAATATTAATATCCTTTTAGAATGTTCTAATGTGGCCTTCGATGAAAAACGAGGAGGAGGAAGGGCAGGAGGAGGAAGAGGAGAGGGAGGAGGAGAGGGGAAGGGGGAAAGGGAGGAGGGATATTCTAAGAAAAAAGAAAAAGCAGACAGGATTACTAGATTCTTATGGGAATATTAATAATAACTACTGTATTTCTTTGTTTCTCATACTACCTTCTACAAACAATTCCTGAGTCCTAGAAGAACCTAATGTGAATTTTCTCTCTTCTAAAACACTAATTTCATAATGAGGCAATTTGGAAACATGTAAAAGCAGGGTCATTCAGAAGAAGAAACTGTAGTGCATTCACCTCTGTCCTATGTGTCAGGCACTGTGCCTGCAGCATGCTCAGTCATGTCCGACTCTGGGACCCCATGGTGTGATCCCATGGACTGTAGCCCACCAAGCTCCTCTATCCACAGGATTTCCCAGGCAAGAGTACTGGAGTGGGTTGCCATTTCCTCCTCCAGGAGATCTTCCTAAAACCAGGGATCAAACCTGAGTCTCTCATGTGTTCTGTATTGCAGATGGGTTCTTTACCACTGTGCCACTTGGGAAGCCCAACTTCACCTCTGGTTAATTCTTTGTCCCAGGACTTGTCTTGATGTCTTTTCCTTTCCCTGGATACTTTTGGAACACATAGTAATGATTAATTATTGTATTTCTTAAAATATTCCTAAATTATCATATTCCTTATACCTATTTTCTACATTCTACACTCTTATATTTCACAATCTTTCCATCTAGGCTTGAAGGAACTTAAATAGAAATCTGCTCTCTTCTACATGCTTCTACATCACAAAAGCTTGGCAATATGGAGAAGAGATCAAGTCAGATGGAATTTATAGAGATTTCACTTCAATTGAGTATTTGCGATAGATGCAAATTATCTTGAAACGTTTCCCTTGAAGAGTCACCCCATAGTTCTCATTTCTAGATCCTCAAATGAATTATCTCCCCAGGCTGTAACATTATACAGACCCTTGATGTATGCCTCTGAAATTCTCCTCCATAAAGACTGACCATGTAATCCTAAGTATTTGATTGGCTGCTGTGACCCAGGCTTGTTTGCCTCCACACCCTCTCTTCCTCCATCTGCTTTCCACACTGCCACCAGCATGCTCTTCCTAAATCATAAATCTGCTTGTGTCTCCTCTTGCTTAAAACCTCCCAAGTGTCCCCATCACTCATATGATAAAAATCCAAACCATCCAGCAGGTCCTCAATGCCTCATTTCATGATCTGATGCTTGCCTGGCCCAGATATGACACTATTCCTCAAGAAGACCGATGGGTCACTCAGTGGAAAGTCAGTTATATTGGGTGCCACCTGTCATGGAAGGGACAATGTGTCTTCCTGGAAGAAGGAAGGTAGGGGTTTCCCCTTCCTGCCCACAGCAGTTCAGATGGCACCACTGTCTGGGTGTTGGTGAAATGCCTAATCCACAAGCATGAAATCGCTACCTAACACAGCAACTGACCAGGGGATCCCTTCACAGTGCAAGAGGTGTAGAAGTGGGCCCAAGACCATGGGATCCACACCATCTGGAAGCAGCCAACTTCACAGAATGCTGGAATGGCCTACTGAAAGCAGAGTCAAGTCAACCCCTAGGAGACAATTATTTGGCAAAACTGGGCTGCCACCTTACGAGATGCAGTATGTACACTGAATCGGAGACCTACCACGTGGCTCTGTGCCCCCTAAAGGAAGAATACCTGAGTCCAGGAACTAAGAGGGGGAAGCAGCAGCAGTTCCACTTTCTTTCACTCCCAGTGACTCGCTGGGGACTTTTTGCTTCCTGTCCCCACAGCTCTGGGCTCTGCTGGGTTAGCTTCTGGTCCCCAAACAGGATAGCTATACTCTTGTCAGGGAACACAATAAGGATCCCATTGAATTACAAGCTATAACTTCCATCTGGACGTTTGGATCTTGTGTTCAGGGATAACAGACATGAAAAGAAGTCAGCCTCTGAAATAGGTGTAACTTGGCCTTGATCAGCAGGAGGCAGGGCTGCTTCTACACCACAGAGACAGAGAGGAATATTTATGGAATTCAGATGACCCACGTGGACACCAGGAATGCCACTGAATACTCCCTGGCCCACTTAGGACTGTGAATGGGCACAGGCAACCACAGTGGCCTGAGAAGCTCAGGCCCCACAGGAAGGAAAGTTCGAGTCATACCACCAGCAAAGTTACAAAGATCTGCAGTTTCCAGCTGAGTGAGAGTGGTGTTTAAAAGAGACAGTCAGGAAGAGAAATCAGGAGTGGCAGCTGTGACCAAGTGAAGCAATGGGGACTGTATCTTGTCCCACTATCCTCCCCGAGGAAGAGAGGCCAAGAACAGTGAGGTGCGCTCCCCAAACCTAGGCTAAGAAGCAGCTCCGTGGGGGCCAAGGAGTGGCCTGTGGACACCATGTCAGAATGCCTACAAGGGAACCTGCTATAGAAGCAAAGATGACTGCCAGCCTACCTGCCACACCTGTGGACCTCTGGACCCACTGAGTCACGCCAAGGCCCCCTGGGCTGTTCCACCCGATGACTAGCACAGAAGGGGCAGCCAGCACAGGGCTCTCCTAACAGATTACCTTTCCTCAGCCATTCTCCTTAGCCTAGCTGAGACTTTGTAAGAACCATTCTTGGGTCTGAAGTTCCTCCTAAACCTCCTCCTTTCTTGCACTCTTCTAACAGGGATTAAACTTGCATCATGGTCTGCAGACTCCCCTCAGCTCACCCCGTCTCCTCTCCCTTACCCTTCTTCTGCACACCCAATCCCATCTTGGTTTCCGCTCCAGGGAAGACCAGAAGTGACGCAGTTGCAGTTGGCATCACGGTTAGCCCAAGACAAGAGGTGGGAACATGGGGCTTGGGAACTGGCTCATTCACCACCCAGAAGGCAAAGAGCCCTGAGTGGAATGTGGGGCAAGGATGATGCCCTGTACAAGGTGGGAGCCCAAATACTGAAGATTTTCCTGCAGTGACCTGGGAAACAACCTGTTTGTGGGAAACAGCCTGGTCAGTGCAATGATTCAAGCATTTGCCAAATATAGGGGGAACCAGGCTACAAGGATAGGCAAGAAATCATAAAGATAAAAGAAGCAATTCACCAAGAAGATATAACAATGCTAAATCTGAATTCACCAGTAGTACAGTCCACTATATAGTCTAGTTTTAAAATATAAAAGGGGAAAACTAACAAAATTATAAAGTTGGCAAAGCTACAATTATAGAGATTCTGACACTTCTTTTTAATAGTGACTATAATAACAGTATTAGATAATTTAAAGCCTATAATTAGTTGATTGTTTATTAGGTACCAGGTATTATTCTAAGTATTTAACATATTTTAATTCATTTATACTTCACAATAACTCTATGAAATAAGTACTGATATCACCTCTGTCAAAGATATGGAAACTGAGGCTAGAAGAGATTTTAAAATTTGCCTCAAAGTTATCAAGTAAGTAGCACAATCGCAATTTAAACCCAGATAGGTTGGCTAGACTTTTCTTACAAGTTCATCTATGTGTGTTAAAAGATGTTTATCTGGCAAAACTATGGAAACAAAAGATCAGTGGCTGGGGTGGGAATGAATAGGCAGAGCACAGAGGACTTTTAGGGCAGTAATAGCACTCTATATGATATTATAATAATGAATACATGTCATTATACATTTGTCCAAACCCATAGAATATACAATACCAAGAGTGAACCCTAAAGTAAGCTATGAACTTAAAGTGATAATGATGTGTCAATGTAGGTTCATCCTTGGTAAAAAAAAAAAAAAAAAAAAGTACCATTCTGTTAAAAGGTGTTGTCAGTGGGGAAGGCTTATGTATGTGATGTCCAGGGGCAGAGGGTGTATGGGAAATCTCTGTACCTTCCTCTCAATTTTGTTGAAAACGAAAAACTGCTCTAAAAAATACTTTTATATATTTATCTTATCCTATACAGCATTTCTGGGCATCTTACAACAGGAGAACTTTTGGTTTTCTGTCCTACATATGCTGGAAATAAGACCATTAACAACTGCTTTGCAGTTGAATTTTTAATTGGTTAATTTTTTTAACTGGTTAATTTTTAATAACCAACTTTTAATCATTTCAAGTGGGCCACTGCCTTGTTTAGGGTATTTCAAATCACAAGCCTTAAATCTCTTTCTATCACTATGCTTAGATCATGAGACACGATCCTCATCTTCAGGATGTTTGGTATTAGAGGAGGACACAGTCAATAAATAAAAATACCTTTTGGAGAGACCAGTAATGAACTTGTGGTCTGGAAAAGCTCATCCCAGAGAGATGATATTTAATTTTTTTAAAAAATCCTCTATTTCTTCCTAATCATAAAAATAATAATGTATGATCATTTTTAAAAGCTGAAATAATACAAAAATTATGAAGAAGAAAGTAAAAAGGTAATTTAACTCTGACCATCCAAAAGCAATCATTATTAAACTTTTATTGAAGAATCAAAAAAGAATACTGAGAATAGTTAATATCTGGCATGAACACAGACAGTTATAGTATGTATATGTGTATATGTGTAAAATATATTTTGAAGTGAAGTCGCTCAGTTGTGTCCGACTCTTTGCTACCCTGTGGAGTATAGCCCACACAGGCTCCTCTGTCCACGGGATTTTCCAGGCAAGAATACTGGAGTGGGTTGCCATTTATGTATAAGATACATATTTTAGGTATGTGACAAATACATGCCATCCTGTTCTATATGTTTGCATACACATAGTTTTATACAACTTATTTTATAATATATTCTTATATAAATTTTAGAAAACTGAAGACATTTTTTATTCCTGAGTTCTCTCTTTTTCTTAATCAGTCTTGCCAGAGGTTTATGTATTTTATTCATACTTTCAAAGAACCAACAAAGAAAGCATATATTTTGAAATTTAAAGCACACATTTAAATAATTCATGGGTCAGGAATGAAATCATATTGGATGTTAGAAACTGGGAGCTAAGTTACAACAAAAATACAAACTTACGGGATGAGACGAAAGAAGTGATCAAAGGGATATTGTAGCTCAAAATGGGCTTTGCTGGTGGCTCAGATGGTAAAGAATCTGCCTGCAATGCAGGAGACCCAGGTTCAATCCCTGGGTCAGGAAGATTCCCTGGAGAAGGGAATAGCAACCCACTCTTGTATTCTTGCTTGGAGAATTCCATGGACAGAGGAGCCTAGGGGGCTACAGTCCATGGGGTCGCAAAGAGTCAGTTAATGAATCAAACATTCAACTCAAGAAATCAGAAAAGGGGCAAATGAGTAAACCTAAAGAAAGCAGAAAGGAAGAAACAAAAGCTAGTGGAAGAAAATTTAAAAACAGAGACAATCAGCAAAAAATACCAAAGTTGGTTCTTTCAGTGTATGAATAGTATAGACGGGGGTTGGGGCGGGGGCGGGGACAGGGAGAAGGACTGGCAAGAAAAAAAGATTTGGTGAGATTGAAGGTGGGGGAAGAAAAAAACAACTACAGATACAGTCAGAACTTTTTTAAAACTGTAAGTAAATATAAGTACTATGAACCTTGACAAAATGGGCAGTTTCCTAAAAGTTGTAGTTAGTAAATCTGACTCAAGAAGAAATAGCCACTTGAAGAGGCCTGTAACTACTACAGGCATGGAATGAGTAGCTTAAAATACAACTACTATAAAACGGTTGTTCGCTCTCAGAACGTATTCACTTTCCCTCTCGCAATAGAGAATGCCGGTGTCCTCTTATGTTTCAGAGGGGCTGGAGCGGTTCCAAGTATCTCCGCCCTGCTGATAGGAGCTGCTCTGGGGACACAATTATGACTCAGAGAAGCCGAAATTGCTCAGACGACGGGCCAACCCTTTAGGTCAACTTGTGGACTTTGGGTATTAAGAATGTCTTAAACAATGGAATGTTGCCTCTCCTCAACGGGAAGTTTTGGGGGGGGGGGGTGTAAATACGATGGGTTTTCAAACAGTTCTAAAACAGCAAACTATCTGATTTAAGAAAGCAGCTTCGAAGAAAGATACAAAATGTGAGCCTTTTTACACAATTTGGGACCACTGAAGTTTGAGAGCTTAAAAAAAAAAAAAAAACCACCAAAAAAAATTCATTAAATGTTTACAGAGGCTGAGAGCTACAAAAAGGGGGTGGGGGTACCAAAAGTACTGGGTACACGATTTTGAACTGTTAAGAGCGAGCTAGAGCATCCGCCGCACTCATTTTTCTGCAAAAACACTAGTAGCCTTTCAGATCTCGACGAGCATCCGTTCTAGAGTACCTGGCCGCCTCTAGTCCGGCCTCTTCCTGCAGAGCCGCGGGCCGCCGCCCTAGTCCTGGGGCGCCCAGAGTCCCCGCAGCCCTCCCGGCCCTCGGGCCGCGCCCCGCAGCGACCCACCTCCTCGGCGTCCTGGCCCAGGGGGATGCCCAAGCTTTTGAGTCCCTCCTGCAGCTCGCTGATGTCCACCACGCCGTCCCCGTTACGGTCCAGTTTCTGAAAGAGGGTCTCGTAGCGCGTCGGCGGCTCCGCGTCCTGGCAGGCCGCCGTGGGCAGCACGAAGCGCCGCAGCCAGCGCAGCATGATACCGGAGGCGCTGGCCCGTTCAGCCGAGGGAGCTCAGGGGGGCCGAGGCCTGGCGGCTGAGGGACTGCCACTTGCAGTCCGACGAGCCGAGCCCCTTCGAGCCGCCGCGGCGCACAGGGAGTGGCCGCTCTCGCTGCTGCTCTGGGAGGAGCTCGCCGGCGCCGGCCTCCTGGAGAAGCGCGGGGGACGGGCCAGGCGCAGCCCGGGACGGGCAGGAAGTGCAAAGGCTGCGGGGTGGGGCCCGGAGGGGCACTGGGACCTGGGCGTGAGCGCTGCTCCTTCTGAGTGGAGCTGTCGGAGGCGCGGGGCGAGAGGGGAGCCCCAGAGACTGTGGGATTCTGCGTCAGCGTGTTAACAAGGGGCGGGGCAGGGGGGGGGTGTGTGTCGGGGTGCGGGGTGGGGCGGCAGGCTGTCGCTCAGGTTCCTTCACTTCAAGCCTGCCCTCCCTTTCGGCTTGTAGCCCTGGTGAACTGCTCAGAAATAGTTCTCTCAGCAGGGAAATTGGACCTTCTCCGGCTTTGTTTCGCACACATCTCTTTTTTTTTTTTTCCTGCAACTCCACAGATCCAGTCTCTGAATCTGTTTTCCATTCACAGAAATGAGAGAGTTGGCTGGGTGCACACCTGGGATGGGAATTAAGCTTTAAAATGCAGAGGAGTTAAATCTGAAAGCAATTGAAAAACTGAAAAGGAACACCTAAAATGAATACAGTGTTGTATAATTGTAGCTCAATAAAAGTGGGCGTGTGGGGGTGGAGGAGACCGTTTCGCAGAAAAAGTCAGCGTCCATCCAGGTGGATGGGGCTACTTCAGTCTACAGCTTAGTGTGATCTGCCCGAGGAGTTTTAGAATCTTAGCACATATCAGAAAAACTTCAGGCCGCTCCTCCTCAAGACGGATGTTGCTACAAGGCTTGGGATTACTGCCCAGGAAATTCAGAACTCTTACTGCATAACATGGGATAAGCGAAGGAACAGTGGACTTAGCAGAGAAAATACCAGGCAGGGTCCTAATCTTTCAGCTGTGTAAACTCGGAGATGTGGCATAACCTCCCTGGGTGGCCTCTCATCAGTAAAACGAGAGTATGAGTATCTGCCTCTTAACAGGGTTGTATACTGTGTGAAAGATCCTAATACTCTCAAGTACCAATCAGGTGAAATATTAATTGCAGTAATGCTCTGTTCATCCACAGCTGCTTATAAAAACTATCACTGGGTTCCTATTATCTGAGGAGATACAGATCTGTACTTGTAAATAAGGATCTGCCCACATCTTTTGAATTATTAAACAAAGACTAGTTCCAGCTAATTAGTCCAGACTAATTACTAAACAAAACCCAGAAACTCAGGCCTTGAATTTACTTCCCCTCATACTATTTTGTATATTTAAGACATATGCAAATCTAGAGTTTGTAAACTGAGGGCTGCCTGTTTAGTTACAATCATCTTGAAACCCATTTATTTGCTTTTTTTTTTTTCTCCTCCCAAGTTCCAGTTTTGTTAAGAATTATCCTCTCCCTTTGGAAAAGTCCTCAAACATCATCAAATTTTCTATCCATCCTTGTAAAATCTCTTTTAATCCCTACTATGAACACTGTGTACTTAAAGAGAAGCTCCTTGAAATGGTCATCTCAGACTCTAATTTTTTTTTCTTTTCCTTCTTCTTTTTCTTTCTTTTTTTCTTTTTTTCGTAAATAGAGGAATTACTTGTCAACATTTTGACTGACAGAGAAAAACAAATACCATACATTAATGCATATATATGGAATCTCAAAAGATAGAACCAATCATCCTACATGCAGGACAGCAAAGGAGACACAGACATAAAGAACAGACTTTTGGACACAGTGGGAGAAGGAGAGGGCGGGATGATTGGAGAGAACAGCATTGAAACATATACATTGCTATGTGTAAAGCAGATAGCCAGCGGGCATTTGATGTGTGATGCAGGGAACACAAAGCCAGTGCTCTGTGGCAACCTGGAGGGATGGGGTGGGGAGGGACGAGGGAGTGGGGTTCAGGAGGGAGGGAACACGTGGATGCCTATGGCTGACTCATGTTCAGGTATACCAGAGGTCATCACAATGTACTGGAGTAATTGTCCTCCAATTAAAATAAATAATTTAAAATATTTAACTGACAAACTTATGTTTGCACAAAACTTGAACAAGAATATTCATAGCTGTTTTCTTCATAATTACCAAAACCCATAAATAAGCAAAATGTTCTTAAGTGGGTGAATGTTAGATAAGCAACCTATGTTGCATTCATACAATGGAATACTACTCAGCAATAAAAAGGAACTGATGCATGCAGCCATACATTACATGACATCCTAGAAAAGGGAAAACTATAGTGACAGAAAGCAGATCAGTGGTTGTCAGGTGTTGAGGAGCTGGGGGGAGTGATGGAACTGTTCTATGTTTTGATTACAGTGGTGTTTACACAACTGTATGAGCTTGTTAAAATGCACAGCACTATGTACTAAAATGGTTTAATTTTACTCTGTGGAAACATACTACAATAAATCTGATTTTTTAAAATAAGTAAAATGGATTAATAACTTTTAGCTCAAAAGATCAGTGTGAAAGATCAAAATAGCTCAGGAAGTACATGAACTTCAAGACTTGTTACACAAAAGTGTGCTGCAGACCAATGGCATCAGTATCACTTGAAAGCTGATTAGGTATGCAGAATCTCAGCATGTCCATTTCCGACACCACCCCAGTTCAGTTAAGTCGCTAGTCCTGTCCAACTCTTTGTGACCCCATGGACTAGAGCACACCAGGCCTCCCTGTCCATCACCAACTCCCAGAGTTACTCAAACTCATGTCCATTGAGTTGGTGATGCCATCCAACCATCTCATCCTCTGTTGTCCCCTTCTCCCCCTGCTTTCAATCTTTCCCAGCATCAGGGTCTTTTCGACAGTCTTCACATCAGATGGACAAAGTATTGGAGCTAAGGCTTCAACATCAGTCCTTCCAATGAATATTCAGGACTGATTTCCTTTAGGATTCATGGGTTGGATCTCCTTGCAGTCCAAGGGACTCTCAAGAGTCTTCTCCAACACCACAGTTCAAAAGCATCAATTCTTCGGCCCTCAGCTTTCTTTATAGTCCAACTCTCACATCCCTACATGACTACTGGAAAAACCATAGCCTTGACTAGATGGACATTGGTTGGCAAAGTAATGTCTCTGCTTTTTAATATGCTATCTATGTTGGTTATAACTTTTCTTCAAAGGAGTAAGCATCTTTTAATTTCATGGCTGCAGTCACCATCTACAGTGATTTTTGGAGCCCCAAAAAATAAACTCAGTCACTATTTCCATTGTTTCCCCATCTATTTGCCATGAAGTGATGGGACCAGATACCATGATGTTAGTTTTCTGAATGTTGAGCTTTAAGCCAACTTTTTCACTCTCCTCTTTCACTTCCATCAAGAGGCTCTTTAGTTCTTCTTCACTTTCTGCCATTACTGTGGAGTCATCTGCATATCTGAGATTACTGATATCTCTCCCAGCAATCTTGACTCCAGCCTGTGCTTCATCCAGTCCAGAATTTCTCATGATATACTCTCCATATAATTTAAATGAGCAGGGTGACGATATACAGCCTTGATGTACTCCTTTCCCGATTTGGAACCAGTCTGTTGTTCCATGTCCAGTTCTAACTGTTGCTTCTTGACCACATACAGATATCTCAAGAGGCAGGTCAGGTGTTCTGATATTCCCATCTCCTTAAAAATTTTCCACCGTTTGTTGTGATCCACATAGTCAAAGGCTTTGGCATAGTCAATAAAGCAGAAGTAGATGTTTTTCTGGAACTCTCTTGCATTTTTGATGATCCAACGGATGTTGGCAATTTGATCTCTGGTTCCTCTGCCTTTTCTAAAACCAGCTTGAACATCTGGAAGTTGCCCCGGTCTACTAAATAAGAGTTGCATTTACATCAGAGCCCCAGGTCATCTTTCACATGTTAAAGTTTGAAAATCTCTGCTAGTATAAAGTTGTTCTGGGGGAGGAGCCCAAATGGCAGATAAATAGGACGGGGAGACCACTTTCTCCCCTACAAATTCACCAAAAGAACAATTGACCACAGAGCAAACTTCACAAAACAACTTCTGATTGCTAGCTGAGGACATCAGGCACCCAAAAAAGCAGCCCATTGTCTTCGAAAGGAGGTAGGACAAAATATAAAAGATAAAAAGAGAGACAAAAGAGCTGGGACGGAGACCCGTTCCAGGAAGGGAGTCGTAATAGAGGAAGTTTCCAAACACCAGGAAACCCTCGCACTGGCGGGTCTGGGGGAAGTTTTCAAATCTCGGAGGGCAACCTAACTGGGAGGAAAAATAAATAAAACCCACAGATTACGTGCCTAAAAGCAACTCCCAGCAAAAAAGTACCCCAGACGACCACATCAGCCACCAGCAAGTGGGGGCGGAACGGAGAGGAGCGGGAGGCATTGCTTAGGGTAAGAACCAGGCCTGAGTGCCCTGAGGGCAATCGGAGGGAGATTTTGTGAGATTCCAACTTAAACTGTTGGATAGCAGGAGAGAGAGAGAAAATTAACCAGCCCGAACACACTGCCGGCCGTTCGCAGAACAAAGGGTCTGAGCAAGTCCAGAGAAGAGCTAGCCAGCTGCGGACGGCCCATCCCCGCCGGAGGCAGGAGGCAGGGGGGAGGGGAAAGGGGCAAACTCGGCCCCAAAGACGGTATTCCCTACCACACTGCAAACAGGCCTCCAGTTTCTAACCAAAGACTTCCTGAGATTCTGGATGGCCGACATCCGCTGGGAGGGTCACGGCTAAACTCAAGGCGCATGCACCTGACAGGCGCTGGCGGAAACTGAGGCTGGGGCCGCGGAGGGGAGAAGGCGCGCCGCACCTGGGGAGAGTGTGCCCATCAAGCTCCTGGCTGCCTGAGATGCTCGGGCTGCGGAAGGCACAAAACGCAGGCGCAACCGAGTCTACGCTGTTGTGGAGTACCTGAAAACTGGAACCGCACGCAACACAGGGCCCGCTCCATATAGAGCAGCCGGGAGCCTGAGCAGCTGTAGATGGGGAAAGCAGCGCCCCTCCCTCGCCACAGCACGACTGAACTAGTGAACCTAAACAAGAGACCACCTCCGCCCGCCTGTGTCAGGGCGGAAATTAGGCACTGAAGAGACTGGCAAACAGAAGCTAAATAAACAAAGGGAACCGCTTCAGAAGGGATCAGTGCAACAGATTAAAATCCCTGTAGGTAACACCGACTACACCGGAAGGGGCCTATAGATATCGAGAAGTGAAAGCTGGAACGAGGAGTTATCTGAAACTGAACTGAACCCACACTGACCGCATCAGCTCCAGAGAAATTCCTAGATATATTTTTACCTTTTTTTTTTTAATTAAAAAAATTTTTTTTCTTTTCTTTTTCATTTTTTCTCATTTATCTTCTTTTAAAATTCCCTATTACACCCCCATTACTCCTTAACTTTAATTTTCATATATTTTTATGATTTTTTTAATTAGGAAAAAATTTTTTTTCTTGTTTTTTTTTCTTTTTCTCTTATTTTCCTTTAAAGTCCTCTATTACTCCTCTACTACTCCTTAATTTTCATTTTCATTTCACTATAACCTTGCAAAAAAAAAAAAGAGAGAAGCCCTATTTTTAAACCAAGCTTCATATATATTTCTAAAATTTTTTGTTTTTGTTTTAATATTGTATTTTTAAGAGTCTAACCTCTACTCTAAATTTTTAATCTTTGTTTTTCAATATGTGATATAAATTTTGGACATTTAAGAAGCCAATATTCAGGTCCCATTTTTACTCAGGAGTGTGTTGATTACTCTCTCCCACTTTTGACTCTCCGTTTTCTCCCTCAGATCACCTCTATTTCCTCCCCCTCTCTTCTCTTCCCAATCCAATTCTGTGAATCTTTGTGGGTGTCTGGGCTACGGAGAACATTTTGGGAACAGAGAACTGTGTAGATCTGTCTCTCTCCTCTTGAGTCCCCCTTTTTCTCCTCCTGCTCATCTATATCTCCCTCCTCCCTCTCCTCTTTTCCATGTAACTCTGTGAACCTCTCTGGGTGTCCCTCACGGTGGAGAATCTTTTCACCATTAACCTAGAAGTTTTATTATCAGTGCTGTAGAGTTGGAGAAGTCTTGAGGCTACTGGAAGAATAAGGCTGAAATCCAGAGGCAGGAGACTTAAGCCGGAAACCTGAGAACACCAGAAAACTCCTGACTACACGGAACATTAAGTAATAAGAGACCATCCAAAAGCCTCCATACCTACACTGAAACCAACCACCACCCAAGAGCCAGTAAGTTCCAGAGCAAGACATACCACACAAATTCTCCAGCAACGCAGGAACATAGCCCTTAGCATCAACATACAGCCTGCCCAAAGTCACACCTAACACATAGACCCATCTCAAAACTCATTACTGGGCACTCCATTGCACTCCAGAGAGAAGAAATCCAGTTCCATGCACCAGAACACCGACACAAGCTTCCCTAACCAGGAAACCTTGACAAGCCAATCGTCTAACCCCACCCACTGGGTAAATCCTCCACAATAAAAAGGAACCGCAGACCTCCAGAATACAGAAAGCCCACTCCAGACACAGCAATCTAAACAAGATGAAAAGGCAGAGAAATACCCAACAGCTAAAGGAACATGAAAAATGCCCACCAAGTCAAACAAAAGAGGAGGAGATAGGGAATCTACCTGAAAAAGAATTTAGAATAATGATAATAAAAATATCCAAAATCATGAAAACAAAATGGAGTTACAGATAAATAGCCTGGAGACAAAGATTAAGAAGATGCAAGAAATGTTTAATAAAGACCTAGAAGAAATAAAAAAGAGTCAATTAAAAATGAATAATGCAATAAATGAAATCAAAAACACTCTGGAGGGAACCAACAGTAGAATAACTGAGACAGAAGATAGGACAAGTGAGGTAGAAGATAAAATGGTGGAAATAAATGAAGCAGAGAGGAAAAAACAAAAAAGAATCAAAAGAAATGAGGACAACCTCAGGGACCTCTGGGACAATGTGAAACACCCCAACATTCGAATCATAGGAGTCCCAGAAGAAGAAGACAAAAAGAAAGGCCATGAGAAAATACTTGAGGAGATAATAGCTGAAAACTTCCCTAAAATGGGGAAGGAAACAGTAACACAAGTCCACGAAACCCAGAGAATCGCAAACAGGATAAACTCAAGGCGAAACACCCCAAGACACATATTAATCAAATTAACAAAGATCAAACACAAAGAACAAATATTAAAAGCAGCAAGGGAGAAACAACAAATAACACACAAAGGGATTCCCATAAGGATAATAGCTGATCTATCAATAGAAACCCTTCAGGCCAGAAGGGAATGGCAGGACATACTTCAAGTAATGAAAGAGAATAACCTACAACCTAGATGACTGTACCCAGCAAGGATCTCATTCAGATATGAAGGAGAATTCAAAAGCTTTACAGACAAGCAAAAGCTGAGAGAATTCAGCACCACCAAACCAGCTCTTCAACAAATGCTAAAGGATCTTCTCTAGACAGGAAATGCAGAAAGGTTGTATAAACGTGAACCCAAAACAACAAAGTAAATGGCAACGGGACCACACCTATCAATAATTACCTTAAATGTAAATGGGTTGAATGCCCCAACCAAAAGACAAAGATTGGCTGAATGGATACAAAAACAAGACCCCCTACATATGCTGTCTACAAGAGACCCACCTCAAAACAAGAGACACATACAGACTAAAAGTGAAGGGCTGGAAAAAAATATTTCATGCAAACGGAGACCAAAAGAAAGCAGGAGTCGCAATACTCATATCAGATAAAATAGACTTTCAAATACAGGCTGTGAAAAGAGACAAAGAAGGACACTACATAATGATCAAAGGATCAATCCAAGAAGAAGATATAACAATTATAAATATATATGCACCCAACATAGGAGCACCGCAATATGTACGGCAAACGCTAAGGAGTATGAAAGAGGAAATTAATAGTAACACAATAATAGTGGGAGACTTTAATACCCCACTCACAACTATGGATAGATCAACTAAACAGAAAATTAACAAGCAAACACAAACTTTAAATGACACAATGGACCAGCTAGACCTAATTGATATCTATAGGACATTTCACCCAAAAACAATCAACTTCACCTTTTTCTCAAGTGCACACGGAACCTTCTCCAGAATAGATCACATCCTGGGCCATAAATCTAGTCTTGGTAAATTCAAAAAAATTGAAATCATTCCAGTCATCTTTTCTGACCACAGTACAGTAAGATTATATCTCAATTACAGGAAAAACATTGTTAAAAATTCAAACATGGAGGCTAAATAACACGCTTCTGAATAACCAAAAAATCATAGAAGAAATCAAAAAAGAAATCAAAATATGCATAGAAATGAATGAAAATGAAAACAAAACAACCCAAAACCTATGGGACACTGTAAAAGCAGTGCTAGGGGGAAGGTTCATAGCATTACAGGCTTACCTCAAGAAACAAGAAAAAAGTCAAATAAATAACCTAACTCTACACCTAAAGCAACTAGAAAAGGAAGAAATGAAGAACCCCAGGGTTAGTAGAAGGAAAGAAATCTTAAAAATTAGGGCAGAAATAAATGCAAAAGAAACTAAAGAGACCATAGCAAAAATCAACAAAGCTAAAAGCTGGTTTTTTGAAAAAAATAAACAAAATTGACAAACCATTAGCCGACTCATTCAAGACACAAAGGGAGAAGAATCAAATTAACAAAATTAGAGATGAAAATGGAGAGATCACAACAGACAACACTGAAATACAAAGGATCATAAGAGACTACTACCAGCAGCTCTATGCCAATAAAATGGACAACTTGGAAGAAATGCACAAATTCTTAGAAAAGTATACCTTTCCAAAACTGAACCAGAAAGAAATAGAAGATCTTAACAGACCCATCACCAGCAAGGAAATCGAAACTGTAATCAGAAATCTTCCAGCAAACAAAAGCCCAGGACCAGATGGCTTCACAGCTGAATTCTACCAAAAATTTAGAGAAGAGCTAACACCTATCTTACTTAAACTCTTCCAGAAAATTGCAGAAGAAGGTAAACTTCCAAACTCATTCTATGAGGCCACCATCACCCTAATTCCATAACCAGACAAAGATGCCACAAAGGAAAACTATAGGCCAATATCACTGATGAACATAGATGCAAAAATCCTTAACAAAATTCTAGCAAAAGGAATCCAACAACATATTAAAAAAAATCATACACCATGACCAAGTGGGCTTTATCCCAGGAATGCAAGGATTCTTTAATATCCGCAAATCAATCAATGTAATACACCACATTAACAAATTGAAAGATAAAAACCATATGATTATCTCAATAGATGCAGAGAAAGCCTTTGACAAAATTCAACACTCATTTATGATTAAAACTCTCCAAAAGCAGGAATAGAAGGAACATACCTCAACATAATAAAAGCTAAAAGCTATATATGACAAACCCACAGCAAGCATCACCCTCAATGGTGAAAAATTGAAAGCATTTCCCCTGAAATCAGGAACAAGACAAGGGTGCCCACTCTCACCACTACTATTCAACATAGTGTTGGAAGTTTTGGCCACAGCAATCAGAGCAGAAAAAAGAAGTAAAAGGAATCCAGATAGGAAAAGAAGAAGTGAAACTCTCGCTGTTTGCAGATGACATGATCCTCTACATAGAAAACCCTAAAGACTCTACCAGAAAAATACTAGAGCTAATCAATGAATATAGTAAAGTTGCAGGATATAAAATTAACACACAGAAATCCCTTGCATTCCTATATACTAACAATGAGAAAACAGAAAGAGAAATTAAGGAAACAATACCATTCACCATTGCAACAAAAAGAATAAAATACTTAGGAGTATATCTACCTAAGAAACAAAAGACCTATACATAGAAAACTATAAAACACTGATGAAAGAAATCAAAGAGGACACAAACAGATGGGAGGAGACAAACATACCCGTGTTCATGGATTGGAAGATCACATTGCAAAATGGCTATACTATCCAAAGCAATCTATAGAATCAATGCAATCCCTATCAAGCTACCAATGGTATTTTTCACAGAACTAGACCAAAGAATTTCACAATTTGTATGGAAATACAAAAAACCTCGAATAGCCAAAGTATCTTGAGAAAGAAGAATGGAACTGGAGGAATCAACCTGCCTGACTTCAGACTCTACTACAAAGCCACAGTCATCAAGACAGTGTGGTACTGGCACAAAGACAGAAATATAGACCAATGGAACAGAATAGAAAGCCCAGAGATAAATCCACGAACCTATGGACACCTTATCTTTGACAAAGGAGGCAAGGATATACAATGGAAAAAAGACAACCTCCTTAACAAGTGGTGCTGGGAAAACTGGTCAACCACTTGTAAAAGAATGAAACTAGAACACTTTCTAACACCACACACAAAAATAAACTCAAAAATGGATTAAAGATCTAAATGTAAGACCAGAGACTATAAAACTCCTAGAGGAGAACATAGGCAAAACACTCTCCGACATAAATCACAGCAAGATCCTCTATGACCCACCTCCCAGAATATTGGAAATAAAAGCAAAACTAAACAAATGGGACCTAATGAAACTTAAAAGCTTTTGCACAACAAAGGAAACTATAAGCAAGGTGAAAAGACAGCCTTCAGAATGGGAGAAAATAATAGCAATGAAGCAACAGACAAAGGATTAATCTCAAAAATATACAACAACTCCTGCACTCAGTTCAAGGAAAACAAATGACCCAATCAAAAATATGGCAAAAGGACTAAACAGACATTTCTCCAAAGAAGACATAACAGATGGCTAACAAACACATGAAAAGATGCTCAACATCACTCATTATTAGAGAAATGCAAATCAAAACCACAATGAGGTACCATTATACGCCAGTCAGGATGGCTGCTATCCAAAAGTCTACAAGCAATAAATGCTGGAGAGGGTGTGGAGAAAAGGGAACCTCTTACACTGTTGGTGGGAATGCAAACTAGTACAGCCACTATGGAGAACAGTGTGGAGATTTCTTAAAAAACTGGAAATAGAACTGCCATATGACCCAGCAATCCCACTCTGGGCATACACACTGAGGAAACCAGATCTGAAAGAGACACGTGCACCCCAGTGTTCATCGCAGCACTGTTTATAATAGCCAGGACATGGAAGCAACCTAGATGCCCATCAGCAGATGAATGGATAAGGAAGCTCTGGTACATATACACCATGGAATATTACTCAGCCGTTAAAAAGAATTCATTTGAATCAGTCCTAATGAGATGGATGAAACTGGAGCCGATTATACCATGAGTGAAGTAAGCCAAGAAAGATAAAGAACGATTACAGCATTACTAACACATATATTATGAATTTAGAAAGATGGTAACGGGAACAACTCTATATTGCCAAAACAGAAAAAGAAACACAGAAGTAAAACAGACTTTTTTGAACTCTGTGGGAGAAGGTGAGGGTGGGATGTTTCAAAAGAACAGCATGTATACTATCTATGGTGAAACAGATCACCAGCCCAGGTGGGATGCATGAGACAAGTGCTCGGGCCTGGTGCACTGGAAGACCCAGAGGAATCGGGTGGAGAGGGAGGTGGGAGGGGGGATCGGGATGGGGAATACGTGTAACTCTATGGCTGATTCATATCAATGTATGACAAAACCCACTGAAATGTTGTGAAGTAACTAGCCTCCAACTAATTTAAAAAA